>NC_138049.1:39299876-39956192 GCF_964194185.1 Rhinolophus hipposideros
GTAGGCAAGGATAGACATTTCAGTCAATAAAAGATCACATACACAATGGTGGTCCCATAAGATTATAATGGAGCTGAAAATTTTCTAGAACCTAGTGATGTCACAGCCATTGTAAAATCATAGAGCAACATATTATTCACATCTTTGTGGTGATGCTGGTGTAGACAAACCTACTGCCTGCCAGGTGTATAAAAGTATAACGCACACAATTAGATACAACATGTAATACTTGATGATGATAATAAACGACTATGTTACTGGTTTATATATTTACTATATTTTTTATCATTATTTTAGAGTGCACTTTTTCTACTTGTAAAATAATTGTTTGCTGAAAAACAGTATGCCATGATATGCTACCAGTAACCTCATGCATCTTGTGTTTACCTCATCTCTTGATTGCATCATTTTCTCTGGTGCTTGATTTAGTCTCAAGTTGTTTTGTTTATCATGTACCCTAAGCATACAAAATACAATGCCAATGTTGCCAGTAAGAGGTCACATTGAGTGATTGACCTGGAAATGAAATTAGGAGTGATTAAGGACTACAAAGGTGAAAAATCAGTGATGGTAATTGCTTGCCAGTAAGGCACATCCTATTCCACCATCACTAACATCTTGAAGAACAAGCAGAAGCTGTTAAAAGTATTGCTTCGTTGAATGCCGCAAGGCTAACAAAATTTCGAGAAGGGCCTGTATCAGACATGAAGAAGCTTCTAATGACCTGGATTGAAGACCAGATACAGAAGCAAATTCCTCTTAGTACCTGACATTCACCGCCAAAACAAAAGTGTGTTTGTGATGTTGAAAGAAAAGTCTGGATCTGACTATGATATTCAGTTTTACTACTAGCTCTAGGTGGTGTAAATGATTCAAGAGTCATTTGTTATTCATGACATAACATGAAAGTGAGTGTTGAGTCTGTGAATGCTGATGTGAAGGCAGCTGAAGAATTTTGGGAAACTCTAGATAAGCTGATGGTGGAGGAAAATTATTTGCCGGAGCAGATATTCAATATGGATGAAATCTCACTATTCTGGAAATGGATGCCTGCAGGGACTTTCATCCAAAAGCAGGCTAAGTCAATACCAGGTTTCAAGGCTTTTACGAGCAGGATAACTGTCTTCCTTGGGGGTAATGTTGCAAGCTACAAATTAAAACCCTTTGTGATCTGGCACAGTGAGAACCCCAGGACCTTCAAGCATATGAATAAGCACACACTGCCAGTGTACTACAGGAGCAATAAGAAGTCACAGGTGACCCAGCTCCTCTTCCAAGATGCCCTCCTGAATTGCTATGCCAGTGTAATAGAGAACTACGCTTTGGGGAATAACATACGTTTCTAGATTTTGCTTATTGTTGATAATACTCCTGGACATCCTCCTTTATTGGGATCTTCATCCCAATATCAAAGTGGTGTTTCTCCCTCCAAACACACCCTCTTTGATCCAATCAATGTATCAAGGAGTTATAACAGCTTTTAAGGCCTCCCACCTATGGAGAACTTATGCCCAGACAGCTACTGCAATTGAGAAAGACACTGCTGTAATTCTGCAAGGATTACAGCATCAAGGACTACATCATGAACCTTGCTGTGGCTTGAGGTGATGTCACCCAGGAATGTCTGCATGGCATGTGGAAGAGATATTCAAGAGGTCCGTCCATGACTTCAAAGGATTTGCCAAGGCTGAGGAGATTACAAAAATCAACAAGAACGTGGTTGAGACAACAAACAACATGAACCTGGGCCTGGATGAGTACAACGTGGAGGAGGAGCTCCTAGCAGTGGTTCCTGAGGGACTGACTAATGAGGAGTTTTCAAACTGGAACAGGACCACATAGCTAAGGAAGAGGCAAGAGAAAAGGAAACTGCAGGAGAAGAAAAAGAATAAGAACCACCAAGAAAATTCACAGTGAAAAGTTTAGCAGATGCTTTTGCAGACCTCAGCCAGCTCCTGAAAATGTTTGAAAACATGGACCCTAACACTGAAAAGTTTTCATTACTAGAGAGGAATGTTCACTGCACATTATCTGCTTCCAAGCAAATCTATGATGAAAAAAGAAACAAATCAAGCAAACCGTCGTGGACATATTTCTGAAGAGTGACACCTCCTCCAGAAGAGCCTGAGGCAGTTCCTTCAGGTAGCGTTCCAGAAGAAGGCAGTGTCCTCACAGGAGACGAGATCTCCATGTATGTTATTGCCCCTGGGGACCTTCCAGTGAGTAAGACGGAGGTGGAAGCCCTTTGAGGCTGATGACCTTGATCCTGTGTAGGCCTAGGCTACTGTGTGTGTTTATGTCTTAGCTTTTAACAAATAAGTTTAAACAGTGAAAATAATTTAAAATAGTAAAATGCTTATAGAATAAGGATATACAGAAAGAAAATATTTCTGTACAGCTGTACAATGTATTTGGGTTTTAAGCTAAGTGTTATTACAAGAGTCAAAAAGTTTAACATTTGTTTAAGTTTTTAAAGTAAATTTACAGTAAGCTAAGGTGGATTTATTATAGAAGAAAAACATATTTTATACATTTAGAGGAGCCTAAATGTACAGTCTACAGCAGTGGACAGTCATGTCCTAGGCTTTCACATTCACTCACAGCTCGCTCACTGACTCACCCAGAACCACTTCCTGTCCTGTAAGTTCCATACACAAATATTTACCATCATGTTACAATTGCCTGCAGTATTCAGTACAACAACATGCTGCACAGGCTTATAGCCTAGGAGAAATACACTATACCACAGAGCCTAGGTGTGGAGCAGGCTACACGATCTAGGTTTGTGTAAGTACATTCTGTGTTTCTGTAAGTACAGCTGCAAAATGTCCTTTCTCAGAATGTATCTCCATCATTGAGCAACCCATGACTGTATTGTCAAGTTAGCTAGAAGTGGAATTTTATTCATTTGCATGCTTTACTTGTAAGTGTTGGTGTAAATTACTATATTGTTCTATCACATAACCTCCCTTACAAATGCTACTTTGAGAATAAATCTTAAAAAATCACCTCCCTATACTCTACTGAGTTGAAATATATGTATAACATAAAACGTAATACAAGACAGTATTTTATGATTGAGTAGAGTAGGTTGTAAGAGTGTATGAGGGCGTGCCGTATACACTAGGTTAGTAAACTAACCTTTGAAGAAAGAAAATGAAGAACTCTGAGACTGCCAGAGTTCTGCCAGAGATCTTTTGCCACATTTCTCAGGCAAAAGCTTAAAGTAAGGAATCTTGTTTCCACACGTACTAGGGTCTGCTGGGCCTATTGGGCCTGGCAACTTTTTAAAATTATTGTTCAAAATTATTGATCCAGAACAATCTTTCAGGAGAACTGTTTCAAGTTTGATTGCGCTCAGAATCTTTATGTCTTTTGATGGAGGTATAATAAGTCAAGAGGCTTATTATTTCACCTTTGGCTTAGAAAATACGTTGGCATCAGGATGTATGATCCTGACCATGAAATTGCAGCAAATACCTAGTTAGGGCGGACCTTGGTAGGGGTGTTGTTGTGAGTTTGTATTTGATATTCTAGCTAGGTTTCAGATATCTGTTAAAAAGACCAGCTCTCATTACAACGATTCTGGCTATTTGATGTTGATTTAAACAAACAAATTTGTAAATTTCCACAGGGCCAACAGTGCCCATAGAGGTGGGCAGTCCACTGTTTCTTAAACTAGATTGTTGATTTTCTTCATATCATTTGCGTTTTCTAATACACTTTCCTATAAATCAATAAGATTACCTTCATTTTATTTTAAACTGCTTTTTGTGGGGAAAGAATTTATTAAATCCCCTCCTGTGATGATCAGTCTGCCCTTTTCTCCTCCTATAATTTTTTTAAGCAGCTTGTGTCTTTGGACCAGTTTGCTGGCATGTACTTGATACTCTGGAAACATCTGTGCCTGTGGCAATCAGGGCATTTATTTCTATTCCCTGGATAAGATCCACAGAAAGCTGGTGGTCTTTCTTGAGATGCTTAGTTCCAAAACAATATACTGTTTCCTGATTTGGGGGGGTTCTAAAATCTCATTTTTGGAGCTAGAAGTCTTACTCTAATAATAGTTTTCAGTTTTTCCTCTGGCTTTAAGTAAACATGGATTCGTTTTAGCAGTTTAAATTGTTTAATTGGAAAAACACATGACTCATATTCTAAATATTGACAGGCTCCAAGTATTTACCCTCTATCTTTTTTTTTAATGTTTAAATATTTCTGAGCCTCTGTTCTTAGACCCTGCTGTGTAGACTATATAACATTCAGTGCTTTCCTACCCTTGTTCTTGGCTTTAAGTTCAGCAGATTTTTTTTCTTTTTTGTTTTTCTTTTTACAAAGCAGGAGTTCCACCAGCTCTTACAATAGAGATTCCCAGATTTCACCCCTAAAGCTTCTGATTTTGTGGATCTGGGGTAGGTCCTGGAAAACTACATATTTTTAAGACTCCCCTTCTGCTCCGTTTTGCCATGAACTTAAAACTGCTCTAAAAAGTAAAACGTATATTTTTAATGTAAATAAGTTAAAAAGAAAATAAAACACCCGTAGTGATTCTGACACTAAGTCCATTTTGAGAACCCCTGGAGATTTGTCTAATTCAACATTAAGAACCTTAGATAACTCTTGTTGGTCCAATGTCTAAATCCCTCTGTTTCCCTCTAGTGGACTAAAATAAAACACACTTTCTCCATTCCATCTAAACAATGAAGAGAGTGAAATTAGATTAAAATGCACGTAAAGGCAAATTATCAGATGCATTCAAAAAAAGGCAATATGCATTCCAGTGAAATGTTCTTTTAGAGGCATGACCATCTCTGGCTACTACCTTTGCACAAGTCACTCTGCTTAAAACCCTTCAATGTCTTCCCATTTTTTTCTTAGGATAAAAATCTAAATGCATTAGTATGATTTGTAAGGCTGGCTGTGACATGTACAACTCAGCTCATAATGGGCTAATTATAGTTCCTAAAATGTGCCTTAAGCTTTCACCCCTTCATAAATGCTTTTGCTTTGCCTAAACAGTCTCCCCACTTCATTCCATTTCTTCATTTACCCTCTTCTCCTAGCTAATGCCTACTCCTTAAGCATCACTTCCTCAAGGAGGATCCCTGCTCTCAGCCCCCTTAGCACTCTGTGACTCCCACTCAGTCACATACATCCTCTTGTACTCACTTGCCTCTGTCTCCCTGGCTGGATGGTAAGCAGAGATCCTGTCTATTTTATTCTCTGTGACTTCTCCAGTACTCCAGTACTGTGTTTGGTACAAAATAGGTGATCTTGAATTAATATTTGTGGAATGAATGGATGGATGAGTGAATGGCCTAAGGAACAATTCTGCACTGCATGCACCCATCTCTCTTCCTTGTCAACCTTTCTCTCCCATCCCCCAGCACTATTACAACATCTTGGGAAAGAAGGGAAATTGCTTAATTTGAAAAATCTTCAGGGTAGCTGCTTCACTCCTACTCTCCTGCATGGTTGGGAATTCCTGATCTATGCAATCTCCTCAATTCCAGGCTGGGAGAAGTTAAATGATCTGACCAAAACCAAATGGCTGCATAGTGGCAGGGGCAATTCTCCTAGTTCTTGAGTTCAGTCCCTTTCTGCAAGATTCAATGACATTGCCAGATACTCAGAATATGCCCTCTCATAGACTGCTTGTACTTAGATATTTTTTTCTAAAGGGCAGAGAACAGTCCTAGCTACCTGATTCCTTTATCAGACCTTAGGACCTGTCCTCTCACTGTTACCACTGTGGTAGATAGAATTCAAAGATACCCCACAACCACCAGTGTGTACACATCTCCCCCAGTAATTCATCGAAACCCAAACCTAGGTGCTTCTGTGACTGGATTTTGCGGGTGTAATTTAGGTCCCAAACAAGTTGACTCTTAGATAAGGAGATATGCAATTTTATTTGTCAATTAGACAGGTCTTCACAAGAGTGGGATTCTCTCACACCTGGGGAAAGGAGATATAGGAGTACACTGGTGCAGTACCTAATGGCTTCTTTACAAACGCCCAAAGATTATTAAAGCTCAAAAAGAAGCACTGCTCCCCCTATGAGAGTGTAAATTACATGCAGTTTACTAATCTGTGAGTCTATACAATAAAATGTAATTATCCAAAGCATTACTAGGGTGCGACTTACATTAAACACCGCTCCTTCTCCGTAAAGATACTGGTGAAAACCAATGTAGGCAGTAGGAAAACAGTTCTAGAACCAGTTTGGGAATCACTGACCCACCTCCTCGTCTGTTGTACAAATTATACATTATCCACTAATCGATATGTGTGTTTTTTTCTGCACTGACCCATACCTTTTAACATTCGATTGGCACATCCTCGTTTTAAATTTTACATATTAAAATTTTGTCTTTACCCGTAAAGTACACTGATTTTGGTCAACTGTACTTCTAACACCCTATTTCTGTTATTATTTGTTATGTCACAAATCTGTCACATATGGAATCTCTAGGAAATGAAACATTTTTACCAAAATGAAATGTGTGTTAATGACTGAAACTAGACATTCCTACAAATGCCTATGACCACCATCTTTAAAATACTATCCACACAAAAAGACAAATATTGTATGAGTTTCATCTGAGGTATCTAGAGTAGCCAAATCCATAGAGACAGAAAGTAGAATGGTGATTGCCAGGAGCCAGAGGGAGAGGGAAATGAGAAGTTGTTTAATGGGTATAGAGTTTTAGTTTTGCAAAATAAAGTGTTCTGGAGTTTTAGTTTTGCAAAATAAAGTGTTCTGGAGATTCTGGAGATTGGTTGTACAACGATGTGAATGTACTTAAACAACTGAACTGTACACTTAACATGGTTCAGGTGATAAATTTTATAATATGTATATTGCAGGAGTTCAGAGTATTTCACTCCAAAATATGCCACTTTAGCATATTAGTTATTTTGAATTGAAGGCACTTGAGAAACAGCTGATACAAGGACTCTCTGACCCTTCTTTGCTTCCCTGAAAGCAGGAAATAAACCACCCAAGTAAAAGGTACTTTCCTTCTACCAGCAGAGCAGAAGGTATCCTTATGACCAGAGACAGGGAACTTAGGGCGAGAAGACTGGAGAAATAAGGCTTGTTACTTCATCACCAATTGACTGTCTCTAGCCCAAAGTCCTTCGTCTTGTCAATTTTTCACAAATTATTGTTTCTTTGTCTAAAAGGTATAAAAATTTCCTCTTTTGGTCACTTCTTTGAGTATCATATTTTTATGGGGCTCCCCTACATACAAAATGAAGTTTGTTTTTCTTCTGTTAATTTGTCTTAATGTCCGTTTAACTATTAGACCAGCCAAAGAACCTAGAAGGAAAAAAAAAAGGAAATCGTTCTGCCCCTACGGTGTTTTACTACAATTTTTTAAGTGCCATTCATGATTGAAAAAGGAGGAATTTCAAATATCTAACTTCTGGGTTGAGGGTTATCTTGGAAGAACCCTCCCTTTGCCCTGAGATCAACTCTCCACTTCTTATCTGTTATCGCTTTCTGCTGTAGGAGGCTGACATGTATAGATTCTTGTTGGGTTCTTGCCAAAAGGGAGCCCAGCAAGAGATCAGAGATGAGAGGAGAGTAATATAGAGATACTTATTCCCCTGGCTCCCTCTAAGTGAGGTCACCCTGGGCTGGCTGTGTCCCTGAACGGAAGGTGGTGATCTGCTCTCTCTATCTCTCTTTTCCCTCCAGCTACTAGTGGCTTCTTCCTTTTCTTGGCCCTCCAGACCTAGGGATGGTGACAATCCCACTGTTAGTAGCTGTAGGTTTTTGCACTGTTGTAGTAATTTCCCTACTCCTATCCCCATTTTTGTAATTATGTCTTTGTAAGAGGACCTTCTCAAATGACCCTAATTTGAATGTGCCTTCTGTTTCTTGTTGGGAACCTGACTGACGCACCCACTAATCAGAAACACTTCCTTCAAGGTAGCTCCTACTGTCTACTGTCAAACTTCACCTTGGCTGGTATGCGACCAGGAAAAATCTCCTGCTTGCTGGCTTGCTTCTAACAATTTCCCTAAGGTGCACGTTATGAGGAAAATTCTGAAAATGCTTCCTCACAAAACGTTGACCTATAAACCCACTGTAGAATTAGACCAATTCTTTGGAAATTCAAAAGTAATTTGCCAGATGTGGGTGCAAAGTTGTAGATACATAATTTATACGGCAGAAAATGCAAAATCTCCAACACTGTTAGCAAATTGGTGTGTCTGTCTAGGTTTACACTAGCTCTTCAATGTATGTAAGGAAATAAACCTGAAGAAAAAGGCAGTAATATTTCATCATTGGACTTACTTATAGATATGGCCACAAAGTAATTGTTAATTGTGAATTTGTTGATTGATTGCTTAATAAAGCTGGCTGAGACCAGATTCGCATACAAATTTTCTGAAAGCTTGCCTCCCAAAAAACTATTAATAGATGCTATGGCATAGAAATAAATGAAAACTTCTGAATATCAAGCCATAATAATACTTATAAAAAATGATTTATAAAGAATGCCTTTCAGAAAAACTCACAGACACAGACAACAGTTTAGTGGTTACCAGTGGGTAAGGGGGTAGGGGGTTGGGAGATGAGGGTAAGGGGGATCAGATATATGGTGATGGAAGGAGAACTGACTCTGGGTGGTGAACACACAATGGGATTTACAGATGATGTAATACAGAATTGTACACCTGAAATTATGTAATTTCATTAACAATTGTCACCCCAATAAATTTAATTTTAAAAATTAAAGAAAAAAGAATGCCTTTCAAAGCATTTGTAAAATTAGCTTAATTACAATGAATGTTTTCTGTTTCAGACTAGCTACACAAGAGTTCTAGGGCTCTATTGATCCCAGGAAATTTTATGCAAAATTAGGTATGCAAATACACATTTTTCTGACCCAAAGGGTTCATCATTTTAATCAGAAACATAACCCCAAGGAAGCTAAAAAAAAACTGCTATACTGTAAAGGTTCTGAGGTTACATCCCTTTGGAATATGCAGATTAGTAATTTTTATAAAAGCATTTTAATGATGTGAAATAAAAGAAACCATTAGGGGCATGGTTTATTTGATCTTCTAATGGAGCTATTAGTTTGTTCATGAATTAACATCTTTTCAAGTATTATTAGATTTGCCAGATTAAAAAAAAATATTGCTACTACCGGGGTGTAACATACTTTCTGTACCCATTATCATTTAGATGAACCCCTTGTAAGCAATGATTTCAGCATGACTCACTTAATAGCATATAAAACGATCATCTTTTCATAGAGTATAAAAAGGCTTTTACACCACCAGGTAAAATTTTACAAATAAACGTAGATTTTTTAAAATTATGATTATAATTACTGGCATAAACTTAAAGCCCATGGACTAATTATAATCATTATTACCTTGATTTTAAAATGTAAGAGATGTTATAAGTTTCAACAAAATTTAATTCTAAAAATTATGTAAAATAGTACCAGTCAATGAAAGTTGTTGAACTTGTAAGATGAATTTTAATACTGTAAAGCTGTTTGCATAGTTAAGATATGTAAAAAGTCTTCAACACAGTGGCTAAGATCAGGAGTAATACCATGTTTCCCCCAAAATTAGACCTAACCGGAAAATAAGCCCTAGCGTGATTTTTCAGGATGACAGCCCCTGAACATAAGCCCTAATGCATCTTTTGGAGCAAACCTTAATATAAGACCCAGTCTTATTTTCAGGGAAACATGGTAGTAACCCTGCCGGAATTTAAGTTGTTTATAGGCCAGGTAATTAAACCAAATGAAGTGAAAAGATAAAAATCCTTTGAATTAAAAAATTTATTTGGCTATCATTTTTAACTCCATAAATACCAATTAGCTAACTATAAGCAGCCAAGAATATTTTCAATTTATAAAAGAAATAAAATGAAAAATGTTAAGGCCGATTTTACTTATAATCAGTAACATGGAGTCCATAAAGAGTAATTGATAGTGAATATGTTTTTGGGTGTGCTTTGTAAATGTTTGTCTGAAGTTCTATCTAAACTTGCATATTACAACGGTAACAGAACCCCACAAATCAGCAAATGGGTGTTTAGAATTAAAAATAGAGTAGGGAGGAAAGAAATGTTTCCAGATATATTTCTCTACAATTAAAAAAGTAATAAGTGCCTATATTTATTTCCTAAATACTTACCTGACTCACCAAATATTCTGTGACCAAACCATCTATTCATACTGCTTGTAGTATAAACTGCAATCAACTTGTCAACATAAACAGCAGAGGTTTAAAAAAAGAACTTGATCTCCTTAGACCAGCAATACGTGAATTCCCTTAGTACCTCTCTTCCTGCAAGGCACACCCTTCAGAGGCCTTTTCCCACCTCTCTCCAGCAACTGAGGCTGGAAGTTGCCTTACAGGGAGGGCTGTCCATCTGATGCTTCTATAAAGATCCACAACCCTACACAGAAACAGTAGTCCTCCTAGGGAATGGGTCAATTAATTCACTCTCAGAGAAAAAAAGGTGCACTAAAAAAGTGACAAATAGGTTATTTAGAAAGGATAATAAATAGAGCCAAATTCTATTAGGTGCTGCATCATTTCCTTGGCAAAGCCAGGGAACTGCTCTGTTCTGTTTCATTGACAGTTCATATTTTATGCCTTTTTGAGAAATTGCTTTGACTTATTCTCACTCCAATTAGCCTTCTAATGTATTTAGCATGAAGCCCGGTTAAATGATACAGCTGATGGGTTAATTTATACTTAAGTATCAAATAATGACTCAGCTGAGAACAAATATCTTAGAGATCTGCACTAGAATATGGGTGCTGTTAAAATAGTCAAATCCATAGAAACAGAAAGTAGATTAATGGCTGCCAGGGACTGAGGGAAGCAAGGGAATAGGGAGTGACAACTAATAGGTATAGGGTTTCTTTTTACGGTGATGAAACATCCTAAAATTAGTGATGATGGTTGTGCAACTGTTTGAAAATCCTAAAAACCAATGAATTGTACACTTTGAAAGGGTGAACTGTAGGGTATGAGAATTATATCTCAAATTATAAAGCTATTATTTTAAAAAATAGCAACAACTCCACCATAAAACTGTTAAAACTAATAATGAATTCAGTAAAGTTGCAGGATATAAAATCAATATGCAAAAGTCAATATACAATTGTGTTCCTATACATTAACAACAAACTACCAGAAAGAGAAATTAAGAAAATCTCGTTTACAACAGAATCAAAAAGAATAAAATAATTTGGAAGAAATTTAACCAAGAAGGTGAAAAATAAGTACACTGAAAACTATAAGACATTGATGAAAGAAACAGAAGATAGAAACAAATGGAAAAATATCCTGTGTTCATGATTTGGAAGAATTAACATTGTTAAAATATCCATAACACTCAAAGTAATCTACAGATTAAATGTAATCCCTATCAACATTCCAATGCATTTTTTAAAGAAATAAGAAAAGCAATCCTAAATTCACGTGGAATCACAAAAGAACTGAATAGCTAAAGCAATCCTGAGAAAGAAGAGCAAAGCTGGAGGCATCACAATTCCTAATTTCAAATATTACAATGCTATAGTAATCAAAGTACCGTGTTTCCCTGAAAATAAGACCTAGCCAGACAATCAGCTCTAATGCATCTTTTGGAGCAAAAATTAATATAAGACCCGGTCTTATTTTACTATTATAAAATTGTAAATAATAAAATTATTTTACTATAATAAGACTGGGTCTAATATAATGTAATATAATGGAATGTCATGTAATGTAATGTGATATAATGTAATATAATGCAATGCAATGCAATGCAATAAAATACCGGGTCTTATATTAATTTTTGCTCCAAAAGGCACATTATCTATTAGCTGATTATCCAGTTAGGTCTTATTTTGGGGGAAACATGGTAGTATGGTATTGCCAAAAAAAACAGACACAGAGGCTAATGAAGCAGAATCAAAACCCAGAAATAAACTCATGCATACAAGGTCAATCAATGTTTAACCAGGGAGCCAAGAATATTCAATAGAGAAAAGGTACTCTCTTCAATAAATGGTGCTGGGAAAACTGTATAGTCATATACAAAAGATTGAAACTACACCTCTATCTCACACCCTCCAAAAGTTAACTCAAAATAAGTTAAAGACTTAAATATAAGACCTAAAACCCTAAACATCCTAAAAGAAAACAGCAACAAAAGCAAAAAAATAACAAGTTAGACAACATAAAGCTAAAGTGTTTCTGCACAACCGAAGAAACTATCAGCAAAATGAAAGGGCAACCTATGGAATGGGAGAAAATATTTGCAATCCACGTATCTGATAGGAGGTTAGTATCCAAAATATATAAGGAACTCATACAACTCAATAGCAAAAAAAGCAATCCAGTTAAAAAATGGACAAAGGACCTGAATAGACATTTTTCCAAAGAAGATATTCGAATGGCCAACAGGTACATGAAAAGGTGACATCACTAATTATCAGGAAAATACTGATCATGAAGATTATACTTCCTCTCTGCCTCAATGGATAGATCCTAAAGGTATCCGAGTAAACTGTATTTTATGAACTAAATTAAATATATAACTTCTATTTTTTAAAAAATAATTCCCAGCTCTATATAAAAAAGTGAAGCTCAGTTCTCTTGCCAACAGCTATTCCCAGCACCTAGCAGATCTTCTGGCACAGGGTGAAACAGTAGCTTCATGAGCAGAAGAATTACAAGGTTCTTAGAAGCTGCCACTGGCCATCAGAATGAGAACTCTGGAGAGGTCTCCAGGCCCTTTCTCTAATCCCTTAGTTTAGAAATGCAGATGACTTGTTTCTTTTGCAGAAATTTCTTTCCCAGTGCTTCTCTTCAATATAATTAATGGTAAACTCAAGCACATGCAAGATTTTATCATGACTCACCAGATAATTTCAAATAGGTCTCCCTGCTCATACACTTGCTTCCTACAATGATTCTTTTAAAGTGTATCTTAGATCATGACACTCATCTGCTCCAACCACCCTGGTGGCTTTCCATTTCCTTGGAGAAAGAGCCAAAGTCCCTATTCTGGCCTATTTAGCTTTAAATGACTTAGCCCCCAGTAACTCACCATCCTCACTCATTAGACTCTACCTGTATTGGCCTCCTTGCTGGGTCTTGAAAACACAGGTACACGTCTACCTTCAAGCATTTGAACTTCCTAGATGCTCTCCCCACCAGACTTCTGCAAAGTAAACTGTCTCACCTCCTTTAAGTCACCTTCTTTCAAACCTAATGACCAAATTTAGAATTACCACTCACCTCCCCAAAATTCCGAAACCCCTCTTCCCTACTCTACTTTTTATTTGTATCATTGCACTTATCTGAACCTACTTTTTTACATGTATTTATTTATTTAATTTTTCAATTAGAGTTGACATTCAATATTGTATTCATTTCAGATGAAAAGCATAGTGGTTAGATATTTATATAACTTATAAAGTGATCCCTCTGATTATTCTGGTACCCACCTGGCACCATGCATAGTTATTACAATATTACTGACTAGATTCCCTATGCTGTACTTTACATTCCTGTAACTATTCTTTCTCTACCAATTTGTACTTCTTAACTCCTTTACCTTTTTCACCCCACCCCCTCAATCGCCCTCCCTTCTGGCAACCATCAGTTTGTTCTCTGTATTTATGAGCAACTTTCTGTTCTTTTTACTTGTTTTGTTCTTTAGATTCCACATATAAATGAGATCATACGTATTTGCCTTTCTCTGTTTGACTTGCTTCACTTAGCATAATACCCTCTAGGTCCATCCACATTGTTGCAAATGGTAAGATTTCCTTTTTATGGCTGAGTAATATTCAATTGTATATATGTACCCCATCTTCTTTATCCAATTGTCTTTTGATGGACACTTATGTGCTTCTATATCTTGGCTATTGTAAATAATGCTGCCTTGAACATGGGGATGCATATGTCTTTTTGAATTAGTGTTTTGGATTTCTTCAGATAAATACCCAGAAGTGGAATTGCTGAGTCATAAGGTAGTTAGTTCTATTTTTAATTTTTTTTGAGGAAACTCCACACAGAATGACTTTTCCATCGTGGCTGCACCAATTTGCAATCCTATCAATAGTGTAAGAGGCCAGTGTTAGCCGAATTATCCATGTGGATATTGAAATACTGAAATTGATGAGGGGAGTAAGAGACGAGAAAGGATTTTTTAAAGTTATTGTATACCTATGTATATGTATTAAACAGGGCATCCTGTATTTTTATTTGCTTAATCTGACAACCCTAGGTGGTGAAAAATATGGAGCTGGAAGCTAAAGTCTTCCATGAATAAGAAGAGATAATGACAGCATAGTACAGCTATGTGGCATAGGACCATGGTTGGGGGTGAGAAGTAGAAAGGTGGTTTTAGAAGTGTGACTGGGAAGTGAGGAGGATTTGTGTCCCATATCCTGGCACTGAGGCATAATGGGCACTTGGGAGTCTGCAGGACAATCAGGACCTCAGGACACAGCCAGGTCTCTTTATAGAAAGGAAGAGGAAGGATATGGAGAATCCAGAGAGATTTGGGGGCATTTATGGCAGGTAAAACATGCCGAGAGTTTGTTGATCACAGATGTAGAATACAAAGAAGACAGTGAGAACATTTAAAGGGAAAGCATTGAGTGAAGTAAGCGAAACATGATTGATCTGGGACTTCTAAGACTGACTGAGGTAAGTAGGAAAGCAAGGCCTGATGACTAGGTCTGTTACCCTCCCAGGGGAAGGGCTGACTCAAGCATTAGTGTCCTGAATATTTAGCTGGGTAAATTGGTGTGTTTTTTGGTGTGTAAACAGGGACCTCTGAGTAATTGATGGATGAGATGTGCAAGAGATTTTTTAGGGGAAGTGTTTGTAAAGGATAATGGGAAGAAAGCAGGAGTAGAAAGGGAGAGGCTTCAGAGACCAACTCAGGCCCAATACCTGTGAAAGGAAACAGTGAAAGAATTAGAATTGCATGGGCGTCTCGGGTTCCAGCACAGTTCTAAGAAAGTTTCCCCCCAGGCTGGTGGGGGATCCACTAGCCAAAGTTGCTTGCCAGCAGTGCCCCATCCCACAGGATTGGTACCTCTGCTATGCAAAGTCATGGTCTGGAGCAGCTCTGGGGACCAGTGAAGTGGCAGCAGGGCTGTCAGTCAACCATGCTCCCCTCCCACACCATAGACAAGTAATAAAACCTCCCCCCTCCTTTCTCAAACAGGTCCACTTAGCATTTCAAATAAGGAAGTATGTATTTTAAAAGGGCTTTTAGACAGTTAGTAATTTTGTTGCTGTTCTTTGCAGAAGTCATTCTGCCTCTGTCTTACACAGACAGATCTTCCATAGATGTTCTGGATTCTGCATCTGTCCTTTTTCATCTTTTCTGATATTTTAAATGTATTTTTCAATTCACTTTCTATCTTTTCTGCACATTTTCTTTAAAAAAAAATAGTGGGGCTATCTCAAGGAATGAAAAAGGATTGCAGTTGATTTCCTAATTTTATTTCTGAAAGAATGAAATTCAGTTTCTCTTTAGAGTGATGCCTGTCAGGTGGGCCACTCTTCAGAGTAATGGCTTCCGGCAATCTGAATCACAAGTGCTGGGGTGGAAACCCATTAGACTGAAAAAGAAAAAGGAATAGGAGACTGCTTTATGTAAAACCCATTAAACTTTCAATGACCAGAAAATGAAAGGTATTATCTTAAATGATTTTTTAAATGATTAAACATAATCTGGATGGAAGGCATTACATCCAACATGTTCAATTTGAAATATGACCACTCAGAAATCCTATGCAATAAAACATTTCATGGACATAGGAGTCCCCTACTTGCTTTCTCTCCAGAATAAATAAAATCGTGGATTTTATAGTTTTTAATGTTTAAAATAATATATACATATCCATGTTCTTTTTATTTTGCTATATTCTAAAACTACAAAGAACGATAGAAATGATGTTTTAAAATTTTTCTAGAGCCGTTAAATAGTCCCAAAATTATTTCTTGTAATGGAAATATGCAGCTCCATATACCAAGAAATTGCTTTTTGAGAGAAATATGAATTGCCCATATTACCTTATTTGCCTCCTTCCCTGAAGTTGAATCTGCTACACTCTTTTGTATAGTAGATTAAATTGCTACTTCCCTGACACAGCCAAAACATATCCCAGCGATTATGTACATATATATGTACATATATATAGAGAGAAAATAGTCATAGCAATTAGAACATGACAGTTTCTTCATCAATAAAAAGGGACCCACTTTTTCAGGAGTGGAAGAAACCCAAAATATTTGGTGCTAGTTTGTTACTACATGGTAATATAAATTAGAGTATTTTCTGCATTCCACAGAATCATTTTCTGCATTCCACAGAATCCATTTTCTGCATTCCACAGAATCATCTTACTTGCTTCCCTGGAAATATATATTTTTAAATTTTTTATTGTGGTAAAATAAAGTACATAACATAAAATCTACCATTTTAACCATTTTTAAGTGTACAGTTCTGTGCCATTAAGTGCATTGGTTGTGCAACCACCACCACCATCCATCTCTGGAACTTTTTGACACCCCCCCAACTGAAAATCTGTGCACATTAAACACTAATTGCCCATTCCCTCCTCCCCCCATCCCCTGTCGACCATCCTTCTACTTTCTGTCTCTATGCAGTTGACTGCTCCAGGCACCTCATATAAATGGAATCCCGCACGCAGTATTTGTCCTTTTGTGACTGGCTTATTTCACTAAGCATAAATGCCTTCCAAGACATTCATCTATGCTGTAGCATGTGTCAAAATTTTCTTCCCTTTTCAAGCTGAATAATATTCTGTCGCATATACTAGTGTATACCACATTTTGTTAATCCAGTCATCTGTCAATGGGCACTTGGGTTGCTTCTACTTTTTGGCTATTGTACATAATGCTGTTATGAACCTGGTGTGCAAATAGGAAATTCAATTTTGAATAAGCATATGATTGTAGCAGTGGCAAGGATACTCTTATTGCAATTTTCTTACTTTTCACTTCTGGAATCTGCGCTCCAGTTAAGGGCGACGACCAGAGTGAATATCCAGTTTCAACAGTAGGTGGCAGCAAATATCCATTAACCAGCTATAACGCTTGAAACAAAAGTACAGGTGTTTTTGTACTATGTTAAATTTTGCCCCTTCGGAGTAGAAACGTTTTTCTCTAGGTCTCCTACATTCAATGAAAGGAACACTTGAAGCATTTATTTGGGTTTAACTAATAAGGGAGACTTTAATTGTTAAATAAAAGACTAATGAATCAGTGGAATCAGTATCTGAGAGCTGTAAATTTGCTCAGAGCTTTCAACATCCTTGCCTGAAATGTCTCAGCCAAGCTCACGTACATTATAATCTCCTTGCCACATCTGGAAACTTTGAAACTAGGTTTTAATTATTCATGAATGACTTGCCTCTGGCTTTTCTGTGATTGACACTGCTAGTTATTTACCCAATATCCTTCTCATTTTCTTCCCTAATAATAAAAACAAAACAATTTTTTATTAGGCCCATATGTACTCAACTAAAAAAGAAAACACCTACATTTCCTTATCTCCATTGCAGCCAGAGATGACCATGTGACAAAGCTGTGTCCTTGACAAGTAAGCAAAATGAGCAAAAGATTTACTTTCCTGATATAGGCTTTTTATCCTTCCTTGTTGTTTTGTTGTTGTTGTTGTTGTTTTCTTTTTGTTTGATTTATTTGCTTCTTACCTAAGACGTGAATGGGAAACAAAATTTGGGGCATGGGACTACGAGGAAAATAAAAACCACATGTTCAATATCATAAAGTAGAGAAAGGACCCTGGGGAAGATGACTCAGATGAGGTACTAACCATCCATACTAAGCATTGTGAGAAAACTATTCCCCTATATGGTTAAATTACCATAGTTGGGTTTATCAGGAGAAGCAGAACCCAATCCCTAAGTGAGATGGATGGACCTGTTCTAAGATGAGTAGATAAGTTAAAGGTGTGTTTTTTAATTGAGAAAAGGTACCTAAAATACAGGGCAGAATTACATTTGAGTCAGATGTGAGTCCAAAAATAATTAAGGCAGATATTGTGTGATACTTAAAGTAATGAGTTAGTAGGCCTTTAAATAAATGAAGGAATGATGTTTAGGAGTAGAAAGCACAGAAGAGGCTGACTTTTTAAATAAGTAGAGTTGAGTTTCCTAATATTTCTCATTAAAATCCTCATGAATGTGGGATTCCCTATTCATTAAAGAGCTCAATTTGTCAGATTTTACCACAGTGTTATAATTTATTTATGAAATTCTGCAAGGTCAAGATAATTCTGTTTTCATCCATAGAGAACATTTGGTGGTCTGTATACAGAGCTAATATATCCATTTCCTGAAACGAACATTTATCAACATCCAAGAAAGAGAAAGAGAAGGACTCATCAAAAAAATAAAATGGGAAAGTTTGGAAAAAATATTCCAGAATCAGAGCACCCAATGGAACAGAACAAAACAGGAGCAGGGTTGGGAAGAGGGGGCAGAGGCTCAAGTGCTAAAACCAGTTCTAAGTCTGTGGCCTAAATATCTTCTCTATACTAAAAGTAAGTTTTGCTTTTGTAAAGTGAGAGATGTAAAAAGTTTCATGACACTTATGATTTAGTTGGAGAATAAAAAAGCTAAAACATACTAACACTAGAGCAAATTATATGGCACAGTATGTAACTAATGGTTAAATTAGGTTCATAGGGTAAGTGCTATAGAAATTGAGAATATTTAAGACCAAGAATAGTTGAGGGAAGTTTTATGGAGGATATGGAAATAGAAAGAATTTATAAAGGAAAAAGGTGAAAAGAAAAACAACCAAAAAAAGAACTTTTCAAGCTGAAAGGAAGGAACAGCAAGGAGGTATGAAAACAACTGACTTAATTGTGGGACAGAAAGGAAATCGTGTTTTGGAAAATAGCAGGGAATACATTTGGATTTGTAGTATTAGGTCAACTCGTGGATGCCCTGAAAAGCTAAGAAAAAGTTTTGAAGCTGCCTAGGAGAGGCCAAACCTATTTCCTGGAGAATAGAGATTATTGTTTCCAGCCTTTGCAACTCCACTAACACCCCTGAAAACCCAGCAGCATTCCAGGGTGCCCAAGTTTGTCCTGAGTCTCAGCTCACTGACCAGCAGCTCTCTTCACTCTCCACCAACCCTCCATCAAGGCCTGGAACTCCTTCCAAACAAGTCCGCCAACCTCCAGAGAGTACTGCCATTTCCAATCTATGAAGAGAGGCCAGGAAACCAGCTGGTTCCTGCGATTTGAAGAGAAGTATACAATTTGAAAAGGTAGAGAGTCTTTTAAAAAGTCAAGAACATATTCTCTAGAGTAGCAACCCCAGATTGCTGGAACTTTGGCAGAGGCAAGAATAGCCCACCAGGCTTGCCACTTTCTTTAGCCACTGACTTGGAGGGAGCAGACTAAAGTCCGGAGGAGAGTCATACAGCCTGGACAGGGTTAAATGCAGGAAACACTGCATTTAACAGTGTTTCTTTCTGAAGAGAGAAGAGACCGTAGTTCCCTGGGGATGGTTCCACTCGGCAAAGAGAAATTCACCCATTCTATATAAAGGCATGAATGTCACAGAAATTATGCAAGAACTCTACCCAAAAACTCATCATCATCATCATCATGAGTGCTTCTTAAATTTTGAAGTACATAAGAATTATGTGGAGAGCTAATTAAAACACAGGTTCAGGACCTTACTCTCAGAAATCCTGATTCTGCCCTCGGGAGAATCTGGCCTGATTGACTTTTGTTCCAACTCAGTTGATATTTGCAAAAAATGTTGCTAACTAATGAATATGTCTTAAATTTCCTCGGACTACTAAGTAGCAGGGAAAACAATCAATGCCCTCTTTATTTATGTCACAAATTCAAAAGAAGAAAGTTTGGAGATTCTCTATTCCGCCATATTTCCTAATATAGAAATTCCATCTCTGATATCCTTTTAAAAATATGCCTTGTAACTGCAGTGATGGAGGGCTTACCATTTCACATTTTAGCCCAACACACTTTTGGATTTGCTATAAAAACCCTCCATTGAGATATTAGTCTGACCTTCCTCTGGAGAGATTTATTTACATTTCAAAGGGTAAGAATAAAAACTAGGATCCTTCTCAGGAGGGGAGGGGAGACAGCTGTCCCTTCCCATAAAAACACCGAGATTTATAAATTGGTGTTCTTTGCCTTCATTACAAACTCTGATATGGGTCAGAAGACACGAGGTCTACTTCTCGTTGGGTTTTCATAGGGTTAAGAATGGGGCCAAAAGGCAACTGGTAAAGGCTTTGGCCATAAGCAAACAATAATCCTCTCTGCTTCAGAAAACCTGAGTTCACATTCAGGTAATATTAATAAAAAATGTTTTAAAAACTTTATAATCCCATGACACCTAAAAAGCAGTATGAACATAAGTATCTATGAGAGAGGTTACTTGCTTTGAAAGACTGAGGTTATGCAGAAATTATTTTGCAGTTTATACATTTAATGTTTACTATATGTGAAGTGGTATTTTCTATGAATTAACTTTTATTACAACTTTAGAATAATAGATTTAGTCCCAAATTTTAATGTTCCTATGAGAGCTGTGAAAGGAATATATAGCCTACAGAATATATTTCACAAGTGAGTAACCTGGATAAATTAGTATATATGTATATATGGTTTGTTATATAATAAGTATATATGGTTTGTTTGTTTTTCATTTTTAGAAAAATTTACTTTCTTCTTATAGAAACTTTTGCATTCATTTGTAACTTCTCAGAGTTTTTTTTAGTGAACTTTGTATTTAAAAAGAGCTTTTAGTACTCTGAAATATACTTTATCTGTCAAATACTTTTCATGCCTTATTACTTTACTTATTGTCTTGACAACTTTATATCCTATGAGATAATTACTATCTGTCATTGTTAGAAATGAGGAAACTACACCTGATATCTATGTAATTTCATTAACAATTGTCACCCCAATAAATTAAAAAAAAAAAAGAAATGAGGAAACTGAGACACAGGAAAAGTTAAATAATTTACCAAAGTCCATCCAGTTAATTAGTTTCAAAACTTAAGTGCAGCCAAGCAATTAAGTAGGTATACTGAGTTTACTCTGAATAACTCATATGCTCTCTAATTATAAAAATTAAATTAGTAAAAGAACCTAGTGGCATAGTCAGTACTTGGTTTACTTTTTTTTTTTCAAAGTCATAAGATTATAAAAACAGATGAGAAGACAAAAGGTCATATTCTGTGTAATAGCTATACAAATTATTGTTTAATATGTTCTTTTTTTAGATAAATCAGTTTGATTTTTTTTAAAGATTTTATTGGGGAAGGGGAACAGGACTTTATTGGGGAACAGTGTGTACTTCCAGGACTTTTTTCCAAGTCAAGTTGTTGTCCTTTCAATCTTAGTTGTGGAGGGTGCCATTCAGCTTCAAGTTGTTGTCCTTTCAGTTTTAGTTGTGGAGGGCGCAGCTCAGCTCCAGGTCCAGCTGCCATTACAAGTTGCAAGGGGTGCAGCCCACCATCCCTTGAGGGAGTTGAACCGGCCACCTTGTGGTTGAGAGCCCACTGGCCCATGTGGGAATCGAACTGGCAGCCTTCGGAGTTAGAAACACGGAGCTCCAACCATCTGAGCCACTGGGCCGACCCCAGTTTGATTTTTTAACAGCATTTCTCTTCCTCATAATATTCAATTCACAAATGACCATTTATAAAAAGCATGCCAAAAATCCGAAAAAATCCTCTGACCTTTGATAATGATGTAATTTAATTTCCCACAGAATGGGAAAATTACTGACACTGGCGATTCGTAACTGACATCTTTAGGTTAGTTACACATAGTTAATTAAAATCAATGTTTGCCAACTAACTTACTATGTATCTTGGCAATAAGTATACTTGATATTCGCTGTCAGAGTACAGATTATAATGAATTTATGTCATGTGAATATGCTTTCACATATAGTTCTATTATTAAAGGGCAAAACAGCTTTGGAAATTATTTGAAAACAGGAAAGAGCAGAAAATTAATAAGTCTGTTTTAGCTAATTTTAGCCCATATATTTTTAAAATAAATTTTATTTTTGAACAATTTTAGATTTACATGAAAATGTGAAGATAGTACAGAGAGTTCCATTACCCCACACCCAATTTCCCCTATTATTAACATTTTATATTAATATATGATACATTATTATTAACTGAAGTCCATACTTTATTCAGTTTTCCTTAGTTTTTACCTAATGTCTTTATTCTGTTCCAGGATCCCACCCAAAATACCACATTACATTTAACAGCCATGTTTCCTTAGGCTCTTCTTGGCTGTGACAGTTTCTCAGTTTCTTGTTGTTGATGACCTTGAGAATTTTGAGAAGTCCTGGTCAGTATTTTATAAAACATCTCTCTACTGAGATTTGCCTTGTGTTTTTCTCATAATTAGACTGGGCTTAGGAGTTTGGGGGAGGAAGACCACAGAATTAAAGTGTCACGTAGTCACATCATATCAAGGGTACATGTATCAAAATGGCTTATCACGGTTGGTGTTAACCAACTGGCTATGGTAGTGCTTGTCAGTTTCTACACTCTAAAGTTACCCTTTTTCCTTTTCCCATAGTGTTCTTTGAAAAGAAGTGTGCAGTCCACACTTAAGGAATAGAGAGATGTGTACCTTTTAAATCTAAATAAGATGGAATTTATAATTTTGAAAGCGCACACTATTTAAAAAATGAAATAATGAAAGTCCTGGTGAGTTTTGGCATCTTGAACTTTACACAGTTAAGATCCTATTCTTGGCACTTGGTCGGAATACTCTCTGTGTAATACCATTTGGATACTCTGAAAACTTTCCCAGTTTTTCAGATTATTTATTTGATAAGGCTTTGTTTATCAAGCACTATTCTGGACTCTGATATCAAATCTGAGACATCATCCTTGCCCTCAGGAGGTTTAAATTCCCATCCGAAATACTCTCCATTCTGAAAACCAAGACTTTCCTCATTTCTCTTGCTATGGTATCTGGAATATTTGCAAATTCAAATATTTTTTAAAACTAACTACCCCCAAACACCCAACTACATCATATTCAAAGGTGAAAGGCTGAAAACTTTTCCTCTAAAACTAGGGACAAGATAAGGATACCCATTCTCAACACTCCTAGTCAGCATATTACTAGAAGTCCTGGCTAGAAGCAATCAGCAAGAAAAAGAAATGAAGAAGTAAAATTGTCTCCATTTAGAGATGGCATGATCTTATATATAGAAAATCCCGAAGACTCCACCAAAACACTGTTCGAACTAATAACTGAATTCAGTAAAGTGGCACAAAAGAAAATCAATGTACAAAAATCAGTTGTGTTTCTATACACAAAAAATTATCTGAACAAAAAATAAAGAAAACAGTCCCATTTATAATAGCATCGAAAACAATAAAATACTTAAGAATAAATTTAGCCAAGGAAGTGAAAGATCTGTACACTGTAAACTATAAGACATTGATGAAAGAAATTGAAGACGATAGAAATAAATAAATAAATATTTCATGTTCATGATTCGGTAGAATCAATATTGTCAAAATGCTCATACTACTCAAAGTAATCTATAGATTCAATACAATGCCTATCAACATTCCAATGGCATTTTTTAAAGAAATAGAAAAAACAATCCTAAATTCATGTGTAATCACCAAAGAACTGAATAGCCAAAGCAATCCTGAGAAAGAAGAGCAAAGCTGGAGGCTCCACAATTCCTAATTTCAAGCAATATTACAAAGCTATAGTAATCAAAGCAGTATAATATAGGCATAAAAAGAGACACAGAGGCTAATGAAGCAGAATTAAAACCCAGAAATAAACTCATGGGTTTTTTTTATATAAGGTCAATTAATATTTGACAAAGTAGCCAAGAATACTCAATAAAGATACTCTCTTCAATAAATGGTGCTGGGAAAACTGGATATTCACATGCAAAAGAATGAAACCATATCTCTATCTCATACCACTCACAAAAGTTAACTGAAAATAAGTTAAAGACTTAAATATAACCCTAATCATCCTAGAAGAAAACATAGAGGAAAAGCTCCTTGACATGGGTCTTAGCAATGGATATGGAAATGACACCCAAAGCACAAGCAACAAGCAACAAAAGCAAAAATTAACAAGTTAGACTACATCAAGCTAAAATGCTTCTGCACAACCAAAGAAGCTATCAGCAAAATGAAAGGGCAACCTATGGAATGGGAGAAAATATTTGCAAACCACGTGTCTGATAAGAGGTTAATATCCAAAATATACAAGGAACTCATACGACTCGATAGCAAAGAAACAAAAAACAAAAACAAAACAAAAATAAAAACCCACAAATAACCCAACTAAAAAATGGGCAAAGGACCTGACAGACATTTTTCCAAAGAAGATATTCAAAAAGCCAGCAGGTACAGGAAAAGTTACCTTCACTGAAATGCAAATCAAAACCACAATGAGCTATTACGTCACACTATTATTGGGAATGCAAATTGGTGCAGCCACTATGGAAAACAGCATGGGGTTTTCTTAAAAAATTAAAAATAGAACTATCTTGTAAGCCAGCAATTCTACTTCTGGCTATAAATCTAAAGGAAATGAAGTCACACTATCTTGAAGTGATATCTGAACATCTGAACCTATATGTTCATGGTAGCATTATTTCCAATAGCCAAGACATGGGAACAACCTAATTGTCCATCAATAGATGAATGGATAAAGATAATAGAATATTATGCATCCATAAAAATGAAGGAAATCCTGCCCCTTGTGACAACATAGATGAACCTTGAGGGTATTATGCAAAGTGAAATATGTCACATTGAGAAAGACAAATAATGAGTGGTCTTACTTACTTGTGGAATCTTAAACAAAAAAACAAAACAAAAACAATCTCATAGAAACAGAAAACAGAAGATGGTTGCCAGGGACAGGGGATGAGGGGTGGAGGAAATACAGGAAGGTGGACAAAGGGTATAAACTTCCAGTTATAAGATTAATAAGTCTTGGGATGTAACGTACAGCATGGTGACTACAGTTAATATTGTATGTTTGAAAGTTGCTAAGAGAGTTGATTTTAAAAGTTCTCACCACAAAAAAAGAATTGTTAACTGTGTGGTGATGGATGTGTTAACTAACCTTATTGTGGTAATGATTTTGCAACATGTACATATGGAATTACTACATTGTACACTTTAAACTTACATTATGTTATATATCAATTATATCTCAATAAATATGAGGGGGGGAAACTATCCTCATTTTTCAAATATATGGCACAATGTATTATTACTGGGGAAAAGAATTAACATTCCTCCCTCTCTTCTTAAAAAACATATTTTTCCTGCTTTAGGAAAACATGGATCTGATTTCTTGGAAGTAGATTTTCCCTGAATCCTTTCTCAAAAATGAACTGGACATGGACTATTGTGTGCTGCCTCCTAGTTTTGTCTGCTCCTTGTCCATACTTGAAAGAGCAAAGTGTGCATGCTGGGATGGGAGATGCACCATCATTGCTGTCACTTTTATATCAGCTAAGGTGTCTTTGGTTGGAAGTTACAAAAATCCCTCAGCCAAAATGACTTAAATAATAGAAAGTCATTAATTCATATATCAGGAAGTCCTGAACATTCAGTGAACAGGTTTCAGGGCATTGATGCAGGTTTCAGGGCATTGACTCACCGATGTCATCATGGACCCTGCTTCTTTCACATTACCACGATCCACATTACCATTTCTCCACATTACCATGATCAGGGTCCTGGCTTCCTTCTCAGGCTGGTAATGAGATGGGTGTAGCAGTTCCAGGCATCATATGTGAGTACAGACCCAACAAGGTCTACAGGCAGAAATGGGACTGTGTCTTAGCACAGGGAGCCTTACCCAGGGGCTCTCACCCATCCTGGTCATGGGAAAGAACTAGGTCCCTGGACTGCATGCTCGTAAACCAGTTCCTGGCAGAAGAATAAGAATACCCTAGTTGACTCAGACCAATTAGGATTGCCCCCTGAACTGGAGATTACACTGGAATCACATACAGGACAGATGAGTATCTAAACGAAATTGGGGTCCTGTGAAGAGAGAATAAGGAGGGAATGGATCTTGTGTAGGAAACCTAGGCCTGCTATACTCTTCCAGTATTTCCTGGCAGGTGAGTTGATTGAAACCTACTTTTAAAGTACATATTGTTTTTCTCTGACTTTCTCACCCTCTGCCTTCTCTTAAGGATTTTTGCCAAATCAAGTTTTTCTCCAAAGTAATAGCTCTTTGCTTTCCTGATACATATTGAAGTACATTTTTGCTATAATTCCTTTTACTTTGTAAGCCTGATTCCAAGTAGAGATTATTTTAGGTACAAGACTCCTTTCTCATGCCTTCTTGGTATTTGGCTTATACTAACTTTTTTGGATAATTTTCCCCTTTTATCTCAGCCCAGAAAAAGTACCTGCTTCTTACCCTAAGGAGCCAGATTTCTTTAACTTCTCACAGAGGTCCATCCCCTCGGTGTTCTGTCTTCCACAAAGTTCACTCTGTGACCAGAATTGATATATAAAGATGTACTGAATATTGCTAGTCTGGGGTAAAAGAGGTGTTTTGGATATTCAACAGTGAAACATAAAATCCTTTATGTTATATATTTTCAGAGACCCCTCTATATGCCTTCTTAACTTTATATACTTTCTTAACTCTGCCTTAGGCATTCAATGTAGGCAAGTCACAACCATCGTGGAAACACAGAAATGGCACTATCGCCTATTGTCTACTACTTGTCCTCAACAACTCTCACCCCAGCAATTCTTTCCCCAACTTCTCAGTATTATTTGGGGGAAAATGAGAGTTCCACTAATTGTTGGCCTAAGGAAATCCTAAATGGCCAATATCTTACGTTTAAAATCAACTTCACTCTTTTCATGAAAATTATACTCCTAATCTTCTGTTATGGGATTGAAAATGATCTGCAGCTTCCTTTTCGTGCATGGCCCTAACAACCAGTACATGAAATATTGATGAGTTTCTTCTTTCTGTTTCTTTATTTATAATGAACTTATATGCTTTACTATTTACTTTGTATCTTTATAGTGGTTCCTTGTCTTGTTATGTATCCTACGTACACCAGCTAGGGATATGAATACCAGAGATTCATATAAAGAACATCAACATGATTTACACTTAATATTTAAGCATTATTAGTATATTATATCCAAGGCCCATGCTCAAGAAATGTGTGCCATTATTGAGACAAATGTGGGTGTGGCGAGAAAAGCACCAACGGTAGAATCAAAAGAGCCAAGTTTGAGCATCAGCCACTTACTTGCTCTGTGGCCTTATGGGAAGGAATATTTAACTTATGGCCACAGTTCTTTTTGAGTACACTGAAGCTAATAATATTCATCTCAAAGAATATTTTTAGATTCAGTGAAATCATTGGCATGAAAGTGCATTGTGAGAAATATGAGACATTGTAGGGTATTACTATTATCACAGAGGCCACAAAAACAAAATAAGGATGTGGAAAAGTACTTTGTTTTAAGAAAACTAAAACAGTTTGTCAACACAGGGAGAGAAAAAAGCTAAATTAGCAGATGGCTTTACTCAGACAAAAATATGCAACTCTGGACATCAATGCCCTGCTCACATTTCCTCTGCCCACCCTGGAGGTCAGCTGTGCCTGGGTAGACAATTTGCTTACCTCCAGTGACTTCTTACCATTATGCATTTCTTTGCCCTTAGGCTACCTGGGGCGTTAATGTCCTGACTGCAAACTTCAACCAATAATAATGGGGGATCTTGAAGAGTAAATACTCCCACTTCCCTGTCCCTCCTTAGGACTTTTTCAGATGTGTTTTGCTATCTCTCGAGGGTCCCCTGTAGTAACAAACCCCAGTTATTCACAGCAGGAACCTGCACAGTAACAACCCACCATCTTTTTCATGTCTCCCTCCATTTGCTGTCCCATGTCCCCTCTCTCTCACCGAGCTTTCTGTGATCACTTTCCAAATAAACTACTTGCACCCAAATCCTTGTTGCTGAATGTGGTTTGGGGTGAAACCCAAAGGAAGACATCTCACAATTTCATTTTCTTAATTCACTTAAGTCAATATGTAAAACTTGTTTAACAGATGTATGTTTGTGGTGGTTCACATTCTGTTTCTGTCATTGCTTGTCATTGTTCTTTCTATAAAGGTAACGTGAGAAATTGGAGAGTAGGACAGGAAGAAGAAAGAGGAAAAAGGTGAAGGACTGAAAGCTAAGCTCCTTTACTTAAGTGAATAAACATTTCTGGAAAAGGAGGTAGCACTTTGAAGCTGTGAATAACACCAATCATGAGGCAGAGGTGAGAGAGAACAGTGTGAAGCACCCGATGGAAAGGATGGAAGATAATGTCATTGTTCTGACCCCAATATTCCTTTGGATATATTTTTTCTAAATCTGGATGCTTCTCATTGCTTTTTATGGCCCCCACTTTTTGTACTCCCTGAATTCCTCCTTCTTAACTCCATTTTGCATCCTACAGAGTGACACAATCAAATCTTCAAATTAGAAAAGAGAAGGCGCTTCAAGCAGGATTGTGCCCAAATGCACTGCTTCACCTCTAAGTTCTCAACTTGGATGGGCTGCCTGGAGACCAGCCTGTTGTTCGCCAACGCTAAGGACAGGCCAGGACCTGAGAGGAGCAAGTATAGAGAGAAGGAGACTTTCCCAGAGTGCTCGTTCTCCCACACTGAATTTCAACCTAGCCAAAGATTAATAACACTCTTAAGCATTATGCTTTTCTTTCTTTCTACACTTCCCATTCTCTGGAAGGATTGGAAAAAGGACCAGAAATTCACAAAAGAATAGAAAACCTATATTATTTCTCATCTAGATATTTTAATATCATCTCTGGGAGAGGTTTCCTAACTTCAACATTAACTTTATAAAGTGCACGTGGATTGTTCCTTTCCTGGGTGCCCTTGAGGAGCCAAAGGTAATTCTGGTAAGAATGGAGAGGGCGTCTATGTTGGGTTGTTAACAAGGAAGAGACGGGACCATTTCACTGAAGGACACTGGGGCCAGTGACTGGTGCAGAGGCCTGGCCTGCCTTGGGCGATGACGCAGATTCTCCGGGGACCTGTGCTGCGTCTCCTCGGCCCACCTGGGATTTTTGCTGTGGTTGTAGAGGACCTTTCCATGTATGCTGACAGAGTCCCATTTCAGGTGTTCTCTTCATCTCTCATTCTTTCCCAAGTCCTCCTCTAAAGCAGTGGGAGCTTATACAGCTGAGTGCAGAGCAAGCCCAGAGTGTAGGGAAGACACGCCTCCAGTCATGCTCAGCTAATGACTAAGGCAGCGTGGACGCCAGGGGATAAAGGCTTAGCCTCCCGTTCTTTGGAGGGACAATTCTGAGGCACATGCTATGGGGTTCTCAGAAGACTGGAGCCCGTTGCCCTCAGTGGTAGTTAGCTAGCTCAATCGCATAGCTTTGCTGACTTTTCTATTTCTTCACATGTTAACTTATTCATGATTTTTCTATTGAGGATTAATTGACATACTAACATTCTATTAGTTTCAGGTGTACAACATAATGATTCAAAATTTGTACACATTGTGAAATGCTCACAATAAGTCTAGATAGCATCACTATACATAGCTATAAAATTATTTTTGTACGATGAGCA
Source organism: Rhinolophus hipposideros (assembly GCF_964194185.1). NCBI lineage: Eukaryota > Metazoa > Chordata > Mammalia > Chiroptera > Rhinolophidae > Rhinolophus > Rhinolophus hipposideros. The sequence goes on from NC_138049.1 coordinate 39,329,586, forward strand.
CTTTTATAATTTACTCTCTTAGCAACTTTCAAACATGCAATACAGTACTGTTAACCATAGTTGCCATGCTGTACATTACATCCCCCGGACTTATTTATTTTGTAACTGAAAGTTTGTACCTTTTGCCTCCTTTCACCCTTTAGCCTACCCCTCATCCCCTGCCTCTGGCAAACACCAATCTGTTCTCTGTATCTATGAGCTTGGTTTTTTGTTTTATTTTTTTTAGATTCTACATATAAGTGAGATCAGACAGTATTTGTCTTTCTCTGACTTATTTCACTTAGGAAATGCCCTCAATGTCCATTCATGTTGTCACAAATGGCAAGAATTCATTCTTTTTTAATGGATGAATAGAATTCCATTATGTGTGTTTGTGTGTGTATAACATATTTATATATGATACGTTTTATATATTATAATGTAAATACATATATATCACATTTTCTTTATTCATTCATCTGTCATTGGACACTTAGGTTGTTTCCATATCTTGGTAATTATAAATAATGCTGCAATAAACATAGGGGTACATATGTTTTCAAATTAGTGTTTATGGTTTTGCTTTTTGTTCTGTTTTGGTTTTGGATAAATACCCAGAAGTGGAATTGCTGGATCATATGGTAGTTCTATTTTTAGTTTTTTGATGGACCTTTATATTGTTTTCCCTAGTGGCTGCACCAATTAATAATCCCAACAATGCACAAGGGGTCCCTTTTCTCTACATCTTTGTCAGCATTTGTTATCTCTTGTACTTTTGATAATAACTATTCTTACAAGTGTAAAGTTATATCTCATTGAGTTTTGATTTGCATTTCCTTCATAATTACTAATATTGAACATCTCTTTATGTACTTGTTAGCCATCTGTATGTCTTCTTTGTCCATCTGTTTGTCTTCTTTATGTACTTGTTAGCCTTCTGTATGTCTATTCAGATCCTCTGCCTGTGTTTTTTTTTTCTCTTGAGTTTTATGAGTTCTTTGTATATTTTGGATATTAACTTCTTTTTTTTTTTTTTTTTTTTTTTTTTTGCTGGGTACAGTGAACTTTATTGACGGTGCATGACAAGGCTGGGCTCCCTTAGCCCCTACCCTTTAGGGCGTCTGGGATGGAGACGAGGTCAGGAGATTCTCAGTGTGTTGGGGGATCAATTTGGGAAAAGGACTCTACAGTAGTCGAGGGCCTCTCTTCCTCTTGCTGGGGCTTGGGGTCCAGGGGGCTCTTACTCCTTGGAGGCCATGTAGGCCATGAGGTCCACCACCCTGTTGCTGTAGCCAAATTCATTGTCATACCAGGAAACGAGCTTGACAAAGTGGTCGTTGAGGGCAATGCCAGCCCCAGCATCAAAGGTGGAAGAGTGGGTATCACTGTTAAAGTCGCAGGAAACAACCTGGTCCTCAGTGTAGCCCAGGATGCCCTTGAGGGGGCCGTCCGATGCCTGCTTCACCACTTTCTTGATGTCATCGTATTTGGCAGCTTTCTCCAGGCGGCAGGTCAGATCCACAACCGACACATTGGGGGTAGGGACGCGGAAGGCCATGCCAGTGAGCTTTCCATTCAGCTCAGGGATGACCTTGCCCACAGCCTTAGCAGCGCCAGTAGAAGCAGGGATAATGTTCTGGGAAGCCCCTCGGCCATCACGCCACAGCTTCCCAGAGGGACCATCCACGGTCTTCTGGGTGGCAGTGATGGCATGGACTGTGGTCATGAGTCCCTCCACGATGCCAAAGTTATCATGGATGACCTTGGCCAGGGGGGCCAAGCAGTTGGTGGTACAGGACGCATTGCTGACAATCTTGAGGGACTTGTCATACTTCTCATGGTTCACACCCATCACAAACATGGGGGCATCCGCAGAAGGGGCAGAGATGATGACCCTCTTGGCTCCACCCTTCAAGTGGGCCCCTGCCTTCTCCAAGGTAGTGAAGACCCCAGTGGACTCCACAACATACTCAGCACCAGCATCACCCCATTTGATGTTGGCGGGATCTCGCTCCTGGAAGATGGTAATGGACTTTCCATTGATGACAAGCTTCCCATTCTCAGCCTTGACTGTGCCTTTGAACTTGCCATGGGTGGAATCATACTGGAACATGTAGACCATGTAGTTGAGGTCAATGAAGGGGTCATTGATGGCAACAATATCTACTTTGCCAGAGTTAAAAGCAGCCCTGGTGACCAGGCGCCCAATTCGGCCAAATCCGTTCACTCCGACCTTCACCATCGTGTCTCAGGGTCGTGCTGGTACTGCGCAGGAAGACGCGGCTGTCTGTCGAACGGGAGGAGCAGAGAGCCTGGATATTAACTTCTTATCGGATATATGATTTACAAATATTTTCTCCCATTCACTTATTTTCCTTCTCTCAGTAAGCGCACTCCCTTCCCTCCTACCTTCTGGAGTCATCTCGCAAATAAACTACTGAAACTTAAGTCCTACCTCAGGCTCTGCTTTTGAGGGGACCCAAATTAATACAGTGATGCCAGGTATAACTCTAGAAAGCAGACCTTCAGGATAGTATTCTGAAAAAGAATTACTCACCAGTCAAATGAAAACAAAAACTGCACTGCTGATAGTAATTGTGGCCTAAACACCAATGTCTCAACTGTGTTGGATAGGTTGTAGAAGGGGGAAGCATTGCTTATCTGGTATCTCTAATATGGGAATGAAAGGAGGCCATGGGAATTTTACATGGAGTGGAATTGGCTGGCTTTGGTAAACTGCCTTAGAAGCTTTAAAGAATGTCTTAAAGAAAGAGAGAGATTAAGTTCAGTTCATCCAACCCTTAGGGGTGACATGAACCCCCTAAGTTCATGTCACCACTCTCTGTTGCTTCAGTGATTTTCTATCAGTCCACACTTCTGGCCTCATGCAATGTTCCCTGTGACCACCTGAGGAGGAGGGAAAAAAAAACCCGAAATCTGTTGTAAAGATGGTTTGATTCAATACGCTAATATGAGCACAAATGGTCTGCTATTACACTATAGCCCATTCATCGGTAGCCCTAAAACTCTCAGTTCTCATAGAGTTTGGAACAGGCATTTGATGTATGGAGAAAGAACTAGCCTGACAGAAGGATATATATGCTCTCCTGTGCAGTGGATAATTATTTGGCTGATTAGTCAGGGCCTGGAATGAGCAAGACTATATATCTAGTATAAAGAGATTTGGGGAAGAGGCATATGGAAACACATATCGGAATAGAAACCAAGGTGTACATCTTTATTTCTCACACTAATGTATATCAGATAGCATCCATCACCAAGGAAGCTCTTAAAAACCAGGTAGACAGAATTCTCCTTGGGTCAATGTTAGCTTCTATTCTTCTATTCTAGCTTCTATTCTTGATACTCCCCAAAGCTAGTGCAATGGACCCATGAACATAGTAGCCTTGTTGGCAGGTATGGAGGCTATGCATGGCCCCAACAGCATTGGATCTTTCTCACCAAACTGACATAGCTACTGATTCTGCAGAAGTTCTGGCTTCTCAGCAGGAAAGACCAGTACTCAGCATCGGGAAGGGTATCAATCCTCAAGGACCCTGCCAGGCAAGTTAGTGGCAAGTTGATTACATCAGATCCCTCACCTTCCCCATACCTGGAAGGGTAGGGTTGGTGAGAAAGTGATTCATCCTTGCAGGAAGCATCTCCTATTCTGGATATGTGCTTGGCTTCTTTGCCCATGGTATCTCTTTTAAGATTACTATCTGAGGACCCAGTTAAGGACAACATTCAGCAGGGTTGGGAGTAGTCCTACAGGATGTGGTTTATGTATCAGGCCAATGGCCAATTATGGTGCTGTGTACTCAGCAGCTAGAATATGTGTGTCTAGAAACCAAGGAGGGGAAGTTGGAATGACCCCTCTCACCATCATACCCAGTAAACCGCTTGCAGAATTTGTGCTTCCTATTCCCACGTCCTTAGGCTCTGTTAGATTCCAGGTCTTGGTTACTAGTGGGGGTGGGAGGGAGAAGCGCACTTCTAGTAAGGGACACAGTAAGAGTTTCACAGAACCTATAGCTATGACAACTACCTGCTCACTTTGGCTCTTTATGCTGAAGGACTCGCAGATAAAGACAGGCATCATTTATACTGGAAGTGTAATTGCTCTGATTATCATGAACATCTACAATTGTTGCTAAATAATGGAGACAAGAAGGAGTCTTTCTAGATCTCAAAATATTCACTGGGATTCACCTTATTCTTCCAAGCCTGATGATAACACTGAATGAAAAATTGTAGCAACCTCAGTCTGACATGAGCAAGCCCACCAAGGGCTTACGCTCCTCAAGGATGAAGGCCTGAGTCTCCCCACCAAGCAAATAACAGACCAGCCGAAGTGCTTGGCACGGGGGAGCAACATCTGGAATGGGTGATGGAGAAGGGACCTCATGAATATCAATTATGGCCTTTGGGCTGGTGGCAGCAAGGAACATCTGCTTGATACACTAACTCTCTTGCCTTTAAGTCCTTTTGAGAATTATCAGCGGGGCATGACCTTAAACAATTCGTGACAGAATGGATTTTATGTAGGTCAAGAATGGATCTGAAAGGTGTAAGCGATAGACTGTAAGAGATACTTTTGATGCCTCACACCGCTTCCTTTGATTTCAGCTGCAGACGTGTTGGACAGTTCCTACGCAGGCAGCAGTTCCCCCTCACTCCTGCTGCATCTCTGTCTCCCCATCGCACAGCTCTCCTCAAAGCCACAGGAGCTCGCTAAGCCCATTCTGAATGACCAGACCTATTGGGAACTTACTTCCTCTGGGAGCCACCCTCAACCAAGGAGTGAAGGGAGTCAGTGGATAAATGTGCAGCCTTTTGTCCTTGGGAAGAAAAATTCTGAGATATGTACATTCTAAAGGGTTCCTCGGAGAGTCCCTGGCGGGATTAAGTCGCAACTGATCAAAGTGGCAGCCAGCTCATAATGTTTCCTCTACTGGCTCTTCCTTCTTATCTCTGTCAGTTTCTCTGCTTCCCGAGATCACCTACCAACTAAACTACCTGATTTATTCTCTGCTTTCAGAGGAACCCAAATTATGTGGATAAAGCAGTAGCGACTTGTTGATCATAAGGTTACAGAAAGGGTTGGCTTTGTTAATAAAGGAAAAGCAATACATAGTGTAACTGCAGAATCTGGTCCTATCCTGTTTCTAACAAGACCTGGAACCAAAGTTTAAACCTTGGCTACACCACTTACGAGTAACACTTTGAACCCTTAACTGCTACCTCTTAGAGCCCCATTCTGAATCTTGGATCAAGGACACAGGTTTGAACCTTGCCTCCTGTCTTCTTCTTTTTTTTTTTATTGGGGAAGGGGAACAGGACTTTATTGGGGAACAGTGTGTACTTCCAGGATGTTTTTCCAAGTCAAGTTGTTGTCCTTTAAATCTTAGTTGTGCAGGGTGCCGTTCAGCTTCAAGTTGCTGTCCTTTCAGTCTTAGTTGTGGAGGGTGCAGCTCAGCTCCAGGTCCAGCTGCCATTGCAAGTTGCAGGGCGTGCAGCCCACCATCCCTTCAGGGAGTTGAACCGGCAACCTTGTGGTTGAGAGCCCGCGCTCCAACCAACTGAGCCATCTGGAAGGTAGCTCAGCTCAAGGTGCCATGTTCAATCTTAGTTGCAGGGGGCGGAGCCCACCATCCCTTGCGGGACTTGAGGAATTGAACTGGCAACCTTGTGGTTGAGAGCCCACTGGCCCATGTGGGAATCGAACCGGCAGCCTTCGGAGTTAGGAGCATGGAGCTCTAACCACCTGAGCCATTGGGCTGGCCCGCCTCCTGTCTTCTTGCCAGTCAACTTGCAAATAAAGCTCCTTTCTTTTCCCAAAAGTCGGTCCCATAGTATTGGCTTCTATATGTGCCTGGCAGTGAACAGTTGTTCAGTAACAGTAGTTTTTGGTGGAGGGAGTGAAGTCAACCAAATTTCAGAAACAAATACTTATTGAGCATATATTATATATTGAGCATTTTAGAAGGTATCCGATATCATTTTCAATTGATTGGAGTGACAAAGAGGATTTTTCTATACTCATGTGAAAGGAACGAAAAAAAAAAAGTGAAAAGAGAAAGGAGCACGTAGCAAGACATCAACAAATCAACAAATGACAAATTCTTTTATAGTGCTGTCTAACCAGCTTGCAGCCATCTGCATTTACCATCTATCTGGATAGATCTACACCTTGATTGAGAATTATACTGTGTACGATGCTTTGGGTGGGTTAGAGGGTGAAACTGAGCGTTGGGACATGACTGATTTGTGGTATATCCAAATAAACATAACAAAATTGTGTTCTAAAATATAAACTAATTCATCATGTTATATGTGAGAAATACTTAGAAACTGTCAAGATTATTTAGTCCAATGTCCTTGCTTTCCAGATGAAGAAAATGAGGTGGCTTTGTGGCACAAACTGGCCTGGAATATCAGTATTCTGATGCTCTTTCCATCATACTTGGAGACTTGCACCAAGAGAAGAGCAGTCATTTGGAAAATGTTTAATGCAAAATATTTTCTGTATTTGAGTGAAGTCTTATGTATGAGCACACATCTAAATCCTAGCTGTAATGCTAAGCTTTACGTACCTGGGGTTCATCTAGGTTTTCTGGGAGGCTTAATAGAAAAATACAATAAATGATATTTTATAAGTTTTTATTAAATTTTATAACCCATGTTATCACTTGTTAGGACCCCTGCTGGGAGAGTCATTAGCTTCATCGTTAATCAGCCACCACTACCACTTTCTTCTTCTCTCCCCCTACCATTTCTAACAATTCAGAATGTTTGTGTGTGTGTGGGGCGGGGGGGGGGGGGGGATTTGAGAGCCTGTGAGACATCACTGCAAATATAAATCATACTTGAAATAGCAGGGTCTGGAGGTATTAGTATAAGAAATTTCTAATTACTTTCTCTTCCTCAGCCTCAAAGTCATGTCTTTTATCTTATGGATGTTTCAGATCCATCATATCTATTCTTACTGTCATATTTTAGATCAGTGGTCCATCCTCTGTCACTTGAATAAGTGCAATAGCCTCCTAGCTAATTAGTCTCCTTGTCTGTAAAGTTGCTCTTATAATCCATTTTCCACAGTCACAAGAATTATGTTACCAAAATACAAATCTGATTATTTCATGCTCCTGCTTAAAGCCCTTCAGTGGCTTATCATTGCCTTCAGAATAAAGTTTCAACCTCCTTATCAAGGTAAATAAGTACCCCCCCATTCCTCCCACCTACAAATAATCTTGATATCTGCTCTGCTCTACCTCATATTTGAAATCAAACTCTTTGCTCCAGCCATACTGTACCCTTGCTCTTCCCTAAATCGGCTATGTTCTCTCTCATTTCCAGGGCTTTGTGCTTGCTATCCTCAGAGCTTGCTGTCTATATTCCCAATCCCTCTTTAGGGGTCCCTTCAAACATTACCTTTTTGTGTGTGTGAAGCCTTCTCTGAGACCCAAGGCTAGGTTAAGTGACGCTCTTGCGAGTTCCTTTAACACTTACCACACTGCATTGCACCTTATTCTTTACTTGTCTTTTCCACCGGACTGCTAATTTCTTGAGGACAGAGAGTCATTCTTAGTCACCACTGCAGCCTCAGTACGTAAGGTAGCACCTGGTAAACAATAGACATCATTTGATAAATAGTTCTGCTTAAACAATCTCATGGAAGAAACAGGTACTAAACAAAGATTTCTTGCCTAACTAGCTTTTCCCGTTTTCTCTCCTACTACACACTTCCTTCAATGAATTTTTAAAAAGTAAGATTCTGGGTGATGGGATTACTCTTTATATGTATTATTTAAATTAAATACAATTCTACAGATAACCTGTTTTTATCCCATTGTGGTAGGGCAAAATAATAAATTCATGGAATAACACTAGATGTCATTTGAGCGTAGTATTTAGGAAAAGGCTCCTGTTGAGCGACGCTGTATAGTGATGACAGGAATCCACGTGACGGGGTTCAGAGGGAACTACTAGTGGACCAGGGTTGCAATCTCTAACTCCCAAGTTGCAGTGGGAAGGGACTGATAACGCCATCTCTTTTCAGAGGAGGAACTTGAGGGGCAGCAAACAGGTTCAGTGACTCAGCTGAGCCTACACATTGGTTTCCTTGTTTATAGACCTTTACCCTTTCCATTATATCATAGAAACAAAAACACCTTCTTTGCCCTAGCAAGACTTAGCTAAACAAACGTAGGGAAACATAGGGAACCTTTTGAGTGTACACATCTGCTTAGCATGTAAAGGACGTGAGAAATCTAAAATGATTGTGACTCTTCCATGCCTAGAATTTGATGAAAGAACACTAGCTCCTAGTAATTCTCTTTAATTCCACTTAATCATTAGAGCTTAAGAAGGGAGCAAAATTTGCATGGTATTTGTTTCTGGCCATCTGCTCCATTCAGAACCTTGGAACTACACAACTTACTTTTTTGGAAGGTCTATTTGGGGTTGGGGTGGGGGGTGAGCTGACTACCTACCAACTGGGAAAAGATGTAGCCAATTTCAGGCTTCCTTTCTGAAATTCCAACAGTTCAGGAAGTATTTCAAGATCCTATTCAATCTTCACCTTGTTGGTTTAGATTTTGGGTCACAGACACTTTAAGTTAATTGGGCCAGCAAACAGATTTATTAACAACCTCAGATTTATGTGATGGTTATTTAAATGCTAAATAAAAGTCACACATTATAATGTGAGGGGATTCAGTTCTGCAAAACTGCATGGAGAACAGATTTTTTTTTTCAAGGTACAAGTCTACATTTTCAAAGTTTGTGTTAAGATTGCCCCCAAACGACTTATTCAACACAAGTTACACGTTAAAAAAAAAAAAATCACTTGATCTGCAGGAGTTGAGATATTAGGAGAAAATCAGTAAGAAATAAACATATTTAGAACGGTGAAAATGCACAAATAGTGACACATTTTGGCGCTGCCCCAGATCCTTAAGGAACTGACATCTCGTTCCATCTTTTGTTATTCCCTTTTACTTCCAACCATCTAGATTTCATATATGTCTCAGGCTCCATTAAAGTGGGAAAAAGTCGGGATTTGATGCTATACCAATTGATGCTCTCTCCACACAGACACTTGACGTTGAATGAGGGACAGTGCCTGGGCCATAGCATGGTAGGTCGTCCTAAGACCCTATAACAACCATGTTTGTGTGAGTTTGGAAGGGTCGGTCAGGGCAGCGATGATCGGATTCCTGCGACTTCAGTGCTCACGTCTCCGTCGCTGAAGTCAGCGCTGGGAGGGAGCTGGATGTGAACGTGCAGCTCTGGGGGGTAAGAGCCACGGGGGCCAGTTGCACGCGATAATGCACGTGGAAAGGCTCAGTAAATCGGCACGCCTTCTGCAAAGCGAAGGTGACCACGACCCCATCATGTCTGGCCGAATATTTCACCTAGAGCTGCACGCACGGCACCCGGGGTTCACCCACCCGCCGGGGCTCGGCAGTGCGGTCCGCAGGGGGCAACACCTGGCGGCGGAGGCCCAGCGCCCTTCGCGAGGCTCCAGCACCGAGAGCGGCGCTGCGGGGCTGGCTGCGCTGCGGGGCTGGCGGCGGCGCGGGGCGGGGCTTGGCTGCGGGGAAATGACGTCGCCAGCCCCGCGCGCCCCGCGGGCCGCGAACCGCGCGCCGGGGTAACGGAGGTTCCGCCGCTCCCGCGGCCTCCGCCGTGTCCCCGCCTACCCCCGCAGCAGCCGCCGCGCCTCCTCCTCCCTCCGCAGCTCCCGCGGCGGCCGTCTCGCTGCGTCCCCGCTACCAGGTGGGGTGGGACCCGTGGGGCCGCGCTGCCGGCGACCCCTCCGCCGGGCGCGAGCTGAAAAGCGGGCGACAGCGGGCCGGGCGTGTGTCCCGCGCGGGGGCCGGAGGGGCCGCCCGGTCCCAGGACGGGGCTGACCCGGGGGTCGCGGGCGGGAGGGTGCCTGCCGCTGCGGCGGGAAGGCGCGGGGGTCGGGTCGGGGCGCGGCGCGGCCGCCCCGGCTCTGGCCTCCCAGACGCCGTTGATTCGCGGAGCGCCCCCGAGCGCGGGGACAGGTGCCCCGGCCGGGGTCTGTCGGGAAGATGGCGACCCCAGGCATGAGCTGGCAGCAGCACTGTTACGGCGGCTCGGCGGCCGGGGCCACCAAATTCACGCCCTCGCCGGCCGCCGCGCCGCAGGCGGGACACGGCGTGGACTACAGCCAGGACCTGCACCTGAAGATGAGCAAGAAAATCGCCCAGCTCACCAAGGTAAGGGCGGGCGGGCCGCGCGGGGCTCACCTGCCCAGGTGGGAGGCTGCGCGCCCTGCGCCGGGGCGCGTTGGCGGGGGCTGTCGCGGGGAAGCAGCAACTGCAGACTTGCCTCCAAAAACCCTTCCAACTTCGGGGGAATCTGGCAACGTTCATTTACACTAGACAGCTCAACGGCACGGCGGGGTTCGTGGGACCTGTACCCGGCTGCCCGTTAGGGGTAAGCCCGCACACACACAACGCCTTAGGAGCTGCTTCCTTTATTCCACAATAGTCAGCCTCATTAGTTTTGCTTTCACGCGTCCGCCAAGGCTCCACGAGGCATTACACTACAGGACTGTGTGAAGTGCAGTACCGTGTTTACCCAATGTGACCCGGGATCTTTGGAATTAATCAGCTTTTTTTAATAGGTTACGTAGTTAAAGGGAGAATAAATCTGAGCAATGTAGGAGGGTAACTTAATGAGTCATTCCTTATCCTGACAGAATGTCAAACAAGGTTTATTAGATGAATCATGTGTCTGCCTTCAGTTAAATGTTTCAATTTACCAGAAGTTAATTTTCAAAGAGCAAATAGCCTGCAAATTTGGCCAACTGTTGTTTTAGGACGGTACTTGGATGGCAAGCGTTTACAAGTTTAGTAAATGTTGATAATGAGAAAGAGTTGATATCTGTGAAGCAAGAGGAATTTAGATTGATTATATTGTCCTGTTTAGATATCGGGAGCAATCTTTCAATATCCATTAAGTGAGAAGAGTGATTGGTGGTCTGACAGTTCATAAGGGTGATAGACCCTACAGCATTTAAGCTCAATCAGCAAACCAGTTTTTAGGACCCTTGTTGGTATGCTAAAGAGAGGTGCTCATTATGGGGTTTTTTTACTAGATAACCTCTAAAGTCTGACTCTTTCACCACAAAATTCTCATTATATAATTCCATTACTACTTAGCAGTTTTGAGAAAGTAAAGGAAAACAGAGTTCAAGAGAGGAAAAGAAGGAAGTGGGAGTGAAAAGGATGAAAAGAGGGTAAAAATATTTTGATGAAGAAATGTGATTGAGGGTAGAAAAAAGAACGTAAAAAGATTAAAGAATGAGGAATCAAATGAAAGAGCAAAGGAGAGGGTGGGTATACGTACTCAACCATGCAAAACAAGGCACCATTCTGTAAAGTTAGACTTTTTGTTTTATATCAGCACTGTCTAGGAGGGTGCTGTGTGTCCAGTTTTTACTGTGTCCTCTTGTGACACAGGATCCCCAAATTCAGAGAAAGTAAGGTACAAGAAGGAACGATACTATACCATCAAAACATTTATACATTTGGGAGCTAAAAGCTAGGGTTCCTGAAATCGTGTTTGATCTTCAGAATACTGATGTCCAAAATTAAGCACCTGGATATTTATTTATTCTGATCTTCTCTTATGGTGTGTCCACAACATCCATTGTTTTTATTTTACATCATCCTACAGAGCCCTGCTCTAACTAATAAAAACCTTCAATAAGATGGTAGTGGAACTGTGTACAGTTCTATAAAAGAAGTTTCTCATCTCTCCAGCACACTACTTTTCTTTTTACTTATGCTTTTTCAATTTCCAGAAAAAATATAATGTAGCACAACTGTTTAAGTGGGAATATTGATAGAAATTGCTGTCACTTTCTCTCTTTCCACTACCTACCTCAAATCTAATGAGGCGGGAGGCTGTCCCCAGGCCAGTGCTCTCATCACAGCTTGAGTGCTGCACCTAATCTTTACTGAGTGTAACTGGGGACTCCTGATTTAGTGTTTATGGTTACAGTATTTAAACACTTGCACCACTCGCTCTGTTAAGTGCCTCAGACATTTAATCCCTTATACTAGAGTTTCTCAACCTCGGCACTGTTGACATTCTGGACTGGGTAATTCAGTGTTGGGAACGGGCGGGGCTGTCCTATGTAGCATCTCTGGTGCTACCCAGTAGGTTCCATTAGCAACCCCTGCCCACAGACACAGTCATGACAATAAGAATTGTTTAGACATTGCCAAGTGTTCCTGGGGTGAGCGTGGGGGGATGATTCTAGGTTGAAAAAAACACTGACTTACACTGAAATATCTAGCGTTATTTCTCAGATAAGGTGTGGGAAAGACGCAATCTGATAGGACTAACCCCTTCAGTTTCTGAAATATACAGTAAGACCTGCCTCCTTCATGTACCATTTTAGAAACTGTCAAATTTTACGGTCACATCCACATTGTAAATACTGTATCGTAAGAATGATATCATGAGTAATATATGAATTGTTAGACTGGTATTTGCTATATAGAATTTTCACTTATGAAGAGTTTATTTATAAATCCTTATCAGCATAAGTATGTTAACCAGAACTATAGTTTGGAACTTGACAATTGCTTATACTTCAAAGTTAGACATTATAAAGATAACATTAAATAGGATTTTATTTCTTTTGGAATGAGTCAGTATGCTCATCTCTTTAGCATTATCGTCAGCATGGCTTGGGAATCTGACACACTGTCTTGACTTAAAACTCCGGCTGTGCCACTTACTAGCAGTATGACCACTGGCTGTTCACTCAACAATCTTAAGCCTCCGTTTTCTAGTCTTTAAAAGAAGATTGATGCTATAACTCTCTAAGATAGTAAGCCAGCAAACAAAATATTAGTAAAATACTGATATTTTAAAAATGCTCCTCTCTGCATTTAATAGCATTATGTGACTGTTTTGAGAGTTTCCTGCTAAACTCTTTAAAAATGTGGATGGTAATTTTTTCCTATTAGAAAGTTTAAATTTTTCACATTTATTCTACATTGTTGTAGTAGTATTGAAAAATACAACATGCATTTTTCAGAGATTCAGCAGGCTATGAAAGGATAAGGATGAAAGTAATCTGTAGTATAATTTTGCAGAGAGTGGGTCTCAACATATTTTTAACTAAAAAGCAGTCTCAGCTGCAGATGTATTTGTTCAAATTCTGTTTCCTAAGAATCTAACATAGCAGCCATCTCTGGAACCACCTTTTATGTAAGAGGCACTTTGCTAAGTGTTAGAAATACAGCAGTAGCAAGACACAGTCTGCCTTTTAAAGCAAGTCATTTATATTTAAGTTGCTCATGTCAAATTTTAAGAATTACTAATAGATTCTTGAATCACTTTGTGGCACATTTCTGGAATTGTTAATAACTGAACCATCTCAGCATAGGCAGAGAAGCTGGATAGGTTGACTTCTGTTTTATAAGATCCCCTTTGTGTACTTCTCTACTCTCCACTGTGTTGACTCTTCAGAGTGCGTTAGATTGAAAGGCCAGCCGGGTGGCTCAGGCGGTTGGAGCTCCTTGCTCTTAACCCTTAACTCCAAAGGCTGCCGGTTCGATTCTCACAAGGCCCAGTGGGCTTTCAGCCACAAGGTTGCTGGTTCAACTCCTCAAGTCCCCCAAGGGATGGTGGGCACCGCCCCCTGCAACTAAGATTGAACATAGCACCTTGAGCTGAGCTGCCCCTGAGCTCCTGGATGGCTCAGTTGGTTGGTGGAGTGCGTCCTCTCAACCACAAGGCTGCCGATTTGATTCCTCGAGTCCCACAAAGGATGGTGGGCTGCGCCTCCTGCAACTAACAACGGCAACTGGACCTACAGCTGAGCTGCGCCCTCCACAACTAAGACTGAAAGGACACAACTGAAGCTGAACGGCAGCCTCCACAACTAAGATTGAACGCAACAACTTGACTTGGAAAAAGTCCTGGAAGTACACACTGTTCCCCAATAAAGTCCTGTTCCCCTTCCCCAATAAAAAAAATAGAAATTACCTAAATGTCCATCAATAGCGCACTAGCTAAATAAGTTACTTAAAAATAAATAATAAATGTTTTTTAAAAAAAAGCAGCACTTGTGGGATGTGATTATAAAACAACTTTATTTTTGTCATTTACAGTTCCTTTCAATTTACTCTGTGAGGTTGGCCGGTGGATCAACTTGACTTTTCTAGTTACTTTTAGATAATGAAAATTGTCCTTTAGTAACTAAGTTGCAAAGATCTGGATTATTAGAATGTCCGGTACCAACAAATAAAAACCCCACACCAAACTGAACTAAGCGTAAAGTTCCTCCCCATGCCCACTCCCTGCCTCTGCCTATTGCAAGGGGAAAGTCAGTTATTGGGGAAGGGGGCTTCAGTGGCTTTTTTCTTCTGACCTGGCTTTTCTACTCCTGCTTTGTCTCACCAGTCTTGGTTTCTGACTCCTCCCAAATTGTAGGAGGAAGAAAGGAGAGAAAAGAGCAGCAGCAAATGTGGCTCCTCTACCTACCACCTCAGTTACTAGAGATTCCTTCCTCAGGTTGCTAGAGAGTGAGAAAGCCTCTGTATTCTGGCTGGTTGCTTACTCCTCTAAGCCTCGGGGATCTGGCAGGACCTTCATGTTCGTTTTGCAGAGGTCTGTTCAAGCTTCAGGTAACATTCCTGGATGGATTTAGGTGACCCATACCAGCTTTCTCTGTCTCTCCCATAGGGCCCACCCACATGCTCCGTAGGGAGTACTCTTTCTTTGCCTGGGCAAACTCTGGAAGTGGTTGCAATTCAGCCAGCTCTCTTCTGCTTTCACATTCCTCTTCATCCAGCTTTTCATCCTTTAGATTTTCCAGGTATGAATCAGGAGCTAGTTCCATTATGTTCTTCAATGTGTGAGAGACATGATAATATCAGGCTCTTGAAGTGGTCCCATTAAAGCCTTTTCCCCCAGGCTTTAGGTGAGGGATAAACATCCACCTCCACCCTCCCCCTTGGAGGCAAGGGCTCTTGTTCCATAGCTCTCGCCAAGGAACCCTTCTCTAACCCTCCGCTCTGTAATCTTGAAGCTTCTTTCATTGGTGTTGGGGGTTGAAGGTAACACGCCTCAACACTCCTCTCTTTAGACTCCCTCCTTTGGAAATTTTGGAAGATTGATTGTTTTTGGTTCTCAGTAGAAACTTCCCTTTTAATATCCTGTTATGTTCACTGTTCATCCAATGTCTCTTTAGTTGACTGCACTTTTAATATGGATCAGTCCGGTTATCACTGACAGAACTAGTATAAGGCTCCAAAGAGCAGGAAGTAGTGTATGCTTTCTGTGCTTAGCATCGAGTGTTGTCCTCTTTTTCTGTCCGTCTTGAAAGCTGCTGTGACCAACCTGGGCCTTTTTGGGTTTGCCTTACTCTGAATTACTATAGTATTTGTTGTCTGTACTTCTTTGAGACTTAATAATACAAATTTGAAAAATACTGTTTATTGTGTTTATAAATGTACCTTGTCCTTTTGATTTGATTGTAAGTTCCTCAGCTGTAGAGACTGTATCTTATATTTCATGTAACCTTAATATGAGTGCTTTGCACGTAGCATAAAAGCTTAGTAAATATTTATTGAGGATGGTGGTGGTGGTGGTGGTGGTGGTGGTGATGCTGATAGTGTACCAAGTAATTTTGCTGCACAGGAGGGAAAGTCAGTAAACAATTCTGAGGAATTGTATCTGTTACTCTTCCGGGTTAATGCTAGATCATTTCATCTGACTTCAATTTCTCTTAAATGTTTAAATGATTATTGGTTTCCTCTTAAACTGCTTCAAAAAGTCATATCATCTCATTATATACTTACATTTTTGATGTAAAAATAAAAATATAAAGCACTCTGTCTAAGACATAAATATTATTTGTCATTTCAAAATGTAGGTAACTGATATAGCAGATTCCTAGCAAACGATAATGTCTCAAATCAATCATTTAATACTAACTCTGCTTTTACTATATATATCCCAATCCAGAATGTGTTTATATAATACCAAAACCAGTGAAATTCTCAAACAATCCTGTTTTCTGTATATTAAATACAATTGATTTTTCACTAGTTGGTTTGTTTGAATGACCTAGATACTGTTTCATAATAATATTCATTTTTGGTTATGACTTGGGTTGTTTTGGCTGAGCGCATGCTAAATGCAACATCTTTTTTCCCCTCCTTTATTACATTGCGGCTTTGCCATTCTATTATGTAGTAGCTTAGATGTAATCTTTTAGTCAGAGTTGAGTGGTTTGAATTAATTTTTTATATTTTACTATTGGGCACAAAAGCATCATATACTATTTATCAATTGTCAAAAAAAGGGGGGGCCCGGGCGTGCTGCCTTTAGAGTTACAAGATCCTAACCCTTTCATTTTATAGGTGTGCAGGTTGAGGGCCCAAAGTCATTTGAAGTCATTTGAAGATGACACTGCTTGTCGCTGGCAGAACCTGAACAGGAACCCAGGTCTCTGGATTGGTGCAGGAGAGGGGTAGCTGTCATAGCAGGTCTCTTTGCCCTGTGTTGGCCTTCTTTCTAACTAGTATTACTCGTTCAGTTCCTAAGAGGCCACAGAATTGTTGGTGGTTTTTTCTCATGTTGGAACCATGTTTTACTTACCATATGAATCACAGACTTTTTATGAGAGTGAAACCAGTGTGCCTCTGCCATATACTGCAGAACCTCTGGATTTCTAATAGGTTGTACAGTCTGTAACTGTGGTTTTGGTAAATTTGTAATTTCCCATCATCATTAATGGAGAGGGGAGATATGGCCACATTTATGCTAATCCTATGGCAAAGGCTGAACTTCTGTTTTTGAGGAATTTTGGTTACTTTTTTGTTTGCCATGTCTCTTATAAAACGAAGCGCAGTTTGAATATTTTATATATTCTAGACATTGAACTTTATGACTGAGAAGATTTTGTTGATTCTGCTGAATGTGTATCTGTAGGTTCACAGGTATTTGCATTTTTCATCTGATTTTCCTTAAGCACAGTCCTAACAGAATCTCGTTTGTTTCAAAAAATATTTCATAACCGAAACATTCAATAGTATTCTATTCTTATTCTTAGAATAAGAATGCCTAATGAAACACTACATATACAGAGTATGTGTGATTTTGAGAGAAAGGTGTGTGTGTGTTTTATATAATGGTCTACTCGGAGTAACAAAAGAAGATGCACTGAAACATAACTAAAACAGAGTACATGGGGTTGGTACAGACAGATGTAGATACACGTGGTTGGGAAACTTGTTGACTGCCTAGTGCATGAAAGATACTGTGCTGGGCACTGTTAATTAGCACTATTCATTTACTATGCCATTTTTAGATGATATATTTTTCTCATTTTTTTCCAATTGACTTGTGAAAATGTGACCAGAATAAAGTAGGTGGACATTTTAATCAATGGATTAATTTAATATGACAAATTTTAAATGTTGAATTGTGGGCAACTTTTCCTGTTTGGTTTGTTTTGGGTAGAATTTATATATCTGATTGTCTTAGATAAACTATGCTAGTGCCTTCCAACTTCTTTAATATGGTTTTTAAGAATAATTTAAAGAATAATGTTGACAACCTTCTCTGTAACATCTCTGCCCGGGGGTAGGTGGGGGTTAAGGTAAATTCCAGTCTTCTGAATCCTGGAGTTAATGGGTCTGTGTCAGGTTTCAGTCTTTCATGGGCAGACTGAGAGACACACGCCCAAAGCCATATGTCCCCGTGGGAGAGCGGAGTGCCCATTGCTTGGGCTAGAGGTGTGGCTCAGTGGGTCCCACAGACTCCGGTTTGAATTTCAGCTTTCCAAGTTACTAGCGTGTGACCTTTAGTAAGTGTTTTAACCTCTCAGAGCCTCAGTTTCCACATCTGTAAAATGAGAGTAACAAAGCATATCTCAGAATTATTGTAAAGATTAAATGAGATAATTTGTGTAGGAGAGGAGGTCGATACATTTTAATTTCTACCCATTCCCCAGACCCCTCTCCCTTGGTTCAGCCTCTGCTGGCGTAGTCTAACAATTAAGTATGTCTTGATGGATGTCTTCCCTTCCGATGGAGATCTGTTCTACATTATTAAGGACCACAGCTATCAAAAGTAAAGTTTGAGCAGCAAATATAAAAATAACAGTTGATTCTCATTATTTGAGGCAGTTATGTACTGTCAAGTTAGGTTCTGGGGGAAGTACAGGGTTACGTTGCTGACACCCTCTGGTCACATTTTCATTAAGCAATCAATATGTAACCTTGTTTTAGGTGTATTTCTATTTAAAGACATTTTGTTTAATACATCTTTTTTTATTAATTAACAGTGAACTTATGGCCAACCGCACTATAACTCACGCCTGAGTGCTAGATTTTGAACGTTACATATAAATTTTAGCAAGTAGGTGAATTTGGAAATGTGAAGTCACAAATAATAAGGGTCCACTGTATCTAACAATGGATGCAAAACTTTGCATCTGCTGTTTACTTAGTTCCTGCTCTGGTTTGTCAGCTATTGTCATGGGCCTGTGTGAGCAGGACTCTTATTTCCACCCTAAATACCCTCACGTGATTGTGACTTTGACTCTTCCCATCTCCCTAAACACCCTCAGGGGAGAGGGGTGGAAGGGACCGTGGGGGCAGTAATACTCATCTTTTGTCAAAGTTGCCAGTTACCTACAATCATAAGCATGGGATGAAATTACAGTCAGATTCTCTCTGTGTTTGTAATCTTCATAATCTAAACTTGAATCAACCACATTGCTCCAGGTCAGAGAAAGGAATAAAATGTACAAATTACTCTATTGGGTGGAGTGAAACCTTTACAAATATAATGTTGATTTATTTTAATTTAGTTAAAATAAAGTCGTGTGTGTGTGTATGTATATATATGTAGCTTAAAATATATTTTCAGTTACTTCCTTCCTAGTACAAACTGTCAGTGTGGGAGTTGGATTTGTTAAAAGCCTTTGTCTAGGTACCTAAAGATAACTAGAAGTCTTATACTCTCTGAGGCTACAGCACATTTGGTTGGAAGTCTCTGGATTTACTTTATGCAACATAAAGAAAACTTTAAAAAGAAACTATATTTGTTCAAATATCGACTGTCTTTGGCATATAATTAGTCTTATATTTCTTATCCTGACTTCCTTTGCTGTGTAGCAAATTGTCCCTAAATTTAGCAGCTTAAAACAGCGAACATTTACTATCTCACATAGTTCCTGAGGTTCAGGAGGCCACTTGCGGGGTGGTTCTGGCTCTGGGCCTCTCATGAGGTTGCCATCAAGCTGAAGATTTGCCTGGGGCTGGAGGTTCCACTTCTGCGTTCACTCATGTGGGTGTTAGTAGGAGACTAATCTTCCCCACGTGGGCCTCTCCTTAGAACGTGATCCAAGGGTGTCGGGGGAGAGAGAGACCAAGATGGAAGTCAGAGCCTTTTCATGACAATCTCAGAGTGACATATCATCACCTTTGCTATATTCTGTTGGTTACACAGAGGACCCATAATGGAGGACATGACTACACAAAGATTTGAGTATCAGGAGACAGAGCTCATTGGGGGCCATTTTAGAGGCTGGTTACCCCAAGAGAGAAGCAGAATTGGTGGGAGAGATATACAGAGAGTTCAGAGAATTTGCGATGACCATGTATACTCTGGTAAATATTTAGCCAACATTTGGATATGTATCTTAAGCCAAAGGAGAGATCCATACTAGAAATAGATATTTTGGAGTTATTAGCATATAGGTGGTGATTAAAATCATGAGTGGTTGAAGACTTAAGCAGAGTAGAAAACATTTAAAATAATTTCTGGGGAAAGGAAGAGAAAATAGCTGACCATAGAGAGACAAGTAAAAGGATCAGCGAGATGTCTGGTTGTCCCAAGAAAAGAATAAATGTGACATTTGGTATCAATTTGAATGCTTCGCAGTTTTCTGCAAAGTTCTGTGCAGGCCTGTGGAGAGGGCCATTGTTTACCCAATGTAGGAGAGACGGCAGGTTAGTAAAGGATTAATCCAGAGTCTTGAGTTTTGCTTGATTGGTGTAACAGAAGAACTGGGGTTTAAGAGAGTTAAACTGCTTTGATGGAGAGTAGTTTGGTTAATGTACCATCAGTTGTGTGCTATAGGGAAGGAAGTGAGGCTAGGATGGAACTAATAGATGAGGGAAAATGTAGGAGTTGGGAGGACCGTTGGTATGTAGAGAACGCCCAGAGGTTGCTGGGTGATGGCAAGGAGTTGAGCGTGAGAGGGACTATATTAAGACCTTTGAGGTGGAATAAGTTATAACGATCCAGGGTGCAGGTCTTGAGAATGTTTATAGGGGAGTGAAGGTTATTAAAGTTAGGAATCCCAAAGAACTGTCAGTCTGCTCTTGTGGATTCCTCAAGCATTTTGAAATGTCCGAAGATAATAGCAGGGTTGGGACAGGAGGGAAGCTTGTGAGTCCCACCTAAATCTACACTGGAGGTGGGCAGTGACTGGTTTATTACTATGTGAGGCAGGTCGAGTGATAAAGCTAATTAATAGGATGAGTCATAAAGCCAGAGGCATTTTTTATTATGGAGGAAGAATAATGATTTGGAATAATAACAGTAAATACCGTTTTTAAGCAGTCATTATATGCTGTTTCTTACGATCTTTGATTCTTACCATAGCTCCATGAGGTTGATACTCATGAGGAAGCCGAGTGTTAGAGAGGTTAAGTCATTTGCTCAAGGACGCGCTGCCAGAAGAGTTGGGATTTGAACCTCGGTTTGTCTGACTGCCATGTTGCCTTTTGTAGAAGGCAGCATGGGGCAGCTATTTGAATGCCCACATCAATTCCAGATCCCATGATGAGAGAGGCACAACATAAAGTACTGCTTCTGTTGGAAAAGAATTCATGTCTTTGGTTGTGAGGGACAGAAATGGGGTTCTGAGGATGTAGGTAATTCTGGCTCCAGATGCAGGCGCCTGTGTCGTCTAACTTATCCTCAGGCAGTTGTGTGCTGTTTTTTCCTGGACACTTGCTGGGTTTTTATACTTGTTCTCTAGAACTCTTATTCCGTGCTGAACAAATGTCTCTTTATAAAATACTCTATCTCCTTACTTTAATTGAAAACCTGGCTCTCTTCCCAGCATACTGCTTTTTCTGCTGCCTTTGCAGGTGACCACTGACACATTTCATCAGCCAGAGAGGTCCTGGAGATGACATCTTCTCTCTTCCAGCTCTCATTGCAACTAGTACACCATTACTCCTAGACTCTTACGTATATACAATTCTTGAGGTTTAAGCCAAGTGGCTCTTCTGCCCGCACCACTCCTTGCTTCTCACCCTCAGCGGAGAGTTACTGTCCATGCATGGCCCATTCTAGCCTCACAGTTCTTGACGTTTTCAAGCTGCTTGTACACATTTTCCTCTCAATCTTAAACTCCGGAATAACTACATGGAAGGTATTCTGTAAATATTTGTTGATTAAACAAATAAACTTCTTAACCTTTCAGCTCTCTCTCCCTTTTTCAAATCTTTTCCATTCTCCAGTCCTTTTGGTTCTTTGTCTCTTCATTTTTCTCCCCATTCATCAGCCCCTCCTTTGTTCACTTTGTTTTTTATCTGTCTCCTAGACTGCTTGGGCTGTTATATCAGCCACTGTCTTGCCAGTGCCTTCAGCTGCCTTGGCATATGTTTTTTCTCTACACCTTCCAGAACCAGCTAGAAAATATATTGGCCAGATATGCAACTTGCTCACCCTCAATATGCATCAGTAAAAAAGCAGAATCTTCATGCAGCCACCCCCGCATTCCATTCCGGGCACACCTAAGCGGGGGGAAAAGTGGAAGGGAGCTCCTTGGATGGCAAAGATTTCTAGGAGGGAGGTTTGAATTGCAACTGAGATGATAATACCTGATTTTAACTGAATATCTTCTAAAAAGTCTAAACGTTAATCTAGAAGTGACTGAATACTTAGAAACAACAGGATTAAATTTTTCTCTGCTAAATCATTACACAGACTGATTAAGAACATGAAGTTCTGTCAGGAAAATGAACACTTGATTTTTTTTTTTCTTTTTAATTAGATTTATTGGGGTGACAATTGTTAGTAAATTTACATAGATTTCAGGTGTATAATTCTGTACTATATCATCTATAAATCCCATTGTGTGTTCACCACCCAGAGTCAGTTCTCCTTCCATCACCATATATTTGACCCCCTTACCCTCATCACCCACCCCCCACCCCCTTAAACTCTGGTAACCACTAAATTACTGTCTGTGTCTATGAGTTTTTGTTTCTCATTTGTTTGTCTTGTTCTTTTGTTGTTTTTGGTTTATATACCACATATCAGTGAAATCATAGGGTTCTCTGCTTTTTCTGTCTGACTTATTTCACTTAGCATTATACTCTCAAGATCCATCCATGTTGTCACAAATGCTCCTATATCATCTTTCCTTAACGCCGAATAGTATTCCATTGTGTATATGTACCACAACTTCTTTATCCATTCATCTATCGAAGGACATTTTGGTTGTTTCCATGTCTTGGCCACCGTAAACAAAGCTGCAGTGAACATTGGCGTACACGTGTCTCTATAGAGAAATGCTTTTATATTTTTGGGGTAGATACCCAGGAGAGCGATTGCTGGGTCATATGGTAATTCTATTCGTAATTTCTTGAGGAACCTCCACACTGCCTTCCATAGCGGCTGCACCAGTCTGCATTCCCACCAACAGTGTGTGAGAGTTCCTTTTTCTCCACAGCCTCTCCAACACTTGTTACTATTTGTTTTGTTGATGAAAGCCATTCTGACTGGGGTGAGGTGATATCTCATTGTGGTTTTCATTTGCATTTCTCTGATGATTAGCGATGTTGAGCATTTTTTCATATGTCTATTTGCCATTTGTATGTCCTCTTTGGAGAAATGTCTCTTCAGGTCCTCTGTCCATTTTTCAATTGGGTTGTTTGTTTTTTTGTTGTTGAGTTTCATGAGTTCCTTGTATATTTTTGATATTAGCCCCTTATCAGAGGAACTGTTTGCGAAAATCTTCTCCCATTCAGTTGGTTGCCTCATTGTTTTGTCAATAGTTTCTTTTGCTGTGCAGAAGCTTTTCAGTTTCATATAATCCCATTTGTTTATTTTAGTTTTTACTTCCATTGCCTTTGGAGTCAAATTCATAAAATGCTCTTTGAACCCAAGGTCCATAAGTTTAGTACCTATGTTTTCTTCAATGCAGTTTATTGTGTCAGGTCTTATGCTTAAGTCTTTGATCCATTTTGAATTAATTTTGGTACACGGTGACAGATAGCAGTCCAGTTTCATTCTTTTGCACGTAGCTATCCAATTCTGCCAGCACCATTTATTGAAGAGGCTGTCTTTCCTCCATTGTATGTTTTTAGCTTCTTTGTCAAAAATTATCTGTCCATATTTATGTGGTTTTATTTCTGGGTTCTCAATTCTATTCCATTGGTCTATGTGTCTGTTTTTCCGCCAATACCAAGCTGTTTTGATTATTGTAGCCCTGTAGTACAAGGAAAAATCAGGGAGTGTGATACCTCCAGTATTGTTCTTTTTTTTTAATTTTGCTTTGGCTATTCGGGGTCTTTTGTGGTTCCAAACAAATCTGATGATTTTTTGTTCAATTTCTTTAAAAAATGCCATTGGGATTTTAATGGGGATTGCATTAAATCTGTATATGGCTTTGGGTAATATGGCCATTTTAACTATGTTGGTTCTTCCAATCCATGAGCACGGAATGTCTTTCCATTTCTTTGTGTCTTCTTCAATTTCTTTCAAAAATGTCTTATAGTTTTCAGCATATAAATCCTTCACATCCTTGGTTAAGTTTATTCCTAGGTATTTTATTCTTTTTGCTGCAATTGCAAAAGGAATTGTTTTTTCTATCTCTTTTTCTGAGATTTCATTGTTGGTATATAGGAAAGCAATGGACTTTTGTACGTTGATTTTGTAGCCAGCAACTTTACTGTATTCATTGATTGTTTCTAATAGCTTTTTGGTGGAGTCTTTAGGGTTTTCTATATATAGCATCATGTCATCTGCAAAGAGTGACAATTTAACTTCTTCATTCCCAATTTGGATGCCTTTTATTTCTTTCTCTTGCCTGATAGCTCTGGCGAGGACTTCCAACACTGTGTTGAAAAGCAGAGGTGATAGGGGACAACCCTGTCGTGTTCCTGAACGTAGAGCAAAGGGCTTCAGCTTTTCACCATTAATTATGAGATTAGCTGAGGGCTTGTCGTATATGGCCTTTATTATGTTGAGGTATTTTCCTTCTATACCAATTTTAGTAAGTGTTTTAATCATAAATGGATGTTGTATCTTATCAAATGCTTTTTCTGCATCAATTGATAGAATCATATGATTTTTGTCCTTTATTTTGTTTATGTGATGTATCACATTGATGGATTTGCGAATGTTGAACCATCCTTGCGCCCCGGGATTGAACCCCACTTGGTCGTGATGAATAATCTTTTTAATGCATTGTTGTATTTGATTTGCTAGAATTTTGTTTAGGATTTTAGCATCTGTATTCATCAGAGATATAGGTCTGTAGTTTTCTTTTTTTTGTTGTCCTTACCAGGTTTTGGTATCAGGGTAATGTTGGCCTCATAAAATGAGTTAGGGAGTACTGACTCTTCTTCAATTTTTTGGAAGAGTTTGAGCAGGATTGGTATTAGATCCTCTTTGAAGGTTTGGTAGAATTCACTGGTGAAGCCATCTGGTTCAGGACTTTTGATTTTGGGAAGGTTTTTGATGACTGATTCAATTTCGTTACTGGTGATCGGCCTGTTTAGATTTTCCAGTTCTTCATGATTCAGCCTTGGAAGGCTATATGTTTCTAAGAACTTGTCCATTTCTTCTAAGTTATTAAATTTGGTGGCATATAGTCCTTCATAATATTCTTGGATAATCCTTTATATTTCTGTGGTGTCCGTGATAACTTCCCCTTTTTCATTTCTGATTTTGTTAATTAGTGTCTTCTCTCTTTTTATCTTAGTTAGTCTAGCCAAGGGTTTGTCAATTTTGTTAATCTTTTCAAAGAACCAGCTCTTTGTCACATTAATTTTTTCTATTGTCTTTTTGTTCTCTATTTCATTCAGTTCTGCTCTGATTTTTGTTATTTCCTTTCTTCTGCTGACCTTGGGTTTCGCTTGTTTTTGTTTTTCTAGTTCTTTAAGGTGTAACAGAAGGTTATTTATTTGGGATTTTTCTTGTTTCTTGAGATAAGCCTGTCATGATATAAATTTCCCTCTTAAAACTGCTTTCGCGGCATCCCAAAAATTTTGGTAGGATGTATTTTCATTGTCATTTGTTTCTATGTATCTTTTGAGCTCTCCTCTAATTTCTTCTTTGACCCAGTCGTTCTTTAAAAGTATGTTGTTTAATCTCCATGTACTTGTGTTTTTTCCTGCTTTCTTTTTGCAGTTGATATCCAATTTCAAAGCTTTGTGATCAGAGAATATGCTTGGTATGATTTCAATCTTCTTAAATTTGCTGAGGCTGATTTTGTGTCCCAATATATGGTCTATCCTTGAGAATGTTCCATGTACACTAGACAAGAATGTATAGTCTGATGTTTTAGGATGAAGTGCTCTATATATGTCAATTATGTCCATTTCATCTAATGTGTCATTTAGGGCTGCTATTTCGTTATTTATCTTCTGTTTGGATGATCTATCCATAGCTGTCAATGATGTGTTTAAGTCCCCTAGTATAACTGTGTTTTGGTCAATTTCTCCCTTTAGTTCTGTTAGTAGTTGCTTGGTATATTTCGGTGCTCCCTGATTGGGGGCATAAATATTGATGACTGTTATGTCTTCTTGTTGTATAGTCCCCTTTACCATTATGAAATGTCCATCTTTGTCTCTTGTTATCTTTTTCACCCTGAAGTCTGTTTCATCAGAAATCATTATGGCTACACCTGATTTTCTCTGGGTACCATTTGCTTGGAGTGTCAATTTCCACCCTTTCACTTTGAGTCTATGCTTGTCCTTGTAGCTGAGACTTGTCTCTTGTAGACAGCAGATGGTTGGGTTTAGTTTTTTGATCCAATCTGCTACTCTGTGTCTCTTTATTGGTGAGTTCAGTCCATTTACATTTAGGGTGATTATTGATACGTGAGGATTTCCTGTCATTCTATCTTTAGTTTTCTGGTAAGCCTGTGACTCCATTGTTTCTTTTCCTTTTTGTTGTTGTCTATTATTTCTGTGTGGTGGTGTTCTATGATGTTTCCCTCTGTTTCTTCTTTTATTACAGTATATATTTCAGTTCTGGATGATTTTTGAGTGGTTACCCTTAAGTTTATGTAAAAGAAAGTTTGATATTTAGAGTATTCCAGTTTCTTCAGTACGCTTACTTTCTCTATTCCCATATTCCAGTTCAGGCCTTTACGCTCCCCCTTTTTATGTCTCGGTTGCCACAAGTTGTCCCTGTTGATGGTGGTCTAATAGCCTCCTTTAGTATTTCTTGTAGGAACACTTGATTTTTTATACTGTGATTTGTGAGTGACCGATTTATGCATAGTAAATATAGCAGCAAGTTGTAAAATAGGCTATGTTTATAAAAATGCAAGGGTTTGAAGAGTTTACATTAAGATTACATATCAAACAAAAATAAGTCTTTGTTGGAAATATTAAAATGAGCTCTTCTGGCAAAATAATAGTTGTGGATGATAGTAGACATATAAAAATTCAGTATCGCCAACTCTCATTAACAAAGCATTGATAATGAAAAACATCTGAAGTATTAGTACAGTGCTTTGTTTATGAGAAGTGCGGAATAATTCTTATGCCTGACAGTGTTTACTTATCATGGTCATAGTTGGGTGCACAGCATCTTGCTTCAAGTAATTACGTCTTTAGTCGTGACCTAATTGAAACACAGGTTGGAATAAAAGGATATAAAAAACAAATAATTCCAATAAGAATAGAGAATGTTACAAAGAAGCTTTTAAAACAAGTAAGCTGGATATGATGATTTCTAAAGTTGAACTCTCAAAATAAATAGGGAAATTAAGAGTGGACATTTATTGCTGGCAATCTTTTTTTTTTTTTTTTGGGGGGGAATGAATGTTTCAGTAAAGCGAAAGAAAAATGTGGAATATAGCAATTAAAATGAAGGGAAGGCTATGTTAGCTAATATACATATTCCAGTTATCTAGTACTCCTCTGGTTACCTATTACTGTCTTTCACACCATGCAAAAAAAACTTAATGTAATACAACAACCAGTTTGTTCTCACAAATTCTTGGGTCAGGAATTTAAAGAAGAGACAGTGCGGGATGGTTTGTTCTGTTCCACATGTCTGGGTTCTCAGATGGTGGGAAGACTAGACTGGCTGCTGAAAGTGGGACTTCATTAGCTGGGAGGTGAAGCAGTGGGGGTTAGAGAATGAGCTTATGAGACGACTGTTTCACTCACCTTGTGCCTGAACTGAGCTGACTCACTTGAATGCTGGGCTCAGTGGGGGCCGTTGACTAGAGAACCCGTGTGTCCTCCCTGTAGCGTGGACTCTTCACACCACAGTGGCATCTGCAGACTGAGTCTTCCAGAGTCTGAGAAAGAAGCTACAAGGTTTCCGCGGATCTAGACTCAAGAGGCATTTATTATCACTTTGTCACATCCTGCTGGTTATAAGTGAATCATTAAGTCCAGCCTGGATTTGAGAAGAGAATTGGATGCTACTTTTTGGTGGGGGAGTGTCAGGGTCACATTGCAGAAGAGCATGTGGGATGGGAAATACTGTGATCATTTTTGGAAAGTACAGTCTGCCAAAATGTATGCTTGCTGGGAACAGGGAAAAATTTAACCCACATTTACAGTTTTTTCAATGATTAGCCACAAACTTTTAAGAGATTAAAAAAATAAGAGAAGTGGTAGCCTAATATGCATTATTAGAAAAGAGCTCTTCCTGCCATTTGAAACACAAGTAGAGAATCTCTCCAGATTAGCAGAGACACTTTCCCTCTTCATTTCACACAAGCACTATTAGATACATGGTAATATATTGTACTAAGAAAGGCTTTTTTATTATAAGCTACCATGTTTCCCTGAAAATAAGACCTAGTCGGACCATCAGCTCTAATGCGTCTTTTGGAGCAAAAATTAATATAAGACCTGGTATTATATTATATTCGACCAGGTCTTATATTAAAATAAGACACGGTATCATATTATATTATATTATATTATATTATATTATATTATATTATATTATATTATACCGGGTCTTAAAATAAGGTCTTATAACACCGGGTCTGATATTAAAATAAGACCAGGCTGTATATTAATCTTTGCTCCAAGAGATGCATTAGAGCTGTTGGTCCTGCTAGGTCTTACTTTTGGAGACACACGGTAGCAGAAAGTTAGAACTTACACTATATAATACTGTGCACTTTGGATATTGTCACTGCTGAGTCACTTTCCAGTCTTTTACCTAATGGTACAATAAGCAAGAGGACCATCATTTTAAGGCCTTTGGAGATTACCTCCAAGATTTTAGATCTTTGCTCCGGTGATAATGGTGTGTATGTGTATATTTGGGCAGCAGCCTTTATTAGTTTCAAGTTATGCTACATTGTTTTGTTTTTTTTTTTAAAGATTTTATTGGGGTAGAGGAACAGGACTTCATTGGGGAACAGTGTGTACTTCCAGGACTTTTTTCCAAGTCAAGTTGTCCTTTCAATCTTAGTTGTGGAGGGCGCAGCTTAGCTCCAGGTCCAGTTGCCGTTGCTAGTTGCAGGGGGCATAGCCCACCACCCCTTGCGGGAGTCGTACTGGCACCTTGTGGTTGAGAGCCCGCGCTCCAACCAACTGAGCCATCCAGGAAGCAGCTCAGCTCAAGGTGCAGTGTTCAATCTTAGTTGCAGGGGGCGCTGCCCATCATCCCTTGTGGGACTCAAGGAATTAAACTGGCAACCTTGTGGTTGAGAGCCCACTGGCCCATGTGGGAATCGAACCGGCAGCCTTCGGGGTTAGGAACATGGAGTTCTAACCGCCTGAGCCACCAGACTGGCCCCGCTACATCGATTTTAGCCCCTTTGAGAGAGGCAGATGGTTATTTAAGTGATGGTTGTTTCATGAAGGAAGAAACCCAAGTCTTACACACACTGGTGAGCACCCACCAGACCAGGCTTATGCAGGACATAGTCCCACTTAGGGGGACTAGCGGGGGCTGGCAGTCTTGTGGTTCAAACACTGAGTATTTATGATAGTCAAGTTCTTCTGTTTTTGTCTCTTGGCTTTATTTTATCACAATGTAAACGCTCAGGTTGGGTGAGTGCCCAAATTTATATCACTTTGGAAAGGAAGGAAGTTCTTGGTAGATTATATGAATAGCTTTAGTTTGGGAGATAGTTGAAGGTTTTAGTCATGAAGCTGATAAACTAACTGCCCAGTAGAAACATGGTTCAGTAGGTAGTTTCTTTGATTCCGGATGCCAAGTGATGCCCTGAATAAAACAAGAGATATTTTGTGGTGAGTGTAAGATGTTGCTGTGGGATGGCAGAACCCTAAATTAATTTTAGGAAGCTTCTGTCCATTTCATCTTTTAAGATTGTCATCTGTACCTGGATGTCTGCCATCACCTCAAATGCCACATGTCCAGAATGGAATTAATCATCTTCTCCATCAGATATCTCCCACAGGCCAAAGAATTAAGAAATAACCCCCCAAAACCTACTTTCCTTTCTCGACTCGAGTATTCCTGTCTGACCCTACCGTCCTTTTAGAGTGGAACTTAGGAATTAAATTTTCCTTTTCTTTTTCTTTTAAGTAGTTTTGTTTCTTTCTTTGAAATATCTTTTAGGTTTTCATTTTCATTCTGTTAGGTAGGAATCAATGTAGACTTCGTTTTAGTAGTCTCCTGACTTTCATACTCTCCCTATTTCGATTATCTTGCTTAGTGCTATGGTACTATTAATAAATGTAATTCCCTACATAAGTATTCATTTTCTCTATGTTCACTAGACCATATCTAAATTCCTTTGCATGTTTTTCTGCTTGTTTGCGTATCTGTCTGTAGGGTAAGGGACTTCCAGGGCTTAAGCAACTATAGAATTCTCCACAGAAACAGAGGCAGTAGGAGAGATAGATGATAGATACATAGATAGATAAATAAATATTTTTAAATTAATTAGACTGAGGCTGAGGTGGCTCTAATGCCCTATACAGTGCCTTATATAAGCAAACCCAGATCTTAACCTGTAAATGCCTCAAGGTTAGAAAAATCTAAACCTAAGGACAACCAGTCACAAACAGCCAAAGTAGGCTTTAAGCTATAGCCAATCAAATAATTTCCTAGTTTTGCTTCCACCTCTCCTCTATAATAGTCTTTCCCCTAGCTCCTCGTAGTGGAGCTGTTCCTAACCACTTCCGGTTTGGAGCAGCCAGATTCTAATCAAGTTTCGCTCAAATAAACTCTTAAAATTTTAAATATGCCTCAGTTTTTTCTTTTAGCAATATATCATAGTATATGTAAATTTGATTAATTATATGGTATTGGCTCACATGATGATGGAGACTAAAAAGTCCTAAGATCTGTAGTTGGCTGGCTGGGACCCAGGAGAGCCAATGGTGTAGTTCCGCTCCCAGAGCAGTAGAAGACCAGCATTCCAGCTCAGAAGGACAGAGAAGTTCCCTCTTACTCACCTTATTTGTTCTATTTACCGTGTTTCCCCGAAAATAAGGCCTAACCGGAAAATAAACCCTAGCAGGTTTTTCAGGATGACATCCCCTGAACATAAGCCCTAAGGCGTGTTTTGGAGCACAACTTACTAAAAGACCCCGTCTTATTTTCAGGGAAACACGGTAGGTCTTCACTTGGGTGGATGAGGCCCACCCACTTTAGGGAGGGCAATCTGCTTTACTAAGTCCACCACTTCAAATGTTAATCTCATGTAGAAACACCCTCACAGACACACCTAGAATAGTGTTTGACGAAAAGTCTGGATACCCCATAGTCCAGTCAGGTAAACACATAATATTAGTCATCACAGCACTTCAACTGGAAAAGGTTTTCTCCATCATTGCTTTCTCTCATCTTCAAATCAAATGGCAGGCAGACTTCAGACTAGAGCGAGAGACTAGGAAGCAGAGAAAGTGAATGGAATAGCGTTTAATAGTGCTGAGGAGAAAGGGCAGGTGAAGGACTAGGCCTGTAGGGCTTGTAGCCTAAGGCGTATTAGGAGGGAGGGACGTGGAGAGCACTTGGGCATAAAGGAGACTGCAGTCAAAGAGAGAGGTGGTTTGGAATATGGAAAAATTAGAAGGGAGTTTGGAAATGTGGAATGGGAGACTGGGAAACAGAAGAGGGAGCCGAGAAAGGGAAAAGCTGAAGTCTGCAGCGGTAGGGCCGACAGAGTCTCCTGGGATGCGGGCAGGGCTATGTGAGGAAAAGCTGAATTCATGTTGTCAGGATGGGAAGAGGAACATGATGAAGACCAGGCTCAGAGAAGTGGAGACTGCAGGCTTCGTAGGGGGAAGAAGAAGTAGGCTTATTAGGCAAAGGGCACGGCTTGGGGGAGGTAAACAAGACAGGAGATGAGAAGTGTGGAAGGAGCCCATAATAAGCCACGCCTGCTGCGGAGAGTAGCAGAGGATAAAAAAGCATGTTGTAATGCCCCAAGAAATGCGCTGTATGAGATTGGACACTAGGGAGACGGACACTAGAGATATGTATTATCTGTACCATGCAGACTTTTAGAGAATTAAATGGCTATCACTAATCATTAGGGAAATGCAAATCAAAACCACAACGAGAGGCCACTCAACACCCACTAGGATGGCTATAATAATAATAATTTTAAAAAGGGCAATAAGTGTTGGTGAAGAAATTGGAGCCTCATACATTGCTGGTGGGATTGTAAAATGATGTAGCCACCTTGGAAAATCATTTTTCAGTTTCTCAGTAGGTTAACATTCATGGATTTACCAAATGACCCATCAATTCTCTTAGGTATATACCCAAGAAAATTGAAAATCTGTCCCCATAAGCACTTGTACACGAACGTTCATAGCAAAATTACGTATAATAGCTAAAAAGTGGAAACAACCCAAATATCCATCAGCTGATAAATGGGTAAACAAAATGTAGTATAGTCATGAATGGAATATTGTTCAATTATGAAAATGAGTGGAGCACTGATACATGCTGAAACACGGAAGAACCTTGAAAACAAAAGAATCCTGACACAAAAGGCCACGTATTGTGAGATTCCATTTCTCTGAAATGTCCAGAATAGGCAAACCCATAGAGACAGAAAGTAGATTAGATGTTGCCAGGGTCTGGGGGAGGGAGGAGTGAGAGTACCTACAAGTAGTTGTGGGTTTCTTTTTTGGGATGACGAAGATGTTCTGGAATTAGAGAGAGGTAGTGGTTGTACAACATGGGGAATAAACTCAAGCCACTGACTTGTACACTTGAAAAGGGTGAATTTTATGGTCTGTGCATTATGTCTCAAAGTTGTTATTACATGAAAAAAAAATTGTCACAAGGTTCAGTTACTTCAAGCTCCAAACAAGAGCATCTCTGAGTATAGGACCTCTAAGATAGCCTGTGAATTCCTCCGCTTGCTTTCATCTTATCCTCAGCAATGACCTATGGCTTCACAGATGTGGTGACTTACTTGTGTTATTTCTAGTGACCATTAAAATAAACTATTGATTACTTAAAATCATCTCCTGTGCCACACTTTGGAAGAGACTGTTTTATTGTATGTAATTGCCAAGCTAACATGTTCTATTTTATTATAATTTGCTCATTTACCTTGACTTCTCTTTCAGGGTTACATGCAGTATTTTCTGTAAAATTTTGTATTAAAAAAAAAAGTGAAGATGGGATAGTAGAAAGAGGAAATATGTGCTTTTTGTTTATTTTTGGTCATTATATTAAATATGAGGGTTTTTTTTTTTTCCTAAAGAATTTGAATAGTGACAGCTTTAAAGCTCTTTCCTAGAATTTCATTACCTTTCTTCGAATCCTTTCAGAATGGCACTGAGATTTTCTCAGTAGGGAGAGTATCATAATATTTATCTCATTAAACTATACGTAGTTCCAGCTGAGAAGTAGATTGAGACCTGAAAATGTTTATCAAAAAAATTTCAAAAACACAGTAGTTTCTCTTAGAATTCACTATGGGACACTACTGTTATATTTCAGAATTCTTATTCTTATAAAATGGGTTGGCAAAGTATTTCTTCTTTTTAATTACTGAATTAATTTTATAGGCACTTATCTTTGTATTTAAGTAAAGCAGTAGGTGGTTTTCAACCCTTTTTCAATCAGTCACTTCTCCTCGCTGGCTGTGTGGATGGCCATCAGAACAGGGGCAGGGAATGAATGTGGAATTTTTTAAAAGTCCCCTTGGTGATTCTTACACTACCTCCCACCCCTGCATCAAATTGGGAATGGCTGCCATAATGATCAAAAGTTATTAATGGGAGTATAATATTCTCTTGTTTGTTGGGCAGAAAAATGGTTAAGCACAGTTAGCCTTAGAGAAGCGTTGAGAAATTTGGGCCGATGTGTTTTTAGAAGTGCCTGAGCTGCTGGAAAGATAGGAGCGAAGGCTCCTGAGTTAGATCCATTCCACCCTTGGTGTGTCTGAAACAGCAGGTTACTGTGGGGCTGCCATGTGAGAAATCGTATAGATGGTAGGTGCTATTCAAGTCCAATGTAACTCGTAAGGCATGAGGCCTGGTTGAAGATAGAATGAAATTTAGAGGTACATGACCTTGACAGACTGAACAGCTGGGAGAGGGCACCTCTTCTCTTGCCTTAAGCCAACGACCAGATTCCCTTGCCATGTCTGACATCTTAAATAGCTCTTTAATTAAGTGACATCTCTCCCCACCAAGGTTTGTGTTAGGAACCTCAAGGCTGTTTCCTGAGATGTTTTGGCTGCTATTTCTAGCCTCACCCATGCAATACATCCTCCACAGTGCAACCAGAATTGTGATACCTAAAATGCAGGTAGGATCAAGTGAATTCTTTGCTGAAAACCCTTCACTGATTTTCTAGTACCTACAAAGCCATGTTTATTGAATTCCGTAAAAGGCGCTGCTACCTTGATTTTGGATTCATTACATTGAGATACTCCCTTTAATAAAACTCAATATATAGAAATTCAGCTTGCTCATGAGTTTTTGCACACAGTCTGTGTAACACTGCTCTCTCAGCTAGCGCTGCTTCCTGTCCTATCTGCGGTGGGATGTGTGTTGATTCATTTGGTGAAAGTGGCTTTAGGCTAAGGACAGGAGGGGGGGGCCAGATCAGATACAATTTTGAAGGCCACAAAAAGGATTTTGGCTTTTCCCCCCCATATATGCACCTGATCAAAACTATTGTAGGGTTGTAAGCAAGGGTTATGTTGTGATTTATATTTTGAGATGACCACTTTGGCTGCTGAGTGAGGAATGGATTGCAGCACAGCACGAGTGGAAGCAGGGAGATCATTTCGATCTCCACTGCGGTTGTCCAGGCCCTATAGCCAGATGATGGTGGCTTTTATGAGGGTGTTTGCAGTAGAGACAGAGAGACGAGCAGAGATTCATGATGTACTTTGGAAGTATAACTGATAGGACCTAAAAATGACTTCATGTGGGGGGTGAAGGAAACAGAAGCAAGAACTCTTAGGTGACACATTTGTATATTTTCATTCTTTAACAGCACATTTGGGTGTGAAAGGAGCAAATGAGAAAATTAGAAAATAGGTGTCTGTGTCCAAAATAGATAATTAAAATTATTTTAAGTTTTGAGTTATGCTTAAGTTAGGCAGCTAACGTTAGGGATTGGAAGGGAATTTGTGACTTGGAGAACATAAGGGCTAGTTAAGGGCTGATGTAGTAGACGCTACAGTCATCCTACCTCAGGAGAGACTCAGTGCGTCCGCAGCCCAGCTCAGAACCCGAGTCTCATGCTTAGAAAGTGGTATCTGGGAACCTGGCCTTCTGACCACTGGCTCTGAAGGCTCTGACTTTTCAAGGAAGGTATCTCACCGAACTCAACCAGATTCTACGGAGCTTAGTATCTGTTCATAGAATAATCTTACCCCAATACTACCTGACTTACCTTATTAAATTTTGCTGACATCTAAGCCCTTACTCAGAAGCTTATGAGATAACAAGATAACACATTATAGCCCTCCCATTCGCACTCCACCTCTCAGTCCAGTGGCAGGATATTCTTACCAATAAAGATTCTATAGTCTTGTGGACCCTGTGATGTACCAGGTAATTGTTGTAGTGGCGTTTGCTCTTAATATCTGTTTTGCATTCTGGGCCATGCAGAGACACAGTATCAAGGTCTGTGAGCAGGGTTGGTGTCTGATGTGGCCCCTGCCAAATACGAGAGAAATGCCAATCATAATGGCATCGCGCACTTGGTATGTGGCACAGGGAATTCATGCTTTTGTTGTACTGCCTCTTGAAGTCAGAGGCAGGAAAGTAGAAAAGAATTGGTTCCCTGCCTGGGCCTCCTGAAAAGAAGCTACCAGTCAGTTGCTGGAACGTTACATTGGCTTCGTCTTCCTTTTCCTGGATGAGGACACTTTACTCTCTCTCTTGTTTTAACAACATAGGATCTTTGGAATATTGTCCTCCTCTTTTGTTTATCTGCTTAAGAATCTCCTAAGACGTGTGTAAAATGTTGGTTGACAATTCAGTAACATTGCCCAGTACATATTTGTATATAAGATATCCAGTTATTGCAAATACACCAAATATAGGATTAAAAACATATAGGATGGAATATGTTATATCACGTTAAATAAGTACCATAGTAGAAATATGTTCAAAATTTTATAGGAACCCACATATTGCAGATCTTCGTAGGCTTCAAATGCTGGTTGGAACAGAGATGATGCAATAGTACATTTTAAAAATATATTTTTAAATGGTCTTCCAGATACAGTTTTGACAATATTTATCAGTATAATTATATATTATGCACCTCTCTGAATTTCCTTTGAGAAGTAGAGTAGAAATGGAGAATATCAATATTACCAGGAAATTGGATAGGTATAAAAATTATGGTGCATTTTTGGGCATAGCAGTTACTACAGAATTGTCTGTTCATCTGAGGATCAACTTGGTGCAATTAACTTTCCAAAGTATATCTATTGCATCATGGACACAACTGTTTTTCTAACATTTCAGCTTGTACATATTGGTGTGATTTTAAAAAATTCTTCTTTGTTCTCCATTATCCAATCTCTTACTAAATTTTATAAGAAGAGAGATGCAAGAAAAAAAAGTAACCGTTGTAGTAAGATAAAGGGTGACAAATACCTTTTTTGTTTTTATCTATTTTCCAAAGTTTCTACACTCAACAAAGATTACCTTAGTAATCATAAAATATATAGAATGTATAACTTTTTTAAAGATAGTTTTAGATAACTGAATATGACAAAAGGAGGACATTCCACGGAGTACACTAATATTGGCAAAAGCGAGGAGAGAAAAAAAATATAGTTAGTTATGAAATACTTATCTGCTTCCCTAATCCAGGTTTTTGAAAAAACAAGTGGCTTTATTGTGTTTGAGAAGGTAGTTTGAGTTGAGCATGAAAATATAGGAATTCTTTCTTACTGCTGCTTGGAATACTTTCCATTCTCGTTACTGAATTCATTGTGGTTCCTTAAGCATCTTCAGTCCGTGAATCAGGATGGCAGCAGTCTGGTCTCTCTTGCCATTTTTGTCGCCCACTCCCCCTGCTCTCTCCACTACTCTCCTGCTTCTTCCTACTCCGAGGGGCCGTCACCAAAACAGAAGTCTCCTGGTTTAAGTCTCTGTGCCACCGTTGCTATATGGGTGATTCCTCTACTGGAGAAATAGGGCTTGGCAGGGAACGGAGTCATAGCAGAAGGCTTTTTAAGGTGTCTGCATGTGACCTATGCCAGAGCCAACCCCAGCAGCTGCTCATGGGAGCTGCTCAGCAGCTAAGAGGAGGAGGGACAGCTGGAAGCCAGTGAGTTTTTGTTTTTGTTTGTTTTAAGAGTCTAGTCCCTATTAGGGTACCTTTCCTTGATATGATTAGAAGAATAGAACAACAAGAAAGGAAAGAGTTTCTGAGAAACTGATAGAAAACTATAGCATTTTGTTTTGGTGGGTGGAAGAGAAGCACAAGCCTTCCTTTTCGCTTAATCTGTTTTTGTCAGGATGGTAGGGGGTTCCCAGCTTCTTTGTAATTAGCTATTTTTCGTTTGTAGGTCTTTGATATCACCACAGAGTCATGGACTAGATGAGTAGATGAAGGAAGGGATGTCACTTCTGGTTTCGTTCCTCTTCCACCTGAGACTATCAGAAATCTTCGGAACGGAGGGAGGAGCAGGAATTGGTTGGAGAACCAATATGGTGCTTAGAGCAAGCAGAGGTCATTACAATATTCTAGATGAGAAGAGATCGCCAGTCCCTTTTCTGTCCCAATGTGTGAGATGGATGCTGTTGACCTATGTGATAAACTTCAGCGTTCGTAGCCAGGTTCAGATCAACCCCAGAAAAGGTTAACAGAAAATAAAGCACTATAATTTCTAATCACCACACACATTAATGACATTAGCAGCTGTCATGCTCTAGAAATTGCAACATAGATGAGATAAACTAAGAGTTATATGTAGTTCCCAGGGTTTTGACCATCAGGCTTTCATTTTTTTTACACTTGCAAATTTTACACTTTTTTTTTTTGAAAACCACTAGATTTTATTTTAGAGTGTCTTGTTATGCAACAATAAATGATACACTCCATTCTTTAAAAAAAGAAAAATAATTATCTTCTCACAACTATCCAGATGCCATCACATTATTATAATTCTGTTTTCTGATGTGGTAAAAAATGTCCCTTCTAAAAAAATATTTAAACTTAAAAAAAAACAAAAACGGAACCACAAGCTAACTTGAATATTTACTATTTTATAGGAATAGAAGGAATGCAACAAGGATTAGAATTTTATAATATACATTAGATATTTATATAAAAGGTGTTACATTTTTCAAAGAAATTCCCCGTTTCCCTGTCTTTGCTATCTTCCTCAGAGCATTAAACAGTAATTACTACTCTACACATAAACCGCTCCATTGTGTTGGGCAGTGATTACAACTTTACGTTTCAAGTCATTATCACCTCCAAACACTCTCTTTCGTTTCACTGCACAGTCTCACTGCACTGTTTCACAGTAAAAACGTACTCTGCTCAAATTCGAAGAGCCTGAACAAAAGCGAGAGGCCCGAGGATATTTAGGTACTGATTTAGTAACAGTGTCCACTGGCACAAACCTTCCATTTATTCGTATTATTAAAACCATAATAATAGAAATGAAAGCTAGTCTAATGAAAAAGGGAATTCAGAAATGAGATAATTAAATATAACTAAATACATTTTAAATACAAATACCATGTATTTCCTGATTAGTGTCAGGTAAATATCTCAACTATCTATCCCGAATTCTGGTCTAAGAGAAAAAGGTCAGAGACAGTTACAAAGAAGGTGCTTCAGATTATCGGGTCCATTTTGAAAACAATGAAGTCCTCTGGGACAACCACTTTTAGTCTTTCTTTTTATCAGAGATTTCTGTTGGTCCTTTTGATGGTAATCCATTTATGTCTGCATCCTTAAAATCTAGTTTGCCTTTGTTTTTATCATTGGATTCTGTAACTTTTCTAGGCCACATACGACTAACAAAGGGGGAAATCAGAGGGTATATGTATGGCTCCAGAAACTTTTTGTAGACCCAGAGCAGAATTGGAATAACGATACAAGGAATGCACACCATTGTCCCAGGCTTGAGCTCTTGAACTGTTGATATCGGTGGCCACCAAGCCCAAATGGAAATGTCAAATTTTACACTCTTAGCAGTTAATATTAAATTATTTGAGGCATGCAAGTCACATCTCTAGAACTTGTGTAAATGGAATTTTTTCTTAATTTCCTTTTCAGATTGTTCATTGCTGGTTCACAACTGATTTTGTGTGTTAATCTTGTATTCTGCAAATTTGATGAATTCATTTATCAGCTCTAATAGTTTTTTGCATGTTCTTTTTGATTTTCAACATATAGAAGTAATGATAGTTCTACTTACTCCTTTCCAATTTAGATGCTTTATGTTTCTTTTTTTTCCTAATTGCTCTCTGGCTAGGACGTGTTTATTTAATAGCAGTGGTGAAAATGGACTTCCCTGAGGTTTATTAATTTGTTGATCGCTTCATAGAACCAATTTTTGGTTTCTTTGATTGTCTATTTTTTAAAATTTATTGGTATATATGCACAATGGAATACTATTCAGCGTTAAGGAAAGATGATATAGGAACATTTGTGACAACGTGGATGGATCTTGAGAGTATAATGGTAAGTGAAATAAGTCAGACAGAAAAAGCAGAGAACCATATGATTTCACTGATATGTGGTATATAAACCTCTCTATTGTTTTTGGTTCCATGTTTCATTATTCTCCACTCTAATCTTTATTATTTCTTTCCTTCTGTTAACTTTGGTTTTAGTTTTCTTTCTTTGGTTCTTTGAGATGGGAATTTAGGTTATTGACTTGAAATCTTTTTTAATGTAGCAACTACTTATCTCTACCATTATAGTGGGGAAGCAGTTATAGACAATATAGTGTGTAAATGAATGGTCATGGCTGTATTCCTTTATTTGCAAGAACAGGCTGCAGACCTAGTTTGCCAACCCATTTTAGCTGCATCCCACAAGGCTTGATATCTTTTGCTTTTAATTTTATCCAGTGGCTTCTTTTTTACTCTTTCTCTCTTCCCCAGACCCCACCTGGTTTTCACCTCTGCCTTGAGGTGGGGTGGGGAGGGGGGCGCTGTAGGTGGAGTGGGGAAGCAGGCTTTGTTACCCTTACCCCAGCAGCTGATAGCTTTTATTCCTTAGGCCAGAAGGATCTGGGTAAGGTTTGTACTATTTCTGCCTCAGCTGGCTGTCTCCCCGGGAGTCTTTCTCTGGTCTCCTGTCTGCAGTCCATTTTTGTGGTCACCCACTGAAGTCATGGGGAAGACTGTGAGAAGGCCACTGCCTCTATTTGCAGCGTCCCCAGGGTCGTATTCTCACATTTGCCCATTGTGACTGTTAAGTGACCATCTGTTAAGTAGAGCCCTGGAGTGTCTGATGGTGAGCCCCAGTTCAACAAAAGACCACATGGGAAAGTGAAATTCAGACCTGACTGCTCACAGGTCCTGGAGGAGGTACATGGCATACCTGGAGGGGCCCCTCAGGGAGATGAAGGCAGGTTAAAAGCGGGGACAGAAAGACAGGACCTGGGGCACATGCCTTTATTAGGGTCCGTAGACGGAGTGTGTTGGAGTACCTGGGCTAAGGCCAGATTGGTCAGTTCAAACGCCAAAGAGCCAGGGTTTGGTAAGCTCTGTGGGAGTTTGCTAAGGCGGGTGCAGAGGGGAAAACCTTGAGAGGTGGGGGAGAATGCTTATCACCAGGGTAGTGGGGTAGTCCAGACAGGAAGTTACATGCACTATGGCTCTTTGGGCTGTTATCTAGGGCCCAAGCCCTCAAGGGGGGCTAGTGTCGGATTAAGGCCCCTGTCAGCCTCTTGGCCACCCAAAATGGACGTCACAACGCAATACTGCAGAGTAGTTTTGCTTAACTCTCAACAACCATGTGTTACCTTTAACAATTTATTATAAATTTTAGCTGAATTCTTCTTACCCACTTGTATGAGATCCTAATCTTCCCTCTGTGCTGTGCCATACGCGTGCCAGTGCTTGAGTCCCATCTGTTCTTGGAAGTTTGTCCTAGATTTAAAACCAGGAGGTTGTTTTGTGATCTCAGCTCTCTCATAGGTTCCGGAAAACTCATGATTTTGTAGGTTGTTGGATATTTGTTGTTGTTAGTGTGGATCATTGTTCTGCATCCTAGGTGGAAGCTGGAAGTCCATCAGATTTTTTAAAAGTGGGTGCACGCAAATGTCTGTAGGAATAGGTCTTTTCTTTGAGTGGTTCATTTTCTCCAGAGGATTCTTTAATCAGCCACCTGGGACCTAAAAGCCTGACTCCTGGCATTTGGAATCTGGGCGGGTGAGGTGAACTGGGGAATCATTGTTTAGGATGCAGTTTTTAAAAATAGATTTTATATTTTAGAGTAGTTTTAGGTTCACATAAAAATTGAGCAGATACTAGTACAAACTTCCCATATACCCCCTCTCTCAGCAGACACAGCTTCCTCCGCTGTCACCGTCCTGTACCAGAGAAGAACATTTGTTACATCGATGAACCCACACTGACACATCCTAATCACCCAAAGCCCATACTTTACAGGAGGTTCACTCTTGGTGTACATTCTGTGCGTTTTGACCAACATATAGTGACATGGATCCCCCATTACAGTGCCATACAGAGTACTTCCACTGCCCTGCACCGCCTCCGTG
Organism: Rhinolophus hipposideros; assembly: GCF_964194185.1. Taxonomy (NCBI): domain Eukaryota; kingdom Metazoa; phylum Chordata; class Mammalia; order Chiroptera; family Rhinolophidae; genus Rhinolophus; species Rhinolophus hipposideros. The sequence goes on from NC_138049.1 coordinate 39,370,975, forward strand.
CTCCTGCTCATCCCTCCCTCCTGCCCGGCAACCACTCATCATTTTCCTGTGTCCACAGTTTTGCCTTCCAGGGTGTCCTGTGCCTATGACATTATGCCTGCGAGCTCTAACAATTCAGTTTGCGAATTTGTTGCAACGATGTTGCTAACCTTTTTTGATATCCGAGGGATTATTCATTATAAATTTGTACCAACTGGACAAACAGTTAACTAAGTTACTATTTGGAAGGGCAGAAAAGGCTGCGTGAAAAAGACGACTTGAACTTTTTCACCAACAATTCATGGCTCTTGCGTCACGACAATGCACCAGCTCACACGGCACTGTCTGTGAGGGAGTTTTTAGTCAGTAAACAAATAAATGTATTGGAACACCCTCCCTACTCACCTGTTCTGGCCCCCAATGACTTCTTTCTTTATCCGAAGATAAAGGAAATTTTGAAAGAAAGCCATTTTGATGACATTCAGGATATCAAAGTAATACGACAACAGCTCTGATGGCCGTTCTAGAAAAAGAGTTCCAAAATTGCTTTGAAGGGTGGACTAGGCACTGGAGTCAGTGCATAGCTTCCCAAGGGGGGTATTTTGAAGGTGACCATAGTGTTATTCAGCAATGAGGTGAGTAGCACTTTCTCTAGGATGAGTTTGCAAACTTAATTGTCTGACCTTGTATGTATCCTTTTTAGATTAGCTTCTTTTACTTAGAAATATGCATTTAAGCTTCTTCCAGGTCTTTTTATGGTTTGATAGCTCATTTTCTTTTAGTACTGAATATTATTCTATTGTCTGGATATTCCATAGTGCATTGATCCATTCACCTACTGACGTACATCTTAGGTGCTTTGAAATTTTGGCAATTAAGAATAAAGCTGCTATAAATATCCATTTGCAAGTTTTTGTGTGGACAGTTTTCAATGCATTTCGGTAAAAACCAAAGAGCATTATGCTGGATCATATGGTAAGAGTGTGTTTAGTTTTTTAAGAAACTCCTAACCTGTCTTATAAAGTGGCTGAACCACTTTGCATTCCCACCAGCAATGAAGGAGAGTTCCTCTTGCTCCACATCTTGTCAGCATTTGATGTTGTCAACGTTTTGGATTCTGGTCATTCTAATAGGTCTGTAGTGGTATCTCATTGTTTATTGCGCAATTGCCCAATGATGTATGATGTTAAACATCTTTTCATTCCTATTTACCATTTGTATATCTTTCTTTGCTAAGGTGTCTATTCATCTCTTTTGCCCATTTTTAAATCAGGTTATTCATTTTCTTGTTGTTGAGCTTTAAGAGTTCTTTGTGTATTTTGAATAACAGTCATTTATCAGATGTATCGCTTGCACATATTTTCTCTCAGTCAGTGGCTTAAATTTTTCTCTGATTCCTCTGCTCTTAGTCCCTTGGTTCATCCCTGCCCTCCTCCGTGCCCACTGTCTCCATGCCTCCAGCTCCTCCGTGCCCACTGTCCCCATGCCTCCAGCTCCTCCTGCTCGCTTTCCTCAATTCACTTCCCTTGTCCTTTTTACCAACCAAGAGAGGAGTTAACAGTCTGCTTGAGCCAAGTGATGACCTGGGGAGCTTAACTGCTCTTGACAGATTTGGAAACAGCCTCATGGGGCCTGATTTTACCCTGTGCTTTTCCTCGTTCTGCTGGACAAATCAACGTGCTTATCAATGGCATTTCTCCCTCTCAACACTTACTTCTACTCTCAATAAATCATTTACTATTTCTACATCCTCTGGTCTCTCTGGCTTGATTTTGTAAGGACTCAATTTGGATGTGTTCCTGCTCCTTCCTGCTTTAGACCATCTGGTCTCTTATGTTCCTTGTGAGCAAGAGGTTCAAGAAATTTTTTGTGGTGTTGAAATTGATGATGTTCTACATTGAACGTAAAACACTTTACTCATCCGTTCTTAATGGCTTGATAGCACTCCTGATTCATAATAATAGTGGATTTTCAAGATGCAGCTTTCTGTCATATACCACTAAGGGGGAAAAAGGCTGTAAACTACGATACACAATTGATTGTAAGATGCATCCCGATTTAAGAGATAGTGAATAAAAATGAGTCTTAGAATCATTGTCCAGTGCCATTATGATCATACAGACACAAAAATATGTATAATTTCTAACTCGCCTAAAATTCCTAGAGCGACCCATTTCCCAATTAAATTGCAGGGACAAAATTTATCACCAGGAACTTTTTAACTTTAACTGGCTTTGCCGGGCACTCACCCTTCTCCCTGTTCAGGATTTTCTAACCATACCAGCCACTATAATCATTACTGTCTCGTGCCTGAACTCGGGCTGCTTTCCTCACAGTTCCCCAGAACGCCCTTTGTGCTTGCAAGCCTTTCTGTTCGTTGTAGTCTTCAGCTAGTCTTCTGTACTGACAACCTCCCATGCTCTATGCAGTATTCTGTACTCTACAGCTTGACACTTACCATGTATTATCTAAAACTATCTGCCATTATTTTGCGTGTGTTTTATTTTAAGCAGTTCTATTTAAGTAAGATTAAGTAAGATTATTTATACTTTTCTTTGCCAGAATGCATAATAAAAAGTACTGAGCACATAGTAAGGCATTCACTGAAGGCTTGTTGAGTTTCATTTCTGTTATTGTTGTTGTTGAAGTTTGGTATCACAGAGCTCATTGCATGGACCCTAAAGTTTTATAAGAAAACTTGTGTTTCCTGTAATATTTCAGAAGTCAAGTTAAATCTTCTGGGGAAACAGGTGTATTCTGTATTACCACAGAGGAAAATACCTCTAATGTTATTAGACTTTATAAATATTTTTTGAAAGTCTTTTCCAACAATAATTACAGAAACTCGGAGAGAATAAACACATCTTTAAAGGTAATTCCCAAAGAAATTGGATTTTAAAGCTCTTTTTAAATTATAGTGCCCTTGGCTTAAATAAATCCAATTAAGCTTTTTTATTGTTAACTGCCTTGGAAATGCTGCATTTGGACATAAGTCTATTGCTGAAATTAATTTGATTATATAATATATGAAGAACAGCCTTTATTTTTTTATTTTTCTTTCTAACTTAAAACAAAAGAAACTGGACTAAGAAAGGAAAACAAAGGAAGTAATTCATTGCGAGGACTAACGTACCCTCTGTGTGGGTAGCCTCTGTCCCCTCCTGCTCACCTTGAACTCTCGATCTTCCGTGCACCTCCCTAGTAGATCAATGTTATAGTCGTTAATGGCAAATGGATGTATGGCTGAGTATTTTGTGAGAATATGGGGTAAGAGGGTTGACATTTCACATCATATTAGAAAAGATTGTTAAAGACCTCTTTTGATATTCATCCTGCCAGTTGCTTTGTTTCTTCACCACTCTCACAGGCTCTTAAAAAAATCCCCTCTATCGTTATGAGCAGTTCAAGCCTGGGCTTTGGCTTACAAACTCCACTCAAGAAAAGAAAGGACAATTTCATCACATCTAAGAGAAAAGCAGTTTTAAACACGTTTTATTAAAATGCCCTTATATAGATGCTACTAATATACATGCTCCAAAAAAAGGTGTACCATTTCAGAGAAACATTAGATTCCATAAGGAAGCTATGTAGAGTTCATCAGTAGTATTGGATAATTTGTGAACGTTTTATTTATAAGGCTGGTCTGGGAGTGCTATTGAACATAAATTGAGGTATAGAGCTATGGTCTATGTTACTGCCCTAGAACACATAGAACAGACCCTACCTGGCAGAGGTCATTAACCCACCGGAAGTCTGAGAGACTCTTTTCTATATTCTTTAACTTTGGTGTCTTAAGGCCCAAGTAATCTTTTTGGTGATTAGCTCAACTAGGAGAACTGAGGGTTTAATATTAAAAACAGAATCATGAAAATATTCTTTCTTTGTTTCAAATGTACCAGATCTTTTTTTAAAAAAAATTATTGTATCTGAGATTATTCCTTTATTACTTGGTAAGTTCCCTTGAGTCTCAGAGTAGTGTGTATATACTCTAAGGGTGTGTGTCTCCTCCCTCCCTTTCTTTCCTTCTTCCTCTCTCCCCTTCTTCCCCTCTTCCCCTGACACTGATCAGAAAGGGAAAGTGAACAAGTATCCAGAGTTTTTAAATACATAAAAACTAAAGATTGAGACTGGCAGGAAAAGCCTCACCTGGAGGAGCAGTGACGAGAAGGGTCTGCTCATCGTTGCTGTGTGGTTGAGTCTGTCTGGAGTCAGAGGCAGACATACTGGGAAGGCTGCGGCTGGCCTCAGCTGAGTTGATTTAACATTGAGAAATTTGAGGCTTGGAGAAATTATTTTACTAGTTTGATATCCAGTTTGGGTCAGCTCTATGCCACTTCAAGTCATATCTTCTATGTGTTCAAAGAACATAGAACATTTATATTACTTTGGACTGAGAAATAGGGTTCAGTACTCTGCAGTTTTAAGCATTTGCTGGGGGGTGTTGAATGTACTTCCTGCGGATAAGGGGGAACCACTGTACATAAATGAATGGGCATAGCGGTGCTCCAGTACAACTTGATTTCAAAGACAAGCAGTAGCTGTATTTTGCCTGCAGGCTGTAGTTTGCTGACCCCTAGATTAGAACTATAAAGTGAAATAGAGCTCTTCACTATAATATTTCCCTATTATTAGATGTTTTGTTTACTTTTCTTAAAGTCTATTCTTTCTAATTTGATGCTGTTCTTCCTCCCTCTGTACCTTTCAATCTCACACTTTGGTGCTGCTGTGCTTTTGTATCATCAGCTGCTTTTCCAGGCTCTTTAACATCCTCACACTACTTTCCAACTTGTTGTCCAGATGCCCCAGATTGAATCATTCTAACATTTACTGAGTTTCAGGAATGAGTGCTGGTAAGGAAATAAAAGTGCTGGACGTAAAGAAAAGGTAGACTCTTGTGGATTTGTGTGGCCTTGCAAGACTTATTCAAGGATGCAGGACTTGGGCTGACTCTTCAAAGTCTGGAGGGAAATGAAATAGATAAAAGAGAAAGGTATTTCAATAAATTGTTGACAAGGGGAAGCTCACATATTGCTTCCCGCCCCCACTGCATCCCCAATTATATGGAATTCCACCAGGGACTGGTCCTTTTCAATGTTATTACCTGGAGCAAAGTGCTAAAGGTGTGACTTGTTTTTTGCTGAGGATTCCATGTCTTTGGGTTATCTCGTGTGTGTAGTAAGATACTTGTATGTAGGGGAAGCATGCAGACCTGCCCTGGGAAGGTCTGAGGCCTGTGGCCTAGACCAGCTGTGCTCTAGGCCTTCTGGCAAATGGACTTCTTTCTGGCTGGTTGGCGTGTTTTTCTTCCTTAGTTCCCCTTCCAGTCTTTTCTGACCATCAATGTGGTAGGCAGATAGGACACTGGGGGAAAGGAATGGGAAGCCACACATCTTCCCTGGATTTATAGGGTACCTTTAAGCCTAAATGTGTAAATGAAAGGAGTCCTCCATGGGGACCCGGTGTTAGTTCACTGGGGACATAACTTGGAATTTGGAATTAGGGTTATTAAAAAAGAAAGACTGTAAATAAGCATTTATTTCCCTTCTTTGCATAACATTTTCCTGTGGACTTTGCAGGAAAGGGGGTAGCTGTGTCAAGACAGATGGGATCCTGTCATCTCAATTCTTTTTTTACCTTTGGTGCAGTTATATCTCACAAAATAGGTGCAGCAGACCAAGCAAAGATATGGGGACAAGATCTGTTAGACAAAGCCATGTGTGGAGAGAGCGAAGTCCCTGTAATGGGCTAGTATATTCCTTTTACGAATGAAGCTGCAGGCCTAGCAGGTGACAGCCTGGATTTAGCAACAGGATCTGGAGCTACCGGAATATGTGAGAAGCCAGGTAGTCTGTCTTAATTGCCTCAGGTTACATAAGCAAGTTCTCTGCAGAAAACGGTTGTACTTTTGCATCTTAATTGCAGTTTCTGGTGTTTGGTGCTGGAACTCATTTCTAAAGCCAGAGTAAAATCACATTAGTGAGAAAAACTCCGGGATTTTTTTTAGCTTCTGGATTATTGGACTTTGTAGTGTTCACTTCTTTTTACTTCAGAAGAAAGTGGGCACATCTCTAAGTCTTAAGTAATTGTCATGAATATTGCACTTTATTTCAAAGTTTGGCCACAATACTGTGATGGAGGGTGTCAAGCAACAAAGTGTTATCAAGGGAATATGTTGTCATTTGGAATTAAAGTTGGGGAAATCTCAGTGGAATCATTAAAACCCAAGGACTAAAATGAAAATAAGACCTGTATCCAGAGCATTCTGGCTCTAGGTATTTGCCTTGCTTGGAGGCAGAAAGAAAATGAGGCAATGAGTAAAACTACGGCATTTGATATATGAGCAGGAAAGTTCTACATGGATTTTGTAAGGCGACCACTTGAGAGAGATGAGGATCAGCTTTAAAAACAGACCATAGGGGAATTAGAAAAGGAAATTTCTAAATTTAAAATATGTTGGCTATTAAACAGGTGAAAGAGGCCTCTGGGAAGACTTAGGGCCTAGAGCTTCCACTCATGCAAAGTCTTTCCTCTCTAGGACACCAAGTGGAGGGCAGAGACTTTCTATGAGGCTTTTCTCCTGATCCCCATCACAACCCCCAACTCCCAGGAGGCTAGAGGATGCCATAAGGGGAAAAAAAAACACTCCTTTGTCTCTTTCCTCTCACTGTTTTTTTTGTAGTACAACATTCTTAATTGAATGCTTTACAACTCTGATTAAAAAGTCTTCAAATGCAAATTTTAAGGTTGTGCTAAAGTAAAAATTTGCTGAGTAAGTCAACCTATGAGTACAAAAACAATGCATGAAGTTTCGGTATTTAATATTTACCATAGTCAATATTGGGTACATAGAAAAACATCAACCCCAATGAAAGAATTAACTTCAAGTTAGAAAAGAATCTGGTTCACTGAAGTCTTCTCCCGTCTCCCTTAAAACCGTACAGGTAATATATGCTTTGAACACGAAGAATGATGAGCATGAATCAGCAATTCAAGCCCTCAGAGATGGTCATGAAGAAGAAATCCAGCAAATTCTTGCCGAAACAAGAGAAAAGATATTGCAATATAAAGGCAAAGTAACAGAGGAGTTAGACCTTAAGAGGAAGATTCAAGGTTTGGAGGCATCGTTAGAAGATCACATAAAAATGAAGCAGCAGGCCTTGACAGAATTTGAAGCGTACAAGCACCGCGTTGAGGACATGCAGCTTTGTGCCGAAGCGCAGCATGTCCAACGTGTAGTGACCATGTCTAGAGAGGTTGAAGAGATTAGAAGGAAATTTGAGGAAAGATTGCGGAGTTTTGGACAACTCCAAGTACAGTTTGAAAAAGACAAACGGTTAGCATTGGAAGACCTGAGAACTGCTCACAGAAGGGAGATCCAAGAGCTGTTGAAGTCACAGCAGGATCACAGTGTCTCGGTGAATAAGGGTCAGGAGAAAGCAGAGGAGCTGCACCGAAGGGAGGTGGAGACCTTAAACAAAACGCTCGAGGAGCTAAGGCTTGAACAGAAAAAGCTAATTGAGGATTATGAAGACAAGTTGACTAAAGCTCAGGCCTTTTACGAACATGAACTTGATACTTTGAAAAGCTCACAGCTTTTCACAGCGGAGAGCCTACAGGTTAGCAAAGAAAAGGAGGCTGATCTTAGAAAAGAATTTCAGGGACAAGAAGCCATTTTGCGAAAAACCATAGGGAAATTAAAGACAGAGTTGCAGATGGTCCAGAATGAAGCTGGAAGTCTTCGTGACAAATGCCAAAATCTTCAGGTAGCACTTGTTACAGCAGAGAACAATGTTCAGGTAAGTAAAGAATATTCTGTCCAACATATGGATTTCCCCCCATCCCCCAGTTTTCTCTTTTTCTTTTCAATTAGACCACTTTAACTTTTTTTTTTTTCCTGTTTTGGGTTTTTTCTACTTTTCTTTGTGAGAAAAAAATCAACGAAGCATTAATTTTTGCTACTGTATAGTTATTACTATTTCCACTAGAATTTCAGGGCCAGAAAGGCCTGAGAAGATAATAAAGTCCCAAAAAGATGACTTACAATCTTGCTGATTGTTTTCTATGAAAAGATTTTATTTAAATAACATGTTAATGTTTTCCATAAGTGGTTTGGGCTTTGGATTTGCTATTTCCTTTGTCTTCATTAATAATGGTTATAAGTGTCACCAAAACAGAGTTAAAAATAGGCACTGTTAACTGTGACTTTTGAATAAGAGAAAGTTAATGTTCGTAATTTAAATAAGTTATTTAACTTAGGTAGCATCATTCTTGCATATTAGTAATGGCTATTTGATCTTTCTTAGGTTCTTCAAAAACAGCTTGATGAAACCAAGGAGGGGGAGATGGCCTTACTGAGCAAGCACAAGGAAGTGGAAAGTGAGCTGGCAGCTGCCAGAGAACGTTTACAACAGCAAGCTTCAGATCTCGTCCTCAAAGCTAGTATGTCTGACCATCGGTCTTGATGTATTCCTCAGTGAAAACCAACACTTCAGTGTTAATTCAAGACCAAATTTGTCTTTTCTCTAATGTTTTAAGATTATTCAGACCAAAGGACTCTAATATCTTATTAGTTAATCATAAATAAGCAAATGATAACATTTCCATTTTTATAGAAAAATTAAGAGTTAGCAGTTATTAAAGTACCAGTAAGTCAGTCACTAAAAGAAAACTGCTCTTTAAGAGGCTTTGTCCTTTAAAAACTTGCATTTTATAGTGTTTAAATTAATGGAACTCTATGCAAATTACAGCACCCTCATTACATTTGGCTTCTTAGTGAGGATCATGTCACATACTCCAGCTGAGTTGCACATCCTGACGTGGCTGTCATGCCTGTTTCCTAGTCCTTCTGGAGGATGTGGTGACCCGTGTCAGTTCTGAAGTTACATTTTGCCCGAATGTTTAGTGTGCCAGGTGAACCATTTCAACTAGTTCTGTGAGGATGTCCTGTGAGTTGATTGGCTTATCAGTGAATCCCAGATTACCCTTTGCCTAAAGTAATAGTTTTTCAATTTAGCATGTATGAGAATCACCATAGGCTTGTGCAACCAACATGCTGGGCCCCAGAGTCTCTGATTCAGGAGATCTGGGGCAAGCTTCATTTTGAAATGGAGTTCTAGGGGCTCTGCTGGTCTAGGGCGCTTTGAGAACTGCCCTGACATGTGCTTTATGAGACCTTTTTGTCACACTCACTTTTCACACTTCTCTCTCTCTCTCTGTCTTTCTCTCTCTCTCTCTCTCTCTCTCTCTCTCTCTCTCTCTCGCTCACTCTTGCTCTCTCTCTTCATCTCTCCCCCCTTTTTTCTGTTGTCATTTATTTCATTTTTCAGAACCTTGCTGTCCTTATCTGTCTCTTACTCTGCCTTAGTTCTTTATCAAGTCTCTTGATACAAATTCAGTTTCAGCCAAACTGCTGCCTGCCATCTTTGCCCTGCATACAGATTTCTTTCTCTTTATGTTAGAATTTGAAAGAAGAGATTAGAAAAAACAAATTACTCATTTTGGCGCCCCAGTCATAGTCAGCGCATCCCCTCTTGCTTTGTTTTCTTCCTAAGACTTTTATACGTACCCCTGAGGAATTGCTTCTACTATGTAAAACTTGTATAGCTTACAATCTTTTTTTTAAAAAAGTGGCATGGTCCTGGGTGCAGGGGGCAATATCAGTGACATGAAAATGTCCTTCTTCCTCATTTAAATTATTGTACTTGGGTAACAAGTATTCCCATAGTAAATATTTCCATTTTATACAGTGAATAAATCAAAGGAATACTTGTACATCCAGGCCATCTATTTTACTTAGGTATTAAGTACAATTGTTAAATATATACAGTTTTCTACTGCAGTGCAACAGATTTTCTACTGAAGAGATTTTGTTTTTGCGGAGTAGGTCATATTGGAATGCTGCAAGCAACTCAGATGACCCAGGAGGTTACAATTAAAGATCTAGAATCAGAAAAATCAAGGGCTAATGAAAGATTATCTCAGCTTGAAGAAGAAAGAGCTTTTTTACAAAGCAAAACCCAGAGTCTGGATGAAGAACAGAAACAACAGCTTCTGGAACTGGAGAAGGTAAAAAGCAAAGGAGGATACCTCCACCCCACCCCACCCCCACCCCTGAAGAAAGGAAAGGAAGGGTTCAGTTTTCCTACTTTTCAGATTTGATTTAGAGTGTTTACTCCTACTTCACAGTCTACTTCTTAACTCTAGTAAGAATGTTTTGTTTTTATTTTGAAGAAAAAAGGTATAAATCTGGACTGTCCTGCATTATGTGTATGTTCACAAAACAATTTATAAAAACAAATATGATTAACCATAATTATACATTCCACTGAAATAAGAGTTTTATTCAGTAAAAACTTAAGACACTGTAGCCTGTTTCAGCCAGAAACTGAATAAAACTCTTATTTCAGTGGAATGTATTTATGGTTAATCATATTTGTTTTTCTATGGATGAAACATATTATCATGTATATACCGAGGAAATAGCTATAAGACTGAAAAGCAAGGCAAGCCGTCAGGCTCTGAAAATTCATATACCAATATATTGAATTTCTATATTAAACAAGTAAGACATATCATTTGTAGAGTAATTTCTGAATATTTATTCCAATTTTTCAGATATCTACCATACCAAGTGGGAGTTCTGGACACTCTTTTTCCTTCCCTCAACAGCCAAGCATATTGAAAGCTGTGTGTTCTCCATGCCCCTTGCTCAGCTCCCATTCGCTCCTTCCCCGGGTGCAGTCTGGTTTCTCTTACCACCACTCCACCGACCCTGCGTTCGCCTCAGGCTCCAGTGACATCCTGGTTGCTGGACTTGGTGGATCTTGTCTTACTGTGGTACTTACTCCTCTCTGATTTACATCATCTCTCTTTTGGTATTTCATGCTCTCTCTCGTTTTCCTCCTGTCTCCCTGGCCTTGCAGTTTTGTCTGTGGGCGTCCCTCCTCCATTCATTTCCTTACCATTGATGTTCCCCAGCATTTTCATCTCCTTCCACACTTTCATCCATTCTCAGCTGTTATTTGTTTCGTGGTAGCTCCCAAATCTGTTGGTCTAGGCCAGATCTTTTCCCTGAACTTGAGTCCTATGTGTCTAACTCCCACTAGATATGTCTGTTTTTCAGACATGCCAAAACAGCATGCCCTGAACTTTGTCCCCTCGAAAGTACTGTATTTCCTTTACTCCTCTTTTTCAACCAATAGCACTGTCGCCCATCTAGTTTGATAAATCAGAGCCCTGGGAGCCTTTTTTTATTACTGTTTTCTTAAACCCCTTATCTGTTACCAAGTCCCATTGGTTCTACTCCCTTAATGTGTTTTTATTCCATGCTCTCCTCTTTATACCCATTCACAGATCCTCGATTTAGGCACCTGACATTTCTTGCCTGGATTATACTTACAACTTCCTAACCACTCTCCCTGCCTTCAGTTTAGCCTACTGCCACGATGAATGTTTTAAATGAATGTCATTAAATTAAATTTCAGTGATTTCTCATTCCCATCAGAATGAAATCCAGCTCTTAGCATAAAAGACCCTTCTCATTATTTGACTCCTGTCTACTTCTAAGCTTTAGGCCTCACCACTCACTGCCTTGTATCTTATGTTCTGTCCACACCACTCAGTTGCATGGACTTCCTGGTTAACTTTGCCATCTGGTTAACTACTGCTCACCTTTGAAAAATGCTGTAAATGGTTATGAATGCAAGCTTTTGACACCAGGTCTGGGTTTGAAATTTTCTCATCTCTACTTTCCTGATGTGCTTGTGAGAATTTAAATGAGAGAACATGTCATCATCATCAGCTCAGATGTTTGCTCTTCTGAAACGCCTTCCCTGATCTCTCTCTTTCCCTTTCTTACACACACACATACACACACACACACACCCCTCTCCCACACACACATCCTTTCCCACCCCATCCAGGTTAGGCTTCTTTCCTGTAGACTATCATAACACACTATCCACACTCCTTACATAGAATTTATAAAATTATATTGCCATGGTCTTTTAATTTTCTTCATCAAACTGTGAATGCTTAAAAAGCATGTAATTGGCACTTGCTAAAATTGTATTGAATATCGTTTGAGTGGGTAAATTGGTAAGCCGTTAGGTGTACAGCTTTGACATACAGGAAGCCTTTCTCCCTTAAGCTTGCAGATGTGCTACCTCTTGTTTGGTTCTAACCTAATAGTCTATTTTATCACTTGCTTTAAAATTGTTTTGCCTGTGCCCCCCTGTCATTTTTTTTTTAGAACACCAATGATGTGTTATGCTCATGTTCCATATACTAAATCCTATAGTACTCGGTTCATTGAAGTTTATGTATTTACTGAGTATTCAAAATACTAATAGCAGTAATGAAAAAAGCAAATGCCAATCATTGATCTTTATTTGTTTTAATTTTAGAAAGTAAATGAAGCAAAGAAAACTCAGCGAGAATATTATGAAATGGAGCTAAAAAACCTGCAAAATAGATTGGAAGGGGAGGTGGCTCAATTAAATGAGGCCCATTCTAAGACTTTGGAAGAATTGGCCTGGAAGCACCATATGGCAATTGAGGCTGTCCACAGTAATGCAGTTAGGGATAAGAGAAAGCTGCAATCGGTAAGGAAAAATTCATTTTAGGATTGCATTACAAATTGGTGGAGTTCCTGTAATGATCCAGTGTACCCTATGTTGTGGAGTAATGAGTTGCTTCATTTTGATGACTACTGTCTTGTAATCACTCTGTAAATCTTGGTTCAAAGAGTAATACACATAAAAGCTCTTGATATGGGGTGTTGTTTATTAAGTTGATATGAGGCATTTCTACTTTGTATCAGCCGCAATGGAAGAACTCTCTTGATCTTGAGCTGTCGCTTCATGAGACAACAACAAAGCTATGCTCCTTAGGAAGCCTCAACTCAATGAAGTACTTATTCTCTAGACAGTTTAATTTCCTGGAAAATGATTTGTTTTGTTTTGCCTCAATTAAGTAATCAGCTTGCTAATAGTAATACATTAACAGACAGTATTGCATAGTACAAAAAGCAAGGTTTCTTGACAGATGTGGGCCTTACACTGAGCACTTTGCTTCCTAATTGCCTAACCTTGGAACCCAAAAGTCATGCCTCAGGCTCTTCATCTGACAGGAAGATAAGACCCATCTTAGGATGTTCCTGTGAGCGTTAAGTGAAGTAAAGTGTTAAGAACCCAGACATGTCCTAGCGTATAGTGATAAATAAATGTAAGTTATTAGTATTTCTTACTGTGTGCTAGACACGGCAATGATGTTTTATGTGTAATCCTTTTTTTAATGTAATTCTTATAACACTGCTATACCCATTTTACTGAAGAGGACGTGGAGGCACAGAGAGGTTCAACACTTGCTCAAGCACGTGTAACTAATAAGAATCAGGCCTTGAACTCAGGTCTCAAATATCAAACCCTAAAGCATTTAACCAGCACCTTATATACACATGTATTAATGATGGTCGTTATATGTTTTATGTAATAGCACTTTACATTTTACTAAGAGCTTTCTTATGTACTCCTTATTTATTATATAGATGGTGAAATAGGTTTAATAAACCAAACTATTTACTTAGAGCCACAAAACTAGTAAATGAAAGAGGTAGGATGTGAAGTGAGATCTTCTGCCATTATGTCCCTTCCTTTTGTGACACAACTAGTTGGAAAAAATATTCAAAACCTAAACTTGATTAAAAATTCAAATAAAAATTCCTGTTAGAATGTTATTTCTATCTAAATGTACTATTATATGTTTATGTAGCTAGAGACAAAACTTAATGATAAATTATTTCTCAAAATTGTGGTTGTCGTTTTCTCTGTTGCTCACTATTCCAGGGCCAGTTTGTACAGCTTTAATTGTGGCACGTGTACGTGCTTACTGACTATGTATGTATGTAGTATTGTTTAAGGTTTTATAGCAAAGTATTTAGTGATAACTGCTGCTTCAGTAATCTCTTCCTTTTTTTTGTTACTATTTTTCATTTCTGCATCTCTTTATCACCTTCGCCTTTCTCCTGTCTTATTAGAATATTTAAATTGCAGGTGTCCTGCCTTTTGCCTCTCTTTATTCCTCTATATTAAGTGGTTGTGGTAGAATCAAGGCATCAATATCATTTTTGCTTGTGTTCTTCACTTCTGATCCCTTCATCCATTACGTGTCAGTTTCAGAGCCACCTGAAAATCTGCTTTGTCACTTGTATGTCTTACAATCTTTCTTTAAAACGTGATTGCCATAAGACAGATGACATGAGTTTCCAGTATTTGAACATAGTCAAAACCTTTTACAGTAGCCTTACATGTAGCCTTCTTTTTTCCTCAAAATAACTTGTTTATCACTTGCTGCTTCATTCCTCTCTTACCTAGCTCTTATCTAGCTAGCTCATGCCTGAGCTTATCCTCTCTTACCTAGCTAGCTCATGCCTGAGCTTATCCTCTCTTACCTAGCTAGCTCATGCCTGAGCTTAAACTGAAACCAGCCTCCTTCCAGAATGGTCCTTCTCCAGTGTCAGACTATCTTTTAAAGAACATTTAGCTAAAGGCCACTTCTCCATTCCTTATTACTTAGTTATCTAAGAGGACTACAGCTTTCTCCCCTTATTTTGCAGGGGATATGTTCCAAGACCCCCTGTGGATGCCTGAAACCGCAGATAGTACCCTGTATACTCGTATACTGTTTTTCTATGCACACATGCCTATGATAAAGTATAATTTCTAAATTAAGCACAGTAAGAGATGAATAATAATAATATAACAATTATAACAATATACTGTAATAGTTATGGGAATGGCTTTAGGGCCATTATTAAGTAAAGCAAGGGTGACGTGCACACCAGCACCCTGATGCTGGATGGTCGATCTGATAACCGAGATGCTCCTGCGTGACTGACAGGCGGGGAGCGTGTGCAGCATGGAGATGCTGGACAGGGATGGTTCACGTTAGGGGTGGGACTGAGCAGAACAGCACAAGATTTCATTATGCTGCTCAGAACAGTGCTCCCTTTAAAACTTAAGAATTGTTTATTTGTGGAATTTTCCATTTAACATTTTCAGACTGCTGTTGAATGCAGGTAACTGAAACCACAGAAAGTGAAACTGCAGATAAAGGAAGACTACTGTGTATTTTCCATTATAACTCTAATTCAGTCACCCCATTTGAAAGCGAATATGCAGAAAATCTATACAGAAGACATTTAACACAGCAGGCCTGCCAGTGCCATCCTTAGAAAGGCATGGGGCAAGATGGGCCCCTGGCTGGTGTGTGGGAACTTGAAATCTTGAAGAGTGCCCACCATTCCCTGATAAGAATGGCTCACTGTGCCTAAACTGTTTATGCAAACAGTATGGTTTATGCTGAACACCTGCTTTCCTTCTCAGAGGCTGGAATTTTGGCACGTGCTAGTCAGGGGGTGCCTATGTGACCAGCCCCCAGTAAAACACCTAAGCCTGAGTCTCTTGTCAACTTTCCTAATGTGGTGTCACAACCTGCTGGAGAGTTCTGTGTGAGAGGAACTTGGAAGCTTGTGCCTGGTTTCCCACATTTTGCCCAGTGAGCCTCTTCCCTTTGATGATTGTGTTTTGATTATTTTGCTCGAATAACTCATATCTGTGAGTATGACTATATGCTGAGTCCTGTGAGTCATCTCAGCAAATCATTGAACCTGGAGTTTGTCTTGGGGACTCCCAACACAGAACCCTATTTTCTACTCCTCTCACCTTACGTCTATAAAGTATTAAATTACTTGTAACATACCATGCTCTTTTACACCTTCCTGGTTTTTTGCATATGCTTTTTCTTCTTCCTAGAATGTTGTATTTCCCTCTTGCTTCACCATCTTTTCTTACTGGTGTTCTCCTCCAGTACATACTTAGGAATGGCTTTTTTTGTGAAGGATTCCCCACCAAACGAGAACTTATCCCATCCATATACTCCTGCACTCCCCATATATCTCAAATTTTAATAACATTTTTCAATTGCTTGATACCATGAGCTCATTAAGGGCAAGCACCATATCTTATTGCAATTGTAATTAAATACATGCCTGGCAAATAGTAGGTGTTCTTCAGTAAGTATCCATTTTACTGGTATTGCTCTTCAGATGTCTTGATTTTTGTACTTGTTAATTCTTGGCTATGTTCCAGTCTGGCACTGAGTTCCAGAAGTGCTACCGAATTTTTAAAATATATAAATATAAAAGAATTCTTAATTCAAGAGATATAATTTTTTCTTTATCTCATCAAACTGTCATTTATAGCACACATTTCTGGTTTTCTGGACTACAACTTGATCAAATATTCTTACCATTTAAAAATTATTTAATTGCTACATCTTAAGTCATTGAGAATGATAGAATTTAAGCCCCTAGGATTAATTAGATTTACTATTAATTCTGGCATTATTAATTACAAGTAAGGCTAATTTGAAAGGTAAAGTGTCAAAATATAAACAGAACAGTGTTTTGTGGAGTCTTTGAAGTATACAATATTTGAAATTTTGTTAATTTTTAAAAAAATTTTTTTTCCTAAGGAATTGGAGGAACAATATAAAAAGGAGAAACTAAACCTGGAAGAGGATAAAAATGAGCTTCAACAAGAGCTAGAAAACCTGAAGAAAGAATGGGAAGACAAGCTGAATATAGCCAATCAAGAGGCAAGAATTCTTTAGACCATCACCTGTGTTAGTCTTAATGATAAGATCTAATTTGGTAACATTGTGTAAGTAGGTGTGAGCCTCAGTGAAGAAGGTAAGATCTAGAGTAAAAATAATCCAAAAAAGATGCTGAGTTATTCACAGTACATTAGTTATGTCTTACCAGGTAAAATTTTACTACTGAAAACATTAGACTGAGGTGCTTTTGGAGGGAAAAGCAGAAGAAAGGAGAACATTGCTGTATAGGAAAGAAAACAAAGAAGGTTTTTCTCTACACTTTTGCAAACATTGTCTTTGTATTCAGCACTCTGTATCTCCATTTGGAAAAGACTTTACAAGTTCCAGATCGTGACATCTAAAATAATTTTAAATTTCTATACAAAAATAGTATGTTTAGCCCATGAAAATCTAAGACTAAAATATAATAAAAATGTTATAAATCAAAATGTGAATAAAATAAGTGTAAAGACAATTTAAAATGACAATACTCTATGTCCCATACCTGTCTCTCTTTTGCGCTGCTTCAGCTATGCCCCAGAACCACCGTGCTCTTTTCCTTTCATTCCGGTTCATCCTTCCTGTGGATTGTAGAGTGATCTTCCTAAAAGAAGTTCTTGTCTTGACACTTCTTGTCTTGTCAGCTTTTCCTACCCCACTAGCGTCATCTCCCCCAGCAATCTGTAAGGCCTGCTTTCTCATCACTCTGGCTCTGCTCACAGAAATCACACCGAAACACGAGTGCCCCTGTGCAAGCTAATCATTTGTATTCAGTATTCTTTAATTATATTCAAACATTTATCCAGAGAAAGTATCATTTGGGAATGATAGAGAGTTCGGATTGTTATCGGTATTATTAGCTCAGCCTCTCTTCTGCTGTCCAAGATAATCTACCACTGGCTCCATATTTGCATACCTCTCTGGGCAGAACACAATCTTTGTAGTTGTGATGTCCTACTCATTAGAAGGCAGTTTAGTGACCATCAGTGTTTCTCACACAGGTCCTCTGGAATTCTACTCTCAATTCCAAATGGCTTAAGTATTCATCAAGCCTACATACAATAGTCTCACTGAGCAGAGTTCTAATAAATATGTAATTGATTTCCCTTTTTGATACATTCACAAGTTAGCACCCTGGCAAAGTTTTGGTGCCTGCACATTAGAATAGCTACCCAAGAATCATCTTGGCTCATCTCTCCACGTGCACTTACCTGCCCTTCCTTCAACCCAGGACATCTTTTTCTTGTTCTGCTTCAGAGATAATAAACTCGTTTTGTTTCCTGCTCTTAAAGTGAAGGATATCAATATTTCACAGTTAATTATGATGTTTCTCTAAAATTTTGTTTTATAAAGGATCTTTATTAGGTTTAGGAAATTTTCTCCTACTTCTAGTTTCCTAATTTAAAAAATATCACAAATGGATGTTGATTTTTCTGCATCTATTGAGATTATACTTTTTTAAATTTGTTAATGTGGTACCTTATATTTAATCAATTTTCTAAGGTTACATCAAAGTTGGATTTCTAGAATAAGTCCTAATTAGTCATGAAGTATTAGATATATCTTTTTTATATAATACTAGATTCAGTTTCTTAATATTCATTTTAGGATTTTTGAGCCTAGGCTTAGGTAAGAGTGTAATTTTCCTTTTTTACACCATCCTTTTCTGATTTTGGAATTAAGGTTTCACTAGTCTTATAAAATGAAGTAGGACTTATTCCCTTTTCTGTTCTCTGGAAGATTTGTGTGAGATTGAAATGCTTTTTAACCTTAATTGCTCTGGGTAGAAATCGTGGTTTGTATGAAAAACAGTTTTGAAACTTCTTAAGGCTAGCATTGTACCTTGCACATGAAAGAAATGTAATGATCTGGGTGCATCCAGTTGTTTAATGTAATGTAGTCTGTGTGCCTGTTTATTAAACTGAGATTGGAGCCATTTTCTTCAAGAATTCTGTATTCTTTTTGATTTTTATTTTCTTGGTCAGTTATGAAAAACTTGTAATGGTGGGTTTGTTTATTCTTTGTCAATTTTTGCTTTGTATGTTTAGAGGCTTTGTTGTGTACATACAAATATAAAATTGTTGTAGCTACTTAATGAATCATACTTTTTTGGCTTAGTTTTTTTTGTCTGATATTGTATAACCAGCTTTCCTTTAGTTTGATATGACTGGTGTATCTTTTTCCATACACTGACTTTCTGTTTTTCTGCATTCTTATGTTTATGTGTGCCTCTTGCCAACCACATATAGCTGCATTTTAAAAAAAAAAAAAAGCTAGTCTGACGTTTTTGCCTTTTAAATAGAAGAGTTTATTCCATTTACATTTATTGGTTGAGAAGTAGAAATAGCGATGGAAAGACAGAAGGAAAGAATTAGGGATACTTCATAAGCAGAGCAGTTGTTTTAGGGGAAAAACATCAAAGAATGTACTGTCTTCATAAGTTGATGGACCTTGATATCAACCCTTACAAGTGATACAGCCTTAATATATAAATATGTCAAGTATGGATTTAGATACATCGATGACTGCCAGAATCATAATAGGATATTAAGGGAAGCTAATGAGTCTAAATCTTAGGTGGAGGATAACCCCGTTTTCCTATGAGATGTGATTTGAGATCACCTTCAAACACAAAATACTAGACTGAGTGGCCAATAAATCTGACTATTATGGTCTTTTTAAATGTTCTTACAACATTTAAGTTGTAGATTTTCTTCTGAACCTAAACTTTTAACATATGTATATACCCTGTTTCCCCAAAAATATGACCTAGCTGGACAGTCAGCTCCAATGCTAGTTTTGGAGCAAAAATTATACCAGGTCTCATATTAATTTTTGCTCCAAAAGACTCATTAGAGCTGATTGTCCGGCTGGGTCTTATATTTGGGGAAACACAGTATGTATTTCAGTACTTTGTTAAAAATGTTTCGATTTATTAT
This sequence comes from Rhinolophus hipposideros, assembly GCF_964194185.1. Classification (NCBI taxonomy): domain Eukaryota; kingdom Metazoa; phylum Chordata; class Mammalia; order Chiroptera; family Rhinolophidae; genus Rhinolophus; species Rhinolophus hipposideros. The sequence goes on from NC_138049.1 coordinate 39,390,546, forward strand.
CAAATGTTATGTTACAGTTGATATTCTCCCTGACACATGGTAGCAGATCAGTAAATATTTGTGAATGAAATATATGTTGAGTGCGTGAAACTAAATCAACTTCCTATAAATAAATCAGAGTATTAGTTTTCTGTTGCTATGTGACAAATTATCACAAAACTTATTGGCTTAAAAAAACACGTGTTTGTTATCTCACAATTTTGTGAGTCAGAAGTCCAAGTATGGGTTAGCTGGATCCTCTGCTCAGGATTTCACAAGCCTAAAATCAAGGTGACAGCCAAGGCTGCAGTCCTATGTGAGTTGCAGGGTTTTCTTTCCAGCTTATTGGTTGTGGTCAGAATTCATTTCCTTGTGGCTGTATGACTGAGGTCCCTCTCCATTTTCTTGCTAGGTGTTAGCCAAAAACTGCTCTCAGCTCCTAGAATCCCTCCTCAAGCCCTTGCTACATGGCTGCCTCCTTTCATAACATAGCAGTTTTCTCTTTCAATGCCAGCAGGAAAACCTCTGTGGCTGCAAATTTCTCTCACTTCTGTTAGGGGCTCACCTGATTAGGTCAGGCTCAACCAGAATAGTCTCCCTTTTAATTAAAGTCAACTATTCAAGCAGTGATTGAGTCTTTAACTCTATTCTGGGATCTGTAATTACATCATTCAGAGTCACTGGTAGGTACTAAAATTTCTGAGTGTTGCTGTTTATGAAGTTAATAAAAAAAAAGAACAACTAAGAATATGAAGAATGTTTTTAAAATTCCCGATTTTCTCATGGCATTTAAAATATGTATGTGCATTTTAATCCAGTTATAATCTGTACTCAGAAGTCCTATGGTACTCTTGATTTACAAAACTTTATTCCATGTAATATTTTCATTTATTAACTTTGTTTACATGTTATGGTAGTCATTTAAAATACTCATAGTGTTTCATCATATGTCTTTACCATAGCTGCTTAAACATTTTCTCTGTTGAGCATTTAATGTTTTAAAATTTTTTATTATAAATAGTGATAATTTTAAGGAGTTTCCCCCCTTACTTAAGGAAAGGGGACTATCGTGCAAAGACCTTGGCCAGAGTAGCAAGGTGGGGTTTTCCAAAAGCCTGTTTTGTGTCCTGATCACTGACCAAAGCTCATTTCAGCCGTGGGCCCGAGACCCTAAGGAGCCAGGGGTATTAGAGAGGCCTTCTCTCAACCCTGCTTATCAGGGTTTTGTTTTTACTGGTAAGTGGGTAAATTATCAGGTCTATATATACTTTTGTTCCTTTAAAAAATTGTCTTTTTGTCTAGCTCTTACCCTAAATTAAATTAATGGGCCATAGAGTAGAAATAATTTTATAGCTCGTTATTTATTACTTGATTGGTCTTCAGAAAAATTGGAACTATAGAATCCAGTAAATCAGTAACATTTGCATATTTTTATGACTTAGTAAACATTTATTGACTGCATGGTATCTCTTAGGTAGTAGGGATAGATTGATAAAATGTCAAGGAACTCATAATTTCAAGTGGCTGTTATGATTCAGTGATAAATATATTTTTAGAGTCCAGAAGAAGATCTCTGATTATAAGGGTTCATAAAAGCTCTGGAGGACATGATATTGGAGAATTAAAAAATGTGATATAAATGATGGTCTTTGAAAGGCAGGTGTAATACATAATAGTAATAATGAAAGATAATATAGGTATGAGAGATAATGTAAGTACAGTCATATTGTTCACTGAGTTATAATGTCTCAGTGAACGATAGAAAGTTCAATATCAATGTCCCAGGGTCTTAACCTCAGCACTATTGACAATTTTGAGCCAGGTAATCCTTTAGGATGTTTAGTAATATCCCTGGCCTCTACACGCTACATGCCAGTAGCGTATACCATCCCTTCCTCTCTAGTTGTAACAACCAAAAATGTCTCCAGACACTGTCTCTGGAGGCAGAATTGATCCTGGTTGAGAACTTTTGCACTTGACCATAGGATACAGATGGACCTTGTCAAAAGATGTGGAACAAAGGAAAGTTGAAGCTAAATGGTAACGTACTCTTCTGACAAAGACTTACTTTGGAATTTATCCTGATGATGGAGTGATAGCAACAGAGTAGCAATTACCACATTATCAGATGACCATAGAAAAAGATTTACTCTGGTGGCAGTAGGAGGATGAATTATGTGGGGAGGGGATTGGTAATTAGAGTTGGATAGATGACTTAAGATACTATTACATTAGTATAGGCAAGGGATGATTAGCATCCTGAGTAAGAAAGTAAAACTGGGAGTAGAGAGGATTATTCAAAGACAAAATTTAGAGGACTTGATATAATGAGTGGTAGAAAGTGACTCAAGTATTTGGACAGATAATGATGCCACTATTAGAATCCAAGATAGGAAGACAGGAGGAAAAATACATTGGGATGGCAAGACATTGAGTTGTGTGGATATGCTGACTTTGAGGTGATTGTAAGACATCTAGGCTGGAACTAAGAGAGTTCAAGATTGGAGCTAAAGATTAAGCAGCCCTCTAAGCCATTGAAACAGAAGATCTCACCCAAGGGTAGCTGATGAGAATGGATCACTGATAAAGAGGGCCACCAATACTGATTTTATAGAGCCAAGGAAAGAGATTGAGGAGAAATCAGAAGCATGAGAACAAGGATTAAGGATATCAGGAGACCAGGACAGCAGATACTACTTATAAGAGGGTGAATGGCCTTACAGTGTTATACAGTGCTTAGAAGTCAAAGGAGGAAGCCTGAAAAGGCTGTGCAATAACAGTTCTCTGAGGCCTTTTCTACAGTTGCAATAGGAAAGGAGGATATAGCCAGAGTTAGTAGGTCTAATCTGAATCACAATGGTTGACACTGCTCTTTTAAGACTATGTAACTAGAAGAGGAGAGGACAATGAGGTTAGGTTTCTTCTTCAAACTTGTACCAAAAAAGTTCCACATGGATGAAGGATTAAAATGTAATATCGAATCATGAATATTAATATAAATAAAATATGAAAATACAGATGGACGAAGAAGGCCTTTGGAAACATGATGGCAAAGTCATGAATTAAAAACACAATATTTGACCCTTTTCACGAAGATGGCGCCGAAAGCAAAGAAGAAAGCCCCTGACACCCCCAAAGCCGAAGACAAAGCAGAGCCTTTGAAGACAAAGCAGTGCTGAAAGGCATCCACAGCCACAAAAAAAGAAGATCCACACGTCACTTGCCTTCCGAAGGCCCAAGGCACTGCGGCTCTGAAGACAGCCCGGATATTCCTGGGAAGAGCGCCCCCAGGAGAAAGAAGCTTGACCATTATGCCATCAGCAAGTTCCTCTAAGTACTGAGTCAGCCATAAAGAAGGTAGAAGACAATATACTTGTATTTATTGTGGATGAATGTCAAGGCCGACAAGCACCAGATCCAACAGGCTGTGAAGAAGCTCTACGACATTGACGTGGCCAAGGTCAGCACCCTGATCAGGCCTGATGGAGAAAAGAAGACATATGTCGGACTGGCTCCTGACTATGATGGGTTGTATATTGCCAACAAAATTTGGATCATCTAAACTGAGTCCAGCTGACTAGTTCTAAATATAAATTATTTTCACTTAAAAAAAAAAAACCCGCAGCGTATTTGTATTGTTAAAGCTAAAATTTCTGTATATCGAAACATACCATAAGTAAAATTATGAGAGGAAAAATTGGGAGGGGAGGAGTAAGTGATTAGCAGATTATGAGTAACAAAATTCATGTCTTTAATACCTTAAGAGTGTATAAAACAAGAAAAATAAGACACCCTAATTATTTTTAATAGGCTAAAGAACATGAAAACAATTTTAACATCACTGTAATATAGAAACTGGAAATATAATCAATGAGATTCTATTTCTAGTACCATAAAACTAACAATGATAAAATTAAGCGAGGCCATGAAGTGTTGATAAGGGTAAAGAAATAAGCACTCAAAGGAATATAAAATTGTACAAATTTCCTGGAAAGGAATTTAGCAGCATGTATAAAAGACTTAAGATGGACATGTCCTTTAATTCAGCAGTGTCATTTCTGTGTACTTAACCTAAGCGGATAATTATAGATTGCTGATGAAATTTCAGCACTGTTTATAGTAGAAGAAATTTAGAAATGCATTTCCACAGAACTCTGTCTGCCTAGAGGAAGAGAAATCTTTTTCTAATTCACACATAAGCTTCTTTGCTCCTCTTTCCATGTTCTGGGGCTGCTACCAGAGCTGAGGGGATTACCTTTTTATGGTTAGAGGTGTCATGTGGCCTAGTGGCCACCCCACTACAATACAAGGTCAAGAAATTGAAGGTCCTTTTAGGATTTAAATACCTAAAGATTGAGATGAAAAGAGATTTTATTTCTTTATTACTAGTAAGACTATATACGAACTTTTTCTGTTATTGACTCATTCATTTATTCAATAAATATATTGAATGGCTAAGATACGGTCCGTGTTATCCTGGAGAGACACATATGGAAACCAGTAATTACAAGTCTGACGTATATTACAACATGGTGATAGGTAATTAATGGGTTTATCAGAAGAACAAATTGCGGAAAGCTTCTGCAAAGGCCCTGAGGCCTGAAAAGTTTCTGGGAATTGGAGGGATGCCAGTGTAGATGGAGAGCTATGGCGACTATAATAATAATTTAGTTCTTACTATGTCCCAGACATTGTTTTGTATAGTTTTTCCTAAGTCCTCAAAATTTATGTAACTTGCCAAAGTCACATAATAAGTGGCTAGAGCCAGAATTCCAATCCAGGTGGTATGATTTCAACTCATTTCCTAACCACGTGCCACTCTTCTTCCCAATAAGTGTAAAGCCCAGGATGGTGAAGAGTTGTCAACTTAAGTCTGGAGAGACAGGAGCTGTGCTGTAGAGGCTTCCACAGTTGTGGAATTCCCACAAACGTTTTTAAGGGAATGTTATCTTAAGGGAAACGGGAAGCATTTGGAAGATGCTCAGTAAAATATGTGGATGCTTGCTTGGGGGCGGGGCTTATGTTCATGTCCATATTTGTACTTTATTAAAAAATGACTGGGTTGCAAGGGAATGGATAAGAGAAGAACAAGCATGGATAGATGTTCCTGGAGAAAGTTTCTACTTCTGCATTCCCTTAGTATGCACGCTCTCAAGGGTAATCTGAGTATTGATCTCTGTTGAAAATCATGATGGAAATCCCAACTCAAACTGTCTTACAGAAATTTATTGAAGCAAATAACTCAAAGGTAATGTTAGCATCAGACAACCTTATTGGTTTACATTTGGATGAATCATTTCAGTCTTAGCGTTTGGTTTGAAGCCCTACTGAGACCAATAGGGAAGCAGGGTGGATTCCCCAGATTACAAAAGGAGATTTTGATATTGGGAAACAACAGATGTGTTCTACACATACTCATTTTTATTACATTTTAGAAAACAAACTTTCATCTGTTATTTTCACCACTTGTTATTTACTTATTTAATTGGGCAGAATTTTAAAGTTTTTGCCTAAACAAACATATTTGTTCTGTCTCTAGATTCTTAGTTTCTTGAATAGACCCTCTCTTTATTTATGTAGTAACCAATCCTGTTCTTTGTAAGTTTTTCCATGTATTGCATTTGTACATGTAACTCATTTATCAGAAAATTTTATGGTTTGTGGAAGAAAATTCTTCTCGCTGTTGATAAATTTGGGTGTCCTTTCCTTATTGATTGGTCCCTAATATTTTTATGTTGCTTTCTAGTTGTTCAATCTGTTCCCCATATATCCTTGAACTTAGTTATTATAATAACTCTGTGAGGTAGGTCTTGTTACTCCTGTTTTACAGAGACAGACCCAGAACTTGAAACTAGATTTTCTGCAGAGTTCAATACTCTTTCAAGTCTGTTATAGCCGCTTTCCTTACATTCATCTGTTCACTACCATAATACACAATTATGGCAAGTAAGAACAATACAAAAAGTAGAGAAGATACAAGCAAGCAATATAGAATAGAGAAAGGGGACATAAACACAGTGACAGAACGTTTTAAAACATATAAATGAAATGAATACTACATACAGATATGCCAGTAAATTTTTAAAATTAGGAAAAAGATATCTTTATATGAAAATTTAGATGTCTAAACTGACTCAAAGTAGTTAAACAACCTTACCAAACCAGTTATAACCATGAAAGAAATGAAATAGTCCAACACATATCCACAGAGGTAACTATACCCAGAGGAGTTTAATGGATGAACTTTACTACATTTTCAAGAAACAGGTAAATCTTTACTAGGAAAATATTTTGCAACCCAAAGAAGATGGGAAGCTCCCCAGCTCACATATTGTGGTTGCCATCCTTTTAAAGATACTAACAAGATCAAACGCCTACCATCACCAGAATTGTTCAGCATGTACATATATAGTATCAGCATATATTTGCATGGAAAGGAGACAAGAAGGCCACATGTGTAGGGAGGTGGGACACGGGGGGAGGAGGGAATTATGGGTCAGAGGGGGCTGAAAAAGAATGTTCATAGTTTTCTTTGTGATGCCTGTATTTACAGTGAGAAACATTCAGGTATTTGTAAATTACCAGTTTTAATTTTTGTAGTTTCAATAGGTTTGGCAGTTATATAAAAATGTAATTTTTACTTTATAGTATTTTTCTAGGTGACTTAAAGTATTCATTTACTGATTTTAGTTCTCATAATTTGTGGGTATGAATCTGCTTATTTAACAAATTACCTGTTAGCTCCTAATTTCAAGAGTGTATAAATTCAATTCAACTATTTCACGAGGCAACATTTTTATGGAAACATAGAAATTGCAGCTTACTCTTACGATACATTTCTGAATTTATCAATATTGACCTAAATCTGTCACCTTTATAAATAGCAGAACTGGGCTCAAATGAAATATGAATGATTCAATTTTAAAGAGTAGTTTAAAAGTATTTTTATCAAAAAAAAGTTTTTTCCTCAAACTTTATATAATCTTGCATCAATTCCTTTTTGTATGTATTTGATTATATGATAGAACCAGGAATTCTTTTTGTTAAACCAGAAGCTGAAGTATATCCATTTATTTACATGGTTGTCATGAAAAAGGAAAATCATAAAGTCTTTTCAAAAAAACAACAGAAGAAGGCCATCATGATTATTTGAGTGCTTCTTCCAAATTCATCAAGAAAGATCCATTCAGTAAAATTACAACTAAAGAAAAGACTTTAAGAAAACAAATGTGACTTGTTACTGACTACAGTGAGGTTAGGTGTATTAAAAGTACTTTGTTTACTTGCAGATTGGCTGTCTCCAAAATCTGGTAAAGAAAAGCGAACAAGGTCTGGGCTCTGCAGAAGGACTCATCGCTAGTCTTCAGGACTCCCAAGAAAGACTCCAAAATGAGCTTGACTTGACTAAAAGCAGGCTGAAGGAGACAAAGGATGCTCTGTCAAATGTTGAGGTAATTTCATAATCTTGCTATAATCCAAATATCAACAAAGTAAAACTATAATTTAGTCACTTTCTTTAAATGTTATTGTAAACATCACATTGCATCTCGTAATTGGTATAGGAGTTTCCTATGGCTGCCTTAACAAAGTACCTCAAACTAGATGGTTTAAGACAGCAGGAATTTATTCTCTCACAGTTCTAGATGCTGAAAGTCCAAAACCAAGGTGTTGTCAAGGCCAGGACAATTCTCCCTCTTAAACCTCTAAGGGAGGCTTCTTCCTTGCCTTTTCCAGCTCATGACAGTCCCAGGCATTCCTTGTATTGTGACAGCGTAATTTCAGTCTCTTCCTCTGTCTTTACATTCTTCCCGTGTCCTCACATCTTATAAAGACACCAGTCCTATTGGATTAAGGGCTGACCCTACTCCAGTATGACCTCATCTTAACTGATTATATGTGCACTGACCCTATTTCCAAATGAAGTCATATTCTGAGGTGCTAAGAGATTAAGAGTGCTACATGTTTTGGGGACACAATTCAATATGTAATAATTAGTGTAAAGAGTTATTTTACTGGTAAGAGTTGGAACTGTCATGTATAGCAACTAAGTGATTCTCTGTAACTACAAATTTCAGAAAGGCTTTGTCTTCCCCCTTCCATTCTCAAGGAGCAGAGCAAATATTTAGACTGCCTTAGACAGTAGAGAAAAGAATCCATAAATCTAGGGAAATAGTAGCCAGGGACCTGTCTTTTTTTCGGAGAGGTGATTTAGAGTGTGGACTTTGACGTCACATTGGTTGGGTGTGAATTCGGGACCCACCACTCATTGTGTAGCTTCTGGCATGTTACTTACTCTAAGCCTCGATTTCCTCATTTGAATAGTGCTGGAGAGGTGGGAGATAATAATATACTTCACACCACTCTTGTAGTAATTAAATGAGATAAAACATTTACAGCACAGTGCATAGCAAAATAATGAGCACTCAGAAAATGTTGCCTTTTGGTTAATATTTCAAATTTTCTTTTTTTAGCTTAGGATTGATGACATTTCAAAAGTATGTAAACAAGAAACTTTAGTACTTTTAGCTTGTGTATGGTGCATATATATATATAATTCTACTTATATTTTATCTAAGGTATAATTATATATATATATAAAACTTTGAATACTAATTACATTCTATTTTTAAATTCTGTGGCAAAATAAACAGATTATTTGATTTCCTTTGAATCTTCTTTTCCTTCTGTTTACCTTTTCCTAGTGGCTATGTGATATGAGTGTTAATATGTAACGAGGAATAGGTTAGAATTAGAGTTAGTATATAGTATAATACACAACTTGATATATATAATTTTGGTGATAGCAAGCATATTGATTATAACCTGAATGTTAGCATTTTATGGCATAAAGCTAAATAAACTGTAGTAAGAGGTGTTTTTTCCATTGTCAAAAATAATAGGAAAATTATATCTTAAGGTAGTAAATATGGTGACAGAAATTATTGGGCATCATGGTGATCGTTTTGTAAGGTATATAAATGTTGAATCACTATGTTGTACTCCTGAAACTAATATAACTATACTTCAATAAAAATATAAGGTAGTATAAATGTATTTAAAAATCAACAGTTGAGATATTTCTAACGAATGTTGATAGAATATAAATGGCTTTGATATAGTACCATGTTTTGATATGGTGCTATGTCCCTTGCTTGGCTACACACCTATTTTCTGCCTTCAGGGCATTTTATCCTGGTTGCCTTTCCCCTACCACCTCCCGATCCTGGCACTGAAAATTAAACTTATAGATTCATTTTGAGTTCTTTAAAGTCCTTGCTCATAGTTACATTGTTCTTTCATCAAATAGCAGAACATAATAAAAATTTTCAGCAAAACTCTGTCAACTGTTCATTTTCTGTTGCTGCTGGACAGTTTTAATTGAGAAAATATAGGTGCTGCATCACAGTTTACCACAACTTTGGGTAAGTTCCTTAAGACCAAGTGTTTTGTTTTTTGTTTCTTTAAATCTCTTTTCCCACCCCAATAATGTCTAATAAAGTGCTTGGTATTCAGTAAAAGAAACACACTTAAGTAATTCTATTCCATTTAATGCTACCTTTGGTGGAACCAGTAGTTCTTAGAGGCAGAGTACTTCGTGAAAAGAACAGTTGGCTAAGATGGCCGAATTCAGTTTTCAGTACTTACTGCTTAATAGCCAGGTCAACAATGTAAAATGGCACTTTCTACATTGGCTTGCTTCTTTCCCATTAATCTGGGATGTACCCCTCAACAAGTGCTACAACACGTGACGTTAGCAAGTGGGTGATCCAGACAGAGCCATTGTGATAAAAGAAGGAAGGAGCGTCATGTGTTCTTCTCTTGTGCCCTAAGAATAGCTACACCGCTGTCAGGGACTGCTGGCTCCCAGTGTTGTCCAGAAACGGTCCAGCCCCAAGCTCCAGAGAGCCACTTGATTTATGCTACTCTGGAGGGATTGCACATATATCATATCATGTTACCGTAACACTAAACACATGGACCACTGGCTTCAAGTTGTATAATAAAAACATTCAGTAACCTAAACTTCTCACAAGTATTTTAATCACAGTAGCTATAATGCTTAAGCTTTGAATAAACAGCATACTTTTGAATATGAATATGAATGAATTTGAATAACATGTCTATGTAATGTGTGTACATGTGAAGATCGTTGAATAATGGATACCCATGACATGGAAGGTTTAGTTATGATTATTAATTATGTTGACTTTAAACTATTTAAAATAATTTTTTAAATTATAATCCCTAATAATAGACAATTTACACAAGGGCATTTAAAATATAAAATGTGTACCATATATTTTATTGTTAGAAAAATCTCAAGTAACTGTCATAGCTAGCACTATTAATTATTGTGCTGTAAGAATTTAAAAGTTATAGTACAAGCACTCTGCTTATTTGAAATTACCAGCAGGGATTTTATTTTTGAAGACTAGTGTTTATTGAAAAGTTTTTGTTCTTCAGCGTGAACTAGAACAAGAAAGGCAACAGCATGAAGAAACACTTGTCTCCATGAAAGAAGAAGAGAAGCTTAGAGTGGACAGGATGGCTCATGACTTAGAAATAAAATGGACTGAAAATCTTAGGTACATTCCTTTTTTTAACTTTGTAATGTAATCTTATCAATACAGATGTACAGAAAATGTTTTACTATTCTATGACTTATATTGTCTTACTGTTAAAGACATAGTAGCAGTTCATTTTTAATGAACTTTTCCCATGATTAGAAGTAGAGAAATGGGAATTTTTTTCTTGCTTGAATACAGATTACTTTTTTCTGATTTCATTTCCTTGAATATAAAACAGGCCCAGTACTAACCCCATGTCAGAAGACTTATTTGTTCTAGTACCTCTTCCGCCATTGATAAATTGATAAACCTGTGACCTTGTGTTAATTACCAATTTACTTTCTAGTCCCTAACTATAAAATCAACTCTTATTCTGAGTTGACTTTTGAGGAGGATTAATTAAATGCTTAGGAAACATGTAAACAATTATACTACAGTTATTAAGAAAAACAATTATCTTTACAAATTAAATGCATTTGTTTTATTTTAGGCAGGAGTGTTCTAAACTTCGTGAAGAGTTAAGACTTCAACATGAAGAGGATAAGAAGTCAGCAATGTCTCAACTTTTGCAGTTAAAGGAACGAGAGAAAAATGCAGCCAGGGATTCATGGCAGAAGAAAGTGGAAGATCTCTTAAGCCAGGTAATTAATAGTCTACATTATGAAGATTCATTTTTCTTGACTTTCTTTAGCTAGGGAAGTATTATAAACCTGTGTGTTAATTCACTGTATTTTGTTATTTTTTAATAGGACAAACTTGAAAAAAATTTTTTGAAGATCTAATTGGCTTTAAGTGATTCATGAATTGGGCAGCATCCCATCTAACAACTAGAAGGGTGCTCCCTAAAATTTTTAAAATGTATAAAATCAAGGAGACATTTATAAACTTCTGAATTGCGCTAAATAATTGTTATATGTATAGTCCTAAATATTGAGAAAAACATACAGTTTTTTGGTTTAATATTTGAACTGAACACATTAAAGATTTTAAATTTAAAAATTACTTGCTTTTTGAAACTATAAAATCTTTTTTTCAAGCCATTAGATATCATTTTGGCAACAGATTGTAAAATTGATTAATTATATCCTAATTGCCTAAAACCACTTACCAGAACTGAGCAATTTACTTCCTTCTCATCAATAGGATATTGCCTGTTATGCTTCAAAATGACATAAACAAAAGGTGGTGGTATTCCTAATTTTGTCTTCTTATGTCATGCCTGCTTATTTCCAGAGCATTTATCACTATAATTAAAATAATTTGCACATCTTCACTCATTTACACACTTCTACATTTATGAATTCTTAGCATTCTTCTGCAAAGCCAGTAATTAAATAAGACTGACTGCATGAGTCACCAGATGATAAGCCAGTGCAGAACTTGGACAAGAAGCAGCTCAGTAATTTAGTGCTAGAAATCCACCATTATCTTTCTACTTGTGATCATGATGAACTTCCGAATAAACAGGATTGATGTTTTCTTAGATAACTTGTTACATAGGTACATACATGTAATGTCTTTCAAGAGTACTAGGGACCTGCCAATCTGGGTCTGGTATTTCATAATAATTTATAATGTTACTGAAAAAGGAATATACATACGTGTGTGTGTGTGTGTGTGTGTGTGTGTGTGTGTGTGTGTATGCTTTTGTGAATAAATTTGAAACTCAGACAAAAGTAAGAATAAGGAAACAACAACTGTCACTAGAGGTTGGGCACCACTTAGGCACCTAGAAGGGCAGGTTTTACTGGATAGAGTGGTGCTCCTCCTGATTTTCAGTACCTAGGAAGATTTAACTAGTTCAATTGTATGACAATGAAAAATGTCCCTAAAGATTTGCCTTGTTTTTCAATCAGAAAGAATTGAACTTAGATATTTTTTGATTGGATTTGGCACCGTCAAGAGGGCCCACCACTTCTCCTACCTATTTTCTGTTAAATTATTTTATTCGTTATTCTTTGATCTGTCTTGTATTCAATTGTCAGATTTCATCCATGCTTCTCTCTTCTTTCAATTTTTCTTCCTTCTTTCCTTCCTTCCTTCCTTCCTTCCTTCCTTCCTTCCTTCCTTCCTTCCTTCCTTCTTTTTTTGTCTCTTTTTCATTGTTCATTCCTGAGAAGACATAATGCTTTGCATCTTATTCTAGTTTTATGTATTATAAAATAATTTATTATATATTGGCTACAATTTTTGCCAGCTTTACAGAAAGAATTTTTAAATCAGTTTTGATGCAGATTAACCATAACTATCAAGATAGCCAAGAATTAATTGCCCACACAAGCAAAACTATTCTGTGCTGCTCTGGCATCAGGCCATTTCCGAAAATTACATCTCCCCCTCTCCCCACTTCTCAAATGCACAGGGTACACACATCACTGTAGATAAACTGGACGGAGCTTTTGCACTTCCTCATTGTTCGCACCTGAAGAAAGTTCAGAAAATAACTGAGCAAAGGATTCACATTAAAGTAAATGTTGGTATTATGTTAGAAAGATTTCACTCTTTCCAGATGTATGAGGTGACAAAAAATTGTAGCAGCACGAGCATTCTTTTCGATGGAAGTTTGTAATGGACAAAGGACTCCTCCTTCTAGACCCTTTCGATCTTGTTCTCATGACTCTCTCGAATGGATTCCTAGAGCCTGTGCTCTGACATCTGCGCTACCACTTTCCACTTGCTTGACTTGTGCTAAACCCTATTCCTCATACCCTCCACCCCCAGCCCTCACCCCTACAACCATTTCACTCTACTCACTGCTGTGGCCTCACTCATCCCTCTTAGCCCCAGCACTGCCAGCACCGCTCTGCACTTAGGGAAAGCAGACCTGGCTTGGGGGTTCAGTGATATTAAAAGAGTAAAAGCGGGAAATAGAATTTGAACCGCCAGGGCTTAGGCAGAAACATATATTATAAAAAATATCAGAGGATCTGCATTTTCACGTATTTGGACTACTTCTCAGTGAAGTGAACACGAATCTGTTTTTGTGCCTTAGCTTACCTGTATTTTATCCTACTTAGAGCAAAGAAGAAATAATATGTGACACAATATTTACCCTCCATGAATTTGACTTAATAGGAGGAAGGTATGTATACAGATACCTATCATAAATGTCACAGTGTAGTAAATGACTACATAAACAACCTGGTCATTGTGTACTGTGGGAGCTGTGGTGTGCTGGAGCAGGCTTCTACCAGACCACAGCTGCCGGCCGAGCAGTCTTTCCAAGTCTGTATTCAGGGACATCATGCTGGTGGTTTGCAGTCATCTGTGGTGGGGGCATTTACTGCACAGATACCAGCAAATGCTACAAATCAGGGCTTTGCTTTTCAAAGAGCTGTTAAACATTCATCAACAACATCCCACTGGGAAAGACTAGAGTAGAGAAAGATTAGTGTTAGGGTGACTCGTGAATAAGGTGAAGGATGAACACAAATATTTTTATTCATTCAATAAACATTTTGTTGAATAAACTCTTATTCCCCAGACATATGAGGAATACAGAAAAAGAAGAGGTGAGGGCAGTTGGGGAGACAGGTCTTTGTGAAACACTTTGACTTCCAGGCTTAGGGTCCAAACTTTACTCAATAAGCTCTAAAATTCTGCTGAAGATTTATGGATAAGGTAATAACATGCTGAGAATTTTATTTTTGGAAGCTTAGTATGACTGTGATTCTGAAGTGAGGATGACATGGAGACACTCAAAATAAATATCCAAACTAAAGTGTCTGAAACGGAGCTCTTGAGTACACACCACACCCCCACCCATCACCACTCAACCTGAGCCAGACGGCTCCTAGAGGCTGCTGTCCATTTCCTGCTTGGCCATTTCTGATGCTCTTTCACACTGTACCATTAACTCAACAGCATGTCCTGCTACTCTACCTTCAAAGCGCATCCAGGATCTGCCCATTTCTTCCTCCACTGCCATCCTAGTCCAAGCCACTTGCAGTTCTCTCCTGCACTGCAATTGGAATCTACATTTGGTCTCCCTGCTTCTACCCTCATCCACCTACAAATTATTTCCAGCCAGCCAAAGTGAGGCTCTTGAAATAGTAAGTTAGATCAGGCTCCTCTCCTGCTTCACACCTTCCAGGGGCTTCCTATCACCTTTAGAATACAACCCATCTCTTCCTATGGCTTGCAGTAGCCTCAAGATTTGGCCTCTGGCTACATTGCCTACATCATCTCTGCCCGTCTCTCCCTTCTTGCGTCCAGTCATGCTGGACTACTTGGAACACACCAAGCAAGCTCTGTGCATGTCAGGCCTTTGCATCTGCCAGTCCCTCCACCTGAATCCCACTTGCCCAGATCTACAAGCCTTGTGCCTTCACTTTGTTCAGTACTCAGGTCAAATCGTAACTCTCCAAAGAGATCTTCCTTGGTCACTTTCTCTAAAATAGCACCCTCCATCATTCTCCGTCCCACATTCTGCTTTGTGTTTCTTCAAAACATTTATTACTACATGGCATCTTACTGATTCTCTTCCCTACTAGAATGTAGTTCCCTGAGAGCTGGATCTTTATCTGTATTGTTCATCGCTGCATCCTCAGCAGCTTAAACTGTGCCTGGCACATGGTCAGCACTCAATAGTTGTTGAATAGCTTGAACAAAACCAGGGCACAGCGACCAAAGAGGAAATTGAAGGGTCTGATTCCCTTCCCTAGAAGTTAAGAGAACAGGAAATTAGGTAGAACAAACATCAGAGATCCAGCCTGAACCCTGGGAAGAGAGATGACTGGGGTAAGGAAAAGAGAAGTCAAAAGAAAAGAGAAAAGAAATAGCACGTGAAGAAAAGAGAAAAGCCACCTAGGAAAGAGAGTGAGAACAGCAGGTACGACCTCAATTTTGCTTGCTCAGAAAATGTGGAATAGAATTAAAGTCTGCCAAAAACTAGCCAACATCCATCATTAGTCCTCATTCTTCTTAATTCAGTTCCTAGATTCAAAGTTAATTTGCAGTGTTTTCCCGAGTAAATATGGAAGTTTGTTTTTAATTTCTCTTTAGTCAAAAAAATCAATGACATCGTTACTTCAACTATATTTTATCCTCTTTTATCAGACCTATGTTGTTAGGATGCTTCCTCTTGAGGTTTTATTTTCTTTTAAGATAAACAGTACTAAACTGTTTTCTGAATTAACTTGCAATTCTAAAAATACATAATTTTCTTCTCCCTACCAAACTCTGCCTTTTTAGAATTTAAGTCTATCTGGTTCTTAAATTGACATGTTTAGGAGAGGAGAGTGAAGAGAAAGAATAATGAAATCTATAGCGAACTTTAAAAGAGATGTTTTAAATATTGGGTAGTTATTAATGTGTACTGAGCATGTGTCTGTTTTGCAAAATACTATGGTAAGATCTGTGATGAAATGCAGAAGAATACTTTGTGCCTTCAGAGGTGCTCGGGCCCAGAATACACCTGAAAATACTTACGAACATTTAGATAGCATTGTAGTAACAAATCAACTTAATTATTTCTATTTCATATGATAACATACTAAAAATTAAAATATTTTGTATCTTAAAAAGGATTCAATGGACATATGATTACCAAGTTATTTAAGACTCTCTGAGAAAAGTGTTATGAGTTACTTGCTGCATTGGCCTGTCTCCACCTTAAGTTCATTTATATGCCTGCTATTACTGCTTTATGTATTGAATAATTGTTTGTGACTTTTCTTTTTTGCTTCAAGAGAATTGTTAAAGCTCTACTCCCACTTCAAAATCTTAGGTTTGTGGGTTGCTTTTCTCTAGTTGTTAGCATACTTGAAATTAATGTTAGAAATAGACTTTACATAATTTACCTTAAGAAATTATAATATTGTAGATTAAATATTGCATTTTGAAATATTTTATTAAATTTTAACCTATTTTACTTGAATTGCAATGTAAGATTAGTATATACATTGTTTCAAGGAAGTTATAATTTAGTAAATGACATCCCTTTTGTTAGTAACAAGGATTTTATTTTATCTTTTGATATTTGATGACATTTTGACATCTGTTAGAAATTTAGTGCTTCTGACATGCCAGGCACTGTCCCCCACCAGTGATGCGATCATAATGATCTTAGCCTTCCCAGTGCTTACAATGCAAAAAGGAAGGCAAATAGAAGTAACAGTGTGACACATTAATTCATTACAACCATGGCACCCAAGGATGTGTACCGTGGGGACCTACCATAGTCTGGGAACTTGGGGCAGGCTTCTCTGAGTGTGGAATCTTCTACCTGAGACCCGAAAGAGAAGCAGGAGTCAGGCTGAGAGAAGGAGAGAGGGAATATATGCAAAGGCCCTCAGGAAGTCAGTCCCCAAACACCTTACTTAGTCCTGGAAGACCGTGGGCCAGGAAGCTGGGGAGGCAGGCAGGGTCAGATCACACAGGACCTTGTTTGGCTTGTTGGGACTTTATCCAAAGAACAATGAGGAGCTATTGAAAGGTTTTAATTGGGAGCAGGGAATATTCAAATATTGTAATTTCAAATGTCTGGCTGCAGTATGGAGAAGAAATAGAGTGAGACAGTACAGGTGCCATTCAATGAATATTGCTTCCTTCTTGGCTTCCTTCTTCCTTTTCCAGATTAATATTTTCTGGACCAATTTTAGTATATTTAATATACTCATTAATTCATTTCTTTGAGGATATTTTTAAGTCTTAGAATCTGTTGGCTTTTCTCAGTAGGATTTCTGCACGATATGTATTTTTTCTATATAACATTTCTTTTTAATAGAGAATTTTCTCTTTTCTTCTGTAATTATGGGGGGAGGAGAGAAGTAAGGTAGAGAATAGCAAAAACTAACTCAATAATAAAAATCCATATCATTCATTAATAAACATTTATATAATAAACATTTACTGACCATTTTCTCTATGCCAGGTACCAAATTATGAATTACATACAAAATATGAATAAGGAAGGACCCTCATCCTCTAAAAACTTGTAATTCAGTGGATTTCAAATGTTATATACCAATAAATTGGCAGATTGCAAATGTGTAGAACATCATGCTGGTTTCTAAGTGAATAAACTGAGGTTTAGAACAATGAGATTACTCCAAAGAACGTAGGTTTTTTATGTACAAACCTTTAAATTTCTAATTAATTGCAGCAGTTTTTTTTAGTTATTTTTCATTTTCTTCCCCACTTATCTGAAAGTCTGATTATGTTCATCCTTTAAGAACAGAAATCCTGAAACGTTCAGTAAGCTTTCTATGCTTCAATGTTGAAGTATCTGAGTATTATCAGCTGTGAAGATCTCTTGAGGTCCTTTTCACTCATCTCAAAAACTAACAAGATGGTTAAGATGCTTTAAAATAAAAAAGATTATTATACAGGACATCAGTTTTTATTAACATGGATCTTCATCATATAGAATGCTTGCCAAACAATATTTTTGCAGATAGGTTTTTAATTTATCTGTCTTTCTTAAAGTGGACGCTGACTAGGGGGAGGGGGCGGCATCTCACCCAGTCTTGTGGCTCAGATACCATCTATATGTCAGTGGTATCCAAAGTTAAATCTCCAACCTGGTCCTCTTCCCCGGAACTCACAATCACTCAGTTGGCTAATAGGCATCTCAAACTTAGCTTGTCTGACCCAGAAGTATTGATTCACACTCTGCATCCCCCAATCCCAACATCTTCACTTCTTGGCACTGCTTGTTGCTTTAAACAAAAAATAGTCATCCTTGACTTATCTTTCCTTTACCTCTCCTGTAATCTGTCAAGCCTGTTTATTCTACCACCAAAAACATACCCCTGCTCCATCTGCTTCCATTTTCCTGATAACACTAGTGGAAGCCACTGTTATAATGGCCTCTTATCTAACCTCCCCAATTTCACTTTTACTCAAAGCACTCAAAGTGATCTTTTATGATGTAAATCATCAGATCATGTCTTTCCCATGCTTAAAATTCTCAGGGCACCCCATTGCATTAAGGCTCTTATTCTGACTCCTTCATTGTCTACGCGACCTTACACCATCTTGCCCCTGCAGTTATCTCCTATCTCATTTCAGCCTCGCAAACATCATCCTGACACACATATGCCCAGGCACTCCCAGTTCACTTCCAGCTCAGGGTCATTGTGCTGATCCATTTGCCCGGAAGCTCTTTCCCCAAGGTCATCTCCTTTTGTGGCTGACTTCTTTATTGATTCCCAGTTTAAATGTCACTCTTTCAAAAGATCTTTCCTCACCATCAACCCAGTATCACCTCCAGTCATTTCCTATCACATCAACCTTTTTTTTAAATCATTATATTTATCACAGACTTTTTCTTATTTGTTTTTCATATGTTTGTTTTACTATCTTAATTCAACTCTATCTCACTGTACACTCAGCATATTTCCTGGAATATAGTGGTAGTACTCTATTTTTTAAACGAAAAAAAAATCTTCATTTATATATTAACCAACAGTGGTGTTGCCACCCAACATCACTGGTTGTACCTTTCCTAATTGCCATAGCCAGGTCTGTGACGCAAGTCACCCCAGGTCATTGCTTAGAGACCATGCCTTTTGGTTTAGATACTTCCCCAGCCTTCTGTGGTATGTTGACAGAGTTCGTGACCATGAGTTTAGATTCCAAATGTTCAAATATATTTATATTGTATAAAGTCTAAAATCCCTATGGGGTAGACCTGGCATGCCACTCTCTGCTCTATCATATCGATTAGCTTTTTAATTAGTTCAGGAATCTTCAATAGCGTATATATTTTTGTATGATGTTACCTTATAGAGTAAAAAATAAAATCTACTTCATAAGTAAATGCCATACATTTTAGATTAACTTGTAGTGTAATACTAGTACATTGGTTGAAAACTGCAAAGAAGCAAAAAACTACTACTAAAAATCCCTCAGATTTTCTTAAGTTTTGTGAAGTCTGGAGAAGTTGTGTCTCATTAGTATATAAAGACTATTAATAGTATGAGAAAGGATAAGGAAAAAAGTAAAAATAAAATTAATTTAGCTAATATGTATAAAAGTGTGAGAAAGTTTAAATTGAGAAGTTATGGAGTAATTAAATAGAATCTTTTTTTCTCAACCTATTTTTCTAACTCTAGTAAACACAATCCTAGAGTATGTTAGTCTAAATTATTAGTACAAAATTGCTTATCAAATAAAAACTGGCTTTAGTTTATGACACAGCAAGGAATAATCATATTATGGAAAAAAGGTAACTGTATTCTGTCTGAAAATTTGATTATTGTCCAAAGCAAAAACTATTTTACAGGAACTTTTCTGTTTATATTAGTAATATAAGTTAAATATTATTTTGCATTTTTTGGAGGACAAAAAGATGAAGTAATTGAAAAGGAAATCACATTTTCCTCCCATTTTCAGGGGAGGCAGAGTGCCTAGTGGTTTTTCCAGTAGTTTATCACTCAAAATTTCAATGAACTTCTGAAAAAAAGAAAAAACTTAGATCAAAATAAGTTTCCCCAAACGTGTCCTAGAAAATAGGATTGAAAAGATATGAAAGCCTCTCTTCTTTCTTTCTCCCAGTACTAAACCAGGTTATTATTAAATCTTCGCATTTTCAATGATTAGCTCTTATTTATTTTTGGTCTCAAAATTATGTAGTTAATCAAGTTAGTGTTTCAGTTCTAATTTGCCCATTTCTCTTAAGAGAAATCCTTCATGAACCTACACCAATACTGAGTGTAATGCTTTGAAGCACTATATTGTAGATTTCTGGAAAGAATTTAGAACAGTAATATTCCTTCTCAGTGCTTCAATAACCATCATCTGATTTATATGTACTAGCCTTTGTTGTTTTTGCATAGGTAAGTCGCCAGCCCACAATCGTCACACACTGTTTTAAGGGAGTACAGATAATTTAGACTGTATGTCTTAAATTTCTTTTTGTCTAATTTCTTTCTCAGAACTGTTTCAACTTATTTTTTCTTGTTCATATTATAATTAATGTTCTGTGTTTTACTCTCCCTTCTTATCCCTCTTTCTTTCACTTAGTTGATTTCTGAATGTTTCCCTTTATTCCTGTGATCTTTTCCTCATAGCGGCACTCTCTGGGTGAAGCTTTGCATAAATCTATCAACAATGTAAGTGAGCGGCACTTACAATTTGTACACAAGGGCATGTTGCACTTTTGATTTTGCATAAACATCATCACTGCTTTAAAGCTTTAACTTACGATATAAAACAATACACTTTGGCAGTCAGTAAAATATGTTTTGTATATGGATAATAAAAGCCTTTTTCAGCCATTCACTTGTGTATGTGCATACATCTACCACATTATATTAATAAGCATATATTTATTATAAAGCCAAGCAAGATTTTACATCTCAAACATAAAATTTGTTATTTTAATGTTTATTTTGAAAGATACAGTAATATTTTTGAAAAACGATTAACTTTGACACTCAGAATTGAAAATAAATGTAAGTGTGTTTCTTCTTTAGTTAAACTAGTTTAGTTTTTAGGAAAATGGTATCAATAGATGTCTTTATTTAAAAGGATTAGAGAGGGGGTGGCCAGTTAGCTCAGTTGATTAGCGCATGGTGCTGGTAACACTAAGGTTGCCAGTTCAAACAAACAAACAAACAAACAAATGGATTAGACAGATGTGAAGGTTCATGAGATTCAGAACATGTTTTACATTATAATTATTGAAAGATTTAAAGTGAAGTGGAGTAAAACCCTTTCCTAAGAATGAGCAAAGCTATTGTTTCTTGTGTAAACTCAAATATGCAGAATTAAGCTTCAAAGTGATGTCCCATTTAAATAACGATTAAAAATTGTTTTGGTGTTTAGAGAAAAAATGAGATTTATTTTCATATCAAACCCATACCCAATTTGTTGTTTAAAATAAGATAACAGATAGCTGAACATCTTTGAATATTTTTCTTGATATCTGAGGGCAGAGATGAGCAAACTTTTTCTATAAAAAGGACCAGAGAGTAAATATTTCTGGCTTGCTGGCCATGCACTTTCTGTGGTAGCTGCCAGCTTCTGCTGCTGCCCCGTAAAAGCAGGCACAGACAATATGTAAACGAATCCATGGGGCTGTGTCTCAGTAAAATTTAATTTACAAAAACAGGCTGTAGTCTGCCAGTTCCTATACTAGAAGAGTCAAAGCTTTGATAGTAGAGATTTCCTGTGAAATTTTGATACTTCCGGAGTGAAACTATCTCCTCATACCTCCCTAATTTCTTTCTACTATGCAAGAAAAGAAAGATTTTATCTACCTTTCATATTCAACTTTGCTTTCTACATAAAAAATAATTAGAAACACACAAATGCATTTAATACCATTTTCTTTCATATATTTAAAAATAAGCAACAAAGATTATCATCTTAATGTTGATGAAATAAGGCTACATTTAGAAATTCTTTATAACAGTCACACAGAACATCGTTAAGAATTTGGCCTTTATTACTGCATTATTGATCCAGACTTTTTTTTTTTTTAAGATTTTTTTATTGGAGAAGAGGAACAGGACTTTATTGGGGGACGGTGTGTACTTCCAGGACTTTTTCCAAGTCAAGTTGTTGTCTTTCAATCTTAGTTGTGGAGAGCACAGCTCAGCTCCAGCTCCAGCTCCAGTTACCGTTGTTAGTTGCGGGGGCTCAGCACACCATTCCTTGTGGGAGTGGAACTGACAACCTTGTGGTTGAGAGGATGTGCTCCAAACAACTAAGCCATCCAGGAGCTCAGCGGCAGCTCAGCTCAAGGTGCCAGGTGCCGTGTTCAATCTTAGTTGTAGGGGGCAGAGCCCACCCACCATCCCTTGCGGGAGTTGAGGAGTCAAATCAGCAATCTTGTGGTTGAGAGCCTGCGCTCTCAGTGCCAGAGCCATCTGGCACTGGCCCATGTGGGAATCGAACTGGCAGCTCGGTGTTAGGAACACGGAGCTCCAACCGCCTGAGCCACTGGGCTGGCCCTGATCCAGGCATTCTGACGTATGTGCTAATTGGGATAGTAAAGAACCCAAGTTAGATATGATTATTGTCAAAATTAATTGAATTGTGCTTCAGAATATTTGTGACAACATAGTCACTTTTTTCTTAATAGTTATAAATGAAAAGGTGTTCATTAAAATAAAAACATCCTTATTGAAGTTAAATATATTAGTAACTAGAACGAGAATGCCTTGATTCATTTCTTACAGAAAAAGTAAAAAGGGCTGGTAACACAGTGAGATCCCCATTAATTAATTCTCTTTTGTAATATCGTAGCCACTGAGGATGAACTCTTCACTGTGTCATCATCCAAACAAAATATGACCTGTCAGAGTGTTGCTCAGCAGTGTGATCATCTACCCACCCCCTCCTCACATTGTCTTTACCCAGCCTTCTATGCAAGAAGCTTCCACTTATAAACTGTCTTGTTCTAAAAAAACATGTGTCTATTGATACCTCTGTTCTTTATAAAAGCTTTCTAATTTTTTTCCCGAGAATGAGAAAATAATTGGGAACATATTCCAGAAATATCTTAAGAACATTAAGCAGGTATCATTGTGGTTCTTAATTCAGTTTACAGGTCTTCTTAGAAAATACCAAAAACTTATGAACAATACCGAATTGCTCTTACTCAGTATTTGTAATAGTAAAACTAGGTGAGACCATCTAAATTTTTATCTGGAAGAAGTAATTTTTAGTGTATTGTATTTTGGCATTTTGTCTGTTAAGATGCATTTGGCTATAAGCAGAACATCCAGTTAACAGTGGCTTAAGCTGTCAGCATATTTAGCTAAGAACTCAGGTTTTTTTCTGAACTTCTGCTTTGTCATGCTCAATGTGTTAACTTTTGACCTTTAGTTTGTCATGTCATAGTTGCAACATGGCTGCTCCAGCTCCAGCTATCATGTTCTTGAAAAACTATGCTAATGCAAGAGGCTTTCCTTAAGTGTTTTTTACTTTTCTCAGGAAATAAAATCTTTCCCCCCAAGTCCCCCTCATAACTTCATACTCTCTTTTAGCTCTTTAATGAAAGCAGATGATACGTCCTTAGAATTAGATTTCTGTGACTTATCTCAGGCATAATCTATCCCTCAGTGCAAGGAGAGGGGCCTATCTTCTTTAAGATGGAGATTTCCATTCAGTCCCTGGACATACTCAAGTGTTCAGCTAACTGGGAAGAAAGGAAAGGAGGAGACTGTCCAGGAGTCAGGGAACAGTACCTGCACTAGGAAGTCTACGTAGTCATTGAAAAGAATGGGGTATACCTAGTTATCATGGATATGTGTACCCCATAAATAACATTATGAAGGAAAGCACAAACCTATAAAAACACAAACTCCTTGGCGTCCTTAATGGAAAAAGTCATTAACCATCACTGAATAAATCCATGAGTATACTCATCCTGGAGGAAGCTGCATAGAATTGGATGTGTGAAAAGCCACTGCATCACGTATCAACACCTGCAGGTCACAACACCTCATGGTTTGATGTTTGAAGTGGTGTTTAACCCTCTGTGCAATACACATGGAATGTCTGTCCCAGTCAGCAGCCTGGTGGGTCTGTTTCAGTTACTTTGGATGTTAAGCACTGGTCTCTTGAGGTATGCCCTGGGGCCCACAAGTAATTTGTGTGTGTAAGACATAGCCAATATTTTTTTTTGTCAGATCATGACTGATGTACTCTCTACATTTGGTGAAAATCGTCCCCCCCACTTACACATGATGTCGTTAAAAAAGCAAAAGAAAACAAATAGGCAATTATATCAAGAGTGATAAGTCATAGGAGCCTGGGAAGATACCAAAGTGTTAACGTTGGTTAACCTTAGGGACTGGGATTTGGCGAGGAAAGGGAATGAAAGAGAGTTTCCCTTTTATTTTATAAGTCCTATATTTTAAAATAGTTTTCACAATGAACACTTATTTCATTGATAATTTGGAATAAAAATATGTTAGGTGGTCTGGGCCCAGTTCCAGGCCTATGAAGTCAGAATATCAAGGGATTAGGTCTGGCCAAGTATATTTATTAAAATCTACAGAGATGATTCTGATACACAGCCAAATTTGAGAACCACAGATTACATTTTCTATCTCAAGAAATGCTTTGTTTTGAGCTTAAATTGTTTGTATACTTTTTGTAACAAACCTGATATTTTGGGGGTGAAAAACAACAACAGTGCATCAAAATCCAAAAGTGGTAGGTAGGATGTACATAATTAATGGCACGTCCCATGTTGACATCTTGTCATATCCAGTACCTCAGATTTGATGTTTCAGTTGCTATTTTGAGGGAGTTCGTCAAGCACCATTGCTGAGGTACGGAATCCTGTGAAACTGCTCTGTAGGAAATAGATAAAGCTTTCCTTTATTCAGAAAAATGTATCCATAGTTTTTAAGTTGTGTCTTTTTGAAAGTTTTACAACACTTTATCTTCAAAAAAACAAGAGTATTTCAAGTGGTAGAAATCAGAAGGTAGCACTTACTATCAGTGCAGTCTGCCCTTTAAATTATTTGAGAATTATCTGGTACCTGTTGATCAGTGCAACGTTTATGTAATTCACGTTTAGACTGCTGTGTTAAGAAGTTTTAAAACATGGATTACAGTTTTTTTTTCTGAAATAAGGATTCTTTTTGGTTTATTTAAAAATCAACAAAATAAGAATTTAAATTATAACATGAAGAAACTAATACCATATACTACAAAATTCGAATATATAAATTGAAACAACTTCTATTTCTCACTCATTTATTCAACACATAAATGTCTTTCTATAATTCTGTTATAAACATATTGATCAGAGTTGCCCAAGTTAATGTAAAACTTTGTTCTCTTTTATTTTGAATTAGTGAAGTTTTATATTAACCTGTTTCCATAAAGTATCCTGTACTCAACTGTCAAACATTAGTTCACTTACATTGCTTTGCTCATTATGTGTCTTTTAAAGTGCCATATAATTTCCATGCTGAATAAAGGCTGTCAATTTAATGCAATTGTACTAATTTATTTATAAAAAGGACAAAATGTTTTGATGCTGCATTGCATGATAAAAGCTTTCTGCATATAATTCATGTAACTGTCTTGAGCATGAATCCAAAGATTTTAGATAGCCTTAATATTATTTTGGTGTGCTTTCAAAGTTAATATAAAATATATATTTAAGTACTAAATTGCATGATAATGTCTTTTTGCACATATTTTACATTTTCTTGAGTATAGAGACAAAGATTAATCATATATCCTAAAATGAAAAATATTACATTGGAGTTCTTTCAAGGTAAAGTATATTATGATGTAAAATATTTATATTTTATTTAAGCTGGAGAGGTTTGAAACAGTGCTAGACTTTAAATGTGTAACTATTACATTACTGTGGTACTTCATGCATTTTAAATGTTATACTTCTTCATAAGTTTCATCCTTAAATAGTTCAAGTGTGAGTCAAATTGTAGTCAATTAATATAGGAGCTCTCTTTCGGATGCAGTGAACTTTTGAAGTAGGCATTGCAGAAAATAAGATACACTGCTATAAACTGATTAGCTTTATACTAACCTAACTGTACACTTAATTGGCGGACCATTGCTGGCCCATTTGATGCCTGTGTGCAAATCAGAAATATGCCCGCTTCCTTTGGGTGGACACAATGCATACCAGGGCAGGCAGCTTGGTGAGCAGTTTGGTGGCCGGGTGGATTTTAGTCCTCATTTGGCCAGGGGCCAAGTAATAGCTTTGACTATAATCATTTTTTTGACATGTAGTATAGCATATATATAGGAGTGTTAGGAAAAGACTAACGAGTTGTCACCAGAGACAAGGCAGCTAGTCACATGGGTCCCCATGCTGGGTCTGGGACTGGAGTTGAACTGGGAAAGAGAGTGGGTGGGTTCTTTCTCTATTTAAGAACCAGCTGGCTGGGAAGAAAAGGACCACCAGTTACATACCAGTGTTCACAAACACACATTTTTGTTGCCTTTTATAATTTATTTTTTCTTTCTGGGTCGTCCTTAGTATTCATTTCCTCTTGATTTTCTTTGCATAAAATGGTGAGAAGTTACATAGTATAATTTGCCTTCATCTTCCTAATTGACAAGGATGGCCTTAGCTGTTGCTGTGACATTCTCCTGCCATTTTCACACTTGCAGGGTTTATTCGTTGATAAAGTATGAGGGCCACTGCCATTTAGAGGTGTAGGCATTGCCTGGTTCCTCCTTGGCTCTAATTATAGGAAATAACTTCTGAAATCTTAGGTCTGTGTAGGAAATACATTAAGACAGACTGAACATCTGTGTCAGTTGTATCATTTCTCACCAGCACTTGACTATCTCCTTAAAGGCATGTGTAACCTTTACAACTCATCCTGATTTAGAGCTTTGTCCAAAACCCTTCCAGACAGCTAGTCATCCACCCTTAGCTCACTAGCCTGACTGTTTTCCTGCCACTTGCCTCTGACCTTTTCCTGTCTTCCATTCCTCCTTTCTTATTTCTCTTTCCTATTTTGCATCTCTGGTGACCCTTCACCCCTTCTCTTTCTTTCCCAGTACCTTCCTTTGTGAGACATGTGAGGGAGTCTGTATCTGCTTTCCATCACTCCAATGAAAGTCTTTTCCCATTTACAAAACTCCCTTTAAAGGTTCCTCTTTCCATTGGCTTTGTTGGTGGTATAAACTGTTTTACTTGTATATGAACACATACAGTCTTAAGTTACTTTATGGAACGCATGTGTCAACTTTTTATCTCTGTCCCCTAAGTTTCCCTTAGATTCCTATTAAGGAATGGTTCCTATTAAGGAATGGTTCCTAGGTTCCTATTAAGAATATGGTTATCTAGTTTCAAATTACAGTTTCCTGTATATGAGAAGAGAAATAGATTAAGCTAAATGGTCTCATCAAACATATATATGAACATATGTATATATACTCGTATATACATTTATATGTGTTTTGTCTCTTTTTATTCTTTAAAAGAACTTAATTTTAAGTATTTTAAGACAGAAGCAATGCAGACACATTAAGGGTGATGTGTGTTTTCAAAAGGAGTGACAAATCAGTTTTCCCTAGTGAGAGAAAAGCACCTGTCATTATTTTAAAGCTATAACTAGAGGATTGTGATTTTTAGAAGGCTTGAAGGTTTGCAAGTCTTGTAATTAAATAAAAAAAATTTAAGAAATATTTTTTAACACAAGGAATCTAAATTATGAATTAGATTTTTATAAAGAGTAGATTTTTAATCCTCCAATAATCTTAGCTAACATTTATCAAGTGCTAACTACATGTCAGGGAGTGTTCTACGTGAATTCTGTGTAACGCACTTCATTCTCACGCAGCCAGGTGAGGTGTTGATACTAACAGATGACAGAGCTAGGATTTTAACTCAGAGGCCACAGTCTTAACTACTCAACTGTACTGCCTCACTGTTGTCATGCAGCTGCCTGCCCGTCTGTCCCCTCCTGCCTATCCCTAAAAAGAAAGAAGAGTCTGTGAGACTATTCCTTTCAGGGACATTGCTTCACCTTTATGCCACCTTCTTGTTTGGCCCCAAAGGATGGCTGGCTAGCCAATGATGGGTAAGATTCCTCAAGAAAGGAACGACCTAAGACAGGCACAGTCGTGTGGGGACCACCAGGAGAACTCACGGGGTTGATAGAGGTAGGCATAGACCTCCACCTTCCCCTGTCTAAGGAGAGCCTCTGCCTCTGTGGCTGTATTCCTTCCCACAACCTGCTTGGGAAGTGATAACATCAGTTCTCCATCTCAGTAAGTTTTCCAACATAAAGGTTTTGGCCCCTGGAGAGATACAAACAACAATTATTTATACATCATGAGACTTTCGACAGGCAAGGGTGACTGGTTTGAACCAGTTTTCTGGTACGGTGTATGGGACTCACAGACTGTAGTAAAAACAATGCTACTTTCTTGTATGTGCATCAATAAAAGCCACAAGGTGGCCCGATTCGGAGCTCTCAGTCCTTTGAGGTCCCTGTTTCAAAACTTTATTTCTGTTTCTTTCTTAACCCTATGCTGCCCCTTCTCGTTCTCTCACTGCCTGTGTTGCGCTGGACGTGATACCGCATAAATAAGCAGTTTAACTTTTCATACTATCTCCTTGAAGTTGCTATAATCTACTAAATATGTTAGTTGTCTTCTGCTTTTATTTCATATTATGAATGCTTATTGCAATACAGCATAGTTTTTCATTGTATTTCTAAATGTGGGCTGCAGTGTTCTTTAGAGTCTGCAAACAACAGCACTTAAAACAGTCTATTTTTAGGCTAACTACTGAAAATACAATTAAAAATGATACCTAAAGATTAAATATCTATGATATATTGTAAACATTTTAAGTGGACACTTTCTTAAGACAGTTGTTTTGCTTATAGTTAATGTCTTTGAAATGCTTTTTTTCTTAGACTGGCAATTTGTGACGTGTACCTTGTAGTACCTTGTATTTATGCTTCATTGTGTACCATTCTGTGGCACAGATTTCCTTGCTGAAGCAGAACCTGGAGATGCAGCTTTCCCAGTCTCAGACTTCTTTGCAGCAACTGCAAGCCCAGTTTACACAAGAACGACAAAGACTTACACAAGAGCTTGAAGAATTGGAGGAACAACATCAACAAAGACATAAATCTTTAAAAGAAGCACATGTCCTTGCATTTCAAACTATGGAAGAAGAAAAGGAAAAGGAACAAAGAGTAAGTTTAATGTGACGTTTATTCAAATATAATCCAACAGCCTAATAATAATTAATCTTCAAATTCTTAAGAATTTATTTTTGGACTCCAAAAAACTATGTGCAGCTTTATTTTAATGGGTTTTCTAGGATATTATTTCCTGGTCGCAGTGTTTAAACATATACATGTAGTTTACATATACATATAGCTTACACATAAACATAGTAGTACACACTATAGCAGACAAGTTAGACTAGGGCCAGCATTTTAAATCTTTCCCATCATAATGCCAAGTTCATGATGAGACTAATACGTCATCTGGTTTACATGTAGTTATCAGTAATTAAATAAATTTAGCATGGTCTTACTGAGCTGTAACCACTAGCGTCACTTAATACTAGCCTGAACTTATAATACTGTCTTTCATCAAATTTTAAATTTTTTCCTCAGGCTGGACCTATAAAAGACACATGGATCCAAAGAATTTGTATAGTTTTTAACCCAGATTTTTTTTCTCACTTTTTTTTCTTATGTACAAAATTTACAATGAAATGCCATTGGAGACATTTTTAAACAGTGCAGTCCCCCGTGTATAGCACCAAAGGCTATATGAAAAGTAGTGATACAAACATATCACACAGAAAAGATCAAATAGATATAGAGAGTGCTAAAAAATGTATACACATTTTAAGAAAGGCAAAAACTATTAAAACTGTAATACGCCTGACGCTAGCATTCACTTGATTAATACCATCTTTTGAGCTAACGTCATACTACATATTGCTACCGTAATTCAATTCAACTTCAAAAAGTAATACACAGATAAAATCTCTTAAAATGTGTACATTTTTTGGCAACCCCGATATATTGGATTAATCGTATTATATGCCAGAATCTCCGCAGATTCTGGGGAGATTACTCAGTTCTGTGCTAAAATGTTAGTTTGCCATAGTCTTAGTGTGATGAATTTTGGTATAGTTTATTTCTTTACACTGTATTTTTCATTTTCTCCTAAGGTAATTAAGATAACGATTGATAGAAAAATACAGTTTTACTAACAATAATTTTCAACATATGTAAGTCATTACAGATGTAGGTTGTTTCTTAATTCTTTATTTGGGTGCATGCAGGCACTGTTTTAAGAAGTGGTATGTTATAAAGAAATTAAAACAACAAGAAAATCCTATCCTTTTAAAAACAGTTAACTTGCCTATACAGTAAGTTGAAGTCTGTGGATCTGATCAAGGAATTCCCTTTGGTTAAAAGTTAGGCCTGATTGCATTGCTAAATAATGTAGTCATTGGCTACCATCTGTGAATTGTAAGAACATATAAGCTCTCATATCAGTACTTTCCTTGTCCACATTCAGTCTTTTAAAAACTTTAATCATTTTTCAAAAGAAATCAGAGTCTGCAGTTTTATTATCTGTCATTAGGTAGCCAGGCGACCGAAGTAATGTTGTCTAAAATAGAAATCCTTTATTTTATCTATATTCAAAGAAACCTATGCTTCTTTTCCCCAGAAGTAAAACACTTTTAAAACAGTGAACATAAGTAACCAAATACTAATTTTTAAAAACAGCATTTTAGAGTAATGATTAAAGAAATGTATCCCTAGTTACAATATGGTACCTTTCTCAGAAACCTGTCATGTTATAGATCACAGTAAGAAAGCCCTTCCTGGCACAGTTCAGTCTCCAAACTTGAAGTACTAGGAGCTCTATTTTTTCCCTCCTGTGGCCCTATATCTTCTTAGTCTTAGCCACATGCAGTCTTTTTCTCTCTGGCTAGGTTTTCCAAATTAATCATATGAAAGGCTTTAGGTTACTTTTGCAGCTACCACCTCTCAGAGCTCTTGCTTCTGTTCATAAAACAGGAGCTAAGAATGACTGTA
This sequence comes from Rhinolophus hipposideros, assembly GCF_964194185.1. Classification (NCBI taxonomy): domain Eukaryota; kingdom Metazoa; phylum Chordata; class Mammalia; order Chiroptera; family Rhinolophidae; genus Rhinolophus; species Rhinolophus hipposideros. The sequence continues at coordinate 39,421,573 of NC_138049.1, forward strand.
GAAAGTAGCTACAAAAGGTAAGGGTGGAGTTGTGAAAGCCCTCACCTTTTTTCCCCTAAATCAGGAGGAGACCTTTTCATATTAGCGCCCTCCTCCTCTCCTAAGTCTGAGACTGTGCACACAGAGGAATTATTCATTAATTTTAGGTGGTTTACACCCCTTGGCAGCTTTAGAAAATGACTATTTGGAAACTGCCTTCGGTCAAGGGTCCATACCCCAATTCAAACACCATACATTGAGTCAAACTGGTTTCACTAATTTATTTTCTAATGGTGATTACCTTATATCTAATTTTCTTGTAAATGAATTAAAAAATGCCCCGTTTTCTTAAATAACGGAATTTTAGTAATTATTTTTTATTGTGTTTGCATTTTCCTTCCTGTATGCTAACATAATAATCTAAATGTTTTTCCTTTTCTAGGCTCTTGAAAACCATTTACAACAAAAGCATTCTGCAGAGCTTCAGTCATTAAAAGATGCACACAGACAGTCAATGGAGGGCTTCCGGATAGAAATGGAACAGGAACTTCAGACTCTTCGCTTTGAATTAGAGGATGAAGGAAAGGCTATGCTTGGTATTTTGCATGGATTATAATCTTGTCATATTTATTCATATATTCTTCTACTTTAAAATTCGACATCAAATCACTACATTTTATTTTTAATTTTTAAAACAATATCTAAGTGTCCTACATATTTTATTTGAAGTTACCATATGGAGAGGAGAGTATGGTGGAATAGATTGGACAGAATGCAAACAGTAAAAAATGAGATTCCCGTCAACTTTCTCTGTACTCTGGCTCTGTGAGCAACACTCACTGGTGCTTCCATCTGTCATTAGCAGACTAAACAGAGTAAGGACATTGAGGCTTCCCATTATCTAGTGACAGAAAGGGAGAGAGAGATATGGAGCCAGAAGTCCTTAGACTAAGTAGTTATATTGGCTGAATTTTCCACATAATGAGTTTATTTTAATGAAAAAAGTCATGTTTAAGCCTGACTTTTTTTTTAGGTACTTTTCAGATATTTTTTAATGGGATTTTTATCTTTGAGGTGTTCAAATAACTACTCTTTTCTGTAAGAAGATGAGTTTTGAAGAAAAACTGGATATATGTTTAAAGGGTCTTTTTGTTTGTTTTTTAGTGTCTTTCAGTGACTTTTCATTTTTACCGTCTCGTTTTCCTTGTTTGATTTTTCCCCCCCTAATTCTCCTAATATTTTTAATGACTCCTGGCAGCCATTAGTCTGTTCTCCGTTTTTACTATTTTGTCATTTTAAGAATGTTATACATGGAATCATTCAATATGTAACCTTTGGAATTGGCTTTCTTTCACATGCAGTAATTCTCTGGAGGTTAAACCAGGTTTATGTATCAATAAAAAGGGATCAATTGTCCCTTTTAATTGCTGATTAATATCCCATGGTATTAACGTACCACATTTGTGTCCCTCACCCATTGAAGGATTATCTGGGGTTTTCAGTTTCGTGTAAACTAGTTCTCATTTGCCTGGGAAAAATGCCCAGGAGCGCAGTTGCTGGGTCAAAGAATAATTGTATGTTTAATTTTTAAGTAACTGCCAAACTGTTTTCCAGAATGGCTGTACCATTTTACGTTCCCACTAGCAATGTATGAATGACCCAGTTTTTTCACATCTTCCCCAGCATTTGATGTCATTATTTTGTATTTCAGCCATTCTGATAGGAATGAAGTGGTATCTCATGGTGAATTTTATTTTGCATTTCCCTAATGGCTGATGATATAGACCATTTTTTTCATGTACTCATTTGCCATCTGTATATCTTCTTAATTGGATTGTTTGTATTTTTATTCTTGAATTTTAAGAGTTCTTTAGATATTCTAGATACTAGTCCTTTGTCAGGATCTTTTCAGGCATACATTTTACCCCAATTATTCCATTGAAATTACTCTTCCTGAGGTCACCGTTGAACTTTGAAACTCCAAATCCAAAAGTATTGTCACTAGCTCTCATCTGATTTACCCTGTTTGTATCATTAGACCCCTTTGACCTTCTTGAATCTTCTTTCCCCTTGGTTTCCATGGCAGTATACTGTCCTCTGTTCTTCCCTTTCTGACCTCTGTTCTTTAATCTTCTGTTTCCCTGTGCATCCATTAAATATTGCTATTTCCCAGGATTCGGTCCCTAGCCTTCTGGTCTATTTTTCAGTCTTTAGGCTTTTTCCTGGTTATTGGATTCATATCCATGTCTTCAACTACCATCTATTGTGCTAGTGACTCCAAATATGTATTTCAAGGTCATACTGCTTTTCTTGTGAATTAGATTTATGTTTCTTACTGCATTTTAGACATTCTGACTGATACTCTGCATTTGAAATACGAACTCACTGTTTCCCTCATGGACCAAAATGTATTTCTATTCCTGTACCTACTTTAAATTAATGGTATCACTGTTTACCCAGTTGCCCAAACCAGGAATCTGGAAGATGCATTTAATTTTTCTCTTTCACTTCTACATTCTATTAGTTCCTCCTCTTAAATATTCCCTATATCTGTTTGATTTTCTTTAGTCTTTCTGCCATACTTAGTTTGTGGTCATATTATTTGTCACGTGGATTATTACCATAACTTTCTCACTGATCTCCCTTCCTATAGCCTATCCTCCAAACTCCAGTGAGGTTAATCTGTGTAAGAGTCAAATCTCACCATGTAACTTCCCGACTTTAAATCCTTCAGTGATTCCTCATGTCCTTCATCACTACCTGTCAAGTTTTCCCACTGAAGTCCTTAATACCAGTGAGGCTGAACTTATCCCCTACATGGAGGTATCAGAAAGAGCCTAAATTGACTAGCTACAAGCACATTTCTTTGAAGTCGCATGTTTTAGCTTAAATTTTATATTTTACTCACTTATATATCTCCTGCATTAATATAAAAATAATGGCTTTCCCAAAAGTAAATTAAAATTCGTATTTCAGAAGACGATCATGTTTCAAGTTCCCTCAGGCATACTACCACACGTAGCCGAGTTTGAGAACCATGAACCCAAACATAAAATAAAGCGCATTTTGTACTAAAACTTTCTCAGACTGGGCTCCATTTTCTTTCTAGTACATGCTCTGTGGGCTTCTGCCACACTAAACTTCTTATAGTCTGCCAGCTAGATCAGGTTCTTTCTGCTTTTGCATATGTCATCTCTTCTTCTTGAATGCTTTTCTCTTCTCCACTTGGAGAATCCTACTGGTCTTTTAGACTAGTTAGTGTGATAATTCCTTTGTGGTAGCAACCTCAGTTTCCCTCTCTTAGGAAATTTGGGTGCATCCACTCTTGTGCTTTCGTTATAACTAATACTCACGTCTGATATCTCTCTTAATTCCTGGCAAGATGCTTTCACCTCTATCCTGTGCAGTTACAAGGACAGGGTCATATTTTATTCTCCCTTAGTATTGTACCTGACATTCAATAAATGTGGATTGTATGAAATAACTAACCTCAAATTCAAATGAATTCCAAAACGCTAAAAGCATTCACCAGCCAGTGGTTAACATCTTTTAGGGATATTATGGAAGAATTCGTACCTGGATTAGAAGTTGCCTCCAAAATACGTGTTATGGTACCATTCAACTCTGAAATGTTATTATTCTGATAGTGAACGAGAAGAGTTAAAAACCTTGCATCTCTGTTAGCGCTTTGATTGCAAACTGAAAACATATATAGAAATATATTAATCTATTGGAAAAGCTGAAAATTTTCTTATTCTCATTAAAGCTAGATGACCTCAAAAATTTATAATATTCTATGATAGTCTGCTGATAGTATTTTAAGTGGTATACACAATTCTGTGAGATTTTAATGGGCGTATACAAGTGTCCTAATTTAGAAAATGATATTTTGTGACTTTTATAATATTTATCTAAATATTGATAGTATTTTAAAAATATGCTAAACTCCTTTTTTTCCCCCTTGGATTCCAGCTTCATTACGCTCAGAACTAAACCATCAACATGCAGCTGCAGTTGACTTGTTACGGCATAGTCATCATCAAGAATTGGCAGCTGCTAGTTTGGAATTAGAGAGAAGCATAGACATCAGCAGAAGACAGGTAGAGAAGCAGCACATTCTGTTCTGTGAGGTTCTGTGAGGAGCACATTCTGCGCTGTCCTTAAACGTGAAGAGATTTGAATGTTCACAATTTTCTGAAAAATATTTGTAATAACTAGTATTTTCACTAGTTATTATTTACTATCTGTGTTAAAGAGTTTTATTTTTAAAGGGAAATAGGTAATTTAACGTTTATATATTGGTCATAAAATTACATTTTCCTTTATGAACATTTTTAATTGAATATTTTGAAATATACTTACATCTTGAAAAAGTCAATAATCAAATATAAATAACACAAAGAATGAAGACAGAGTACTTACTATAAAATAACATGGTCAACTAGAACTTTCCATGATGTTCTATATCTGTGCTGTCTCCTACGGTAGTCACTAGCCACGTGGGCCAAATATGTCTCCTGTGACTGAGGACCTGAATTTTCATTTGTACTTAATTTATTTAAACTTGAATTTAAAACAGCCATATTAGATAACATGACTATAGAATTAGCAGATTCTCAAGAAGGAAAAAGATAGCTTATATTTCCATATCACTCTAGCACAACTGCTATTTATGCTTTTTAAATTTTGTTCTTTGGCCAAGTGTACTTCATTTGATTAGATAATTTGTGATTTTGAATGTATGTACGTCTGGATGTGTGGATTTTTAGACATTTACTACAATGAAAACTATTATTAGTTTACTTATGACTTTGTTAGTATTCAACTAGGTTAAATGATCAGCCCAAATTTTCTTTTCATTACCAGAAAATTTTAAATGAGCTACCTTAGAACCATGGAGGGAAGTTATATCTTCTTCAAGTAGGCTGACGTTGAAATTGACAATGTCTAGGCCTATAGAACTTACAGAAAACAGTGACTTCTAAGAAAATGGAAGGGAGCTTAACTTTCAAACAAGATAACTGCTAGACCAGCACTAAGCTGACAAAGTCTGCCATCTAAGCCATGGTGTGTGTGTGTGTGTGTGTGTTAATTGAAGGACAAGGGTGCCAGTCATTTGCCACAAGACCATATTCTTGAGTATGTGAGAGCACCTCAGCTCTGTCATTGATTGTAAATTATCCTTGGACACATCATCTTTTGGGTATTGGTTTCCTCATCTGTAGAATGAGGGAGATGTGCTTTTATAGCCTTTTGGGCCTTATAGCTCTGACATTATTGAAGCTGTATCCATATAAACACTTCTTATGCATATGGAAAGAGAAGAGGCTTTGAGGTTTTTCTCATTTCAGCAGTTTGCTTTAGAACAATGTCAGATTTGTTATATCCAACATTCCAATATGTCATTTTCTTTCCCTCAGATAAACACAGAAAGCAAATATGTAGAAACTTTTAAAGAATTATTTATATTTTGTAGAGTAAGGAGCACATGAACAGAATAACAGATCTTCAAGAGGAATTAAGGCACAGAGAGCATCACATTTCTGACTTGGATAAGGAGGTACAGCACCTTCATGAAAATATAAGTGCCCTAACCAAAGAACTGGAATTTAAGGGGAAAGAAATTCTCAGAATACGAAGTGAATCTAACCAACAAATGAGGTATGCCGTTAATTACAACAGAAGGAATTTGCTGTGTTATCTGAGAAACTGTTATGATGGTACTTAGCAATACATGCTTATTTTGATGACTAGACTGCCTTCTAGTATGATATTAGCAATACATGCTTATTTTGATGACTAGACTGCCTTCTAGTATGATATTAAAGACCACTTTTGGCTTTATTTGTTGACTATGTTATAATGTAGAACATAGATGAAATGTTTGTATTTTGAATGATGTATATGCATTCATTCACTTTGGAAATTGTATAAAATTAACTAAAATCTTTTTAAAATGTTATTTTAAAAAGCATTAAAGGAAACAACTTTAACAAGCTAGATGATTAGAGGAAAGTAACTTACTTACTTTAAGCTGTTTCCATTAATTTTCTATATATTATATTATACCTAAAACCATTTCTAATCTGGTAGAATATAGAAAGTTTTGAAAGCTTGCCTTCAGAATAACATTTTCTTAACTAAAAATAAATTAAACAGGTTACATGAACAAGATTTAAACAAGAGACTTGAAAAAGAGTTGGATATCATGACAGCAGACCACCTCAGAGAGAAAAATATCATGCGGGCAGATTTTAATAAGACTAATGAGCTACTCAAGGAAATAAATGCAGCTTTACAAATGTCGTAAGTCACATTATATTAAAGAAAATTCATATGCGGATAATACACTCAGGAGCACTGTGTCTAACCTCAGATTAGCTACTCTTTTGAACTAATTAAATGATACTTTAAAAAGAAAACCTGCATATTACAGGAAAAGTGCATTATTACAGATGGTAACTATAATCTGATACATTCTTTAACTAGGATAAGTCAGTTGATTGATTGTTTTATAGACTATTACTGCTACAGTTCTACCAGGACAAATACTTCTCTAACGGCTCTCCCTCAGTGTTGTGAACTGTCATGACATGGTGAACACTCAGAAGATGTCCACTATATAATGTGAAGTAAGAAGAGCATATTGTGAGCAGCAGGTCACACTAATAATACATATTTTCCAAAATACAAAAGATCTTAAAAAACAAATTTTAATGATAGTGGTTCTCTCTAGGGGGTGGATTAGGGAGGTATTGGGCATAGTGAAAAGCAGAGACTTCCTTTTTATTTTATATACTCTACCTAGATATTGTTTGAATTTCCGTAACAAGCATTTGTTTTATGATTTTAAAAAACAATGGCTCAGTCTTTTGGGAAGGATCCCGCTGTGCCCACCAGCATAATAAAGCTGTGTTCTCCCTGAAAAAAAAAAACACCAAAAAAAACCCAGTAAAGGTGAAATATCACCAATAAATTTACTTCTCATACATATTAACTCTAATATTGTTAAAACGGCAATTTCTGATGGTTGCTTAATGTTTTTAAAAAGCACCTCTCTTTCCTATACACTTAATTATAAACTGCTGGAATGAATGTAACTGGCATTCACTTCATTTCTGTGGCCCAAACCCTGGTGCAACTTAAGTTATTTCAGAATTAAACTACTCTAAGCTGCTACAGGTGGTTTTATTCAGTCTCTCCTCTTCCAATCAATTAAAAAAGCTCCATAAGAGATATATAAGTGTCTCCATATACTTCAGTAAAGTCAAAATAGTGACTAATCCCATTACCCTCCAGTATGCCTTATCCAGCCCCGTCCATAGCCACCCTTCTTCCCTGTCTGCTGCATTTGTGTCCACCACACTAACCTTGGTTTCCTTCTAAGATTCTCCTGTATTGTCACCTACAATCTAGAACAGGGGTGTCTGTCGGTGCCTGCCGAGGAGACGAACAGTCCCTGAAGTGGGGAGTGAGGATTGAGAAAAAAGAAGAGAGACAAAGATGGGATCTGGAGGGCAGGCAATTCTAAGTAGACTGATGCAGTTCTAAGTAGAATGCCTCAGTTCTAAGTAGAATGCCTCACCCCAAGTTTATTTTTGCAGCTTATATACTCTGGGCCTCAAAAAAGTAACAGAACTGTCTGCAATCTAATAGTTATAATGTTTAGATAAACAAAGGGGTGTTTCCTGGCCAGCTCCGCACTTCCTGACCTTGTCAGTTTCTGTGTTCTCAAAGTAGCAAGTTTTGCCTTGCTGGGAGCACAAACCACTCAAGGAAGTCAAAGGTTCAACATTTCACAAAACAACATCTGCTAGCACTTCAGCAGTTTCCCACAGGTCCCCCTTTTTTTATATATAAAATTAACACAAGGGTCGCGCCTGGCTTAGGTGGTTGGTACAGATATGTCCATTTACCCGTCATAGGAGACCATCCCTCTAGCGAACGGTTCCTGTCTTAGGTTATATACATGCTTACCAAATCCTTACCCGTCTTTGGCTGCCGACCCATTGTAGGGGCTTTATACACGGGTGTCAGCGACACGGTGGACCTGGGCAGATAATCTCAACTCATGAACCTTTGTTTGGAGATCGATGAAGCCCTTGAGTATTACCTTTATGAGCAACGGAGTAAAACATATGAATAGAAGAACACCAACAAAGATTATTACAAAAGGCAGTAGCAAATGGAACAGAGCTAGAAAGGAGGGGAATTCTCCTCTGAGGTCCAAGTACCAAGGGACCTGAAATGTTAACAGGTACCATAATGAAAGAGGGTCGGTGGAAAACTACAGCTCTAGTTTTGTCATTTGACCAAGTGATACAATTACTTAGGTTACACTGTATACAAGATACATTAAACTGGACCCGGTCAATAGGGGTGATGTTAAAATTACCAATCATAAGCACATACAGAGTCTTGACACAAGCAATGGCATTGCCTTCTGCCTTGCCTCGTCCCTCGTCCATACTCATAGTCACTGTATCCATTGTTCCCACTAGTTTCCAAATATGTCGCTGGGGCCGGCAGGTATATTGTCTCCAAAGGATGGATCTGTTGTTTTTTCTGTTCTCCTCGCCGCAAGGATCTTGGGCTTGTGGTGGAGGTGGGTTTTTATCCCTGATGTTTTTCCATCCTACTGGCTGATGGAATGTGACACTCTGTCCTTGGTTGTCTCAGTGAATTGTCTGGCTGCCCACACGGAAACATCCGGTAATGTTGACATTCTTCGCGAAGCTGAATCCAACAGCTTGTAGGATGGCAGGAGTGAATGGATGTCCTAACAGCCTAGTGTCATTTGTCCCACCAATGACTTCAGGTCCGTTCCACACTGTGGGGTGTAGCATGGGAGGGTCAGGAACATATGCCCAGTATGTCTCACCCTGAGGCATCTGCGCAACCAGCAGGATCTCGAAGACGCTCATCAGCAAACCGCACCAACCTCTCAGGCAGCCACCGCGTACCTGCATTGTCCTGTGAATAAACACAAACATGCCCTCGTCCCCAAATTAGGACTGGGTCTGGCCCATGCCACTGGTTAGTAAGTGGATCCCACCATCTCACTTGGGCATAATCTTGTTTAGTGTTAGGATGCCAGAAGCGATCTGCGGCAGATCTGTCCCATGCACCCAGGTTTAAAAAATGTAGAACAAAAAGAGTGTGATTAAGGATTGTATGTGGGGAGACGGGATAGACTCTAACGCTGCTGCCACAAATTTTTGACATAGAGTAGGGCTATTAGCCATACCTTGAGGCAGCACCAGCCATTGATATCTCTTCATAGGTTCTTGTAAGTTAGTTGAAGGAACACTGAATGCAAACCTTTTACAGTCCTTGGGGCACAATGGTATGGTACAAAAACAATCCTTTAAAGCCAGGATTCTCTTATATGTTTTTGGGTGTAGCAGGAGGATTAGGCAATCCTGGTTGTAAAGCCCCCTTGAGCTCCATAGTCTCATTTATTTTTCTCAAATCTTGTAACAACCTCCATTTACCTGATTTTTTCTTAATTACAAATATGGGAGAGTTCCATGGAGAGTTAGAAAGTGCTATATGTCCCTTATCGAGTTGCTCCTGTACCAGCAACCTTGCAGCCTGTATCTTTTCTGATGATAGGGGCCACTGTTCTACCCAAACAGGTGTGTCGCTTTTCCAAGTGATAGCATCTGTATGGGGTACAGGAGGAGTAGTGACCCCCATTAAAAATATCCCAAGCCAGCTCTTTGTGGTAAGGGCGAGGGAAAGATAGGCTTTTTTCTTCCTTGTGCAGAAGGACCTAAGCCATCTCTAGGCAGAAGTCCTTGATCGAACATCTTCTTAGTGACCTGTTGATTAGGGCTGTACAGGTAAACTCCCATCTGACTCATGACATCTCTGCCCCATAGATTGACAGGCAATCCTGCCACTATGTATGGTTGAAAGGATCCTTCATGTCCCTCTTGATCTTTCCACAACAATCTATCACTGCTCTGTTCTGGTGATTGAGATTGTCCTATGCCTTGTAATTGGGTTACTGTTTGCTGCTTTGGCCAGTGGCTAGGCCACTGATCTGCAGTTAAAACAGAGACATCGGCCCCCGTGTCTAAAAGGCCCATGAAGGAACGGCCATTAATGGATAGTGGTAATTCTGGCCTGGTGGTGAATGGCCTGGACCCAATAAGCATCTGATGAACCAAGGCCTGCGTCGCCTCGGGATTTACGGCCTGCTGTTTTACCCGGTTTGACATATGGAATTAACAATGATTGTGCTATGCGTGGGCCCTTATCGATCACTGAAATGCCTCCAGGCGAATGTGTCATAATCTTGATCTCTCCTGTATAATCCATATTCACAACTCCCGGAGCAACCAATATCCCTTTCATGGTAATACTACTCCTTCCTAGGATGAGTCCCACAGTCTGTGGAGGCAGAGGCCCAAAGACCCCTGTAGGAAGAGCTCGCATTCCCATCTCAGGTGTTAGTACTGTGTAGGCGGCGCTACTGAGGTCCAATCCTGCGCTGCCTGGGGTTGCTGGGAAGAGTTCCTGAATGGATTTCCCTGGTAGGGGACAAACTGAGGCTGCGCCCCATAACATTGTTGCGGGGCCTGGGGCTGGCCCCTCTTCCCATTTCCCGGAAGAAGAGGATTACCGGAGGCATCCCTCTTAGATTTACATGCATTGGCCCAGTGTTTACCTCTCTTACATTTTGGGCATAATCCAGGTTGTTTTGGGCCCTCCTTCCTTTGAGGCTGACCTTGTTTATTAGGGCAGTTTTTGATCATATGGCCCGGCTGTCCACACCCAAAACAGTTGCCCTGTCCCTTTATTTTCTTTTGTTGTTGTTGTTGGAATAACACTTCTCTAACAGTCTTTCCTTGCAAGGCAGCTGCCATTGCAAGACCCTGTGTATAAGAAGGTCCTATTTCTGAGCACAACCGGACATAATCTAACAAGTTACTCTTATTTTTGTAAGGTCGTAATGCAGCCTGGCATGCAGAATTAGCATTCTCAAAAGCGAGCTGTTTAACTAACAGCATGCTGGCATCTGAGTCTCCCAGAATTCTTCCAGCCGCCTGCATTAATCGCGAAAGGAAGTCTTGGAAAGTCTCATCAGGCCCCTGGATAATTTTAGAGAGGTCCTCAGAACGTTTTCCAGGCATAGGAATCTTTTTCCATGCACGCCTGGCGGCAGCACTTGTTTGTGCATAAGCAGCCGGGTCAAAATTTAATTGTGTTTGCAAGTCTCTATAAGGTCCTTTACCTGCCAACATATCAAAGGAGATAGGAATGTTTTGTGTCTGATTTATCTCTGCAGTACTCTGACAGAATTCTGCAAAGTCAGACTTCCATAATAAATAGTCCCTTCCTGATAAGCAAGCCCTAGCAAGTTGCTTCCAATCACTAGGCGGCAGGGCTTCTGTAGCTAGTGATTCTAGCAGGGCCTGGGTGAACGGGGCATTAGGACCATATTGAGAACATGCCATTTTTAATCCTTTTAAACTTTTGAATGCAAAAGGCACATGGTCTCGGACAGGATTTCCTTGTGCGTCCTGTCTTTCTATCACCGGAAATGCCAACCCAAAATCTACAGTATCTTCCCCTAACTCGCAGGCGGTTTGCAAAACCTTACGCAGAGGAGAATCACGAGGGCAAGTCTGTTCTGCCTGCCTCGATTGTACCATCTGCACCTGCACAGAGAGGGAGGCGATTGCTGACTGTAATCGATCAATCTCTGCCTGGAGAGGATTCAGATGTCCTGTCTTAGCACCTGTTTCTGTCTGAACCACCCCTTTATAACCTTCAGGGTCATGATATCGAGCAGCGGCTTCCTCTAGGCCCTCCTCATCTAGGCCCTCCTCATCTTGGGGGTCCAGTCCGATTAGCATACTTTTTAACATTTGAGTGAAAGACATTCTGCTTTTACCCTGTCCCATGATTTCTTACTCCCGACTGTGGTATCTCACCGCACCCCTTACCTTATGCGACGTCTCAGCTCCGTGCGGTGTCCTTCACTTTATCCCCAATATTCAGGTCCCTGTTCGGGCTCCACTTGTCGGTGCCTGCCGACGAGACGAACAGTCCCTGAAGTGGGGAGTGAGGATTGAGAAAAAAGAAGAGAGACAAAGATGGGATCTGGAGAGCAGGCAATTCTAAGTAGACTGATGCAATTCTAAGTAGACTGATGCAGTTCTAAGTAGAATGCCTCACCCCAAGTTTATTTTTGCAGCTTATATACTCTGGGCCTCAAAAAAGTAACAGAACTGTCTGAAATCTAATAGTTATAATGTTTAGATAAACAAGGGAGTGTTTCCTGGCCAGCTCCGCACTTCCTGACCTTGTCAGTTTCTGTGTTCTCAAAGTAGCAAGTTTTGCCTTGCTGGGAGCACAAACCACTCAAGGAAGTCAAAGGTTCAACATTTCACAAAACAACATCTGCTAGCACTTCAGCACGGTTTCCCACAGGTGTCCAAACTTTTTTCAACGTTTTTCACCAAGGGCCATATGCGGTAAAATACACAAACGGCTGGGCCACTCACTCGAGGTGAAGTACCTATTGCCTCACCTGGTTATTTACTAAATATGTTTTTGAAATTTGCTGCAGGACAATTAACAATGGATCACGGACTGCAGTTGGCCCGGGGGCGCAGTTTGGACACCCCTGATGTAGAATAACCTCCTATGTCATTACTTCCTAATTATCTTCCCCGGATCTAAAAATCATCTCTTTACATTTCACCCATTTAACCAATTAGGCCTCACAGTAAATAACTTTCGTTACATGTGTAACACACATACCCACATTCACTTAAACTGGAACAAAAAAATAGACCCCCAGTCTTTAGCATTTACTTCAGTGGCCTCTGAGGTGAGGTGCTCTAATGGACTTACACAGAATTTTCACATTAGTAAGCACTCAATGAATGTTTGTTTCATGAATGAATTTTTTGAGGATTTTCTATATTTACCACTTCATGAAATTACCTTGGAAATAGGAGATTCATGAGATCATTTCCCTAGTCACAGTGATTTTCGTTGTTTGCTATTATAGGAGGTAATTTTAAAATCCTTCTGAGCCATAGTAAGAGCTCAGATACCTGCCTGGTAGAAGAGCTCATAACCTCAGGCATTTTGCAAAAGTGAGTTACCCTAAACCCCATTGTCTTGGCTTTCCTTTCTCGTGGCCTCAGTGTTATTCATCAGGCAGAGGTTGAAAATTTGGCACCCGCCTGCGCCCCACTTCATGCTCTAGAAAAACATGCTCACAAGAAGAAGAACCTCTGTCTGTTCTGTGTCCTGTCTCCTTAGGAATGTTAATTTACAAAGAGTAAAGGTTATGTCTCTGTTTTCACTGTATTCTGTTTTGGTATATGGTTTTGTACATTATGGATTTTCAGTAGATAATAAATAACAATGTAGTTTTTCTATGTTATGACCATTTTTAGTAAGTAAAGAATTATTTAATTGTTTAGTCAAGTATTTTATCACTTTTCTAGATCTACCATTTGTTTTATGATTCAGCTAGATTCATGCTAACCAATCATATCTCTTTTTTCACCAGAAACCTGCTGCCGTCGTATAATTAGCCTCTAGCTTTAGGTATTTACTCTTTTGGTCAGAAACACACAAATATACTTTAGACCAGCCCTGCCCAGTGGGTTTCTCTGTGGTAATGAAGTTGTCCTGTATCTGCTCTGTCTAGTGCAGTAGCTACTGGGCCACAATGAATGCTGAGCACTTGAACTGCGACCAGTGAGATCAAGGAATTGAATTTTTAACTTCATTTGATTTTAATTAATTTGAGTGTAAATACCCATCTGTGGGCAAGTCACTACCGTGTTGGGAAACACTGTTGTAGACTATTGGGGATTTCTGACCCATGTTCTTAGATGCAGCCAGCTTCGATCTGCTGAATGGTTTGAATTTAGGCAGAAGTGGTGGATGAGCAGGCAGAGTCCATTCCAGTTTTAGGAGCAGCGGGAGCAGCATTTGAACTATTCCTAGCCTTTTCAAATGACTAAGGGTGCACTGTTAAAGTTCCTAATCAACTTCATGCTGGCTTTAAAGTTTAAAAATCAGAAAACTCCTGTGGATTCTTGAAAGTAGGTGGTAGAGGAGGGACCAGCCTGCCAGACTGAAGCCTAGAGCCAAGGGACCTCCGCAGCAGCTGGAAGCTTCTTGCTTCTGTTCCTGCCCCTAAACCTTCTGGACTCCAGGGAAGAGGGGACAACAGATTTAAAGAATGGAAAAGCACCCTCTAAACATTGTAGAAATTGTGGTTAAGAGTTCTGTATCTCTTGTGGAATGATTACTAGAAATCCTCCTCTCTAGTGCTGGGTATTAAAGTCTTAGATTTTCAGACAGTGTATAGAAGTATTTTTATTTTCTTGAGTAATATAGTCTCTTAGTAAAATACCTGTACTAATAAAAATGTCATGGTTTTTGTTTGTTTTAGAAACAAATGAGAGAAAGAGCTGTTTTAAAGAACTTCGTTTTAGCTAAATGTAAACATACACTAGAACATGGTCAGATCTTTACTATGCCAAAAAGGTGATTCAGAGACGATTGATTGTTTAGGTCTCACTGTACTGAAGCAGAAAGATAATTTCTTCTTGGGGAAATACAGAGTTTCTGTACGTGGTCTTTAAGTAGGTCAGTGATCCCTAATTGCAAAGAAGCACCGCCCACCAGAATTATTCTTTAAAAGCTATTTGAGTTCTTTTATTTGAAACACTGTAATAGTTTTTTGTGATTGTCATTTGATTTTTAAATTACCATTCAGGTTATTTTCATAAACTTTGTGAGAGAAGGATGTAGTAGTCCTATCATCACAAGTCACCTGTGTCTAAAAGTTATGGGAAAAGAAAAGTTTGACATTAAACTGGTCTAATAACTAAATTTCTTTTCTTTCAGGATGTAGAGAAAGGTGGTATAATAGAGTTCTTTCATTTTTATACAATTGAAACTCTAAAATGTGTGCCTAATAATACTGTTGTTTGGCTCGAAACTCCCAGTGTACTGATTTTTTTTGTCAATTATTTATTTTAAAAAACAGCTTAGAAACTATCAACTTGGAAACTTTTTAAAACACAGTTTTATACAGCTTTTTAGGCATTTATATTTTAGGTTTGTGTTGTCCATCAACCATAGACATTGACCTATATATTCTCAGAGTCAAAAAAATCAGGGCATGTCTGCCTGGGAAGAATCAAACAGTGACTGTAACTGGTAATTTTCTATGTTCTACTTCTGTTTGGTCTCTCTCTTTTCATTACTTTTAATAGGAATCAGTATTTTGAGTAAAAGGCATATGTATTTGTGTGGTTCCCTCAAGGCAATGTGTTTCCTAGGCTTTAATCATTCCTATACAATCTTTGGGAATTTGGTCATTTCTGGCTATCTATGATATTATTTCCTTAATGTCTTTAATTAACTCATTTTAACTTAAAAATTGACAGGAAAACTCAGTTATCTCTACAGTAAAACCATTGTCACTACTGAAAAATTGTCTCCATTACTCTAAATAGAGGCTAACTATAATTATATTAATATAAATTCTGTGAAAATAAAACAATGTTGTGAGATTCTAGTTGGCCTTGATGTTCAGTGCCTGCCTGAGGGTTGTGAAATAGAGTATATGTTACTCTATTTAGAGTATAGAGTATACTCTATTTAGAATATAGATACATATGTTTTGAAGGCTATTTAAGATATAAAGAACCAAACGGACTTTCTCCTTTTTATGATAAGAAAGATTAAAAGAGATCAAACTGAAAATCATGTATCTCCAGTCATTCACACCTGGTCTTTGGGAAGTAGTGCTGGCTTACAATGCTGCACTGAGGCAACTGAAGAAAGGTAAAATGTTGAGTAGTGTTGGGTTGAAATGGATATGGGGATAGTACCAAGTGTTCTTCCTATTAGAATTTCAAAAGACTAATAATTCTGGAAATATATTTGCAATTTAAATCTATATCGTATTACCTACTTGTTCTCTCCTTTAATGCTTTCCCATTTGTGTTTATATGGATTCTGTTTCTCTGATTTATTCAATTATTTTTCCCTTTAATATCCACGAATCTTTCATTAAATTTTCTTGGTGATGTAAAGATGTTTTGTGGAGAAGATTAATACTAATTTTGTAGGTAAAGAATGTTTAAGCTAAATGAAGACATACTAGAAGTTGGTTCAGAGTCAGCCTTTATTATGCAGAAAGGTGGTTTAAGGATTGTAACTGATTGTTTTAGACTCCCTTTACCATAACTTCTTATTATACTAAAACAAAAAGTAGACATAATAGTGTTAAATAAGGTTTGAAATCTAGTTTTTTAGCAACCATTCATTAGCAACTATTCTTGTTCAGCAGGAAGCAGTTCAAAACTCTTGTACCTAGCTTTTAATGATAAAGTACTCCAGTGACATCTTGTGGCTACTCCGATGTTACCAAATGCCTTTCTTTCTCTTTGACTGGATCAGTTCTCAAGCTTCTTAAAACCTTTACCCATACAATATATAAACCGTTGCCCATAAAATGCCATATTGTGACAAAGGGCAAGATCACTTTATGTGGGCTCAGTGATAACATTTTTCACTCATTCTGCATTGCCACAAAAGAACCAAAGTGAAGATAGTGAAACTGACCTCACACTGAACTATGTCCCAACTGATCTTGAGACAGTCACTTCCTAATCCCACATATCTCGTCACCCTGATACCTCCCCACTCCCAGATTAGAATGTCGGTCATGGGTCAAGGTAAGGAGCCAAACATGTTATCTCCAAATCTTTTGCTTGGGCTCAGTTAGTGGAGTTGTATACTAAAATTACTAAAATACACAGAGATTCCGGTACCTCTCTGGGATTAGGGGTCAGGCATGGGTCACTGATTCCTAGAAGATAGGCCATCCACAAGTGACTCAATATTTGTTGAGTGAATAAATTTTTCTGTAAATCTTCATTAACCATAATTTTATTGAACTTTTGTTCTATCCTTTTTATTCAGAAAATAGTATGATTTTTTCAATTGTCCTAATTATTTAAATTTTCTAAAATTGAAAGTGCTTTTTTTCAAGCTAAGACAGCGGTTTCCGTTTATATTCTTTTAACTCTACCTTGTTTAGACTCTTCAGAGTCCATGTCCCCTCTATTCTAGAGTTTTCAATGGCATTCAGTCCTATTACTTTCTCATTTTATTCAAGACAGAATAGACCTAGAAGGAAATATAAGTCTTCTCTTACCTGATGAACGTTTTTTACTGCTTATATGCTTTAGCTAATAATACAGAATTTTTAAACTGAATTTCTAATCAACTAGAAAAAAATGATGTCAAACATGTGTCCTTTTTTTCCTTTCCTCTGTATTTTTTCTTGTCCTTTTTATATATGTTACCAAGCCTTATGTCATAACATAAGTTCTCCTTAAGTAAGCCGACATTTCCAGCAGCAAACCTGCGTTTGCTAGGTTAGTATCATTCAGCATATCATTTCTTCTACAGAGCTTACCTCTCACCTCATCCACATATACCCTTGAAATGGCATAAAATGAGTGAATTATTCAAAAAGTAACCTGCAAAGCCTTTAATTATGTCACCTACCCCTGCAGAGCCCGTAATAACACTATAGCTCCTGAGACAATCATGTCCTTATGCTCAAAAGTTTTAAGGAAAAGGTGTGGTTTTAAGTTTGTGTGTGCATGTAGTCAAGTGAACTAATATGAAAAAATGTAGGTATTACAAAAGGATGTGTCTGAGTCATATTAATAAGCTAAAGATTTTCTTGTTTTTAGACTAGAAGAAATGGAAGAAAAATATCTAATGAGAGAATCAAAACCAGAAGATATACAGATGATTACAGAATTAAAAGCCATGCTTACAGAAAGAGACCAGGTCATAAAGAAACTAATTGTAAGATATTTTGTTTTTGGTGTGACCATGTAGTAATCAGTATACTGTTGATTGGGAAAACATGGGAAAATATTTTTAAGTAATGCTAAGCAAAAATTGAAAGTATAAAATACGTGCATTGTGATTGAAAGGTTATTAAACTGTTATGCATGAGGGGGGAAAATACAAAGTAATTTTAATATTGAAATTGGTATCTTTAAGGGGATTGTGCCTTCTTTCAGTATTTTAGTACATATCCAATGTGTAGTCATATGGCATCGCCAGTGCACAGTGAACACACCATTGGGGTGTGCGCTGTACGTGTAGGATTAGAGTCGGATAGGAAAGGACAGCCTGCACAGCCTGGTTAGATCGCATGGTCCACTTCCAGGTTAGTCATGTTAATTCCTAAATTGTGCTCCACCGAACCTCAATCCCAGGAGACACCCATGGGCAAAAGGTTCCCTGAGGTAGCCTAGGAAAAGCCACAGGCTCTCTTAAAGTGTCTCCGTCCATGTGATGTTAGGGGTTCTGAGAAATCCATCAGGGAAGAAAATACAGGTTCAACAACACATTGCTTTCGTTAAAGCCATTATTCTTGAATTGTGTATGTTTAATTAAACATACACAAATGTTTTAAAATTCATAAAACATTTCAGAGTCTTTTAAAATTATATGTGCTGGCCAGTAATGAAAAACTGCTTTTTACTGCCACTAACAAATGAGAAATATTTCAGAGTAAAACTAGAAAAGAACACTAATCACTATGTGCTCATTGATTCCTTCAACTAAAAACTTTGGACATCAGCATGCAAAGAGAGCCAAAGAACATTTATTTCTGAAGTCCTTTTTTAAAAAATATATCTCTTTTAGCATTTAGGAAAGCCAAACTGTTGTCTGGGGCTAGTTCCTGCCAAAATTAACAGGCAGTACACTGGGCTTCTTAGATAAACCCAGAAGCATGCATTGGAAAGATAGAGCATCCCCTGCTTCCACCTACTAACCACCCAGTTCTCCAAGCATTGTCAACATGAGCACAGGACTCATAGATTGTTCTCTCTGATAGCAGTAAATTCATGGAAAATCCCCTTACATTCCACACATGAAATTAGCATATGTATTAAGTGTATTTCATGTATGGTCCATAGGAATAGCTAGTTCTTACTGATTTTCTAGTTCATACTGAGCAGGTGTTACAGATATAATTGTGTTTTTTCCTTGTTACAGAATAGGTGTTAGACTTCAAAGAGTAAAGTAACTTTCCAGTGCAACACAGAACTTTCCAATGCAATCAGTGACAGGGCCAGGAATCTAGCCAAGCGTTGCCCCACACTTCCCACTACACCCCGACTCTGGACTGTGAGACACAGGCTGAGGTTAATGGTGCAGATGACGGTCAGTGGTAACTAAGAGGGGAATGAAGAATCTAGTTCTACTAGAGCACAACCCTGCATTTCACACACTGTTTACTTATGTTTACTTCCTATAGCCTAGTTTTCAGTCAGCGCATGTTGTTGGAGAAGGGCAAAAGGGTTTTCTCCCTATGGGCCATTCACTTTTTCTCTGTTCTTTGATTACCACTGCTGTCTCAGAGAGGAGATCAGACAGGATCAAATATAGTTCCAGTACTCAAGAATAATGCTATATCCTAGTGTCATCTTCATGAATGGAAGCAACTCAGCCATGCACACAGCTCCATCAATGCAAACTGCAGTCAGCTCTTTGGAGCAGGGAGAGAACCAAATAAAACATTTAGTTCCATTCTTGGAGGAAAAAAGCATTAAAGGATAGAGAAGAGTCCCGTAACATAGGGTTTGAAAGGTGTTGAAAACTTACCTACTATTAGTCTTTAAGAAACTGGCAAGCAGGTCTAGAAATCTTTGAGCAAAATATAAATCTTCATTCAGGTTTTATATTAAATATTGAATGAAATGACATTTATACAATGAAGTTTTAAGATATTCAATAAAATATGTTTAAGAGATGTTTATAATTCTTTTGCATAGGAGGATAATAAATTTTATCAGCTGGAATTAGTCAATCGAGAAACTAACTTCAACAAAGTGTTTAATTCAAGTCCTACTGTTGGTGTTATTAATCCATTGACTAAGGTATGTGATGTAAACAATGTAAACTAGGAATATAGTTTAAAACTTGATTAACATTTTTATAAAGTATTTAGAGGATAGGCTAAAGCTTCCAAAATATGTTTTCTTAAATTTAATAATCTAGGACTAAAATATGAACTCTTCATGTATTCATTTTCAGAATGAGATGCTAATAATATTTATTTGTTGATAATTCATACTCCTTAACATGATATTTAAATTATAAAACCTTGGCGCTACCATTTTGTTTTTCATATTTGTAAAGAGAACTAACTTGTAAATCTCTTCAACATAATTTCTTGTCATTTCCTTAGATAGTTTCACTATCCTCTATGGGGTCTTAAGACACTCCAGCCCTGTCTACCCAGCAGCTCTCCCTAACTTAAGGCTACCTTGGGTTGGGCATGTGTTATTACTTACCAGTTGTCAGAGAAGGGCTTTACTTCTCTCAGTCTGAGGACCTTTTCTTAACAATTAAAATTGACCATGATCTATTCTGATACTTGCTGTTAGAGATGGAAGAGCCTTGTAGATAAATGAAATGGACATGCTAAGTCTTATACATCTTTGTACCCCAGCTTTCTGTGGCTCCCATCATAGTGCTTTGGGTATAGTAGGTATTCAATAAATATTTGTTCAGTTGCAAAGTTTCATCCCATTTTGTATAAGCCACCAAAATTATTCTAGTTAATAAAGCAAGCAATAAAGAATAAATAATTATGGGGTTACATATGTTTGGGCAGAAATAGTAGTAGAAATAAAAGTGCTAGTGCTAACGCTATTTTTTAAATTCGTATTTTATTTGCATATCGTGCCTAATTTCTATTAGGCCCTTAGACAAAAATTTTTGTTTTCAAAGGTTATAAAACTTTTCTGTTAAGAACACAGATTCTGTCCTTCCTTCACAAGTTAAAGTGCTCTAAACTTTAAACTTCAATGTTTTGTAAAATAGAATGACTAAAGTAGGGAGCTCTATAGCTCTGTCTCCAAAGCCTAACATACTGCTGGGCACAGAGAAGGCTCTCAATAAATAATTGGTGAATGAATAAATATAGTTAGTTTTAGTTTTCATGTTCATAATTTAGGGTGAAATAAGCTTTGAAAGAGTTGTTAAAACAAGAGATACTCGAAATATTTTCCTTTCCTTTATTATTTTATTGGAAGTACATTTTTAGCTACAAAACCATTACTGTAGAACTTTACCATTAATAACTTTTAATTTCTTAAAATAGAAACTAAGTACATTTAATTATGCCCTCTGTAACTAGAACAAGAAAATCCACAATATACATCTGTGTAAGAACTTTCAAATACTTTTGACTACTACTAGTGATTTCGATTTTCACAAATAGTTCTGAAGAACACATTATTCTTCCTTTCTTTTTCAGTTATGATAAAATAGGCTCCTTGTCAGAGACTCCATGATTAAGAGAATATGACATAGAGGGCGATGTCTAGATGATGAGATCATTATTTTATAACTAAAGGAAAAAAGGGCTGTCTTGTCTATTAATAGTATTTTTTTTCCAACCTCTGGAATCATTTGGGGGGAAAAAAAAACACACAAAAAAACGCCCATATATTTAGTTAGCATACATTTAATTAGTAAAATATTGGAATATTCAAAATATTTTACAACATGTTAATTTTTATTCTGCATAACAAGATGATGCTCATTGATTTTAGATGTGTGAATAAAATAGAGACTAAAGTTAGATTTATAAGCTGATGGATTTTGAAAATCTGCAATTGTATTCCCTTTTTCAACTGTTAATTTTAAAGAACAATTGAAAAATAACTGATTTTGTTTTATAACCTTTAAATTTTTATAAAAAGATTGTAAGCCAATTAATGATACTAATTAATTAGGAAATGAGACTTAATTATGCAGATTTAATTTTCTTTCTTCAGATAGATGGTGTGGTGAATTTAAAACCAAATTATTTCTCTAAGTCTGCTGTAGGTCTTAAGTAGATTTATGAGATTTGTTTTAAACTATATTGCCAAGTATTTTGTAATTCCTTTTTTTTCCAGGCTAGGACTGCCTCCCTTTGACAGATGGCTAAAGTTCATGGACCTCTCTTAAAATTATGTTTAACTTTACACCTTCTCCTAATTTTAGCCTGAATGTGTTTAACTTTGTGATATCGCCAACACCTACTCTTCCCTACCGCCCTCATCTTTTCTCCTTTTCCTCCCAGTATTCTTTACTCCTTGGCATTCTTTCCACCTCCTCCTCCCCTCCCCATGAATCATTCCTAAATGTTTCTTCCTCCTTCTTTCTGACCTAGCAGCATGTCTGTCTGTGAGGATTCCATGTAGATAAAGAACACCTCCGAGGATGCCCAGCACACACTTTGGGTAACACTGGTTCACTTTAACATCCCAATTTAACATAAAACTTTGAAAATTTTCCCATACCAAATTTATATCTTCTGCTATTCCTATTTTTTCATTTGTCCTTGTGCAGGGACTATTCTCACATGTATTATTTTTAATGCAGCAAAAGAAGAAGAATGATAAATCACCAACAAACAGGTTTGTAAGTGTTCCCAATCTAAGTGCTCTGGAATCTGGTGGAGTGGGCAATGGACATCCTAACCGCCTGGATCCCATTCCTAATTCTCCAGTCCACGATATTGAGTTCAACAGCAGCAAACCACTTCCACAGCCAGTGCCACTCAAAGATCCCAAGACATTTTTGAGGTGAGCCCCGTCTCACCAGTGATTTTTTTTCTCTTTTAACGCGAGAAATTTACCTTCTTACATTGCAGAAATCTATCTTAAGAACAGCCTAAGAAAAGAAATAGTACTGTGAAATAGTTTCAAAATATATTTGTCATCTCTCTAGAGAACTCCTTTTTGACTCTTAAAAAGATTTTTCTAATTTGTTAGTCAATTTTCTAAATGCTTAATATAATTCATGTACTTAGAATTTTAATATTTATGGATTGTTGCTTCATTTTTAGTATTGTCGCTATTTTTTCATTAATCCATTCTTAGTACAGAAGAATATTTTTTTTTATTAAGTAGCTTTTGTTTGTTTCTTGTGTTACATGTTTACTTTTTCCCCCTTTCTTGTTTACCAGGCTTATTTGTAAAAATATATGTTTATTGTCAAAATAAGAAATACGTAAGTTCTGGGAACTTAATGACATACACAGGCAACAAATAAATTTAGAAAAAATAATTTTTATAATTGACATTCCAATTTTAAGTTATCTCAGCGTTGTTAATTAAATTATTATTAAATAAAATTTGAATGAAATCCAGTTGTTTACCCCTCAAATAAAGTCAGAAAATACTATCATTTTATACTTACTATTTCCTCATTTTACTAAATCTCAGCAGGGAGTACTAATGGTCTCATACGTAGACTATCTTTTTCTAGGTTAAGTGATTAATGACGTAGTTAATGACTAATGATTTTAAATAGAAAAAAATAACAAGAATGAAAAATAGTCAAGTACACCTTTGAATGTGTGTCCTGCTAAACATTTTGTGTTGCTTATTTCCCTTGTGCATGCGTATGTTCAGGTATCAGTAAGATGCATGTGCATGAGCCCAAGGAACATGACTACTGGAGTTTCCATTACACATTGTTGCGTGCCTTGTAATTTCCCCCAGAGACGGTAGGGATTCTTTTATTTTCTCAACTAGCCCAAAGAATCTTTAGTTAGACTTAAGTATAAACTCTACAGTTAGACTAAGATAAGTATAAAATATATAACTTTGAAGATGGAGGGCAAACTGGCTTTTTAATGCACTCATTTTCCCCTAGGGTATTTGCGTGTGAAATTATGAAAGTTTAATAAAATATATAGTAAAAATACTATACTATGGTTTAGTCACTTAATTTAGTTACATGTAAGGACACATCTGTAAGAATCAAGTGCTTGTGTCAGATTCTGAAATTTTAATTAACTAAAAGAGAAAAGGTGCTGAGGGGAATGTTATCTTATTCTCTTACCTCTCACCATTCCTCCTGAATTCTTTTATTTAAGGAAGGTGGCATCATTTTCCTCAACTTTTTGATTTTTGTTTTTTTGGTAATTGTCGTGATGGGGCTCCTCCTTAAGTGATGTCACACCTGGGCTGCGATGCACTCGTGTGGAGTGGGGGCCCCAATCTGGTGTAGCGGAAGTAGCAAACTGGAGCACACATCTGACATGGAGAACCATTGTGGTCATCTACACTGATGTTTTAAGTGCTTTCCCCTTCATCTGGCTAAACAACTTAATGCTGGGTTACATGTCTCTCTTTTTATGAATCCAGTCCCCCTCAGAGTGAAGCCTCCCCGGTGGCCTCTCCAGATCGCCAGCGCCAGGACTGGTTTGCCCGGTACTTCACGTTCTGAAAGAAGGTGTTGGCAGAGCTCTCTGTGGACTGTCACTTAGCATGACCTCACAGATCATTAGTGCACAGGCTTCCTGTGCCCAGCACTGTGAATGGGAAAGGACTTGTCTCTCCAATTGGAAAATGCACTGTATTTCCTTTGATACTTATTGGAATCACTATAAGGTACTATTACTGGGGGTGCCAAAAAAATGTATACACGTTTTAAGAGATGTTATTTGTGCTCAAGCAGTAGTTCGCGGTAATCAGAAGTGTCTGGACGCTGATGGTAACCACTTTGAGCACCTCTTGTAATTGCAGAAGTCAAAAGTGACTTGTATTCATCTTGTGTTATCAGTTTACATATATTGAGTATTACAATTAAAAGTTTTTCCTTTCTTAAAATGTGTATACATTTGTTGGCACCCTCTGCATATTATGTGTGTAATTATAACAGTTATTTTTATTTGAGATGGAAGAGTCTTTAACCTTTGTAATTACTGCATAATAAAATTTGTTAGAACAAAGAATAATGCTTTTCATTTTTTCTAGTAAGTTTAATTTTTAAGTACTTTTTAATTTCAAGTAATACTTGCCAGAAAGTTTTACTGCATAATAATCATAAACTATCAAATTGTTTAACTTCAATAATCATAACAAAATCAAGATAAGGATTGTGTACAGGTATAATTAAACTGTGTCTCTAAACTTACAAGGCTAGAATGAAAACACTTGTGGACTTTCAGGTATCTAAAATACTGCTGACTTATTTATAGTGTTTTAATTATTCTGATAGTTGAGAATCTAGAACTTTTAGTACAATTAGAATCTAAATTAATATTATGATTTATGGCAAAAAAATTCATTAAGTAAAGAGACAGTCAATTTTATCTTAATTTGTCTTAAAAGTGTTTGTTAGTTTTAAAAGTCATCAATATGGTGTTGTCATATGAACATGGACTCAACCACTGTCACATTAAGGAGACCTTTTGTTCCTTTAAATGTCCAGCCCACTACGGCAGGATACTGTTTTGTATCCTACAGCATCCTGCAAGAGTGCATCCATTTCTAGGAGTGCCACATTTAGTTGATTTGGTAATACAGATTTTAGAAAAATACAGGTGAACAAGATAAATACAAAGACATGATCTATGAACGATTATAATTCTGTTAAAGACCAACTTTCTAAGTGGTTATTATATGTCAGGCACTGCTAAGCGGGCAGTAGAAACATTCTCATTTAATCCTCACAAAATCTTTAAGGACTAAACCATTGCATATGAGTATGCACGGTGGTAACATGCTCTGTAAGTTATTCTGAAAAGTTTCTACAAAATACTTCGTCTGAATTTTTTTTCATAAACTAGATTGAATTTTCCAAGAAAAATGGTCAATGCTTATTTCAGAAAATATAAGCACATTTTCTTGCCCTTATTTTGCACCTGGTTTATACATATCTCATAATTTGGACATTCAGTTACCAAGGTTTTGATGACTAGTACTCATGCAGGTGACTGGGCTAGATATGGAGATACAAAGATGATGGACATCTGTCCTCAAGGAACCAACAGTGTACTTGCTAAAATAGTCTAGAACCAACCATTTAACAGCAATATCAGAAGGGCCACAAATAAGATTTATGGAGTGTACAATGGGAGCAGAAGCAGAGAGGAGGCAGTGATTAAACTCTACCTAAATGGTGGCTATCTACCCTAACCTGTCAAGTTACGTAAGCTCGACATGGAAGTGGTACCCAAGCATAATACTGAAAGATGAGTAGGAATTAACCAGAGAAACCAAAGATGGGGCTGTTCTGGGGACAAGCTGAAACAAGAGTCAGGAAAAATCAGACCAGCTGCATTCTGAGACGTCAGTATAATCCTATGGGACCAACATGGTATGATGAGAGCAGACATTTCTTAGCACCTTCCTTGTATGAGACACTACACTTTTAACATTTTTAACCCTTCAACAACTCTGTTGAAGAACGTGAACACTCCTTCCTTTGCTCCTCCCCCCAACACATGCACACACATGCACACATACACACACACACACACAATTATACAACTGGTAAGAGTTGAAACCTATGTTCTTTCCATTATGCTACAAATGGCCTGGAATATTTAGTAAGGAATTCAACTGGATCCTTTAGAATTTTGAGCAGGTAATAAATAAACAGCATGATTATATTTTTAAAAATAATTTTTTAAATCACCATATTGGCTGCAATTTGTTCAGAATAGATGGGCAAGACCAATTTGAAGCTTACTGAATTGGTTCAGATAAAAACTGAACCAAAGAATTGTTTGTTAGTGGGAATGGAGATGAGGGGAATAAAGAGTAAAAATGTAGAATTGGTGGGAGTTGGTGAAAATTTACGTGTGGAATATGAAAAAAAAATGAAGTATGAGCAGAAGATAGTGTGATTTCAGATATGCTGAAATTAAAGTTTCTCTAGAATAATTAATAAGCACTTAAACACACGGACCTGGAGCATGGCATATATGAGATTGATAAAGCCAAAGGTTTGAATAGAACTCTGGGGGACACCAACATTTAAGGGGCAGGCAAGGCTTGCATGAGAAGTAGAGTTATAGAGTTATATCCCAAAAAGCTTGATGTTGTGGGAGAAGAATGTTCCAAACAGAGCAGCCAACCAGGTACTATAGAGATCAGGAAAGGGAAATGATGAAAAGGGTCCGCTGGCTTTGACAACTAGAACACGGTCTTAGCAAAAGCAGATTCAGGGGAATCGCAGTGCAGCCAAAACTAGATTCCAGAGAAGTGCATGGAAGGAAGTTGACAGTGAGTGAAAACCCTTATTTGCAGAAACCTGGTGATACAGGGATGGGGAAAGAAGGAGACAGAGTTGAAAGGTCGAGATGGGTTTTATTTGTGTTTTATCTTTTGTGCTGGGAAGAGAGGAAGGAATTAAAAGCACAAGAGAAAGAAGAGACAAGCAAATATTTTACAACTTTCAACTGTTTACTGGGTCATATGTAACATGAGACGGTCAAAAGAAGTCATATACAAATGGTTAACATTATGATTGAAGAAAAAGTTTCAGCAAGACATATACTTTGATAGAATATAAAAAGCAATGTGGAATTCTAGAATCTGGGAGTTGGAAGAAGCCTTACAGGCCATGTCTTCTGATAGCCAACAGAATGCGTGAATCATCTGTAACATCCCTGACTGAACTGTAATACTCCAATGCTGTAATACCTGAGGCTTCCAAGTGTTGGCTCTGCCATTAACAAGAATCTTCACCACTGTGACTCAGTCTCCTGGGATGTGTTCTTTGGCATCTTCAGCTATTTGGATGCAGGTTTATAGGAATGGGTAGTTATATTTAACCAGGATTAGGATTTTGTTAGGTAAGTACCACAGAAGGAGGGAATTCAGAACAGCAGGTGTGTTTGCAGAGAAGTGATGGTAATGATAAAAAAAAAATGCTATTTATCATTTTTAACAACCTTACTATGTTTATGCTAGGATTTTAGAAGTAAAACCACAGTGGCAGATCAACTGCCGTATTGGAGTCTGATCAACAGTTTCCAATGTGTTTTGGGAAGGAGGGGTGCTTCCCCACACATCCAAGCAGTTTTAGCACACCAGCTGGGTGTCCCACAATTCAAATCAATTCTGACACTATCTAGCGATAGTGGCAGGCCCCACAGGTTAAGGGCTCAGTCTCACAAGGCCACTCTCCACTTCAGATGCCAATCACAAACTCACGTTGTCACCTGTGCTCCTGATGCCTGGCTATAAATCAGAGGTCCCATGAACCCCTCCTTAGGTTCAATTAATTTGCTAGAGCAGCTCACAGAACTCAGGAAATCTGTTCACTCACTAGATGACAGGTTTATCACAGGGATATTAAAGAATACGAATCAACAGCTACATGAAAACGGTGAGGTCCCAAACAAAGTAGCATCTATCCTAGACGATATTAGGGCCAAGCACAGTGACATGTGAAAACATCTGGTTCCTCAACCTGGAAGCTCTCCAAATCCAGTCCTTTTGGGTTTCTATGCAGGCTTCAGCACACAGGCATGGTTGATTAAATTAACTGGCCAGTGGTGACTGAACTCAATCTCTAGCCCTTCTCTATTCCCAGAGACCAAGGGGGTCCAACCCTCTAATCACATGATTCGTTTCCCTGGCAACCAGCCCCCATCCTTAAGCATCTGAAGAGATAATTATCATATGATCCAGCAATTCCACTTCTAGGTATATACCCCAAAGCAGAATTGAAAGCAAGAATGCGAACAGATACTTGTACACCAATGCCCATGGCAGCATTATTCACAATAGCCAAAAGGTAGAAACGATCCAAATGTCCCACAGATAAATAGACAGCTAAAATGAAAAACTCAGTCTTTCCCTCCTATTGTAGGGGAAAGCCTCAATTCAATCTCCTTTGTGTCTCCTTTACTCCTCATACAAAACACTTCATTTCTGACACTTTTGGTCACCAAATACGTGGGTTTTTTTTCCCTACAACAAGCAAGTCTCTGATACCAGATGAGTACCTTACAATTTAACTCAATTCTGACACTATCTACCCAAAGATCTGTAATCTGATAGCATCAGATCCCACAGATTAATAGCTCAGTTCTACAAGACTACCCCTCCCCTCCTTATCCTACCCTACCCAAACTTCAGATGCCGATAGCAAGCCCAGGTTAACACCTGTGCTTCTGACCAACTGGCTATAGAGCAGAAGTTCTATTAATAACCTCCCCCCCCCCAATTCCGATGATTCTGCCACAGCACCTCACACCTACCAGTTTATTAAAGGTATGAAGGATACAGATGAACCACCAGATGAAGAGATACGTAAGGTCAGGGCTGGATAGACCAATTACTGGCAACAAATTTGAATCAGCAATCTAAAAACTTTGAACAGACGAAAGTCCAGGAATGGACAGCTTCACAGGTGAATTCTACCCAGCATTTAAAAAAGAATTAATACCTATTCTTTTCAAGCTAGTCCAAAAAATTCAAGAGGAAACAATGCTTCCAAACTCATTCTATGAAGCCAGCATTACCTTGATACCAAAACCAGACAAAGACACTACAGAAGACGGTGTGTATGGGGGTGGCGGGTGAAGAGAAGGAGAAGGAGAAGGTGATTGCAGGCCAACATCCTAGATGAACATAAATAAAAAAATGTTCAACAAAATATTAACAAACCAAAATCAACAATACATTAAAAGAATCATACGACATGACCAAGTGGGATCTATGCCAGGGATGGAAGGATTAATCAATATCCACAAATCAACCATATGAACAAAACCAAGGCCTCTTCCAACACGACTGCAGGATACAAAGTTAATATGCAAAGTCAATTATTTTCTTACATACCAGCAATGAACAAGTGGAACTTGAAATTAAAAGCACATTACTATTTACGTTAGCACCCATAAAGGAGTACTTAGATAGAAATCTAAAATGGAGAGATAGATATTCCATGTTCATGAATAGAAAGACTCCATACTGTCAAAATGCCAGTTCTTCACAACTTGATCTATAGATTCATTCCATCTCAAATGAAATCTCAGCAAGTTATTTTATGGATGTTGATAAACTGATTCTAAAGTTTACATAGAGGCAAAAGACCCAAAATAGCCAACTCAGTATTGAAGGAGAAGAACAATGTTGGAAGACTGACACTACCTGACTTTAAGATTCACTATAAAGCTACAGTAATCAAGACAGCATGGTATTAGTGAAAAAAATAGACAAATAGATCAATGGAACAGACTGGAGGGCGCACAGATAGACCCATATAAATACAGTCCATGGATTTTTGACAAAAGAGCAAAGACAATACAGGTCTTTGACAAATGGAACAGACAGTCTTTTCAACAAATGGTAGTACAACCAGATATCCACACGCACACACACAATATCTAGACACAGATATAACACCCTTCACTAAAATTAACTCCAAGTGAATCATAGACTTAAGTGAAAAACACCAAGTTGTAAAAGTACTAGAATGTAGGAGAAACCTAAATGCCCTTTGGTATGGTGATGACTTTTTAAATACAACAAAAACAATCCATGAAAGAAAGAACTGATAAACTGGACTTGATTAAAATTAAAAATCTGCTTTGTGAAAGACAATGCCAAGAGAATAAGAAGATAAGCCACAGATTGGGAGGTAATATTTGCAAGACACATCTGATAAAGTACACTTAAAACTCAACAATAAGGAAACTAGCAACCTGGTTTAAAAATGGGCAAAAGACCTGAAAAGATACCTCACCAAAGAAGATATACAGATTAAAACTAAGCATATGAAGAGATGTCCAACATCATATGAGTATGTCATCAGAGAAATGCAAAATGAAAACAAGATACCACCACACATCTATTAGAATGGACAAAATCCAAAACACTGACAACACCAAATGCTGGAGAGGATGTAGAGCAACGAAACTCTCATTCATTGCTGGTGGAAATAGAAAATAACACAGCCACTTTGGAAAACAATTTGGTGGTTTACAAGCCTTACAAGGCTAAACATACTCTTTACCATATGAACCAGCAATTATACTCCTGGGATTTACCCAAGGGAAGTGAAAATTTGTCACACCAAAACCTGCACATGAATCTACATAGCAGCTTTATCTATTATTGGCAACACTCGGAATCAGCCAAGATGTCCTTCAGTAGGTAAGTGAAGTGTGTGTATCCAGATAATGGAGTATTATTCAGCACCAAAAGAAATGAATTATCAAGCCATAAGAAGACGTGAAAGAACCCTCAGACATATATTACACAGTGAAAGAAGCCAATCTGAAAACGGTACCTACTGTATGATTTCAACTATATGACATCCTGGAAAAGACAAAATGATGGATACAGTAAAAAGATCTGTTGTTGCCAGAGTTTAGGTGGGAGGGCAGGATGAATAGAGCACAGATATTTAGGGCAGTGAAACTTGGTATACTGCAATAGTGGGTACATGTTATATTATCTGTCAAAACCCATTGAATGTACACCACCAATATAGTGTGCCTACTGTAAAGCATGAATTTTAGGTGATACTGAAGTGTCAATGTAGGTTCATCAATTGTAACAAATGCACCACTTTGATAAGAGGATGTTGATAGTGGGTAGGTTGTGCCTTAGTTTGGGGACACCCTTGTGAGGGCATATAAGAATTCTCTGTACTTTCTGCTCAATTTTGCTGTGAATCTAAAACTGCTCTAAAACTTTTTTTGTTTTAATTTAAAAAACAATTTTTAAAAAATAAACCTTATTTTTCTACATGCTAGAAAGGAACAATCAGACATTGAAATTGAAAATGTTATTTACATAGCATCAAAAAGTATGATTTCCGGGCAGGCCCAGTGGCTAAGGTGGTTAGAGCTCCGTGCTCCTAACTCCGAAGGCTGCTGGTTTGATCCCCACATGGGCCAGTGGGCTCTCAACCACAAGGTTGCTGGTTCAATCCCTCCAGTCCCTCGAGAGATGGTGGGCTCTGACCTCTGCAACTAAGATTGAACATGGCACCTTGAGCTGAGCTGCCGCTGAGCTCCCGGATGGCTCAGTTGGTTGGAGCATGTCCTCTCAACCACAAGGTTGCCAGTTTGAGTCCCCCAAGGGATGGTGGACTGTGCCCCCTGCAACTGGACCTAGAGCTGAGCTGCGCCCTCCACAACTAAGATTGAAAGGACACAACTTGACTTGGAAAAAAGTCCTGGAAGTACACACTGTTCCCCAATATATTCCTGTTCCCTTTCCCCCAATAAAAAAATAAAAATATCTTTTTTTAAAAAAGTATGATTTCCCCCTCCTACATGATTTTATGGACAAATCTGAGAGATTTGACAAAATCATCAAACACTGTTTAGAGATATTAAGTACTTAACACCTAAATAAACGGTGAGGTTTACTTTGTTCAAAGGTCGTATCACTCAACATTAACACGCAAATTCTTCCCGTACTGACCTATAGACGCTATGCAATCCCAACAAAAACCCAGCTTTTTAACAGACAATGACAAACTGGTTTTAAAATTCATATGGAAACACAAGAACCCAAACAACTTTGAAAAAGAACAACATTGGATGCTAAACGCTGATTTCAAGACTCATTATAAAGCCATAGTAACCAAAGACAACGTGGCATTTTTGTAAACAGACACATAGATCTGGCAACAGAATTGTACAGTCTTAGGCCCACATATATAAAGGACAATTGATTTTCGCATAAGTGCAAAGACTTTTTGGTGGGAAAGGGATAGCTCTTTAAAACAAACGGAGCTAGATATCGATATGCAAAAAAAAAAAAAAAAAAAAAAGGTTACCTAAGATACATACTTCGCACCACATTCAAAAATCAGTTCAAAAAAGGCCAAAGGCCTAAACATAAAACCACTCTAAAATCTCTAGATGAAAACACAAGAGAAAGATGCCCCCGGCCTTGGGTTTGGCGGAGCTCTGAGACCAAAGGCGCAACCTAAACGATGCCTCGGGGCCCAGCACCTCCGCCCGCCGCCGCCCCTTTCCGCCGGGGGCGGCTTTTCTTTCTAGCCCCGCCTCGGGCTCCGCGCCCCGCCCCGCCCCGCCGCTCTGCTCCTCCCGGACCGTCCCCCACCCGCCCCATCCGCGCCGTCCCGCCCGCTTCCCCACCCGGAAGAGCCACTCGAGCGCTGAAGTTGGGGCGACGCGCGGGCCGAGCCTCCCCGCTGGCGCCTATTTCGCCGCGGCGGGAGGCGGGCCCGCCGGAGCCTGCGCGCCCCCGCGGCCGGCGGTGCCCCGATTGGCCCCGCGCGCGCGCCCCAGCCCCAGTGAGCGCCTGTGGGGTGCGGGGCGACGCAGCTGCGCGGCCCGAGCTCCCCGCGCCCCTCCGCCTCGGGAGCGGCGCGCTCCACGTGACTTCTGACACTGCTTATCCGCCAGTAAGTGACAGCAGCTGGCTCGTTTCACCGTTAATTATATTTTGTTCCGCAGTTAGTCCGGAGTATGGCCCACATTTGGTTAGTTCAAAAACTGTGCAACTCCGGGACCGGTCCGGCGACAGAGCTGCCCGGTAGCTGAACCCGGGAAATGTCAGAGACCTGCCCAGATGTTTTAGGGCAGGAGCCGCGTCCAGAAACGTAAGGGTGGAAAGCAGTCCTGGACAACGGCTCCCCGTTTTTGAGCGCCGGCTGGCGCCCGAAAGGGCGGGGAGGAGGCGCGGAGAGAACGCGCGGGAACGGGAAAGGGGCGGGGCAGAGGGGCGGGGCAGTGGGGCGGGTCCCGAGACGCGGCGCGAGGGGGCGTGGCCTCAGCAGGTGCGGCGCGGCGCCGGGGCCACCTGTGGTTCCCAGACACCCAGCTCCGGTCACCGCTTGTTCACGCTCCTGGCTTTATTTGTCGGTGCTTCAGTTCGCTCCAGAGGATAAAGTAATGCAACATGGTTGTATTTTAACCTCAAATACTCAATAAGAAACGGAAAGGGAACTTGAAATTTGTAAAAAAGAGTAAGTGCCTCCAGTCCGTCTGGGTGGGTATGTTTATAGGGTTAGCAACCTTCCTAGAAACAGTTGATCAGTTTTGCACAGATATTGAAAGTGAATGCTATCTTTTTAAAAGATGTTGTTTTTAAACAGACTAGACGGAATTTAATCTGACCTTAATCTGAACCATGAATTCCCCTGCTGCCCTCTTTCTGCTGTAGGTGGAGTTGTCTTAAATTGCTAAACTTGTGGGTCCAAATTTAACATGCATTTGTAGAATCTTAGAGATTCTCTTGTAGCTACTTTTAGGAGTCCAGTTTCTTTTGTGCTTTTTTGTTTTTGTTTGTTCGTTTGTTTGTTTTAAGGAAAGGCCACATCATGGAAATACTGTATGATTAGTTCCTTCCCAAGTGCTTTTTGTTTTTGACACTTGGCTGAGTTTATATTACCTAACCAGAACAAATTACTTATCAATGTAGTGACCAAATTTACTTTTACTTATTCTCTTAGATATACATATACTCATCTGTTAATCTCACGCTGGCATCCTGTAATTGTCAGGATTCTTGGCCGAACTGCTGTATACCCCCTTTCCTCCTTTCACACCTTCCAGAACAGATGCCCAGAGAAGGTAAAATATTGCTAATAAGCAGCATGTATAACACATATTTATGATGCTGAACTGTGAGCTTTATAATAATCTTTAATCATCTTTCTGTTTCTAGAGCCTAGTTTAGTAAATGTTGGTTAAATGAAGTAAGTCAAAGTACTTTTGTCCTTAAGTGCTCTCTTTGTTTTTAAACAAAATAAGAGTTTCTTAGATCATCCAATTTGGACAGTTTATTTGTAACTGCCCATGACCACCTCTGGGATTGTCAGCTCATTTAAATTTAATCCTTCTCTTCTTTGTGCTCCTATTCATATAGCATTTTTACCACTGTTAAGAGTGCTGGTATATTTGATCTCTCCCTTGGTACTCTGAGGGCATAGAGAACCTTTCATTGTGTTTTCATTTCAAAGCATAGTGACTTGTACATGGTAAATGTCTGCATGTACACGTGAAAATAAAATGGGGGTAGACCCTTCTAATCTATTGATACAAATTTTAAAAAATGTTGCCAAGGGAATGAGCTAGGCAAGTATTGAAATATACCATACTTATTTTCATTTAAAGACTAATCGTCCTTTCCTCAGTTTAATTACCTAGGTTCTTTACACTCTTGACATCTGTTTTTGCTGAAGCAAATAGTTTTCCTGGGTTAGGAAGACAAAATAGGATATAACTTCACCTACAATGTAAATTTCTAAAGCTAATCTGATAACTTCAAGTCAGAACTGGCTATCAATCTGATTGGTAGTGGGTGTTCCATTTGTGTAGCAGAATACACATGCGTATGTGTGTGTGACTAGAGAGGGAGATGTTCTTTATATGAATAAAGCCTAGAACCAGGACGCTTTCAAAGAACTCTACCAGGAGTAACTTTAGCCAAAAGACTGGCGTTTAAGATTTTATACTTGAGAGTAAGTATGTGTATGGAATGTGGTTAAAGAAAAAGCAAGGACCTTTTACATAACATAGGGTTAATGAGGAAGATGTTTTGGGACAGGATATGGGAAAAGCATTGGACCATGTTGGATTTTGATAATCAGTACCAAATTAATTCTTTACCCACTTAAAAAATAATCCATTTACTAAGTAATAGATAATTCAGGTGTAATTAAAATTTAAATTCAGGTAGTATTTTGAGATTATAGTGTGACCTAAATTCAGGATGATTTACAACCAAACAATTACTTTGTTAACTTGTGTGTAAGTCTGGAATAGCAAAGATATAATACATCCCTTTCTTTTTCTTTAGTAACCTAGATTCAAGATGAATAGCGATCAAGTTATGCTGGTGAGTCAAGTGTTTGAGTCATATGTTTCAGAATACCATAAGAACGATATTCTTCTGATCCTGAAGGAAAGAGGTGAAGATGCTCATTACTCAGTTGTGGTTAATGCCATGACCCTTTTTGAGACCAACATGGAAATTGGGGAATATTTCAACTCATTCCCCAACGAAGTACTAACTATTTTTGATAATGCGCTACGAAGATCAGCTTTGACAATTCTCGAGTCCCTTTCTCAGCCCGAGGGTGTCTCCATGAAGCAGAATCTTCACACCAGGATATCAGGTGACCATTTAAGGATTTTATTGTCGTTATTCTCTAAGAACATTTTGAGAACCCCAACACATATTGAATTGAGAGCACTGAGAAATAACTGTAATTTATACTTAAAAATAATCCACTGTGTAGGTGAAGTAGCACTTGTCAGCCCCAGAGGGTTCTAATGAAGCATTCTCCAGGAATTTTGGAAATAAGTTTGTTTTCTGAGAGTTAAATCATAAACTCAACACAGAATAGAACATAGATGTATAAAAATTATCCTAAGCAAAAGTATGGCTCCCTTAGTGGCAAAATGTGATGCAATCTGAGTTAATATAAATGAAGAATATTTTCATTAGAAAGTGGGCAAGTCCACCTTGGAAACATAGAAAAAGAAGTCTTGTTGGCAGTGCCCACCTTGACTGTGCAGTATACAGTACATGGAAAGAGAATCTCAGGCAGCAACAGAGAAAATTTAAGTATCTATGGACTTGTAATCTGTAACACCAGCTTAATGTAGCCAGTGCCTTAAGCATTCAGTTCATCTCATTTGCTTTTTGTTTTTTAATTCTATGCTTCCTGAACTATCTTCTGATTACTGTTATTATTTGGCTTTCAGAAAAGATCTGTCAACAGGAAAAAATGTGTTGACCTTAGAAACTTAAAGTATAATCATACCTATCATGGTTATTTCTCGTGAGCTTGGCAAATCTGACAGGTCCGTCTTCTGTGTGCATACTTACCAGGTTTCCAAACTACTGAATTCTGAGGACCAGACAAGGGACCATGGGACATGAACCAGTATAAGAAGTGCTATCTTGATAAACCTGTTAGGAGGCAGCCTTTGACCATCACAGTCAGCATCTCTCTGCTCCAATGATAATTGTAGCTCAGATGAGAAAGAGCATCATTTGTGCATAAAATTTTTCTTTGGCATTTCTTCCTATTAAGTTGATTGTTTATTAATGGTGAAATACACAAGGTTTTTAAAGCATAAAGTGATGCTGTGGGTAAACCTCTAGGTAATTCAAGGATTGGAGACACTGTCAGACTTACATATTAATAAATCCTGAACCTAACTGAAAAAAGCAGTAGCCTTCTATCATCGTGGTACTCTTTTGTCATTATGCTACCATCTCTTTATCACTCAACTTTGTGGTTTACTCAGAGTCATCAGTTGATTATATGGGTGGCCCATGGCACTATATTCTTCGTTGAATGTGGTTACGATTACATACTGTACTTAGATCCTACTGAGATAGCCCTCTTATGAGATACAATCCTTTTTTTTTTTAAATCCTGGTTATTATATCATCTAGATACGTACTTTTCAAGAGAATCCTTTGATAATTTTTATTTGAAATAATTCTTTTCTGTCTTCTTAATTGATTTGATCTGATTTTTTTCTTAAGTAAAACACAAGGGTTTTTTTGTTTTGTTTTGTTTTGTGTGTTTTTTCTGAAGTTATCCTTTCTCCCCTAGGAAACATGGAGGACAGTCTGTTCTGTGTAGTCAAATGTCAAAATTGATGTAGGTTTTTTTTGTTGTTGTTTTTCTCCGTCAGGTTTGCCAATTTGTCCTGAGCTGGTGAGGGAGCACATCCCTAAAACCAAGGACGTGGGACACTTTTTATCTGTCACTGGGACAGTGATTCGAACCAGTCTGGTGAAGATCCTGGAGTTTGAACGGGATTACATGTGTACCAAGTGCAAGTGTGTTTTTGTGGTCAAGGCTGACTTTGAGCAGTATTACACGTTCAGCCGGCCATCCTCATGTCCCAGCGTGGAGAGCTGTGATTCTTCAAAATTCACCTGCCTCTCAGACTTGGCTTCCTCTCCAACCAAGTGTAGAGATTATCAGGAAATCAAAATTCAGGAACAGGTAAATGACCAAATCAATGGGAAAAAGTGACTAATTTGAAGAAGTGTTTTTCAACTATGTGCAAATTTCTAGGACTGGGGAACATGTAACAGATTACAAATGAAACTTGTGTCATCACTTTGTGGAAGATCAAGTGTGAAACTGTTGTACATATATCAATATAGTCTTTAGAGACCATGAAATAAACATCTTTTTATATAGAGTATTGGCAAGAGGGTAGTGGAATGATTTAATAATTATGTTAAAATTAAGTGAATATTTAGGAAGTTCAAACTAGAGGTTCTTAACTAAGGGAAAGGAGAAAATTAAATGCATTTAATTGGTTGTTAAACATTGCAATGGGCTGGATTTGGGGTTTAGGCCCAATTTTTATTTGCTGTGCCAAATGAGGTGTACATAACCACTTTTTTTTTTTTTGAAGATTTTATTAGGGAAGGGGAACAGGACCTTATTGGGGAACAGTGTGTACTTCCAGGACTTTTTTCCAAGTCAAGTTGTTGTCCTTTCAATCTTAGTTGTGGAGGGCGCTGCTCAGCTCCAGGTCCAGTTGCCGGTGCTAGTTGCAGGGGGCGCAGCCCACTATCCCTTGCGGAACTCGAACCGGCAACCTTGTGGTTGAGAGAACGCGCTCCAACCAACTGAGCCATCCGGGAGGCAGTTCAGCTCAAGGTGCCGTGTTCAATCTTAGTTGCAGGGGGCGCTGCCCACCATCCCTTGTGGGACTCCAGGAGTTGAACCAGCAACCTTGTGGTTGAGAGCCCACTGGCCCCATGTGGGAATCGAACCAGCAGCCTTTGGAGTTAGGAGCACGGAGCTCCAACCGCCTGAGCCACCAGGCCTGTTCCTTTGTAACCCCTTTTTAATACATGAGTACATGAGAGTGAGCCTGATTTTTTTGTTTGTATTATTTTTTGTGTGTTTGCTACTTAAACACAAAGGCTTGTTCAGTGTCAAGGACTCAGACTCCTTTGGTCTTTCTACACCATTCTTGACTCATGGCTTCTAGTCTTCCGGTTATCTGTAGTCCAAGGTGGTGGCTATAACTTCTTCACATCTGTATCCAAGTCAGAGAACAGGAACAAGAAAGGATAGGCAAAAGTAGCTGCCATCTATCCCAAGTCTCTCTGTTTGAGTAGTGTCTCACAACATAGCTACTTACATCTCATTGGCCAGAACTTAGTATGGTCACACCTACATAAAAGCTAGCCTGGGATATACAGTCTTTATACTGGTTGCATGTCCACATGGAATAAAACCAGAGTTCTGTTATTAAGGAATGATCAAAGGAACTTAGTGATTTGTCCCAGGTCTTACTTAGGTCTAGAGATTAGGAAAGAACTGCCTCTCTATTCTGGGTAAGTTTGTTATTATGTTTAGTAGTTGAGCATGTGTTTATTTTGACCATCCACAAGGTAGGTTGTCTTGGATATGTTTTCCATATTGGTGTTTTATTTTACTCTAGTTTTAGTGAATTCTTAAACTGATATTAGGCACAATTTGCAAGAAAATTCCATAAATCACCATCATAATTACATTGTATGATAATATCAGAAATAAAAATGGTAATTTCAAGAACTGCTAGGCTTCTTAATACTTAGTGTGTAGTTAAGTGTACTCATTATCTGCTTTATTTTCCTTGCTAGGTTCAAAGGCTATCTGTTGGAAGTATTCCACGATCTATGAAGGTTATCCTAGAAGATGACTTAGTAGACAGTTGCAAATCTGGTAAGAATTAACTTTTGTTAGCTTGTATAGGGGGTCCTAACGTATTGATTAGGAAAAGCCACTTTTTATTTTCCCAAGTGTGAGCGTAATTGCTCACCTTAAGAGCAGAGCCTGGCATGGAGGTAGGCCCTGATAGCAGGAAAGAAACTGGGCTAGAGTTTAGCAGTCTAGTCCAGCTGCTTGTTTTATACATGAAGAACCTAACTTGCCCAAGATCACTTGGAGAGTTCAGTGACAGAACTAGAACATGAACCCAGCTCCATTGACTTCTAGTCCAGGACTCTCTACAATGCACCATAGCTAAACAGGAGCAACTTTTTTAAATGTTGGATTTAGCAGTCAGTTACATAAGAAACATCAGAGGATGTGACCATCTACTACTACTGCAGCTTTATGGGGGTCTAGAAGAAAGGAGGTGATTGTTTCTCTCTGTGTTGTTAACACCACTATAGGAGTCAGATTGATTTTTGGTCTTCTGTCCTCTGAGGGTCCTCAGAGCTTCCACTGGCCAATTGCCTGAATTAAGAGGGAACTTGAAACCATATTGAAAAAAGAACTGTGGGTGTTTAACATGGATAAGCCTCAGGAAGGACATGACAACCAACTTCCATTAGTTGGAAGTTTGTCGTGTAGAAATGGAATTGGAATTATAGATGCTATTGGTTTCAGTGGGCTGAGGCTACGTGAAGGTAGATTTTGACTCAGTATCTAATAATCAAAGGTGCCCAACATGGGCCTCAGATGGTGGTGAGTTTAAGCAGAGAGTGTACAACATCTTGTTCGCTATTTGGGCCTTGTGATGGCAGTTATCTGGATGACCTACAGTGTTCCAGGCAAAACAGAGATCCTCTGAGCCTTGGAGCTTTTCAGGTAATCCCAGGCTCCAGAGCCTGGTTGTTGGGAAGTCATTCTAAATTATGCTTTGATCTTCAGGCCATCAACCAGGCAACTCCTAAGCTCTCTTTTGTTCCTGTCTCTCAGCTGTCCCCTTACTGCCTCATTGGGAAGCTTGGGAAGAATCAAACGTACAAGTGTTTGTGGAAGGGTGAGGATTAATATCGGCCAATGTCTATGGAATGGAGGTGTCTATGTTGAATTTTAAATTATAGTTTTTACAAAGAAAATGGTAGGGAAAAATTTTGTTTGAAAAATTATGATATTAGAAGATTTTGTAAATCAGCAGTGTCACTCAAGTGGGTAAATACTATTCTCTTCTGCATTTAAATATCATAGATATTTTTAATATCGTAGGAGATATTTTTAATAATATTCGGTATGTTTTTTTAAATGAATATGTTGGTGATAATTTGCATTTGTAATGCAAAAAGAGAGAATGAGAAAGGGTGCTTTCTTCAGCTGTTGGTAGAGGGTAGGTCTGTAAAATTTACATGGAACTGCTCAGTTCCAAAAGGTGAAAATCATAGACTGCTTTCAAAGTGATCATCTTAAAAGTTTTAATCAAAAACTTCTTCTAACCAAAGTACTTGATGTCTATATATCAACACAGCTGTCCTCATCATTTCTTCTCCCTCACTGTCTTCTGACCATACTGACGGAATTCCAACTGGTAGAGAGCTTGAAAGCCTTTTGGATTTATAGACTTTCAGTCCCAAAGTTGTCCTCAGAGCTGCAAATCTTTCATCAGCTTCTCTAAGGCTATATTTCCAGCCCAAGGAAAGGAGAATGGAAACTTGTTTCCCTAACACCAGCATCTTCTGCTCCCTATACTCATTCCCAAGCCTTGTCTAGACCTTTGTCTGTAAGGAGGATATGAGAGCTTATCCTTTCTCTTTCCTCCATGTATTCCAAGTAACTTAAAAACTGCTTAACGATTTCCACTTCCTTTTTATTAACATTTAAGTTAAATTGCAGGCAGGTGGGTCAGAAAATGGAAATGATTGCTAAACCTTAGCTGAATGTCAGCAATTGACTTTTAATTCACCTCAACATTCCCTCCTTTAAATATTTTTCATTCTCACTAAAACACCCTCATGTCTATAGCACAAGTGTGTCCCTTGGGCAGTAAGAAGTATGTCTGATCTCTTACTCCACATCCCAGTTCTCCCCTACTTAACAGATCAATAATGTTTCATGTTGTCAAATTCCATCATTTCCCTTTGCTTAACCTAGACTTCTCCAAATGCCTCATTTATAAAATATTTACTGAGCTGACATTTCATTAAAATGATGAGGCAAGCACTCTATGGAAATTTAAAAGAGTTCAGTATCTAGAGTCAAGAATAATTATCAAAAGACCCCCCCATCCACCCACAAATCACTAACTCATAGTCTGAAATTTATATTAAATACATTAACAGTTTCTACTTATAAACAGTACACTAGGGAAATAACTGGCTTGATCATGGATTTTCTGCTGAATGGACAAGACTCTGTCAAAGTACCTTGTCCACATAGGACTCTAGATTTTAACCAAAATCAGTAATATCTGCATCAGCAAAGCAGTGCTTGTATGAGCTTAGCCTGAACATGAAAATATCCATTGATAGAGAATAAGCTGTTTTCATGCAGTTCATCTAAACTGAAAAAAATCTTAAGCTATTTTTCTTTCACGTCACTAATAATAAAGAATGGATGGAAGCAGTCTTATCAACAGATACCTTTTTATTTATCCATAGCTACAAATCTCTGTGGGAATCAGAAGATGTAAATGGCATAATCCTTGCCCTCCAGGAATTTACACTCTAGCTAAGAACCCCAATCTGACACTCGAGGGTAATGCAGTTGGAGGTTGTGTGCTGCTGGCTGTCAGTGCAGCAAATCAGAGATGGCGATGGCTGCGATGGCTGCTGTGGTAAATATGCTAAAGAAGACAGAGCAGCACAAAGAGATTAGGTTATGAGAGTGAGATCTGTAGCTTCTAGAAAATGACATTGTTTATAATAACTTTTACTGTGGAAACCTTTAAAATGAGTATCTCTTGCCTTGGACTGTCATATATCCACAATTGTTCTGATGATCATATGAATCTGCTGCTTGTTACATATTTGAATAAATGAAAACTTGTATATAGTAAAGGCTTTTTGAAGGTATTAGTTGTTACATAAATGTAAGGTCGGTTTAGAATAATAATAATAATAGCTAATATTTGTTGAACACCTATATTCTAGATACTGTATTTTTAAACATCATCTGATTTAATTCTCACTATAGTCCTATGATGTAAATATAATTATCCCCATTTGTAGGTCGAGATATAGGCTCAGCAAAGTTCAGTAGCTTGCTGAGTTTCATAGCCAGTGAGTGGGGAAGCTGGGATTTAAATCCAAATCTGACAAGTCAGTTCTATTGGCCATTGTTCAGTAGTCTACATTTTCCATAGTATCACTGCTTATTGAAGTCAGATTATTTCTACTGAGTGCTATATCTAAAAGTTAAGTTCCTCATTGGACTCATTTAGAAACAACCTAAATATAACCCATTAAAATGACCATAGTAGAGGACTGTTCTAAGGCTCATAAAGTTGCCCCAGTCATTTTCATCTAAAAAGTTTGGGGCAGAAAGTATAATAAATGATCATTATTTTTCACTGACTTTAAAAACCCTCCAAGCAGTGGGTTAGGCAGGATCTTGAAAACGTAGTTAAAGTATCTATTTAATTTGTTACTATGAAGTTGCCTCTGGTGAGAATTATGTTTTGTATTCTGTGAATTGCTACCAAGTTCCATGTATTTGTCATTTACAGAACACTTCTTCAGAAAATCAAAAACTCTATGGATTATACATCACATATTGAAATTTAGAGACTGTAAGGCATTTTGCATCAGCAAACATATTTGACACAGCCTGTTCAGAGACATTATTTATTGTGCAAAATATAAACATCAGGATAAGCTTTAGGTATGTCCAACAAGATCGAAATCTTCGGGGAGTAGGATTATATGTTTTTTTAGTTTTGGCCCATTTTTCTCCAGTAGCCAAATATTGAATGCCAAGCATTCATAAATACATGTTACTGATGCATTGAATTGCATGAGCACAGATGTCAGTGTTTGGAGAATGTGCCTATAAACTACCCAAGGCCGCTTAGGAAAATCTGTGAAAATTTACTGTTCTGTCCACCAGGAATGGGAAAGTTTCCTCAGGTGGGAAGGAAGCAACCAAGAAGGAACAAGCAGGGTTGTATCTTGTGTTTTCTTAGTTTATGGAAAGGAACTTTGACGTAGAACAGGTATTCATTCATTTCTTGGTGCATTCATTCTTTTGTTCATTAAAAACAAAAAAGATAGTGAATAAAATGCTAACAAATATGGTAAGTAAAAATTAACATACTCAAAACTAGCTAGTATCAGTAATCAAAGATTGTCTCCTTTTCTTACAGCAAATTGATTATAGTTTAACCTTCTGGCTGCAGTTCTCACCTCTTTAAATGACAACCATATGCTTAGAGACTCTGAGAGGATGAGTATTTCACTCAGTGTGATAATGACAAATAAACCATCCAGTAAATTAGTTTCCCAGTGAAGGGTAGTAATTTGGTGTGATTATAATATGACAGATTAAGAAAAAGAAAAATACTGACTTTAGCTTTTAGTTGTGCAGATACAAGTACCTGTTTAAAAAAAAAAAAATCAGGAACCTGTGGTGGTTTTTACACCCACATTGTTTTCTGGATGAGTGCTGGATGAGTGTACTGCACTTTAAACCCTGGTCTGGGAGTGGTTTATTTCTTAGTTCTGGTCCTTTGTCATGCAAGTCTGTGCCCAGCATGCAGGTTCTACTGCTGGACTCACTTGTTTTTTTTTCCCAGGTGATGACCTCACGATTTATGGGGTTGTAATGCAAAGGTGGAAGCCCTTTCAGCAGGATGTGCGCTGTGAAGTGGAGATAGTCCTGAAAGCCAATTATGTCCAAGTAAATAATGAGCAGTCTGCGGGCATCATCATGGATGAGGAGGTCCGAAAGGAATTTGAAGATTTTTGGGAACACTATAAGAGCAATCCTTTTGCAGGTGTGTGATTAAGGCTATGAAGCTGACAACTATTCAGGGCATTTCACTCAATAGTTCAGTATGTTGTCTGTGATTAGGGAGCAGCCTTACAAGCTGTACAACTCAGTGACTGAGTTCTAAGAGTAGCAGCATCGGGCAGTACCTCCAGCCACTGTCTTCCTGGGAAGCCCTTTTCTGGCCGTCTTTTCTAATTAGTGATCTTCTTGGAAAATTAAGGTTGGATTCCAAGAGATTTTACATTTCTTCTTATTATTGTAACATCTTTACTGCCAAAAT
Organism: Rhinolophus hipposideros; assembly: GCF_964194185.1. NCBI lineage: Eukaryota > Metazoa > Chordata > Mammalia > Chiroptera > Rhinolophidae > Rhinolophus > Rhinolophus hipposideros. The sequence continues at coordinate 39,466,322 of NC_138049.1, forward strand.
GATTTCAGAGTTTTCTTCCTTCTTTACCAGTTAAACATACATTTCCTCCTTATTTAAATAGGCAGAGACTCATCCTATTACGACACCTCATCCTATTAAAGCCATTATTTCTTTTCTGATATATTTTAGATTATACAGACAACTTCACACTACTTTAGTTGAAGATTTAAAAACAGGAAATAAGCAGGAATGAGATGATGAGTGAATGGAAAGATGCAAAAAAATAAGCTTTGTCATCACAGCAAAAATTTTGATTATGACACTAAGATATAATTACATAGATTAAAATATCGCAGGCTTTGGGTTTGCAGAATATTTTTATTTAAAATTTCCCAGCGTATTAAACACCAGTAAAACCGTCAAATGCCTGTTTTCATTCTTCCTTGGCTGTATCTTCTGAGAAAAATAAACCAAAGGCAGTAATAGGCTATTTCTGATAAACTTCATCTTCAATCTAATACATAGTAATTACTTTATTCTTAAATCAGATGCTGAACTGGACAGATACCATTTCACAAAATAAGGCTCTTGCCTATCTTAGAGGTAGTTTGCTCTTATTTTGTGGTATGAATTGTTTTTTTTTTTGCTTATGTGTGTAGTACATGTGTCATGGTTCCTGATCATTCTCTTATCTGATCTATACAGAAAGAAACAAAAATCTCTATATTGTGGCTTTATTAAGGATGCCTTTTAAGAACCATGTATATTTTTAATGATTTTTTTTTTTTACTTAAAATTATTTCTTAGGATCATATCCTTACAAAAATCTGTAGCTCTTTCTTGGAACACAGTCATATCTTATTAATTGCAGTGCTACATCTCAACTCTACCTAGTGCCAGTGAGGGAAGGGCATCAGGCAGGCTCTGTCCAGACATCAGAAGCACTTTGTGCTGGCAATGAAAAAAAGTCTATCTTGTTTTAATTGGAAGGGTATAGATGTACAATTCATTTACTGAATAAAAGAAAGAAATAGGAAGTTGGACAATTAAGTTCAAGAACTCATCCTAGAAAAGTACTATACATCTCATTGCTGAATATCACTATGGTCACCTTCAAAGTACTCCCCTTGGGAAGCTATGCACCGTCGCCAGTACCTAGTCCACCCTTCAAAGCGTTTCTGGAACTCTTTTCCTGGAATGGCCATCGGAGCTGTCGTATTACCCTTGATGTCCTGAGTGTCATCAAAATGTCTTCCTTTCAATATTTTCTTTATCTTTTGGTAAAGAAAGAAGTCATTGGGGGCCAGATCAGGTGAGTAGGGAGGGTGTTCCAATACAGTGATTTGTTTACTGGCTAAAAACTCCCTCACAGACAGTGCCGTGTGAGCTGATGCATTGTCGTGATGCAAGAGCCATGAATTGTTGGTGAAAAGTTCAGGTCATTTAACTTTTCACGCAGCCTTTTCACCACTTCCAAATAGTAAACTTGGTTAACTGTCCAGTTGGTACAAAGTCATCATGAATAATCCCTCTGATATCAAAAAAGGTTAGCAACATCATTGCAGCAAGTTCACGAACTTAATTGTGAGACCTCATAAACATTACAACCTTGTGAGAAATGTTAAGTAGGAAGACGGAGAAAAGGAAGCAACATTTTTCTTTTTTAGCGTGAACAGATTCTTAGTCTTGGTCTTTTGTCATGCTTTGTTAGTTCCCCAATTACCCAGTAACAGCACAGTAATTTCACCACTTCAAAGCATATGTGTTTGTTCGGGGTGGGATGGGGTAGGTGAGGGTGAGGAGCTGTATCCAGAGGGTCTCTTCATTTTGCTAGTGTGAAGCCAGATATTACTTCACTGCTCAGCTCTTGCATGAAGCAGGAGGTGACCTGCTTATGAAGACCTGATACTGTAGGTAACTGACTAGGAGGAGCCAAAGGCTTTATTCTGCTCTGCAGTGACATCAGTGACACCATGTGCTGGGTCTTAGATGCTGGGTAGAAACCCAAATGTGGGCTTTGGGGTCGTTTGGGCCATCAGCCCACCCTGGGGTGACTCAGTTATCTTAGATCTAAGAAGTTCTCTTCATCGGGGTAACTGAATCCTATGCCACGAGAGTGGATTACAAGGCTAAAGCCACACTATGAACCTGGTCTAGAACCAGAAGTTTGGGAGGGAGGTAGAGAGGGGTAAGTATCCACTCTAACACACTTTCTTCTATGATGTAGCCATGGGAGCTTCTATTGCCACAATCCAAGGAATCGAGTTTTTCAACTAGACAACAAATTAGGGAAATGGCTCTTCCCCTTTGCTTTTCTCTGATCCTCATAGTATATATATTGTGTTGACTACAGTGTAAGGACCTCTTAAGATCAGAAATAAGCACAAGTAATACGGGTAATGTAATAGTTAACCATTAAGTAGGTCCTACTGTGTGCCAGGTATTTTTCCTTTGTGCTGTACACTTATTAACTCCTTTGATCCTCAGCAATTCTGTGATACCATTATTACCTCCATTTTACAGATGAGAAAATGGAGGCAGAGAGGTTAAGAATCTTGCCCAAGGTCAGACAGCTAGTAAGTAATAACACTGAGATTTGAATCCAGGCATCTGACAGCAAAGCCTGTGCTCTTTACCACTGGGATATGCTTCCTGTTGGCACATTAATCTCTGGTCTCTGAATCCATCTTTCCTCAACAGAGCTGGCTCTTTGGTTTAGTTTGTGGCTTAGACGTCGCCCAGGTTAGTTTGTCTACACTTAAGCCTGATTGTTGGGGCTATTTTGTCTTTCTTTCTATGTGTACTCTCTAGTTTCTGCTCAGAATTTACCTACCTCTGTCAGATCTTCTCATCTGCTTAGATTCCAGGACTTTCTTCCTGTTTTTGCTTCTGGGCCAGTCTGCCTCAATAAAGGGAGGGATTCCCACTAGCAGTTAATGAACTTCCTTCCAGGATTTGCTAATTCTTTTTGGTCCTCTTTTTACTAAAATATTTTATTCACCATTTTTGCCACCCCATAGCTTAGTTGCTACTGAGTTAATTTTGATTCATTACAAAAAGTAGGCTTTGTGTATTAGATCATAAATTGTGGCGAAAGGCCTTTTCCCTTGATGGTTTGGCAGGAAAGTGTCTGGAACTGGAATCATCAGCTAAAGGAGTACTTGTATGATTATTTTCCTCCTCAAAACAGCTGTCACTGAAACAAGAGTACAAACTCAGAGTTAAGTATGAAAGTCCTGAAACATACAAATTAGTTACCAGCTTGTGGACATTAACTTCTGGTAACATGAATGTGGACACAGAGTACCATCACAGAGGTGAATTCCATGGAAGTTAAAACAGGCTCAGGAAAGGCTTCTTAGAATCTCATAGGTTCCTCTATTGGTTGATTAGGCCAGTGATCAAATGAAATACCTATTTTATTCATGGATGGGGCAGACAGATTCTCAGATTTGGTGCTTTGACATTTTTGAAAACAGAACCTAAAACACTGGTATTCTCATAATTAATGCACATGATAAGAAAAATCCTAGACCTCCAGCTTGGATTGCTAGAGTTGAAGTTTATAATGATCTTCTTAATTAATACCCTAGTAACTTAATTCTAACTAAAACAATTTACCAAATTGCTCAAAGCAAATGCTGAATTAACTTACAAGGATGGATTGCTTTTACTTCTCTTACACCTCTGTAGAAGCTCCATGAGCTCCGAGTACCTGTTGTATTTATTTAAAAGTTACTGGCTCCTACAATCTGATTCATTGTTTCTGAGATCGAGCACCTTCCTTTTATTCAGGCAGTGGAGTAATTTTACTGACATTACTGCACCAGACAGTACAGCTGTTGGTATGTTTAAGAGATAATGTTGGACTGAGGAGGCCGAAAAGGAAATTTTTTTCTTTCCCTTCTGAAGTATACTGTAAATTTGTAGAAACATCAGCACGAAGCACCCAGGAATAAAACACAGACTTTTCATCTCATAGCATTAGTAAGAAAAGGACTTTTAGGACCAGAACTAAATTACTCACTCCTTTTAGTCATTTGGAAATGGTCCTCTTGATCATTTTCGATGGTAGAGTGTGTTTATAGGAAAATAGGACTAGAAGAGAAATTTCAGTTAGGATTTCTTGAAAATTGTTGGTAACTTCAGCTCTTTCTGCCTTTGCTAGGAAGAAATGAAATATTGGCCAGCTTATGCCCTCAAGTTTTTGGGATGTATCTAGTAAAGCTCGCTGTGGCCATGGTGCTGGCTGGTGGGATTCAAAGGATCGATGCTACAGGAACACGAGTCAGAGGTTGGTATCTATTTAAAATTTTGAGAAGTAGTAATACATATAAGGAGAGATGCTAGAAGTTTTCTCTCCTGAATAAAAATTGCTTGTTGAGCTTTGTTTTCCAAATGTAATCTTTTAAAGTTGACAGTTGTCTGACTAATACTTAACCCAACATCTGCATATCAGGAGCTACTTTCTAGAATTCCAAAGACTAAAAGAAATCCTAAGTTTTTTAATGAGTTTTAATGAGTTTTGCTTCCACCTCGAAGGGTGCCACAAAATAAAATCTTTACATGTCTACATGTTTTCATTGCGTCCCCAGTCTCTCTTCAAGAGGAAGATAGCAGAAATAGTGCTTTTTAATGTCTCCACGTCAGTATCTGTCCATCTGTGACTGTCAGTGTGTTTCTCTGACTGCTGCTGTCAGTCATCTTCCTGCCGATTCCCCTTCTGGTGGGTAGCAAATGTGCCATCTGCCATGTACTGCTCTAGGTCACGCATTCAAGCAAAGATTACTCTAAGTATGTAATTACGTCCAAATGACAGAAAGCTCTTTTGCAGCTAACACACTTAACTGACCTGAATCTGGCATAAAGTAGACTAAACCATAAGAGTACAAGGACATTATTGTCAATTAGGCTGTTTGTAGGTACTCTAAAACCATACAATACAGTATGGAATAGGAAGTATAATAAGGTTTATGTGTATTCTGTGTTTTCATTACCTAGTTTGCAAGGCACTCTGCCAAATGTAAAAGAGTTTCCTAATAATACATTTATGAAATTCTCAAATATTACTAAAGAAACTTGTTTGATCAGTAAAATGCATAGCTCAGTATATTTTTATTGTTCATTTGCGTTACATTTGAAAAATAAGAGTACTCTAAGATATTTCATTAAACTAAAATTTTCATAAAGTTAAAATGTTTTCACTTAACTGTTAGAGTCATAAATGATGTGATATTTATAAAGTACTTACAAAGTCCCAAACACATTTTTTAAAAGTACTTAAATATAGAACAAAATACTTATATGGCTTGTATGAAGACTTAATCACAGTAGTTTGGTATTTAGAAATGGATTTAAAAAACTCAAAAACTGTATAAGCCAAATTTTCTATAAAAACATTAAACATAGACCTAACATCTGGAAACAGCACAGGATCTATTAAAATAATTTAGATATTAAATGTCCCACTCAGAAATTAAAGGTTGTTATTTATGATGACAGTTAACTTTTAAATCTTTCTTCAAATGACCTTAAGTAAAAGTAATATATAAAATACGTGCTCGCTTCGGCAGCACATATACTAAAATACAAATTGTATTGGCATTCCAAGTGGACCGTTTTCTTTTTGATTAATTATACTTGTTCATGAGCCTTTTCATGGAGATTTAAAACTTTCTATTATTTACTTTTTTCTAGGTGAATCTCATCTTTTATTGGTTGGAGATCCCGGCACAGGGAAATCTCAATTCCTCAAATATGCAGCAAAGATTACACAGAGATCTGTGCTCACCACAGGAATTGGATCTACTAGTGCAGGTATTTTACAAGACAATTTTAATTTATTTAATGTTACTGCAGAAGCTAACACAATGGTTGTTTTTCCTTATGAAAAGCATTTATAACTGGAAAAATTTCAAGCTAACTTTCAAGTTACTGTCAAAAACTGAAGGAAATGTGTAGCATTTCTTTTGTAGCTCTAAGAAAATATTTTAGAAGCTCCACCATCACTTGTTTTCCAAAAACTTACCTCATGTATCCTTTTGCATCTTAGCTTTGAATGATTCTATTTGATGTTCTCATTCTCCAAGTGATTACCCATGCTTGTGCAGGAGAAAGTATGTGTCACCTGGCAGTTTATGAAGACCCAGCAAACACAACACTGAAATGAATAGGAGAAAAATGAATCTCACTTTACAAAAGTAGGTAGATGGCGTTGAGCTTAAAGCATTTTCATGCTCACAAATCTCACCAGGAACAGGAGCTCCTCTGGGAAATTTTTGGGTAGAATGTTCTTTAGTATATGGAAACTGTTTTCATCACTACAATGTGAAACTTTATTTTCATACATTGTGATGATTCTCCCACAAGTACATTTAAAAGCCTTTGCAGATAGAATGTCAAAATTCGATTATAAAGTGACTTTAGAAAAAAATTTTAAAAAAAAGTTTTGATGCAATTTTATTGTATTTTTACACCATTTTGATTGGGGAAATATTTCTCCTTTTGTTCTTTAATAGGTCATTGGTTTCACACATTTTACAAATGTTATTTGCTACTTGTTAGGGGAGCCTAATGTCTAGGGCCTGTGCTCACATTTCTTACGAGAAGCTTGTATTTTATACTTACAAAGCAGCAAATGCTCCATTAATGGTGCTACATAATGAGAGCCCCATTCTAAGGATCCCTCAGGTCTTGTGATATAATTGAGTAGTACATTAAGAATTGACAAGAAAGGATTTGTGAATTGAGAGGGGTGGATGAGCTTCAGTATACTGGAAGGGAAGTAGGCAAGAACATAAAGAACACTTCATATGCATTTTTAAATTCTTATGTCCCAGTGTTCTAGAGCTCTGTATAAAATGATACCAGCAACAAACAATAAAGGTGTTTCCCGAGTAATTATGTGGAATGTTTCCTAAATTAATTATATGGAGTGCCAAGAAATGAGTCTAAGCTATCTGTGAGCTAGTAATTTCAGAGTAGTTGGACAGTTTTACAGTGAATGGCTATTGATTCACTGTATTAGCACTTTTTCCCTTTTTTAATGCCAAGATTGTAATCGAAACAGGAGGGGAAAAGACAGCTAGAGGGAATATAAATTTTAGGACCAGAGAAAAGTTGTTGCTACTTATCTACCAAAAGGGCCAGACCAGCCTTTCTTCAAACCATGTATCACAACCCATTAGAGTCCTAAAAGTCAATTCTGTGAGTCAAAACCAGCACTTTCAAAATGAAATCCAGTACGACGCCAGAATACACTGCACACTGTAAAGGTAACTGTAAGGGTACATGTTCTTGAAAGTTGTTAATATAAATGCATCCTTGTTATGGGGTCATACTTTTTTTTTTTTTAACCACTGATTCAAGTTTTGAAAACTGCTGCCATAGACTGTCTTGGTAAAGCTAGAAACCCCAGATCTTAACACCAGAGAGTAAGACATGTGGATGCCTAAAGTTATTAAGGTAATAAATGAGCAAATGCATGCCCATTTTTCAGACTTCTGAATGTTTCCTCGGCTCAAATGATATCCTGCTTCCCCTCCAACCTATTCACCATCTCTTCTGTGATATAATTTGCACGTTTATCTTCTCAGGACACAGCTATCTACTATGATCAGAAAGGGGAAAAACAGTTCTATACCTTCAAGCTATAATTCAGATAGTCTTAAATGAGGCTAAAGGGGGGGGGGAAGGGAGAAGGGGGGGAACTATAGTTTCTCAGTTCCTAATGTTTGAATTCTAAATCTGTTTTTATTTTTAAAGATTGTCTTATAGAACCATAACAATTTTTAATAAGTTTTTAAATATAAAACGCCTGTGAAAATTGGCTGTCAGTTTACAAATTGATGTAAAAACCTAACCCTTAGATGTCAATACAAACCAGTATTATAATTAGAATAAAAACTCAGCAGTGAATTGCATTATTGGTAATTTGACTTATATATGCTTTATTTATAACAAGCACATACTAGTTCTTGTTATATTAATCACTGAGCTCTTTGTTGGAAAGTATTACTTTTATTGTCATTTTAATATTTTAACATTTTCTTTTAATTGCAATTAGACAAAAATGAAATTTTCTTCATATAATTTTAACAGTAGGATGTATTTTACTTTTAAAGTCTATGAACTAGTTAGTGGACAGTATTTTAATCTGGTATATTAAATTTCAAAGTTTAACATTTAGCAAAATTTTGTATCACAAATTCACTTTTTTAGAATGACAGGAAATATGTACAACTTATATTCCATATTCAGACAAATGCCCTTTTCCCTTCCTCAAAATAAAAACTTTAAAAAGTGCAGTATAAAAGTTTTAGATATGAAGGCACTGCATAACTCTGCATCATATGGCTGATGTCTTGCTTAGCAGCAAGAGTAATGAGAATATTCTACACTTAATTTAATGGAGCATAAGAAACTTTCTGAGGAAGGACTTAGCTCTCATCAAAGAACCTTTTGGCCCATTAAATGAATTCCTTTCTAAGATTACTTTAAAAAGAATTATCTGGAAAAGCTTAGAATATGTTCATCACAAATATGCCTAATTGTATTCTGCATGAGTGTCAGGGAATATGGAGAAGAGTACTATATGTGTGAAAATGTTTCCAAAATAGTGACTTATCTATTATGATAAAGCTATGTATACCTCCCCAAATCTACTGTTTTTATATAAATGCTGCTAACAAATGATCTATGAAAACAGTTTTAAAGAGTTAAGTTTATAGTATTTTTATAAATCTAATTTACTATAGTCTATTCTTAAACTCAGGGAGTCTGTATCTGCTCTTGACATGTTGCGTTAACTCAGGGAGTCTGTATCTGCTCTTGACATGTTGCGTTCACTGGGTAATAATGATGCATGACTCAAGGAGTGTTCTGAGGTCCTAAACTGTTACAAAAAAACAAAAACCATAGCCAGAAGACTTTATAAACAATTAACCACATTTGTTGTTATCTTAGAAACCAAACTGAATACTATTTAACATTATGTGAACTCTAGTAGTAGCCATAGGAAGCTTCAAGATGGCCTGGAAAATCAGAACCTCAAGTTCTTGGTAGCATCTAGTTGACTTCAAATCCCTTATTTAAGGACATGCCAAAAAAGACTGTAAATTCACCCCTTAAACCAAAGGGGTTTAACATTATTATAGGAAGAAATATTTTAGTTGAGGTGAACTTTGTTCTTTTGACGGCCAGTAAAACAGTGGTCTAAACGTTACTTACTGTCCCAAGAGGCTAAGACATCTTTACAACCTGGTCTAATGATTCATATTTCTTTTTAAGTGCTTTAATTACGTATCAGAGGAGAAGAAAATAATATATATGTTTTAATCAGATTAGTTTCAGAACAAATAAAATAACACATTAGAGAAAAAAGTTACTGAAAAATAGTTGTATTTATATTCCACAATTTGCTCAAATACTGGTTTTCTTATAAACTTTCTACAGGATGTTTTTAAAACAAATTCTTCACATTGTGTCTTGACTATGACTTAATGGAATTTCAGGGAAATAGTTCTGTGTGTTTTTATAGCTTAATTTGTACTAGAGGGATGGCAGGTGGTCACATGCAGTCCATGTGGGATTCTAACATGACATTTAGTGAGTTTTCTGACGTAGACCATCCCTTTGATGCTGAAGGTAATGCATCTGTTGAAAGAAGTGATTGTAGATTTGGATTACTGCTCTCTGCATCTTCCAGTTTTTCTGTGTTATCTTCCCAATTAATGTGAAATCTTGTGACTCTGGGATTGGATGCCAGAATGTTCCTTTGAAGCTAGAGGAAGAGAGACATATATAAATGGTAAATACGAAGGAAGATCACCATCTATAAATAGGAGCTTAATAGAATGGTTCTTTAAATTAGTCCTCCTAAAGGGCTAAGCTCGTATACATACAAAGGTAATAATAAGTCAAATAAAGCACCTTAAACATAAGTAATAAACAAGGAGTAGGGCTGTAGCAAAGAAATTACTGTAGCCTAATGGAAACAAAATATGGAGAATCTGAGGGAATTCATTCAGATTTTTTACTATCCAACAAAATATCTACCTCTTCAATACTTCTGTTTCATAAAAGGGAGAGAATCTCTTCTTTTTTGATGGTGAATACTTCTATGTAAGGATGCTTTATTTAACAAACTAGTATGCTCTTTAGGTTGATGTGCTATCTCTTCAGTAATATTTAAGGAAAATTTCCCACATACAATTTCTCATTATTAGTGGTTTTCTAGCTTTTAATTTTTATGGCTCATGCTTAAAAACAGTATTCTAGTTTCTTTTTCCTATTCAAGATGCCATACAGGTAACTAATTAATTGGATCATTGGAAGGTCCTACACCAGAATAAAAAGACATTCTAGCCTTATTTTAGGAATACATTCCATTTTACTCCCACGTAATTTTTCTTACATGGTCTGGCAGGTAATGTGTTCAATATCAAAAATCACCAGTTACTAAACTTATAGTTTCCAATGGGAAATCATAAAGTACTAAGTATTTTTGAGTCTACTGAATCACAGATTTTAGCTTCTCACTCAGAAGCTAAACTGTTTTCCATCACCAGAAATATTTAAGATGTTCAGTTTAACCTCTAAGAATAACAGATAAAATACGCATGTAAGTGTTCTGAGAAAACAATGTTCATGTGAAAAACAAACAAAATTTACCCCCACAATTTTGGGGAGAGTTACAGACAAAAATATTATTGAATAATCAGTACAACAAACATGAATCTAAATGTCCTAAAGGTTGAAGTGAACAGAATCATGATGTATGGGAAATGCCATACAGAAAGCCATAAACAAAGGCCTTCTTACAGGAGGCACTTTCAATTTCCTAAACCATCAGAGACTCTCAAGGTGCCTGACCAATATTAATTACCGATGATTCATCTGGACAGAGGGTTTGAGGTCATCCATGCTGATGGAACAATGATTAGTTTGCCCAGTTAACACAGGGACCATTTCAAATTTACTTTGTCTCAAAGCTGTTTTCACGGTTTACTATGAAATGGCAAGTGTTTTGAAACTGTATAGTAAAAGTAATGAAAAAGGAATAGTCAGAACGTTACCTTAGAAAAGTCTGGTTTTACTGGCGGATTTTCCCTTAATTCTGTCTCGGTGTATTCATTATTTACATAATAGCCAACTCTAATAAATTCTTGACCTCGATAGGTGCATGTAATTAGCACAACTGTGACACCTACTGCATCTGCATCTGGAATGAGTCCTGGGTTAGGGGCATCAGCCTAGAATAATTTAAAAAGAAAAGAAACACACATCACAAAAGGCTGTCAACTGCAAGGAAGATTGGAGTTTTGGTTACCCTGTGCACCATCAATTGAGGGAACAGCAACAACAAAGATTTGAAAATCATTCTTGGGAAAGCAAATGCTCCTTTTTGAGACACTTACAGCCAGAAAATATAGTTCTCATGTTTCCCCACAGTATATTTAAGGACCCTGGGTACTTGAAAGCACCACAACTTCTAGAGTAAAATAAATCTGGCTACAGCATGTTGTCATTTATGAGAGATTATGCTATACTCAATTATAAAACCTTTCATAAAATATAGTAAAATATTAAATCAATCCTCTTATTGATTCTAACCTTTTCCAGTCATAATTTTCAGACTAAATTAGCCTATTATTTGCACTGCTGCCAACATTAGCTATCCAAGCACAGATCTAGTCCTATTCCTTCACCAGGTTTTAAAATTTCTGATCACCACTCCCATTTCTAAGAGATAAAAATCTCAGTTCTTTCTTTATAAGGCCCTTCACAATTTGTCTCCAACCAATACCTCCATTCATATTCCCTTTAACTCTATACTCTTGTTCTAGAATAACACACACAGGTTCTTTAAAATGGAGTGATAATCTTTCATGCCACTGTTCCCTTGGCCCAAACGGTCTTTCCTAACATACTGAAAAATTCATCCTTTGAAGTTTGCATCAAATGTATCCTTAGTGAAGCCCTTTCTAATTCAAAAGGTAGCATTAATAGCAATCTTCTTTATGTACTCATTACTTGACACATATCCTCTACTAATGGATGTCTTAACAATCTATCCTTCAATTTTGCCTGTGATTATAAGCTTAATCTTGGGCAGGAGTCCCATCCAGTTCCTCTTTATAATCTCATGTCTGGCACAGCTCTGGGCACACAATATATATAGATGTAGTATTTTGAAATTCATTCATAACTCAGTTCCTTCCCTGGAGATATTTATGATCTTTTTGAAGAGATACCAGAATGGCGCCAGTGTGTGTCCTGAGAATATGTTGTTTGTCTTAGAGAGCCTGTACACCTGTTAGGTTACTTCCAGGGATTCTAATGTAGCTGGAAGTGGGTAGAGATGGGAAATAGAGGCAGTTCAGTACTGCTAGTGAACTGACCCCCATGTTGATTTCCATCCCCTCAGCATATTGATTCTAGGCATGTTTCTATTTGCAAGTTTGTTTGGCAAAGGATTCAGCTTAAGCAAGTTCAAGTAGAAAAACCTGTAGCCTCTCTGATCATTGAGATTGGAGAAGTGATAGACAGATCTTGTATTCCAACCAGTAGCAGCAGATAGATTCTGGACATCTGCTGCTAGCCTTTGACACACTCATGAGAAAGGCATGTTCTGAGCGGCAAAGTCACAGCAGACCAGGAGAATACTGTGACAGTTAAAAGCACAAAACAAAAACTATTTAATCCCTTCCTGCTGATAATGGTACATTTGGTGAAACACATAGACTGAACATATGTAAATGGCATATGCTTCCTCTGCTTTTTGGCAACATGTGCCCTGATACCAAGGTAAAACCACTGGAAAAATCACTAGAAGCAAATATTTTTGAATAATTTTTTTTCTACAATACTGCTAAGCTTTTTGTTTACAGTATTTTTAACAACATAAACACAGGAAAGATTTTTAAAGCTTTTGTTTCAAAAACAAGGGATTTATCTGCAAGATTTTATAGTAGCATAAAAAGGTGTATCACTCCATGTTAAACTAAGTTTCTTAGTGTGTCGTGAATTATCATCGGTGAAGTAAGCATTCTCCCAGCTTGTTGGTCAAAGGAAATACTGCTTCTTTATATAACAATTTCAAGAAGCGAAGAGAATAATAAAAATTTAGTTCTAATTATAGAAATATTTGTCAGTCATTGTACTTGCTTATTCCTCATTTAATACTCAGAACGTTCTTATGAGGTGGGACATTATCCACATTTTATAGATGACTGAAGTGACTAAGGGAGGTTAGGGAGCCTATCTAAAGTCAAACGTGCCTAAGGAGCAGTGAAGCAGGATGTGAACCAGGTCTGTAACTGCACTACTTCCCCACACACTCTTTCTCTGGTCCCCATGTCTTTCACCAAGGTTTCGCACTCACCCAACTCAGGGTAACAGAACCTTTAATTAATATATTTGAGCCTTTTAGTTAATATATTAATATATTTGAGCTTTTTAAACCATTTGTTTAGAGACAGTAAATTATCTGTCACTTTTTAATAAAAAGCACTATGGCCAGGAGACTAAGATTTTGAATTCTCCGTTGAGGGAAGGGAAAAGGAGCAGCTCTAAAGGTACCATAAGGTTAAGTAATTCTTGGCCCATGTCTGAGGATAATGGGATTATCTGACCAACAGCATTCATTTAAATTGGTCCCATCTGTGAAGTGAGAAAGTAGGCAGTCAGGGATAGGAAGAGTTCATTTTCTCTCTGGATGAAGTGTCTTCAGTGGGACCGGACCTACCTGACGGGATTCTTGTATAGAAGTACTTGTAACAAAATTAGTAATAGTTTGTAAAAACCTGTAGCTAGTTACTCTTTGGACTATTATAAATATCTCCCTCTAATAAGCATGGAAAATTGGAAATCGACTGAATAGTTTTATATAACAAATTAACATTGATTTAAAAAAGTAACACTTGAATACAGAAGACAATGTCTGAAGTCTTGGCATAGACTCAAATGCTGTCAGTGGTGTCTGAGATCATAATTAGTATTAGTAGAATTTCCCCCCAAGTAACAAAGTAGTAGACTTGTAACAGTAATCCTCTATAAAATGTGTATATTAGATGCTTTAGTAAACTTGGACTTCAGTTCCTGTGACCCAAAATCACACAGTAGATCTCGACCTACTAATACCCCTGTTAACCTAGCTTCATTACGCTGAAATAAAGTTGTTCGTTTTACCATCGTCACTCCTGGTGACTGAAACCGTAACGTGAAGATGCATATTACTAACTATACCAGTCAGTATGTATTTTGAATCCGTTTGAACAGCCACTGCCTGAAAGTCTGATACTAAGGGACTATTCACAGGAAAAGCCTAAATTTAACCATGTGTACCATGACACAGTATAAGGTTTACTGTGTGCTGTGCAAACCCTGAAGTAGACATAACACTAATATCTTTCTGCACACAAATTCAAGAAGTGGGGTTCCTTTATGGCACAGAGACTTCCTAAAATTACATGATGGAAGCAGATCAAAAGTGAATGCAACAGAAGCAGAGTGATTTAACCCAAAAGGAAAGGGATAAGGACCACAGGATGGAGTCTGTTTATAAACATATTTGGCATACATATTTACCAAGAATAATCTTACCTGAAATACAAACATATGCCTTCCTGCAGGAACAGGGCCCACTAAAACAGAGTCTAAAACTTGATCGTATTCTTCACTTTCTGCAGATCCCACATAGATAATTTTCCATTCCAAGTCTAGGGTTAAAAACCAAAACATATTTCATATTCAGTAATTACACTACGAGATGACATCAAAGACCCTTTTAATGTCCACTTAGCCATTTACTGCTGCTAAAATTGGTTCTCGTAGCAGAAAATCCAGAAAGGCACTGAAATGCACCTTATAAAATTAACATTTTTGTACCAGTTTCTCAAAGTGCTCTTTTGTGAAACACTGTCCCTGGGCAGGGACAGACGGACACACACACACACACACACACCAGTCACCCCCCCAAAAAAAAAAAACTTGGGAAATGCTTCAACCTTGTCATAAAGATTCATAAAGCACACTGGCAAAGTGTTCTGATAAAGACCAATAATGTTAATCCAGCGTTTTCCAAATTTCTTTGGCTATGGAATCCCTCCCCCACTTCTTCATATGTCATATTTTAATGTACTAAACATACTTTGGAAGGACTGCCCCATACTGTGTTGCGCAGATCCAAATCATCAAATAGCTCCGGAGTGAAAAAATCATTAGCCAACTTCCCTGTGGCTCAGAAGTAAGGGGCTCATCAAGTAAGGGTCATTAAAGGATCACAGTCCCTTCATGTCATACATTCTTTAAATTGGGGAGGGGAAACCAAGGATCCTTTTACTACTTGATAGAAGAGTATATACAATACGAACTGGCACGAAGAGGAGTAAGACACACTAAAGTGTAACCCAAGACAGTCTAATTCAATCATTACATATAGTTCAGATTTTATTGAGCAACTGTTATAAGGTGCTTTTTGAGAAGAACCCAGAGATGAGTAAAACGACTGCTCTTTTGATGGAGCCTCTTCTTTAGTAGGGGGAGGAAGAAACTCTACAAATTCAAATCATCTGAGACCTCCTGGGCCTCTCAAGGTGTTTAGCACTATGTGTCCTGCCTCTTGGAATCTCTGCACTGAGACCACACCAACACTCCCACAGGGGTGTTTCTGGATCAGTTGTGGAGAATCTAGTTAGTGCCACCATGTGTTGCCATTTTTGTGTAATTGTGGAGATATTTTTGTTCCCCAAATAGATACCAAAAATAGTATAGATACTACTTATTCATAACGTATTCAAAAACTGTCGTTTATTGAACTAAAAGCTCCTTTAGGTTTATACTTAATTTATTAAGTCAGTAGTTATTTTATGAGGACCTATTATGTCATGGGTCTGTCCTAGACTAGACCATTTTATTTCCAGCTTCCAGCACAATTCCAGATGCAGGGTCCAGCATCTGACATCTCATTAGATCATCTCTTTGTTGATGAAGATTACAGAGAGGAAATAAGCAAAATGAATATCTAGTCAGAAAGAACAGCAAATACAAAAGGCCTAGAGGTGATTGTGCTTGGCAAGAAAAAGCAAGTCCGCAAGGGCAGGAGCAGAACAAGCAAGGGGAAAAGAACCCATCATGAGATTGGGGGTGAGTGGCATGGTCAGATTATGCAAGGTTTTGATGGCCATCATAAAGACTTGGCTTTTACACTGAGTGGCCTGGGAAGCCATTGGAGGGTGTTGAGTGGAGGAGTGACCAAGATCCAACTTTCATTTTAAAAGGATAGTTTTGGCTGCTGTGTTCAGTACAGACTGTAAGAGGGCAAGGGAAAAAAACAAGATATTTCAACCATTAAGGCAAGAAATTATGTAGCCACGGGAATGAGAAGCCGTCACATTCTGGGTAAATCTTGAAGATAGAGGCAGCAAGAGTCACTTTTGTTTTCCAGGGGGGAAGGGAAGGAAACCATCAGGAGTTAGTTTTGGACATGGTCAGTTTGAGATGTCTACTAGATATCTAAGTGGAGATAATGAGTAGATCTGGAAATGGTCAACATGTGAAGCCTTGAAAATAGGTAAGATTCCGAGGGAGTGAGCTTTGGGGCTGTCCAAATAGGAGGTCAGAGAAATGAGGAACAATCGAAAGTAGGTTACAAAACTAGTGGCCCACAAGTTAGGTAGGTAACCCAAAATCCAAGTGGCAGAACTGTTTTTAGAAGGGTGTTAAAGCTATTAAAGCAGCCAAGTAAGGAAAAGACTAGGAATTGCCACATGGAGGTAATACTTTATTCATTTCGTATGCAGCTGTACCACTAGTAGAACATACAGTGCTCTTGGCCTCCTAATTGGTATGTTGGCGTTTATGATCTGACATAGGCACATAGTCATGATTTATAAACCTTTTATAAAATACCTACTCCGTGCTGGGCATTGTCTTGCCACCTCACACCTGTTGTTTAAACTTCAACAGCTTTACCATATGGATTTAAATGTACCTATAATGCAAGTAAGAAAGTGAAAGCTCTGAGAGGCTAAGTACCCAAATTCACACAGCTAGCAAATCAAAGAATCAGAATCCAAGCTATGTCTCTGCAACTCCAAAGCCTGGGCTCTTTGCAAAAATTTAAGAAGATAAATCCTTCCCTTTCTAGCTCTTAAATGAATAGTGGAATAAAGGAAGTTAATTTTGTGGGGTGGAGGGTGAGGCATGGGTGAGCACAGAGGCCATGAGGAGATAATCTAGGCTGTAACTCAGGGAACACCTGTACCTTAATTTTTATGCTTATGGGATGCCTGTTTTAACTACTGAGTTTAAAATACTCAGTACGTATTTATAAATTTGCATCAGTTGTTTTATTCTTAATTTTTTTTAAACCTAGCTTTTATTCCCCTGCCCCTGTATTGGAAGAAGGGATAGGGTCAGATGCTTTACACAGGTTATCAGTTGAAGGAGTTTATTTATTTAAAAAGTTAACTAATTGTTTCATGTGATCATGGTAATCCCAGCCTGCAAGTATCTCCATTTGTAGTGGGAGTGGGGGAAGTCACCAAGGGAATTTTAAACTAATTACACTACTTGGGAAGACCTGTGGTCTAGTGTGAAGTATATAGTCTTTGGGAATTAGAAGCCTTAAGCTTGAAAGTATGAAACACTATGCTCAATTCTGGTACGCTGTAAGTATTCAACTGAGTGTAGCCTAATTATTGACATTGATCAACTTTTTTTTAAATTGCTCCATTCAATAAAGAAGCAGAGAAACAGAAATCCCTAAAAAAGATAGCAGGAAAGTCAATCAAAAGTTGTACAGGAGGCTTGGTGACCGACCATCAGATCAAATACACCCAAGGTCTTCTATCGCCCTTGACTGACAGAAATGACTCTGTTCAATCTGCAGATTGGTGTCCTACCCACTGTGACATAGGCTTATATCAGAAACAACTAAATTATCTTAAAAGCAAATACTCCAAAAGGCTATTTCTGAAGCAAAGCCAACAGGGCATCTTTTAAAGTGCAAAGTGAACATATTTGGGGGGCTACTGAAAAGTTCAAGTATGAAAAATGGTGGCCAACCTCTGGCTTGGGACTTGAGATAAAATTATGAAGTGAAAATTTCTCGTCAGTACAATGGTACCTCGGTTTTCTAACGTAACCCACAAGTTCTGAAACGTTCGAAAACAGCCGACAGCTAGGCCTCAAGATCTTGCACTCAGCGGAAGCCACTTGACATGTTCGACTTCTGAGTCGTGTTCGAAACTGGGCTTACGGCATTCATAAACCAAAATGTTCGTAATGGATATGTTCGAAAACCGAGGTATCACTGTATGTTCTAGTTTCATTTCAAGAACAGATTTTTAAAAGAACTGCAATAGTGTAAAAGTATGGAACCTCTAAGAAGCCTTTGCTAACTCAATTTCCTTAATTCACACAGCCTCTAGGTGGAGTACACAAACATGGCAACTTTTTGAAAGATTCCTTTGCAGCTTTGGTATGACTCAGCTTAAATTCTAAAAAGATACTAAATAATTGCCCAGTCTAGGTGCCCTGGGAAGTGAAGTATACAATTGGAAGTGTTTTCTTGACATTTGTATTGTAAAAATTCTGAGGTGATTCAGCTGGGTTATGAATTGATTCCAGTTAAAATGGAACATAGTTCTGCTTCCATGAATGGCAGGTTTCAACCATCCAATGTCAAAGCCCTGTAACATCCTTCAGAATTGGCTCCTATAATGGAAAGCATCACTTGAGAAATACCTGAAATTTGAAGACCTTCTAATGCCTAAAACACTGTAGTGTTGGAATGGATTGATCAATAGTTTCTCTTGTATTTACCCATTTTTATATGCAATTGACAATAAAATGGAAAACTTAAATACGGGTATAAAAAAATGGTTCTGGTAGCTGAAATGTTTATAGTAATGCTAGTGGAAAGTAACCAAATGGTTTCAGAGTAACAAGAAAAATCCCCTTTTTTATTATCAATGGCCTATTTAGAAATTATTTTAACAAATGAATCATGTTCCAAAATGTGCACTACAAGGTATAGATACAGAGCGTGCCAAAAAAAATGTATCCACATTTTAAGAAAGGAAAAAAACTATTAAAATTGTAATAATCTATACCCATAACAAAAGGTGAACACAAGTCATGTTCGACTTCTGCAATTACAAGGTGCTCAACGTGGTTCCCATCAGCATCCAGACACTTCTGATTACTGGAACTACTGCTTGAGCAACGTTGACTAGAGTCATTGTATACATTTTTTTGGCACCCCAGTATATGTGCTCTGTGCTTTATATGCCCATTTAAACTTTATAGAGGAGCGCAGATTAAAGTGTTAATTATGGTTACTTATACAGGAGTGAGAGGGGGAAGGCACTGAGTACAGAGGGCTTACTTTATATATGTCTGTACAACTTTCAAAAGTTTATTTCAATGAGTGCGTATTTTTATAATTTAAAAAATTAACACCCTACGTAAAATACATCTTATAGATTAAAAACTAATTTTCATAGTGAAATGCCTTACATGACTTAATTAGCACAATAATTTTAAATGAACTTTGCTAAGTAGATTTCTAAGTTCAAAGAAGTTATGTCCTCTATTTAGTTGTAAAATTGCCACTGAAGTTAAACGTTTTCCCCCTCAAATTTCCAAAATGAAGCACTGGATTATTTTAATAAAGTCGCAAAGATTAGACCTTGACAAGTTTTACTTTTCTAAATATTTATTACTGGACATATTAAAACTATTTATCTTCTTTAAGACCTTAAAACATACTTAGAAGAAATAGTAAAATTTTTTTCATTGCCATTAGGTCTTTACCTTTTATCTCCTAGCCCACTTTTGTGTTTTATGTTCAGGATGTTTGGATGTGGAGTTATTTTAATTAGACTTCAATACGTTCGTGAAGAAAGTGTTCTTTCAGATTTAGAAGCCAGTAATGAAGTCCTGGTAATTAAGTGTTTTATTTATTTCTACTCTTGGGTTAAATGTAACTCTCTAGCTTCACAGTATTTTTGTTCCTGAGAGGCAGAGAAGATCTCAGTCGTCAAAGGGAAGGAGTCCGCGTTGTTCGAGGCGAGCCTGCGCGCGAGCGTCGCGAGCATCCCGGGCGCCCCGGGCACCGCGGCGCCGGCCAGGAGCACCCCGGCCCCCGGCCCCCGGGGAGCGCCGAGCCTGCGCCCGCCTCCCCTGCTGGTTGGTCGAGGGAGCCAGAAATCAGCGCGAGGACAGCCTCGCTCTCCTCCCCAAAGCGGCCGGCATGGCCACCCGAGAGAGTGCGGCGACTCCAGCGTAAGCCCCCAAAATGGATTTGCCTTTCCACTCGGGGGCAGGAAAGGGGGCAGGCGGGGCGCCGCGTTCGTCCCCCGCGGAGAGGAGGCGGCGTGACGCCGGGGTCGGTGGCCCACTTCTTTACTCTGGGTAAGATGGCTCCGCTGCTACCTCGCCGGCGCGACCACACACAGGCTTACCCCTTCCCAGCCTTCCCGCGGGGACCGCGGAGGCCGTTCGCGGCGCGGGGCCAGCCCGGCGCGACCCCCGGTCGGCTCCGCCGGCGGGAGTGCGGGTCTCGCGAGCCGCCGCTCCACCAGACAAAGCTGACAACATGGCTACCTCTGCTGGAACAAGTTCCTAGCAAGTTGAGCCGCGGCAGGCGCCCGGGCTGCGGCTGAACGCCCCGCGCGCCTCGGCGCCGTCGTCCATCAACTTCAAGTTTCCCTCCGCAGAGCGGAGCCCGGAGCCCGCAGCCCGCCCGGCGCCCAGCACCGGCCGCCCGCGCGAGGCCGGGCCCGGGAAACTTTCAACGCCTGCAGCCCGCGACTGACAGCCCGGCGACGGGCGGGCGCCCGACTCACCTTCAGACAGGTCCTCGATGCACTCGAAGGTGATCTCGAACTGGAATGGGTTGTAGAAAGGAGAAGGGTTATCCAGCACCACTACATTGTTCACCTGAACCTTTGCCATATTTTGAAAAAAACAAACAATGGGAACGGGGGCTGGTTGCGGCACAATAAAGTCCAGCGCGCGGCCGCCCGGGAGAGCGCAGACCCCCGCCCCGGCGCCGGCCCGACGTCGTGCAGCGGCGACTTGAGAAACTTTTTTTTCCTCTTTTTATTTACACGGGAACACTCCACAGTGTTTTGCAGCTTTCCTATTTCACTAAACTACAGCCCATTCTGCTCTGATAACTAGCAGCGTTGCTCGCGATTGGCTGCACCCGAGCTCTGACCCTCCTCCTCCACCGAGGGCCTTGGCGGCGAGCAAGATGGGCTCCCGCTCCCTGAATGGACTCGGAAACTTTAACTGCGGCTCCACCTGCTGGTGTGGACTAGGACAAAGGCGGAGAACAAAGTGAGTGGAATATGGGTTGGGAGGCCCGCGCGGAGGCCGCCGCCGGCGGAAGGGGGGGTTGGGGGAAGGGTGCAGGCCCCGCCCCCGGCCCGGCGGCTCCCGCGCCTCACGTCGGGCGTGGCCGCGGCGGGGCGGGGGTCGGCGAGGGGCGTGGCCACGGCCGTGGCGGCGAGGGGCGTGGCCACGGAGGGGAGGCGTGCTCGCGGCTGCAACGGCGGCGGGAGGACGGGATCTTGTGTGACGCCCGCCCCTCGGGTTTTTTTGTGTGTGTGTGTGTTTTTTCACTCTTTACAATAGTCCAACGGCTATACCGGCTCTCTACTGAATTTAGCAGATGTGATTCGGTTGTCTACTCTAGGTTCAGCTGTCTGTGTAGTGGGTAATATTTCGGGTAGAGAGAAGGGTGAGTTGCAGTGGAAATAAATTGCGTTTTGTAGACCAATGCCATCTCGAAAGGAGCAAAGCCATTTTGGAAAGCTAGCTCTTAGCCGATATCTGCGTTTGGCACAACAGCGCTATTAGTTAAATGGAAACAAAATGAAAGGCGAGGAGACGCTTTTGCGCACACACTTTGCTTGGAAAATCTGAATAGTCTTTGGGCTGCAACTGGGTCTTCCTTTCCTATGAGGAAAGTCCTAGAATAAGAAAAAGATTATACTAGGGATGTGATCAGTTACACCCCTGGTTGCTGCCGTTTGGTGTAACAGGAACATAAAAGGAGAAAATGGAAGTATCGGGCGACCAAAGAGCAACAAATACAATCTAAGAAGGGAAAAGGAGAGTAGAGAACACAAAGACATACCAAAGACATGTAATTTTCAAAATAGGTATGACCTAAACCATTAGTAAATAAAAATTTGTAGCACTTAACACAACTTCTAGGAGCCTTTGCTTTATTCAATGTGGATTCATTTATGCTGCTTGACTACCGTTGTGGACAAAGGGACAGCTTTTAACACATTTGTGAGATTGAACTGTTTGAATCTCTAGGTAAGAGTGGTATAAAGGTTTGTGTTACTACCTGCTTTTCATAAACCATCGTTTTTTCCTTAAGTGTTGTGACTGAAACCACTTAAGTTGGTTAATTTCAGAGAGAAAATTATTAAGCATCACCTATGCCGGAAGAGTTTTCTCTTAGTATATCCAGAATTTTGAGTTGTCATCGTTTGGGCATTGTTCATACTTAAGTAGGTTGCTTTTGACGAGACTTCTTCGTCTGACAGTCTCTTGGAAGTTAATATGGGACAGCTAATACCAGGCCTTCCCACCTTTAGAACTATTTAGAGTGTGGGTCCCATTTTATCGTCAGTGCAGTCAAATAGGACTTACTAGAAATGGTTTCCTCAAGCCCAGTTGTTTGTGTGCATTAGCGTATGAGTCATACTGTGGTGATGGGCACAGATTGCAATGACTAATAAACTATTCTGTGTTCACTCTTATTAGTTCTGGTCCTAACACTCGCTATGATAAAGTGTAAATTGTATGCAATACGACACACTAAATATATAAGGTAAATGACTGAAAATTAAAACATGACTCCCTTAAGAATGGTGTGTGTAGTTTTCTGAGTATTGCAGGCCTTAAAGACACTATAATTCACTTTATAAAAATGGCATTATAAACTTGATAAAGTGCATTTTGCAGTCTGACTATAGTTGTGTCATAATAAGGTATATCTACCATAAAACTTGCTTTTGGTGAACATGCAACATCAAGAACTGAGAATATCTAACAGGATATGAGTTGTTTTCTTTAAAATCTTTTAACGTGTCATATACAATAGTATTGAAGGTGGAAGGAAAAACCTCCCTAATAGTTGTTGACTGGAAGCCACAGGAATTGGCCCCAGTCCTCTCATACTGCCTCTCCTATCTTAACTGTTTTATTACTGCTCTTCAAAAATGTTGAAGAACTGAGGGCTGGCCCGGTGGCTCATGCGGTTAGAGCTCCTAACCCTGAAGGCTGCCGGTTCGATTCCCACCTGGGCCAGTGGGCTCTCAACCACAGGGTTGCCAGTTCGATTCCTCGAGTCCCACAAGGGATGGTGAGCAGCACCCCCTGCAACTAAGACTGAACATGGCACCTTGAGCTGAGCTGCCTCTGAGCTCCCCGATGGCTCAGTTGGTTGGGGCGCGTCCTCTCAACTACAAGGCTGCTGGTTCAACTCCCGTAAGGGATGGTGGGCTGTGACCCCTGTAACGTGAAATGGCAACTGGACCTGGAGCTGAGCTGCGCCCTCCAAACTAAGACTGAAAGGACAACAACTTGAAGCTGAACCGCACCCTCCACAACTAAGAGTGAAAGGACAACTTGACGTGGAAAAAAGTCCTGGAAGTACACATTGTTCTCCAATAAAGTCCTGTTCCCTTTCCCCAATAAAATCTTTAAAAAAAAATGTTAAAGAATTTTTGAGCACTCTGTCCAATAGTTTTCTCACCATTGGCAATACAGGAAAGACCAAAGAGATTCTCAGATGTGCCCTGGCATATTTCTAAATTACCTGGCATGTTGGGGGGGGGGGGATTGTAAAAGCATCATTCTGCTTTCAGAGGCAATCTATAAAATCTTTCTGAACAATTTTTTGGTGACTCTCAGACAGCTAACCATATTTGCAACAGGTAAGTCACTATGAATGTTGTCATGTATTAAGTACCCACGGGGGCCCACATGATGTTTGGAGAGCTACATGGAACGTAACCCCCAAATAGCTTCTTTCTGTGCAGATTATTTGACAGAAGGATGGCTGAAAGAGGTTGTTTTGTCTCTTAAGATGAACAAAGCCTAAATTAGTGCCTAGGACACAAATACATGAACTTTGTTAGCTATTGTTATGGGCCAAATTGTATCCCCCTCCCAAATTTATATTTTGAAGTATTAACACCCAGTACCTCAGAATGTGACTATATTTTGTGATAGGGCCTTTAAACAATTAGTCCCTTAGGGGCCCTAATCCAGTCTGTAAATGGTACCCTTGTACGCGGAGGAAATTTGAACATATAAAGGGTACACATGTGCAGAGGAAAGACCATGTGAGGACATAGCAGGAAGGCAGCCATTTGCAAGCCAAGGAGCTAGGCCTGAAAAGAAACCAATCCTGCTGATACCTTGATAGTGTTTCCCCAAAAATAAGCCCCAGTTAAGATCGTCAGGCGCAGACGGCCGTATTTAGTACGTTAAGACGATGTTCCAGGAGAAGATGACATGACTATATTTGAATAAATGTAGATTGTTGTACATGAAAAAATAAGACGTCCCCTGAAAATACGCCCTAATGTGTCTTTTGGAGCAAAAATTAATGTAAGACCCAGTGTTATTTTCGGGGAAATATGGTTGTACTTCTAGCCTCCAGAAGTTTGAGAAAATGCATTTCTGTTGTTTAAGCCGCCAGTCTGATGTTTTGTTATGGTAGCCCTAGCAAACTAATACAGCTATAATTTTTTTTCCCATTCAGAATTAGGCTTACTTGTAACCTAAATTTATTTCATCCAATTATTGGTCAGTTATCAAGTACTTTCTGTGGTGTGAAATGAGGTGGTCATTTAGCCATGCCAGTAGGGTGTGGAGTAGTGTGCTGTAGCTGGTCTTCAGAGGAAGTACCTACTGCTGGGCATGCAGCTTAAATTCTGAAGAGACAAGATGCGGCTTGCTTCTGTGATCCCAAGCTCCTCTACAGAGGGCTTCTGAGATTCTTAAACTAGAAGTTAAATTGAAATCACACACAAAGCAAGATGGAAGAGTGAATTAAAATGTACTAGATTTAAATTGGATTAAGTTAAAATACACTGAGTTAAAATGTAGTAGAACTAAGAAATCAAGTCTCAGTCCCTGCCTGCTCCAGAAGTTACAGGAATGGAAGTGCTAACTTCTTGCCTTTGTTCAAATCCTAGAGTCCACCGGGGTTAATTACATTATCACTGTTGAATTCTCTTCAAAGAAACACTTGCATTGTTACAAGCCAAATCTTTTTTACAAAAATTTTATTTAAGGATTGTTGTCATATCTTTAATTAAACTTAAAGGGCTCCCTATTATTAGTTACAGAATATCAAAATTTAATGATAGTTTTAACTAAAATTTTATATTTAAAAGTATAGTGTCGAGATTTGCTGGAGTTTATAGCCATTTCTAGAAGGAATAAAGGCTACAGTAATGATCTTAATAATAACTCATTGTATATATAGAGAGCATTTGTTGTGTGAAAGTACTGTCCTAGGCTCTGTGGAATAGTCAAAGACAAAACATACATGGGTATCATCTACAAGGACCTGTGGTTCAATAGGAAAGATAACTAAGTAAGTATGATACAGAATAGAAGGTGATATAGTGTCACAATAAAGGCTGTGTGTGTATTTGTAGTATGTATGTATATATACATTTTGAGCCTCGCGACATCCTGGTATGGTAGGAGGGTAAGGTATTATCCCCATATAACAAATGAGGACACTGGTGCTCAGAAATCAGTGCCTTTAATTGCTGCCCTAGTGCTTCCCTACTTTCTCTTTTCGGTGTCAGTACTTAAAGTGGACTTTATATGTAGAAAAAGCAATTGGTCTCATTTCCTGGAAGAACCCACAGGCTAGCAGATACTATCGTAATGACTTGATTAATGAACTCTTGAGAAAGGAAGCTCCATGAATGAGGTTGGCCCAGGTATATATTGGCAGCGACAGGAGGCCCAGCCCAGGCAAAGCTGTGGGTGTCTCTCCATGGAGGTCCTGCAGATGTAAAGCCTCCTGTTGCAGAAGGGATGTCTGGGAGGTAGTGGGGTTGAACCCTGGAATGCACCCTGATACTTTTTATTAGGCTTCCGTATTTGTTGCGTGGAGTGCATCCCCTCCCCTATTCTCTGCTCCACCTCTTAAATAACAGTTCCACTGTTTTGTGTTCATTGTTACCCACCATTAGGTTAGAGTTTTGTTGATATAAACTGTGTCTGAGCCCTTATCCATCACTGGACAATACTGATAAACACCCTTTGGATAGCTGTCAGTGATGTCGGTCAGCTTTCTGAGGCACCATAATTATGTTCGTTATTGACACTTTGTTGATGTGAATATCATCTGACCAGAAGAATACGAATGGAAATGCTTAATATTTTCTGTTCCTTGTATCTAGTTGTTTACCATGTGTTCTTAGACCTCTTTTAAATGAAGCTCCTTCTAAACTTGTTTTCCTTTAGAACTCAATCTCTACCTGTAATCCATCTTCCTTCATTTCCTTCATGTTGTACATTCTATCTTTTTCTTTCTAACCCTCCACTTCTCACATTCATCAGAGGCTCTCTCCATTTCCCAGGAAAAATGTGGTGATAAGTAGAGGACTTAAATCTTTAAAACATCTCTTGGCTAGACCACTGCTTGCACAAAGCCACTGTAAGCATAGCAGCTTTTTGAGTTGGTTACTATAGAGACAAACAACATTAAATGGAGCTTGAGACATGCTTGACAGAAGCTAGGCAAGTGAGATTGGATGCCATATATACAGGGTTATTTGGAAAAGGTCAAAAACTAGAAAGGATGGGAAAGGGAAAGATTTCACAAATGAGCTAATAGGTAATTAATAGATTTTAAGTTGGTAAAAATTGTGCTTGCTGAGGCCTTGAATCCAGCATACAAAGAATCCAGTTCCAAGTTCCCCAGTATGATTACACAGTGATTTTTTTCTTTTTTAATAACAGTTAGGCTGTTATGAACATTGGTGTACAAATTTTTGTGAGGGATAAATGTTTTCATTTCTCTGGGTCTGTGCTTAACAGTGCAATTGCTGGGTCATACGGTAAGTCCTTATGAGGAACTAGCAGAATTTCACAAAGTGGCTGCACCATTTTACATTCCCACCTGTAGTGTATGAGCATTCCAAAGTCTCCACGTCCCTTCTGATACTTGTTATTATGTCTTTTTGACAGTGGTGCGTGACGTAATGTCTAGTTGTGGCTCTGATTTACATTTCTCATGGCTAAAAATATTGAACATTTTTCATTTGCTTATTGACCATTTGTATATCTTCTGTGGAGAAATGTCTATTTGGATCCTTTGGCCATTAAAAAAAAATTGGGTTACTTGTCTTTTTATGACTGAGTTCTTTATTCTAAATACAAGTCTTTTATCAGAGACTTGTGTTTATCAGGTTTGGAAATTTCTTTTTCCCCATTCTGTGGGATATCTTTTCATTTTCTTGGGGATGTCCTTTGTGCAGCACAAAAGGTTTTAATTTTGATGAAGTCTAATTTATATTGTCTTTTTTATGCTTTTGCTTTTGATATCATTTCTCAAAAACATTGCCTGATCAGGGGCGGTGAAGATTTATACCTGTGTTTTCTTCTAAGAGTTGTATACTTTTGGCATCTTACATTTAAGTCTTTGATCCAGTTTGAATTCTTTTTTATGTATAGTGTGAAGTACTTGCTATTTTTGCATGTGGATGTCCAGTTTCCCATCAGCATCTTTTGAAAAGACTGTTCTTTCCTCAATGAATTCTCTTGGAACCCTTATCAAAAATGAATTCACCACAAACGTAAGGTCTTTTTCCTGTATAGTCAATTCTGTTCTCTTGGTATATATCCCTATGCCATTGCCACGTTGTCTTGATTATTGTAGCTTTGTAGTAAGTTTTGAAATCAAGAAGTGTGGTTATGCCATTCCCCCCTCCCCCAAGATTGCGTTGGCTATTTGAGATTTCTTGAATTTCCGTATGAATTTTAGGATCACTTTGACAATTTCTACAAAGAAGCTAACTGAGATGTAGATAGGGATTGCATTGAATCTGTAGATCTCTTTGGGGAATATTGCCATCTTAAAAGTCTTCCAGTCAGTGAATATGGAATGTGGTTTTATTTATTTAAATCATTTTTAATTTCTTTCAACAATGTTTTGTAGTTTTCAGAGTATAAGTTTTGTACTTCTTTTGCTAAATTTATTCCTAGGTATTTTGTTCTTTTTGATGCTATTGTAAATGGAATTAGTATTTTCTTAATCTATTTTTGTATTCTGCATTGCAAGTGTATAGACCTGGTATTCATTTTTATTTATTTATTTTTTGAATTTTTATAAGTTTGTTTGAGCCAAACTGATGACATGTGCTGGGCAGCAAATTCTCAAATGCTCCCGACATACAATTTTAAAAATTGATTTTGTATCCTTCAACCTGGCTAACTTGTTTTTTAGTTGTAATATTTTTTAGTGGATTCCTTTGGGTTTTCTATATGCAAGATCATGTCATCTGTAAACAGGGATAGTTTTACTTCTCATTTTCCCTTTTGGATGCCTGTTATTTCATTTTTTTTTTTTTTGACTAATTGACCTTCCTAGGACTTGCAGTCCAATATTGAGTAAAAGTAGTGAGAGTGAACTTCTATGTCTTCTTTCTGATACTAGCTGGAAAACGTTTAGACTTACTTACACCATTCAGAATGATGTTTGCTCTGGATTTTTTTGTAGGTGCCCTTTATCAGGTTGAAAAAGTTATCTTCTGTTCCTAGTTTGTTGAATTTTGTCAAATGCTTTTCCTGCCTCTGTTAAGATGATCGTGTGCCTTTTGTCCCTTACTATTATTAGTATGGGGATATTACATTGATTTCCAAATGTTGCACCAATCTTGCATTACTTAGATACAGCACTTTGTCATGATATATAATCCTTTTTATATACTGCTGAATTTGGTTTGCTAGTATTTTGTTGAGGATTTTTGTATTTGTAATCATAAGAGATATTGGTCTTTAGTATTCTTGTGATGTCTTTGTTTAATTTTTGGTATGTGGGTAATACTGTTCTTATAGAATGAGTTAGGAAGTGTTTCCTCCTCTTCTACTTCTAAAGAAGAGTTTGTGAAGAATTGGTATTTGATTCTTTAAATGTTTGGTAGAATTCACCAGTGAAGCTTTTGTGTGTGGGTAGTTTTTAAATTACAAATTCAATCTCTTTACTTATTATAGATCTGTTCAGATTTTCTTTTTCTTGAGTCAGTTTTGGTAGTGACTTTTTAGAAATTTGTCAATGTCATCTAAGTTATCTAATTAGTTGACATACATTTAATCATTGTGCTCCTTTGTAATCCTTTTTATTTCTGTAAAATCAGTAATGTCCCCTCTTTGATTCTATGTTTTAGTAATTTGATTATTATTATCTCTTTTTGGTTTAGTCAGTCTAGCTAAAAGTTTGTCAATTTTGGTTTCATTGGTTTCCTCTATGTTTCCATTCTTCTGTTATTTTTATAGTCTCTATTTCGATAATATCTGCTGTAATATTTATTATTTCCTTCATTCGGCTTCCTTTGGGTTCACTTTGTTCTTTTCCAGTGTCTCAAGGTGAAAGCATAGATTATTTATTTGAGATGTTTCCTCTTTTTTAATGTAGGCATTTATAGTTATGTTACTCTCGAAGCACAGTTTTAGCTGTATCCCATAAGTTGTGGTATTTTTTTTTGTCCAGCTACCTATTCATTGCATGAATACCTTTTTACACTGTCTCTGACAAGTGAACGTTCCACTTTTTGCTTAAATAGTTACTTTGAGGAAAAGTTCACTACTTTGTAAGATAGCCCACTCCTTTTTAAACACCTCAAGGTTTCCAGCATTTCCCTGTAAAAATCTACTTGTCTTTGTA
This sequence comes from Rhinolophus hipposideros, assembly GCF_964194185.1. Taxonomy (NCBI): domain Eukaryota; kingdom Metazoa; phylum Chordata; class Mammalia; order Chiroptera; family Rhinolophidae; genus Rhinolophus; species Rhinolophus hipposideros. The sequence goes on from NC_138049.1 coordinate 39,496,212, forward strand.
GGTTATTTGTTTTGAAGTTGCCCCAAGTTAATTTAATTCTTCTTCCACAGGATAGTTCTCTAAATATATAAAAATTATTTTCATGTCTCTAAACCTTTCTTTCAAGCTAATCATACACACCATGCTATAAACTAGTCTTTAAATTTTAAGGCATTGTTAACATGTCCTTCATGATCTGTTTTCCTTTTTTTCTTCTTCTTTTTTTTTAAAAAATTAGTATTTTAAAATTTGAGATCACAAAGTAGAAATCACTACTCCAGATCAGGAGTCAGCAACCTTTTTCTATAAATGGCCAGATACAAATATTTTAGATTTTGAGGGCCATTCAGTGTTTGTCATAACTACTTGAACCTACCATTGTAGCGTGAAACAGCCATAGACTATATGTAAATAATGAGCATGCCTCTGCTCCAAAAAAGAACATTTTTACAAAAACAGGTGGCCAGGCCAGATTTTGCCCACAGGTCATAGTTTGCTGACTCCTGCCCTGGATGTTATCTAACCAGTGCAGAACCTAGTTGATTATATCTTCACTTGTGAATGCTATTCTTGCATTAATGTATTTTTAAGATTATATTCAAATACTGTGAGGAGAAGTTAGATATAATTCTCATCTTTGTTCCTGTATAAATATTTTTTTTTCTCTCTCCTTTGGCTTCCTTCAAGATTTTGTCTTCATTGATTTTTCTGAAGTTTAAATATACACGTAGGTGTAGTTTTGTTTAACATTTTTCCTGTTCTGTGTTCCCTGAGTTTTCTGGATTTGTGGTTTGGTGTCTGCCATTAATTTGAGGAATTTCTCAGTTATTATTGCTGCAAATATTGCTTCTGTTCCTTCTCTTCCTTCTTCTGGTATTTCCGTTACATACGTTACATGTATGTTACACCTTTTGTAGTTGTTTCCATAGTTCTTAGATGCTCTGTTCTATTTCCATCTTTTTTTCTCTTTGCTTTTCTGTTTTAAAAGTTTCTATTGACTGTCAGATTTCTTTTCCCCTCAGCTATGTCTGTCTGGTCTACTAAGGAGTCCACCAAAGACATTCGTCATTTCTTTTACAGTGTTTTTGATCTTTTGATCTCTAGAATTTCTTTTTGATTATTTCTTACACTTTCTATCTTTCTGCTTACAATATCAGAGAAAAATCACCTATATTCAGTGTAAGAACCTGGTAGCACTCCTGGAACTAAAACTCACCAAAGTCTGGTGACCACTACCCCCCTCCCACCCCCAAGACTTGGTTCCTCTGAAGTTTTTAATTCTCAGAGTTGTCTACACTGACTTTCCAGCAATTTCTCAATTGCAGTTCAGGTTTTCCTATCCCAGTATTTGTTCCCATGGAGGTTTCTGCTCTGCTAAATTGCGATTCTCTGTCTTTCTGTCTTAACAATTTTGGGGGCAGTGGTTTGCCCTGTGACTTCATTTTCTGATGGATCTTAGAATTGTTGCTTTCTCAATTTGTTCAGGTTTTTACTTGGTGTTAAGATGGAGTAGCAACTTATAAGCTCCTTAAATGCTGGACCAGAAACTGGAAGAATTCATATAGTTTTCTCTGATGTTTTCTTCTATGAGTTTTCTTCTAGAAGTTTCACATTTTTCATTTAGGTCTTTAATTCATTATGACTTAATTTTTGTATGAGATGTGAGATACGGAGCAAGATTGATTTTTTTTTTTTTGCATAAAGATATCCAATTATTTGTGAACTATTTTTCTCCATTAAATTGCTTTTGCTTTTTTATCAAAAATTACTTGACCACACATGTGTGGGCATAGTTTTGAACTCTATTTCATTCTTCTGTCTATATCCTTCCTCCAATACCACACTGAACTGATTACTGTAGCTTTGAAGTAAATCTGGAAATGGGTCAAGTGAAACCTACTTTGTTTTTGGTTTGACTTTTCTATTTTCTTTGCTTTTCTGTATAAATTATAGAATCATCTTGTTGATTTCCATACAAAGAAAAATCCTGGTAGGGTTTTGTTTGGAACTGTTTTAAATCTATAGAGCAGTTTGGGGAAACATCTTTAAAATACTGAGTTTTCAATTCATTCAATGAACATAGAATAGAATAGAATATCTCTCAATTTGATTAGGTCATCTTTTATTTCCTTTATCAGTGTTTTATAGTTTTTGCATAGAGATCTTACACATTTTTTTAAAGATTTATACCCAAGTAGTTCATATTTTGGGGTGTTATTATAAATGTATTATTTTTAAATTGCGATTTCTAATTTTTTATAGTATATAGAAATAAGATTAATTTTTATATATTGACTTTTAACCGTGCTATACTTACTTATTAGTTCTAGGAACGTCTTTGTAGGTTATTTGGAATTTTCTACATAATCATAGTCTGTAAATATAAAAAATTTAGTTCTTCCTTTTCAATCTGTCTTTTATTTATTTCTTTTCCTTTATTTCACTGGCTAGAATATCCAGTGTGATTTTAAATAAGAATGGTGAGAGTAGATCTCCTTGCCTTGTTCTGATAATAGGGGTGAGGGTGGGAGTGGGCGTAAGCATTCAATCTTTTATCATTAAGTATGTTAGCTGAAGGAATTTTGTAAACACCCATTATCAGATTGAAGAGGTTCCCTCTACTCCTAGATTTTTGAAAGTGTTTTTTGTTTGTTTGTTTTTGTCTTTTATCATGAATGATTGTTGAGTTTTGTCAGGTGTTATTTCTGTATCTATCGAGGTGGTAGTTTGCTTTTTCTTTCTTAGGTTGTTGATATGGTGAATTGCATTGAATAATTTTTAAATGTTGAATTAGCCTTGCATTTGCAAAGTAAACCCTATTTAGTTATTATTTGTTATCATTATTTGTGTTTATGGTCTGTTATTTTATGTATTGTTCGATTTGCCTTTTTGTTTTTAGGAGGATTTTTGAATCTATGTTATGAGGAATACTGATCTGTAGTTTTCTTTTACTATATCTTTTTTTGGTACCATGATAATGCAGGCTTCATTAAATAAGTTGAGAAGTGTTTCTTGGTTTTCTATGTTTTTGAAAGTTTTGTGTAGAATAGATATTATTTCTTTCATAAAGATTTGGTAGAATTCACCATCAAGTCATCTCAGCCTGTAGAATTCTGTGACGCAAGGTTTTAACAACATAGTCAATTTTTAAAGTAAGTATAAGACTGTGCGTGTTATCTTTTTAAAGATAAACTTTGGCAGTTTATATATTTCAAAGAATTTGACCCTTTCGTCTAAGCTATCAAACTTAGGACTTAGAGTTGTTCATTGTATTTCCGTATTATTAATTCAGTGTCTGTAGGGCCACTAGTGATGTCCTCTTTTTCATTCCTGATACTTGTAACTTTTGTCTTTTTTTTCTTGATCAGTCTAGCCAGAAGTTTATCAGTTTTTATCAACAAAAGTTATAAAAAGTACTCTATGTATCATACACCTTATAAAGAATCATATTTATATTCTATTTGAATATCGAAGAATCTATAAAATAGATAACAATTATATCTAGTTATCCCCTTTCATAGAGGAATAAACTGAGGCCTGGATATATTAGGAAACTTGCCTACAGTATAATAGCCAGAATGACAGACCCAGGATTCAAATGCAATTATAGGTGATTCCAAAGCCTTAGCTTTTGACCACTCTGCTTTATTGACTGGTGTAAAGAGTGAATTAAAATCAGATAAGACATCTGAAGAGAATCTTCTGTGACTAGGAGCAAACTTTTCATTCATCATTGGATTATAATACCTGCTGTTCTCTGTCTTTGGACCCTTCTCTGTAAACAGTATACAATTATAAAACCTCTTGTCATAAGATCTCTGGAGATCTGCTTACTCCTAAAAGTTTAGACTGCTCAGTGAGGGTACCTATCAAGGAGAGACAGAGAATTTGGAGACTTCTGGTTGTCACAAAATACTCGATAACATCTATTAGATTTTAGAACATAGGACCTTCTAAGACCTCCCAGTGACTGGATACCTGAAGTAGTTGTCCTGATGCCATCCATTCTTGGTATACTAGAAATAAAAGCCTTGACTCTGTGCCTTTCCATTTAAAATGTAGGTATTTATTTCTCTTCATAGGTAAGATACACTGCTATTGAAAACAAAAGCTGACACAGCTTGTTCCCTTAGGTCTGACGGTCACGGCTGTAAAGGACTCAGGAGAATGGAATTTGGAGGCTGGGGCATTAGTGCTTGCAGATGCGGGCCTTTGCTGTATCGATGAGTTTAACAGCCTTAAAGAGCATGACAGAACCAGTATCCACGAGGCAATGGAGCAGCAGACCATAAGTGTCGCTAAGGCTGGGTAAGAGTTTCTTTCTTTAAAATCTATTGGAATGGTGAGGTTAGTTAATATGTGATTATGGAAAAATGTGAACCCTATTGAACTGCAACATATATCTGGTCCTCTCAGTGATTGTCAGTTAACACCTTTCAAGACACATACTAGTTTTCCCATGTTGTGAGTGAGGGAAGTAAAAATGAGTTGTTGGGAAAAACAACATCTAAAAAATGTCTGCTTTCAATGGCATTCTCCTTATGTAGCTTAATGGAAGCTTGATCACAGCAAATGGAAAATGGAATAATAATAATATATATTAACATAAGATGAAGTACCTGTTGTGACTCCAGTAGGCTTGGGTTGAGGTATGTGAGTCCCTGGATGAAGGGGAAAAATATTCAGGTTCGGATAGAAATCCATTCATCCAGGCCCTAGGTGGTTATGGGAAACTTATTTGGCTACAAAAGCTGACCACCAAGCAGGCTGCCAGGTCGTCCAAGCAAAGGACAGAGCCTGAACTACCTCAGCCCTAATGTTACTATTAGAGGTCTGAGGCCAGCTGATCAGGCAGATAGGGCTGCCAGCAGAGTCTTCAAACAGTAGTGGTTACTTGGGAGCCAGGCAGACACTGCGTTATAGATTCTGTGAGATCTATTCATATACATTAGCAAAACAGGAAAGAGGTGAGAGGGGTGAGAGCAGGGTATAGCCCAAAGGAAAAAGATACAAGAAAAACTAGACAAAACCATTATCAGATCTGTTCGTTTCACTCAGTAGATGTTCACTCAAATGTGTCTTTATTAAGAGCCTGCTGTATGCCAGGCACTGTGCTCGGCACTGAGAAGTTCAAAGATGAATACAACATTGTCCTTGAGGTGTTCACTGCTTTGCTGGGAAAGCTAGACATGAGCAGCAAAGTGATAAGTCCATGATAAAAGTGTTACGAGAGAACATATTTAAAAATAATTACTGCTTTAAAACAGTTTATCAGGGGAATCACTGATAATAGTTTACTAAGTGTCTTCAAGGCTACTTTCTTTTCTCCTTATGTCTCCATTCAATTAGCACATTTGCTGGTTTGTAGAATCTGTCGTTTATTTTGCTATACCTTTTCCAGAGGAAATTTGAGGCATTTTGAAAGATTCCTAGATAGTTAACCCTGACATCAGGGAAAATTGGAACAAATGCTATGAATATATTTTCGAAAGGGAGAACATTGGCAGTGCTATATAATGTAGGCTGCAGAATGAATCTTTGTAAGTGAAAATATTTTATTAACCACTCCTACTGCCTTTACCCTCTGCTAAGTGTGAATTAGTATGAACCTTTTGTGCTACCCATAAGTATGTCGTAAGTTCCAAAAGAAAAGTTCCGGTAGATAAACACTTTGCCGTGGCACCCACTGCTTGGGCAATCTTGTCATAACTATAACCACTTTATGCACTGGAACAGTGCTTTTCAGACTATTTATCGGGAAGGACTAGTTTTAATGCTATTTTCAGTCTATCAGAGAGCAATATTTTTATAAAATACAATAAAATTATTTTTAAAATTAAATTTTAAAAAGCAAAGACATATGAATTGCAAGCCTAAGTTCTTCCACTTAGGATGTAGAAAGCAGTAAGAGCATGGCCCTCCCATTGTAACAAGAAAAATCCAGATAGTCCACAGAAGTCACAACATTCCCGGAACTTACCAGGGAGCTGGACTTACGAGGAAGATCAGGGCCCTTGATTCCGAAGTGTAACAGGCCCCTCCAAAGGGAGATGGGGCACACAACCTGCCACTTTGCACAGCATGAGAGAAAGAGATGGCTGCCATAGAAGCAAATAAGGAGAAATAACTAAAATTAATTTTAAATTCCCTGAATGCCAAATGTGGGCTAGCATATCAGTTTAGAATAACTGGGAGCTCCAAACACGAGGGGATTTCTCACTTGCAAGCCCTTCTCCATGGGCCTCTGCCAGATGCTCACACGAAAAAATAGGCAGGACCGAAGACCAGAGTGACCCTCCCCTGCCCTCACTAGTCGTGCAAGCCTGAGACGTGATTGCTGCTGGGGAATAGGCACAAAACCCTGCTGCTTCCCCAGACACATCTCTCATATGAAGCAAAACCTGATCACTGTAAGCAGGGCCTCTGGGAGAAGGGTAGAAGCAAAAAACCTTCTGCCTCAGGAGGTTAGAGAAGCTTCCTTCCCTCCCACAGGAACCAGGGGAAAAGGTGCTGCCTCTGGGAGAAGGGTAGAATCAAAAGCTGTCTTCCCCTGAGGGAAGGGCAGGAAAGTCTGGGGCCCTAAACAACTATACAGCAGAGTGTACAGTGGGGCAAGGGACGGAAAAACCTCTCCTGCCCAGGAACCACCAGACACATGGCAGGATTCAGCTGCCACAGACGGGACAGACAGAAAGGCCAATCGCTCTCCTTAGAACTCCCCTCACCTCAAAATGCGCCTAACCCCAAGGAACAAGCAATAGTAGTCTGCCTCTGGGGAGTGCGTGGGTCTGGAAAGAGACCCCTTTGTGGTGCAGGTGTGCAGTGCCTGCTGGAAGCTGAGGCTAGACAGAAGCAGAGGGTAGTCTCCCAGCACTGACTGCAGTCCTCACACGAGGAAGACGTGATGGCAGCTCAACACTGGGAGAATTTGACGTCTGGCGCACTGAGGGTAGGACAGCAGTGACAGTGCCAATACCCAGTCAGCTGTGATGGCCTCACACTATATGTGAAGTGCTATAAGAGTCTCTGAAGGTGGACTGTAATAAGTTACAGGTGGAAACTCTAGAACAACCACTAGAAAATGAAAGAGGCATAACCAGTAAGCCAGTTGCAGGGGTAAAATAATCATAAAAAATAATCCAAAAGGAGACAAGAAGGGAAGACAAGGGGAACAAAGAATAGATGGAACAAATAGAACACAGCAAGATGATTCAAATTCAACCATATCAATAATTAATAATAAATCATTTAAACAATTAAAAGGCAGAGATTGTCAGATTGGATAAAAAAGCAAGACCCACCTAAATACTTCCCTCAAGAAACTGACTAAATTCAAACACATAGGTAAGTTAAAAGTAAAAGGATAGAGAAAAATTCCATGGAAACACTAAAACCTGACCAAGAAATTACAGGAAAATAAAACTACAGACCAATATCCCCTATGAACATAGCACGAAAATTCTTACCAATCCTTTCGTAAATAAAATCCAGCAATATATAAAAAGGATTATATATTGTAACGAAGTGGGGCTTATCTCAGGAATGCAAAGTTGCTGTAACATTTGGAATCATACAAACCCATGGAAGAGAATACAGGTCCAGAAATAGATTCACAGGTATAAAGTCAGTTGATTTTCAATAATGATGCCAGGATAAGTCAATGGAAAAAAGATAGTCATTTCCAAAAAATGATGCTGGTAAACTTGGATATCCATTTACAAAAATGACCTGTACATGACTACTTACTGCAGCTTTTATTCAGAATTACCCAAGATTGAAAACAACCCAGAAATCCATCATGTGGTGAATGGCAAAACACATTTTATACATCCATGCAATGAGATATAAATATAAATAAGTAATATAAAGGAACAAACTATTGATACATGCAACAACATTAATGAATCTTAAAAGGGTTATGTGAAGTGAAAGATGACAGGCACAAAAGACTATGTAGTTTATGATTCCATTTATATGAAATTCTAAAAGGCAAAAACTGTAAAGAGAGAAATCAGATTAGTAGCTGCCAGGGATTGGGGATCAGGGGAGGGGATTGACTGCAGAGGGGCACCTTGAAATTTTGAATTTTACTGTAATTATAATTTTAAAAGTATGTAAATGTAAATATTTTATTTTTAGATTCAACAGACATGAAATCACTATCAGATTGCTATTGGAGTTTCTAAACACAACTCTTTCTGTACTCATCTCTTCCCTAACAGGTAACAACATGTGAATAGGTACAAGTTCACAGCCCGAGCTGTGAGCACTGATGGTAACTTGCACAGTAAGACACCACATAAGGATATGAGGGAAGGGAATGGAAAGGAATAACAGTGCCAGGGAGACTGCTACATGTATCATCAGTAAAACCCTTTTTTACAAAATTGAAGTGACATCTTCCAAGGGAAATAATTTATTTAAAGAATAATTCTCAAATTGGATTTCTTTTGTCTGTTGGGAAAGGAGAGGACTCACACAGCTGGGAGATGAGATTGGAACTCTATTTTGCTACTACTGTTTACAGTCAATTTTTCTCCTTTACACCGTGTGTCATATGTACACTGTATTGAAAGGAGTTTTGCCTGAGAAGCACTTTGAACTCTTTGATGTAATGAACTTTTTTCTGGGGTTTCCTTTTTAGACCATTGCACCATGGTAGGCATTGACATTATCGTTATTATCATGGCAAACATTTGTATGATTATCTTTTCAAGATAAAATTCTTTGCATGTTTCTCTTTTGTCATGGCTACTATCCAGAGTTTCATACTTCTTTGAACTGTGCCATGGATCATGACCAGTATTTTAGCCTTCCAGCTCTCCATGACCCTCCCCAAGACTGCCACCTCTGGTTCCAGGTTCCTTTCAGGTTCCTTTCTGTTCCACAGTAGTTACTGCTTTGATTCACAAGGTCTCAGACCTGTTCTCTATATTTCTCCCCTCCTTGTGGGCCTCTCTCTGTCTAGGGGTGATCTTATCTGTGTGCCACTATCGTGAGGACCCTTTTGCTCACTCCTTCTTTTTCTTTCTTTATTGTTAGGCAATGTATAAACATGTATAAATACATAAGACAGAAAACAGCAGGGATCCTCTTGGGACTCAAAAAATACCAATGAAGGAAGAGGTTCCAGAAACGTTTTTTAAAGCATAAGACATATCAGTGCCCAGACCAAGGGTAGGGAAGGCAGGCCCGAGCCAGCAGTGAGTGGACTAAAGGCTCCTCCCTCTCCCCAAAGCAGGACAACCCCAGCGACCTCTCCACCAGCAGCCAGTCCACACGGGCAGAATGCCAACCAAGGGAAAACTGCCAGGGAGCTTTCCCCACTTGGAGAGAAGGGCAACACACAGGGTAACCAAGCGCTCCCTCCTCCCATCCTTGCTTGCTCCCCTCAAGGCTACAACTGAGGAAAAGGAGTGTCCCAAGTCACTCTGACCCCCTTGCCCAGCTGCCCTGGCCCCAGTGCACCCAGACCTGGCCTTTCCCCGCTGAGACCCTCTCCCAGCTGAGACCCTGTCCCGGCTCAGGCCCTAACTAGACCCACCAGGTGCCCAAAGTTCACTGGGGAGGGATGAGGTGGTGAAAAGGCTGGGGGTAAAACCAAACATCTTTCTTTGCAGTCGTCACTAGGGCTGTTTCTTTCTGCTGATTTGTTTGCTGGACTACTCTTCCAGCTGCATGGCCAGGCACAAGGCCTTGATGACATCTGTATAATCCCCTTGAGCTCTTCCATGGGCCTCTCTTCCAGCTCTCCGATCTGAGTCATGGCTTTATTAAAGCTGGACATCTGAGAAGACAGTTCCTCCTCTTCCTTGGAGAAAACGCCTATGTTCAGCGCTCCATCAGAGCTGGCTTCCATCTCCTCTGTTTCCATCTGAGTTGGCTGCTCCCCACTGGGCCCGCTGTGGGGGCTCAGCTCCTTGACGCTGCATATCTTAGTGTGTTTAAGGTATATTCACAGGAGCTTATGCCCAGTGAGATCGTGGCAATCATGCAGGTCCTTGAGTTCTCCCCGATAAAGGAGTCCCGTAGCAGCTGCGTTAGCTTGCTCTCGCGGAACGGGGTGTGAGCCTTGTTCTGTCCTAGGGCCCTGATGCACTCCTTCAGAGTCAGGAGACTTTTGTTGATTTCCGCACCCTCCATGCGGGTCTGCCGGTCCGCACTGGAAGTGTCGGCACCTCGCTCGTTCCCTGCCAGATTCACCAAAGACAACTTGCCATGCACTCTCCCTTTGGTTCGAAGAAGAATCTGGATGCAGGTGTGGGAGCGGGAAGAGGTGAAATTGGCAAATGTCTGCCCAGAGGTCCTGCAGGCACGGCCTACATTGATCATCCTGATGACATCGTCCGCCCAGCGCACCAGGTGCTCCTGCAGCCCCACCACCTGCACCTGCTGCCTGCCATCCTCCAGCACGCGCAGCTTGGCCCTCTTGTTGAGCAGGTCGAATAGCTTCCCATTGTAAATCTCGAAGAATGTCACATAGACTTCCAGACCCAGCTTCTGATAGTGGGGCTGATTCTTCAGGAGGAAGACATCATGGGATGCCATCGCGTAGATCCTTTTGGATGTATTCTGGGCTTTCCCAGAGGGGTCTCCGTCCATAGTATGTGTCTTGCCACTTCCCATCTGACCATATGCAAAACAGGTTGCTTTTCCACCTTGGAAAATTGCATGTAACAATGGCCTTGCTGTGAACCTGTAGACAACTTCATATGAAGCCGTTTCATCAAATGCAAAGTCAAAGCAGAATGCCTGGTTCTCCAGATACTTTGTTAAGTCCACTTTTAACTTGGGCTGGTGTACAAACAGGAGACACTTGCTAGGAATGGAAATGACGTCAATTTCTTTCCTGGTCAATTGTTGTTTATTCAGTGGGCATTTCCTAACACAAACACATATCCTGTGCTCTTCAATAGGATCAGTCAGAGTAAGTGGATGACAATCCAAAGTAGCCCGAAATTTTTTTATCATCTGGGCAAATTCCCAGTTTGGAACACTGTTGTCACACTCCTGAGCTCGCTTTAGTCTCATTTCAGAATTCTGGGCTCGCTTCTCTTCTCGCTTGCCCTTCTTTTTTTCCATTTCCTTCACAATACATGATTTCCTCCGAACTGAGTTCCCAGGATTTGCAGACGAGCTGCCTCGGAAGGAATGCACTTGTTCTTCCACTTCTGCGCTGACTATCGTCAATGATATTTCAGCCATTGCAGGGCAGGAGAGCCTATGGGGACCAGTGGGAACTGAAAACTGCTTGCGGGAATTTGCAGGCACAGGCAGCTCCACCTCCATATCATTCTCCTGAGTGGTGATGCAAACCTCTGGGATAGTGGACATGCGAGTGGAGCGCCCTTGGACACCTTCCTTTGGAGCGGGAATTTTGGAGTTGACTGATTGGCGTTTTTGTTTCTGAACCGTTACGTTCTGCAGGGGCAGATTGTCCTTCGGGCGTAAGGGAAGAAGCTGTAAGAGTTCTGGGTTTATTGTGGCCACATCTTTAAAATCAATCTCTTTGCCCTTTGTGGCACTTCTTTCTGTGCGTTCCACTGAAACACAGGCTGTCTCCAAGTTCACCGTCAGTACACTGGCACTGTGAATCAAGCCATTACTGCCTTGGATGTTGATGGCGAGACTGGGAAACAAGCCGGCCCGAGTCTGTTAGCAGTGCACCAGGGCGCTGGTGAAAAACTTGAAACTGAAAGAAACCACAACCCTTCTAATCCTACGGTCTCCTCACTCCTTCTTTTCGCTAAGTCTCCACTGATCTTTCTATTTCAGTGTGGGCTCTAGATTAGCTTTGCTGGTTTCTAATGTCTATTTGCCTATTTACATGTAAATTGAAATGCTTTTTTTTTTTAATTAAAATTTATTGGGGTGACAATGAATGGTTAGTAAAATTATATAGGTTTCAAGTGTACAATTCTGTAAATCATCTGTAAATCACATTGTGTGTTCACCACCCAGAGTCAGTTCTCCTTCCGTCACCGTATATTTGATCCCTTTACCCTCATCTACTATCCCCCTGGTTAGTACTTGGATAGGAAATCGAAGTTTATAGTATATTCTCTCTCTCTCTCTCTCTCTCTCTCTGTCTCTCTCTCTCTCTCTCTCTCTCTCACACACACACACACACACACACACACACACACACTTTTTAGTTTTATTTTACGGGTTTATTTGCTCTCCTTCTTTATCCATGTGTGTCTGGAAGATATGTTGAGAGATTTGGATGTAAGCAGCTGCCATTATCCTATGAAAACCTAGAAATACATGTTTTTTATAGTCATTCTTTCCTGTTTAACTCATAATACCAACTTTGCTGTGTGGTTTAAAAACATTAACCATGTTTTCCTTCAGCCATTTGTAGAAAAAATTGGAGAGACAGTTATCTACAATTATTTCAAAGGACTCAGATATAGAAATGGAATTAGACTTGTTCTGTATCCTTTAGAATCAATGGCTGGAAGGTTCAATGAAGCATAGAGTTAGTACAAGGTAGACTTTTTAGATGTTAGAGCTGTCTAGAGATCAAGTAGGCTGCTGTAGGGTTGCAGAGGTCTTCAAGTTTAGAATAGAAAAATTTTATATAAGGAATTCAAGCATCTAATGAGGAAATGGCTAACCTTTAAGGTGCCACCTGCGAGATACTGCAATTTGTGGGCTGGCCCACAAGCTTAGCCGTGATGAACAAATTTAGCTGCTGGCCGGTACATTGCAGAATATGTACATACATCAAATATGGTTTCACATTATGTCATAATATATTGAACATGGTCTGTGCTAGACATGGAAACTGCATCAAGAGCTCTCTCTCTTTAAAATGACCACAAGAATACACTGGGTGTATTATTGTAATAATTAAGTACAAGAATCTCCAGATCTAGTCTGGTTGGGTTGAGGTTCCAACTCTACTACCTGCAGTTGGGCTTGTATGTTACTGGACTCCTCTGTGCCTTGGCCTCCTCTTTGGTAAGAAGGTGAGACTCTGTTTTGTAGGGCTGTTGTGGACACTCAATGAGTTAATCCATGTAAAGTTCTTAGGATACAACCTGGAGTGGAATAAATGCTATTTAACTGTTATAGGTCTGCAATTCCTTTCAGAAACCCTTGGGGCCAGATGCATGTTGGAATTCAGATTTTTTGTTTTAATTTTAAGAAGGTAATACAGTGCATATGTCATATATTATGACCTGTAATACAAAGGCTTCTATTCCCTAAAATAGGAATCTCATTGAGCCATCATCCAGATATTCTGGGCCTTTTCTCTAGAACCACTCCAGGTGTGTGTGTTTTTTGAGATGTTTGGTACCTTGCAATATCATTTTTCAGGATCTGAAAATCTCTGCTTTTGCTTTCTCTCTCTCTCTTTCTCATGTCTCAAGTGACTAAAGTCTGATTGATTTGTGAAGGATTTTTTATTTGAAGTCTAGTCTCCCTAAGGATGTTAGTGCGAACCCCAGGCTCAGAATATCTGGCTGGCCTCCAAGGCTGCAGGGAGTTGCTCAGATTTTTTCAGTTTTGTCACTTTATATACACTGCACAAAGTTAGAGAGTTCTTTTTAAAAATAAGAACCACACACTCAATTGTACCATACAAATTCTTTTTTGACTACAGGTTAAACTTGATCCATATCATAAGCCACACACCCGCCATTCAGATCAGATGTGCAGATGACTGGGAGGGAACCAGTTAGTATGATCTCAGCAGTGTAAAAGCTTGTTGTGGGTAGTCAGAATACAAAAAAAAAAAAAAAAAAAAATTGCTGAAAGACTCAGGATACCTAGAGTCTACTAAAATGTAACTTAACAGTATTATTTACCAAAATACAGATCCTATTGAATTAGTACATGTTTGAGAAAACCAATAATTTTGTTGTTTGCTTATGTTACTAAAATCTGAAAACATTTTTAAAGTTTGAGATTTTAATACCTCACATTTGTCCTGACTGCTTAATGAGATTGAAAACGAAACCAAGAAGCAAATGCTGCAATATGAGCTTAAAGAGGGTTGTCAGTATTTACCTGTATTGGAATTGAGCTCTTTTTAAACTATACAGATCAGTTGCTGTGCCTGGTGAGTGTGAAGTCATTTGAGAGAGCTTTATGCAATGGTGATCTTTAAGGGCGTGGATTGCTGAACTAAATAATGATTTGGGAAAGATAATGATTTGAGGAAGATAACATTTCAATATTTGGAAGGTTCTTTTCAAATTTAACTAGGATAGTATCTCATCAAGGGCAGGGTATCATTAGATTCCTAAATAATGGAGGATACCTTGCTATTTGCTGAGGACACATCTTAGTAGAAAATTTGACATTGAAATTATATATATTTGGCGCTACCAAATTATACTCACATGCCTAGGTAGGAAGTACAGTCTAAAATTTAAAAACAACAAGATGGCAATTTATTGTTTTGCTCAGGAAACTTGCCTGAGCACTACGCAGTGTCATGCTCTTTGCTGGTTACTGACACCACAGAGGAAAAGATAAGGCCTTTGTTCTCAAGCTCACAGCCTTGTAGCAAGATGCACAAGTCAACATTTATTGTGCACTGTGACTCTAAGAGCCGTAGAAGAGCCACAGCACTAGTCCCCATTCGGCTGGTTTTCAGTTTTCTAGTACACACCAGGCCTACTGATCAGAATGTCTGAGACAGGACCCTGGAATCTGTATTGTTGAAACCTGCCTCGGTTCTTGCTGATGAGGCTGGTTTAGAGACCAGAACTCCCAGGTAAGATTGCACCACACCCAGGCACTCTATCTGCCTCTTCCCCTCCGGATTGGGTGAAGCTGCAAGTCTGGTGACATCCTTTATAAACTAGCCTCAGGCTAAGGTGGGGAGATGGGAGAGGAGGGAGCCATCCTTTCTGCCAAGCCCAGAGGTCTCTGACCCTGGTGGGCTGAAGGGGCTGTGAAACATGCTGAGAAGCCTTCCACAGAGGCATCTAAGCATGTGAAATTGTAAGTTCAGATCAAGTACATAGAGTTTTCAGTTCTTTCTCGATGATATATATGAGCAGTACTTCCACCCCTTTCCTCTTTCCTATTCCCATGGCTTGAGAATCTCATCTTACCGCTCACTGAGTCAATCTAGATGTGAAAGGTAATTTGTCAACTTTATCAGCCTTGTTAAAAAGAGGGGGAGCGTGTGTGTGTGCCTAGCATTTTAGGTTAGCAAAAATAGGTGTAATGAATGGATTATGAGAATATCATTAACAAGTTTTCATTTTGTATAGTTTTGTGTGGGGGTGGTGGTGGGGTGGTTATCCCATTTTTCAGATGCTCATTTTTAGGGAAACAAAGATTGTTGTTTTTACAAATGTACCGTTTATTGTGATCATTTCCTCTGACTTTTTCTTATGACAGCTTTGAGATGTAATTCACATACCACATAAAACTCACCCTTTTAAAGCATACAGATTCATGGATATATTCATAGAGTTTGCAACTATCATCACTATCTAATTCTTGAATATTGTCATCACCCCAAAGAGAAACCCCATACCTTTTGGCTGTCACTCCATTCCCTCCATTCCCCATTCCCCTTATCCCCCAAGTCCCTGGCAATGTTAATCTACTTTCTGTCTGTGCAGATTTGCCTATTCTGGACATGTCATATAAATGGAATCATACAAGATGAAACTTTTTGTGTGTGACTAGCACTTGGCATAATGTTTTCAAGGTTCATCCATGTTGTTGCATGTATCAATGGTTTGTTTCCTTTTTATGGACACCTCCTGGCTTGGCGATAGCTGCCTTCTCACTGTGTGCTCACAGGGCCTTTCCTCAGTGCATGAGTGTGGAGAGAGTGAGCTCTAGTCTCTCTTCTTTTATAATCCCATTCTGGGGGCTCCAACCTCATGACCTCTTCTAAACTTAATTACCTATTTAAGACCCCAGTTCACAATACCATCACATTGGTGGTTGGAGTTCAACATAATGAATTTTGGGGGGACACAAACATTTGGTCCATAACAACCTCCATTATTTATTTTTATTGTGCTGAAAAGACACATAAAATTTACCCTCTTACTTATTTCTAGGTGTATAGTTCAGTAGTGTTAGGATAGTCACATTGTTGTGCAACCAATGTCCAGAGTTTTTGCATCTTGCAAAACTGAAATTCTGTAGCCATTAAACAAGTCTCCATTTTTTCCTTTCCCACTTCATCGCAATCACCATTTTACTTTCTGTTTATATAAATTTAACTACTCTACATACTTCATATAAGTGGGATCATATAGTATTTGTCTTCGTTACTGGCTTATTTCACTTCCCATCATGTCTTCATGGTTCACTCGTGCTATAGTATGTGACAGGATTTCCTTTCTTGTTAAGGCTGAATAATGTTATTGTACGTATAGACCACATTTTGTTTACCTGTTCTTCCATCCATGAACACTTGGGTTGCTTCCACCTCTTGGCTGCCATGAACATGGCTGTGGCCTCCATTGCTCTTATTCAACTTAATCATGGCTACTGTAAGGATGTCTTAGGCAGAAGACTTAACCCTTAATCCGTGTCACTGGACACACAGAAAATTTACTGGGCCTTTGTTGTTTTAAAGCCTTTTTCAGTCTTGCCTCATATTTTCTAGAGTCTAGAAGCAGTTGTTTTTTCCTAACCCTTTAAAGCCTCAAACTTCTGAGCTGTCTTTTTTCTTTTCTATTTCTCCTTGAAAACTGGTCAGTTCTTTTCTTTAGTCAGCTCTTTCCTGTAATATTTTGCCAAGGGATGTGTTTCTTGCTCATATCACAGGCTGATAGGTTGAGGGTGGGGTGTTCTGCTCCACGTCATCATTCAGGGCCCAGGCTCATTCCCTCAGGTGGATTTCTGACTCCAGAGCCTTATCCTTATCTAGACTCTGCTGGCAAAAAGAAAGAACAGGGACGGTTGCACAAGAAGGCTTTTAGATGCCTGACCTGGAAGTAGCATAGATTCTTCCACTTCCATTCCATTGGCTAGACTTGGTCTCACCAGCCTACTTAACTGTAAAGGGGGAATAGGAAATATAATCTTGCTCTGCACCCAGAGAGAAAGAAAATAAGGTTTGGTGAACATATAGCAGCTACTACCACAATCTAGAGTTTAGATGATAAAGCCATGAGTGTAGATGGGGATCTTCATAAAGGATGTAATGAGAGACTGTCAAAAAAGCAAGGCCACTTTCTGGAGGGCCTGTAACGGTAAAAACAATTCATGTAACCCAACTTTACCCAATAATGTAACCCAATAATTTATGTAACCCAATAATTAGAAAAATTACTACTATGTTTGTAGGAAAGTTTACATATATAGATTAAAAATGCAAAATGGCTCTTTCAGAAACTGGAATGTTTTCACTCCAAGTTAAGCAGGAAAAATATACTGGTGTGATTATTTTGTGACTATTGAAGCTTGTGAATATAAAATGACTCTGAATTTTAGAAATACTGAACTAAGTAAAGGTTTATTTATTTTTATTTATCACTTATCTAATGCATGTTTATTGCTCATTTAAAATGTGACAGGCAGTGTGAGGATTATAAGGATAAGTGACAGTCCCTCAAGGAAGATCAAATTTATTAGGAAAAAAATAAGGCAAGTAACTAAATACCTAAAATATCAAGCAAAATCTTTAAGACTATAGGAACTGTGTATCAGAAAGGTTATACCACTGGGGTGACAGTCTGGGGGTGAAAGAGCATTGGTTTTGGAGTTAAGCAGATCTGGGTTTGAATATCAGATCTGCCGCTTTCTCTGTAACCTTCAGGAAGTTATTAATATCTCTGGACTTCTAGTTTTCTTAATTTCTAAATCGGTGATGGAAATAGCTACCTTTCAGGTTATTGTGAAGATTAGGAATACTATGTATACATAAACCCTAACACGATGCTTGGTATCACAGATATGGAAGATATCTTTACTATTATTGAATAAGATGGAGTTCATATTGAATTGGAAAAATCAATATCACCTTACACTAGTTTGTGAGTTCATTCACTCAGTAGTTACGTAGTGAGCTATTACTGTAGACGAAGTACTTAGGATTCGACTACGTATGTGTATCTGTGGTTTTGAACGTCCTGTTCAGGTTTGAATGCAGTAGTGTTTGTAGCACAGGTCTGCAACTACAGGCTTATATATACTGCCTTCCCCTTTTTCATGACCAGAGACTTCTCTCTCTCTCTCCTGGCACTGCCCCCATCCTCCTCTTTTGCTACAGGCAGCTGCCTGACTTATTTTCTCACACAATCTCTGCTTTCCCTGCCCACTCCTCTATTTTTCATTGGTGGCATTTCTACTAACTGCCCCTCAGGCAACCTTTTTTTCTTCACATACAATTTTTCTCTACCCCTCTTCCTTAAGCTTACTCTTTTTATTTTTTTCCAGGCACCTCAGGAACAATTAACCACCTTCTTTCTGTCTTTGCTAGTTCATTTTACTTCTCACACCTTATTGATACCCAGAGGTTCCCACAGGGGTTTCTGTTCGCTGATGGAGACACCGTCGTCCATTGCGCATGCACTGTCTGACAGGCAGTGTGTTGAGTTGCCCTGTAAACTAATTGGAGGCAAGGACCAGCTGTATCCTTTCTAAATTCTTAGCACAGCTCTTTGCACATGGGAAATGGCTTATAAATATTTGTTGATCAGTGAGAGTAAGAACAATTAATTTTACCTCACATTAAAAATAATTTTTAAAAATATTGCACATGCAGTTGTATTTTGTTTCTTGCCAGTATTGCAGCAATATTCCTTTTTTATGATAAATGTGAACAGCCTCACTTCAATATGGATTAAATGTGCTTTTATGGGATTAGTTAGGAACCATTTATTACACTTTTTATGGGAAACTGGATTCCAAGTGCTAAACAACTGCCTTTACAAAAGCATTTTGGCACATGTTATAAAATGTGGACTGTCTGAATTTTCATCTTTCAGTAAATTTTTTTTTTAAAAGGAATTTATAGTTTTTGGTGGAAGTACCTTGTTTCTCTTTTTCTTCTTTAATGAGTATCTTCTTGTGCCATTTACCACAAAGATTCTCAAACTTTGTCGATCTTGGCATGAGGTAATTGCTAGAACCAACTGGAAATAGATCAGGGATTAACAAATGTAGCACGTTTGCTGATGTCACAGGGCTCTGACTCCTGAGAGGCAGGTACACCACTATAAAAGCAGTCATTGACTGGAGAGCATACAGCTTTACAGAGAAAATGTTCCATTTCTTATTGTCAGTGACTATACCATATTATTTTGAGGATTTGCCCACTATTAATAATTTTAAAAGCAGTATATGTGTTATGACATATCCATTCCTATCCTGCCACTGCTCCGCTTAGGACTTGGTGCTTCTTCCTGGACCGT
Source organism: Rhinolophus hipposideros (assembly GCF_964194185.1). Lineage (NCBI taxonomy): Eukaryota > Metazoa > Chordata > Mammalia > Chiroptera > Rhinolophidae > Rhinolophus > Rhinolophus hipposideros. The sequence goes on from NC_138049.1 coordinate 39,515,540, forward strand.
TGCCCTCGTCTCCACGATGTGTCCCTTCCATGGTCCTACCACCACTGCCAGTTCCCTTCAATCTTCCCTTCACTGTTTCTCTTCAAAAACTTGAGGCTGGGGTGGCTGGTTAGCTCAGTTGGTTAGAGCACAGTGCTAATAACACCAAGGTTGCCGGTTCGATATCCACATGGGCCACTGCCCATAAAAAAAAAGAAATGATGCTAATGAAACTTTATTTTTCATAATTTGCCTTGCTCCCTTCCCTCCCTCTCTTCCTCCCTCCTCCCATCTACCTCTATTTTTTTCTTTCACTTTTAGAAAAATCAAAACAAAGTGAACACACAGAAAGTTTTTATTTCAACCAGTCACCATTCTCCAAAGTCACCCTCACCCTCCACCTTCACCCTTTCCACAACTAGATTGAAGGACAACGACTTGGAGCTGATGGGCCCTGGAGAAACACACTGTTCCCCAATATAATTTTTAAAAAATCCAGGTCATGAAGGGTCCAGTTCAAAACCGATTTTGTAATGTTTTTCCACATAGACGAATACACATCATCTTTACTTCTCCTGACACCTTTATACTTCTGGAACTTATGGTATTCTGCCTTGTCTCACCCTTATAGCTAGTGGATTGCAAGCTCCTTAAGAGCAGTGTCCGTGTTTGGTTTATTTTGTATGCCTCTTAGCACAGCAGAGGGATCTGCTCCTAGTAAGGTCATAAGTATTTATTGAACACTTATTTTTCTTCAAGACAGGCTAGTGTAAATGTACTTTGCTGAACTTAGTGTTTGTGATACCTCTTTGTATCATTCCACATTCTCCTGCACATGGATTTCTCTAGATTTTCAAGGGGCAACAGCAGCCCCTTTTTATGAACAAGTGTCATTTTGCTTTTTATTTGAATTTCAGCAGTCAGTGAATTGTACCTTCTCTTTCGGTAGCCTCGTATGCAAGCTGAACACAAGGACCACCATCCTGGCAGCAACTAACCCCAAAGGCCAGTACGACCCACACGAGTCTGTGTCTGTGAACATCGCCCTTGGCAGCCCACTCTTAAGTCGATTTGACCTGATCCTGGTTTTGCTTGATACGAAGAATGAAGACTGGGATCGTATAATTTCGTCCTTTATCTTAGAAAACAAAGGTATGCAGAGGCAAATCATTCAAATTGACAAAGAAAAAAATAAATGTAACCAAATGAAACTGTCTTTGAAGAAAATTAAATAAATACCCAACATACCCTACCTAACGGGCAATAGAGAGATGCTTAGAGCAAAAGCAGTGAGAGAAGCCAATTACTGAACCCAGAATACTGACCAGAAGTAAAGGTCTTTCTCTACCAGCCACTCGTGAGATTATAGTAATGAATGTGTTTATTGTGATGAAAGAGGGCAATCTTAGGATATATGATTACTCCTCTTGCATACAAAGAAAACTAGACTTAATTATGACACAGAAATTACTGACCCAGCACATGATGTATACAGGTTACCCAAGCAAATCAGAGAAGCTCTGGAGCATGGAAAAGATGAAAACCTACTTCAGCCTCATTCGGAATCTACAGCCCACGCTGTCTGATGTGGGTAATCAGGTTCTTCTTCGGTACTACCAGATGCAAAGGCAGAGCGATTCCCGGAACGCTGCCCGGACAACCATCCGCCTGTTGGAAAGCTTGATACGCTTAGCAGAAGGTTTGTTTCATTCAAGAAATGAATTTTCTTTTGGGGTCCCCAATGTGTACAAGGCATGGGACTTAGCACCATAAATTCAGATTATTCAAAGAATAATCCCTACTGTGAGATGCTCAGAGTTGCTTACAAAGTAAAGGCTCTGGGCTAGGAAACCTCCGCTCTTCTGGGACAGATAGGGGTCTTGAGTGAAATGTAGCACTAAGGAAGAAGAATCTTTGTAATCTCAGGACCTCCTATAACTTAAGACATCATTATTTAGAAAGTCTTAATTACTGGTGTTTTGTTTCTCAGTGGCAGTTTGTTAGCATTTTGGGTGGGATACGGCCTTGTTTGGATTTCTTTCCTATTAGCAATCCGCCACTAACACAACGACACCAAATTAATAATGCCATGCTCTAGCCCATCCCTAAGTTATGAGACTTACATGCAAAAATACAGCTAACAGAATCTCAAGACTTTCTTTTTCTAACATTGGCTTTTACATTTAGCCCTTTAAATAATTGAAAAAAAAATTTCACATGAACTGACTACCATAGGATGACATAATATATGCTTAATAAAAAGTTCTATAAAACCAATACACTTCACTTTTTCAAGGATTTATAGTTAATATTAGGGCAAGAAAAACCCAAAATTCAGGCTCATGAGTTTGGTAGTTTGGAAAAGCTCACAGATAAACAGAAGCGCCAGAGATGAGAAATGAGTTTAATTTTGTGTGTTTCTATAATAGACCAGAAAGTGAGGATTAAAGGTTGTTGAATATTAAAAGTATGCTTGTATATAGCCCCTTAATTTTTTGGAGCCCTGACTACTTTTTTATATCAACACGCAGAACTGCCATGGGCTGTGCAAAAGAATTAGAGAAACAATCTTCAAACTAGTTGAACTTAGTTTTTGTGCTTGTCGAGTAAAATTAATTTATTAGCTCATTCATAAAATACAGTTTTGAGGGGGATCAGGTGTAATATTACATTTATCACCTCAAATATTTATAAAATATTTCTATCATAATTTAAAATGCATCTTCTTTTCTTAGCTCATGCTCGCCTGATGTTTCGTGACATTGTGACTCTGGAAGATGCTATTACAGTGGTGTCAGTAATGGAGTCCTCAATGCAGGTAAGGATTTTTTGTACCTAATATTAGCGTTATAATTACAAGCATTGGAAAAACAATTTATAGTATATCAAGAGTTATAAAAATGACCACATTCTAGAGCTAATAATTCTTGGAAATATACCAGGGATTATACAAAGGAAATATACAAAGGAAACCATTTAAAAGAAGGAAAAGCATTGTCATGGAAACATTCTCTGCATCAGTAGCATTGCTTTTGCCCATCAGTAAAGTAGTGGGTCTCAATCCTTTTCCTCCTTAACATACCTTAACATACCATGGTCCCATTAGTGAGAGTGTGGCTCCCTAGAGCTATGCTTGCCACCAAGAACGGGGGAGAGCACTATTGAAATTTTGAAAAGGCTCCCAGGTGATTCTGATTCCAAGATGGGGGTGTGAAGGGCTGTTCTGAGCCATCCGAGATCAGTGTTCCTTAGTGTGTACTTCCTCTATGTAGGCTAGCCTGCTGTCTCTCCTTGGTATTTTCTATTTTTCATCCCATCAGGGAGGTGCATTGCTGGGAGGTGTGAATGCTCTCCACACTTCCTTTCCTGAAAACCCCCTAGAGCAGTACCAGAGACAGTGTGAACTTATTCTGCAAAAGCTGGAGCTGCATGACCTCTTGAGTGAAGAGCTAACAAGACTTGAAAGGTAAGAAAAGAAAACCAAGAAAGGCATATAATGGAAAATCCTTGTTTGGCAAATTTAGTGAAATGAAGGAACTATAAATTAAGTGAAAAATCTGTTTGTACTATCTATAGGGGATTGTTTTAGTTACCTATTGCTTTACAAGCAACTACCGAAAACTCAGTGGCTTAAAAAAAGAAATACCACCATTTTAGTACTCACTTTTCTGGAGTCAAAGAAATTCAGGAGTGCTCAGTGGGGATGGCTTATCTGGGCTTCTCAAAATGTCAGCTGGGGTTACACATACACCTGCATTTAACTGGGAGCTCAACTGGGATTGGCATATCCAAGATGGCTTCCATCACATATGTGGTGCATTTGTTTGGGTGTCTTAAATGGCTGGGGCCTGGCTGGGCTCTCACTACTGCAGGGTAGTGAGAATTCTGACATGATAGCTTAGGACTCCAACAGAGCAAAAGTGGAAGCTGCCAGGCCTCTTATGGGCTGGGCCAGGACTGGTGCAGCATCACTTTCTATAGGTCAGAGAAAGTCACAAGGTCAGATAAAGGCCACATGCAAGATAAAGGGAAATAGACACCACATGTTGATGGGAGGAGTGGCACAGCCGTACAGCAATGGGGGACCTGAGGGTACCATCTTTGGAGACCACCTTCTATAGTTGTGTTTCCTTGACTTGCTGGTTTGGTGAACCTCATGGAGAACACAGACTGGTTCTTTACTGTATATAGCAAAATTCATCACCTTGGGTGACAGTTACATGAGAAGCACTAAAGTAGGTTACCTATAATTCACAGCCAAGATTCACAGTTGCTGTGGAATCGAGACGCCTTGGTGAATGGGCTTTATCATGTTTGCTACCACCATTTCTTCCTCTTCTCTTTCTTTGGCTCAACATAAGAAGTAGAGCAATGCCATTCAGAGAGGCAGCTGAGCCTGCTGTTAAGAAAGAGGACGGTGGACTGCAGGAGAGCAGTCTATCCCAGGCCAGACCCAGACACAAAATATTTTCATAACTTGGCCATATCATTTTTCCTTGCCAGGGGAGGACATCTACAGGGGAGTTTACATAGGGAATCTTAGTGTTCATTAGTATTTTATTCTTATTGTTTTGGTCTTTTTTAATTCTTTTTTAAAAACTTTTATTTATTTAAGGGTGTTTTTCCAGGACCCATCAGCTCCAAGTCAACTAGTTGTTTCAATCTAGTTGTGGAGGGCGCAGCTCACAGTGGCCCATGTGGAGATCGAACCGGCAACCTTGTTCAGAGCACGGCACTCTAATCAACTGAGCTAACGGGCTGCCCCTATTCTTATTGTTTTTATAGCTTTCTTCCCAGCATAATGAATATTTGATCATTACTCTTTATGTAATCCAGGTGAGAGAAAATCAGAAGTAGAAGAAGACTGAGACCCAGACTGGTTCAGGCTAGCCTGAGCTACTATTATGCTGGGAAGAATTACAGAAGTGGAGATAAGTAGCACCAATTTGCTCCTGGAAAAGGCCCTGTGGTTCATTAGCAGCATCTCTGACCCTCCCTTAAGCATCATGGTTTTCCTTTCCTACATGCCCAAATCCATGACTTTAAAAAATCTACGTATTTAGCTGTCAGACTGAAAAAAATCCTCGGTGAGAATGACGTATTTTATGTCAAAGAGGCAGATCAGTTTTTCATCCTACAGGGTAACAACTCAAAGCTATGTTTCACAAATCACCTTTCTAACGACTTTTTAAAATGTGCATACATGGGAAGGACTCTGTAACATGCATTACTTCAAGAATTTTGGCCTGAACTTTAGCGTTTGTATGTTCTCTAAATACATGAGCTTCTAAAAAGCTAGACTTTGAGTCCGTACCTATGAAACAGGAGTGAGGAATGGCAAGTGTGTCTATTTGGGTATCTTCATGATTAGTTGAGTGGCTTCTTAAGTGACCTGAACCTGGTTATTGGTGTTGATCTCAAAGCTGGGCTGGTGACTGGAGTTCTTGTGGAAGAGGAGCAGCTGCAGGACAGTGTGGGGCCACACTAGGAGTACTGACTGCATTAAGTGAAACCTTAGAATGCTTTCCCTGGCTTTTCTTTTCTGTTCACGCTCTTCCTTCACCCAGCAGCATTCTCTTTCTAATTTGTAAAACCTCAGCACAGCCTTCCTCGGGAAGTGTGGGGCTGGCTTTGTCCAGCTACCAACCAGCTGCCAGCCTGCAGTGAACTTGCACTTGGTATAAAATCACCCCCCTTTTCTTTTGGTCTCCTGGTTTTTTAATGGTCCAGAGCATAGTGTTAAAAGCAAAGCTATCCTTGTGGTTCTTTTATGGTTTGACGGAGCGGGCCCCTCAGCCGGCTTTGGGCTTGGCTTTGCTTATGGAGAGGCTGCTCATTTTGACTGACCACAAACTTCTGTTTTTGATACCAAAAACATGCTGGATTCAGGCAGGGAAGAGATGTGAGGCTCAGAATCAGTGTTATGTGAGAGAAAAATAGCAATTGAACTTAACCAAATTCAAAATGACTCTCCTGGAGGACAAAAGGGGAAAAAGAGAGTAGGTGATGATCTGAAAAATAAGATTCTGCCTAAAATGTTCTTTTTTTCTGACATTTCTTTATACTGCAGAGCCCTATTCAGTGTTGATCCTCAAAGCAACGAAACCTGGTACCCCAGATACTGTCTTAAGCTCATCACATGGGTTTCTCCCCTTGGGAAGGAATTCTCTATGCCTTAAGTAGATCACATATCAATAGTAAAACTATTCGTATTTTTATCACACCTTTCTTCAGAAAAGTGCGTTTAGTGACAGCCTGCCTCAAATGGTGTCCATTCTACCCACCTCAAACCAGAGTGCAAACATGCTATCTTTTAGGAGGCTGTAGTCATACTGTAGACATTTTATGTAGGGCAGAATTTGATTCCCAAAGTCAGAATTGGACTAAAATAATAGGGCTAAATTACTCTGCCCCTAAACATTCCCTATTTTTTAGGACATTGTTATGGAGCTCTGACAATTATGACTATTCTTGACCTCAATAAGATGCTGAAACCATACTAGATAGTAGTAATTATAAAAGCTATTTTTGTTTGTTGCGTTGTGACTGCAGTGAACATGGATTTGCTATATTGATGTTTCCAAATCTGCCATGTGTGAATATAGCCCAATATTTTACAATCAAATTTTTGTGATTTTTTTTTCCTGATTGTAAGAGTTAATACCGGTATATGTTCTTTACAAGAGTATTTTGAAAAGTAACAGTAATTAATTAACAAGATAAAAATCACATGTAATCTTATTAACATTTTAATGTATTTAGTATATTTAAATTTAACATTTGTTTAAAGTTAATGTATTCTATTCCTTTTTCCATGATTGCACATAGTTTTAGAATAATTTATTCATCTGCTTTTTGGTGTAATTCCTTTTCAGATTTAGTACGTGGAAGCAGGGTCATGTTGCCCCTTATGCTGAAAAGGCGTTTCTAGGTTGTTTGGAAGGGCTTTCTAAAGGACCTCCTTTTGAGAAACTACGATCTCTGTTAGAAGTTGGTACTCAGGCATTATTTCAGTTTCTTACATACCCAAGATTTAAAATGGATGTCACTGATGAGATGCTTCGTTCAAGGAGGGTCTGTATCAACTTGATGGAGAGTAGCTGCCCAGAACACATGCTGAAACACAGTTGGCTTTGCAGGAAAGATGTCCACAATTGCCTGGGGGAAGTCTACCACGAATGTGAATGCCAGATGGGGCAGTGGGAACCAGGGTACTGTGAAATGACAGTCTTTATTCTCGAGGAAGGTGACTTTTTAGATGCCCTAAAATCCAGTATTTCACTTAGGTAAAGATGTGAGAGCTCATAATTTCTAGCCTTTCACTTGGGTTCTGATCTGCAAACTGGCTACTAAGCAAATAGAGCCACTTTCTTGATCAGCAATAAGCTGCTCTGCAAATAGCTACAAGTTTGTCTTGTTGCACATTTAACAGGAAAGATAAGACTGCACATTTTACACTGACCTTCAGACAATATTAAATGAATTAAATGGACTTTCAGGGAGCACTAACACTATAGACAAATCGGCTACTTCATTTTCTTTATTTTACTACAGCTTTAGGTTAAATTAGAATGATTATTGGAGCACTTAAATTCTATTATGATGAAAAAAGATCATTTCCTCCCACTGCTCTGAGAGACAGTATTTGGTGTTAACTTGAAATTATGTTGGACTTAACCCTTTAGATGGCGTCTCAGACCCTAAAGAAATGAAAAGGTTAAAGCAAATTCTCTTCCCTTTAATACATTTATTTCTTTCTTTATTTCTGCTACAGGTTACAGAATCAGAGTGTGAACCAATCCCAACCAGGGACAGTGGGGGCAGAGACTATTGCAGGATTCTCAAGAAATGATGCCATGGAAGAATCTCAGTTCACAACATCAACACAGCAGGAAATGAATTGTAGTATGCAAACCCCCGCTGTTGGAGGCAGTCCCAAGGGAAGCCCATTTATCAATCCCCCACTCCATCTGGGGCCTAACAGGTCAACAAGTAGAGCTGAGCACGAGAGAAGAGATGACAGTTTGAATTGGTTTGACTCCATGGCAATCCATCAGATTGAACCTAAAAACACTGTTCCTGTGTCTCCTGGTCTCAAAACAACTGGGGCAAAAATGGCTTTGAAAATCTCCAACAACAAATATCAGGGGAAGGAAAAGAGTGATCCAGGCCAAAAGAGCAAATTGGAAACTGGACAGCTTCCAGCACCAGGAAAAACAGAAGCTCCACTGAGGCCAGACAGTGTTGAGAGTAAAAAGGCAGCAGTAGTTTCTGAAGCAGCCATCACTGCTGCTGAACCAGACTCGGTACTGACTCATCACGTCCCCAGGAGACTGCACAGGTTGCGCACAGAGAGGGCCCAGGAGCAGTGCCTAAACCCCGCCGGGGCACCTGCACAGCCCACCGGCCCTTCCCATTCTCCATGCATCCCTGTGCATAGCCCAGAAAGAGCATTGGAGACTGCCAAGAGAAAGAGACAAAAATCCCTCGCTCAGGCGGAAGAGTCTGAACTTGAAAGTGTTGAGAGTCTGGGTCCTCCTGTGGCCAGACTGGCAAAATTTACTTTCAAACGGAAGTCAAAACTGATCCACTCACCTGAAAACCACATCCATGTGTCTCCTGGCATAAGTGAAATAGCAGTTCAGAGTCACAAAATTCCCCAGCATAGAACGAGAGGAGAAGCAGCTCTGCCTGTGAAGGCTCCAGAAAAGTTGACCTCTGCCTCAGGAAATGGAAGCTCCAGTCAGGTGCAGAGGAAGGCAAAGGAGGTGTCACAGCAGCCACCAGAGAAAGACGGATCAAGAGAGAGGAGGAAACATGACCCTGACAAGAGACTTGTTCAGCCCAAATTTGAGTTTCGGAATGAGACTGGGCATTTGCGTCGTACTGGTGAAAGAGGCAAAGAGGAAGCGCTTTCATGCAATAATCAAAGTGGCAAGGTTCATGCTTACACACTAGCCAAATTGGCCAACTTCTCCTTTACTTCCTCCTCTGAGTCCAAATCGGAATCTCCTCTTTCTGAAAGTAAAAACTGGGGCGAGACAGGTCCAAGCCCTCCTCCCACAACCACAGCTACAATGCTTGGCAAGAAAAGGAAAACTTTTCAGTTGGAGGGATCCACTGAGCGATTCATTCTTTCTGAAAAATCTCTCTTTACTTTACCAGAACTAGAAGATGAAGCATTAGATTTTGATTGGGATGAAGAAATGAGAAAAAAGCCATAATTATGAAAAGCTTTCTGGTTGAATTTCACCCTCCCCAACTCAACACAGCCACTTCACTGTCTATGCGTGGTGTTTACGTATAGACAGAACTGTGGCCATATTGAGTGCCATTCTGAATACAGCTCCCCCATCAGGTTTTATCACGTCAGGTGTATCTGCATGACTCAAAAAAGTTGTGTAATCAGTGTAGATCAATGTGATACCACCACTTGAATTAACTGACATTGTGCATAATTTTGCAGAGTACTTGTCATTCCCAAAGATGTTTCTTTGTTTTGTTTTATTTTTAAGAGATGGGTCTTCCCAGGACCCATCTTTCACTCTCTCCAGAACAAATGCCAGGAAGGTAATGCTCATGAAGCTACCAAATTAGATGAAGTCTTCTATTCTTTCTTCTCCCCCCCCCCCCACATGATATGCTGAGTATGGTGAATATTTATTATGATTTGACAAAATCATGATTTTTCTAATGTTATTTTTGTGTTTATTATGTGTCCAATTAAATGCGACTAATTTTTTCTTTCTCTGAGAAGCATCTTCACAATTCCACAGGATTCCTAAAGCTCTGGCAAGTGGTCAAATAGCTTTCTGAAGTATTGACATTTTGAGTTGTCCTTTCTTTCTTGGGCCAACATTTTGTGCTTCAGATTCTTTTTATCTTTTGGGGACCTTCCTTCATCACAACTTAAGTCTTGTGGTTAGAAGGAAAAAGAGTGTGCAGTAGTCTCAATTATATTTCATGGCATTTACCCAAGTGGTTAATATGGAAATGTAATTCCTGCTAAGTTATGACTCATTTGTCTTTAAAACCACACAAATGACTGTATTTGGTAAGAATAGACAACTCAAGCTTTGTCTGTCTTAAGTCCTCTTAAAATCACTCTTCCTTTGGATTCTAGCAGGGTCTGTTAAGAATCCATAATTACAGGTTTTCTCTCCTGAAGTATGAATTTGTAAGAAAAAAATAGATTCTTTCATTGTCTGAGGGACTTTTAGACAGGAAGAATGCTCAAAACTGTATGTATTTTGCTTAATGATCACTTTGTTAAATTTATATGGAAAAAATCTAGGAATCCCAAATTTTCTTGAGCATTTAAAAGTTAATTCTAAAACTAATTAAATTTTCTGAAAAATTTTAAACTATGAGTACATAATTAGTTTGGATGAGTCTTTTGAAATCTTGAAACAGCTGACAAAAGACATAGAATCTTGATTGTAGAGCTTTCATTTCTTAGTAATGAGGGATTTTGTTAATGCAATTAAGTTGTCTCTTCAGGACATTGAGTAATTCATATTTTAAAATACAGTGTTGAATTGTGTCTTTTTATTAGTTATGTTTATGGCCACCGTGTCACCTTCTACCTAGTTATTTTTTGTGCTCACCATACATCCTATTATTTGTGCTAATAAAGCCCCCCTATTTTTTATTGTAACTTCCACCAGGATCATTTGGCCAAATTACAGTTCCATGTGTTTATTCTTGAATACTTACCCGGATAGCAATAACTATATGTGTAAATATTATCAACAGGAAAAAATTATTAGAAGCAATAAAATATTCAGTGTGTACGCTCCCCTACTTACTAAAAAATTAAACTTACATCACAACCCACTATTGTATGACTACCTTGCTGTGCTTGTATTAGATGCCCAGAGTCACAACTTGACCAGTAGGAAGTCCCTTTATGTTGATGTCAATGTCCTTTTATGACTCTGACATTTCTAACAGCATCAGTGCTCTCTGAAAACAACACCATGTTCCTAACCCATTTTGATTTGTTTTCCTGCCTCAAATGAGGAAATAAGTACCCCCAAGGCACTCTTTCCTTTAGAAGCCAGTGACATTAGAGGCCACACTTTTGGGGGTCTCAGGGATGCAGAGGAGTTGTTAGCAGTGGACAAAAGTAATGCCACTGCTGTTGGGTCCCTTGTAGTTTCAGAGCTAAACATGTGTAATGCCCTGAAGTCACATTATGTTATCCTGCTGCGTCCTACTTTTCTTACAGAATGTGATTTCACAACAATTAAGACTTTACGTGTATCAGGAAGCACATAGGTCTCGAAAATCATATACCTTGTCTACAAAAGAAAGTGTAAAAATAACCTTTAATTCTGAGTCCACATGTCAGAATATTTTTATTTCAGACCTTGAAAACATTTTAATAACGTAAAGTTATTTAAACACAATAAAAGCTGTGTCTAATTTTCTTGGTGAGTGGACCGAACCACATATTTAATTCTATTGTAACTGTATAAAACGAATCGAGTTTATGACACTAAAAGACAGACTCTTCAGTGTATACGTGGTAATCTAAAATTTACAATAGGGATTTTATTATTGTAAGTTTTATTGTCTTATTGGAAACACAGACAAAAGAAGCATATTGTTCTAATATCTTTAACTCTTTGGCTGAATTAACCAAACTTTAAACTTTTTCTGAAGGTATGCCAAAACTTGAGTGATAGAGCTCTTTTCTTGGTTGACAAATTTTAATAATAACAAGCCTACATAATCTTTATATGTATATCGTACTTCATTTCTATGCCTTCCCCAAGTACTAACCCTGCCTGCCTACCTGGAATACCAGTTCCATCGAACATCTTAGGTCAACCACAAGGGGGACCCCTAAATATCTCTTAGCCAATCCACATTTGGGAGTGGATTCAGACCAACCTGCCCTGTAAGGCTGGGTCACTAGGGACTACCCGGAAGCAGGTTAACCTTTCAGATGCAGCTTATCAAATTCCAAATTTAGCAAACTCACAGTGTGGAAAGCTAGGCCAGTCCGTATTCCTCAGTGTTCAGAATACCATTTTCCATGTCTGTAGTCCATATTTTTAACATTCAAGAAAGATAAAAGAAGGCCCCGGAATCACATTAATACTCATCCCAATAGGGGTTTTGCTGTCTGCATCCCATCTTGCGGGTGACATAGCCCCCTATGTATGTGTACAGGGAGCCATTACCCACACTCACTCAGGACACAGGACACTGTGGTAACTGCCCCTTAGGACACACTCTTCAGTTATTCTTACAGCAGTTCCACTGTCTCCCCTCTTAAAGGTTTAAAAATACTTTTGTAGGTAATATTTGTAAATGTGAACTTAACAGAAATATTCAATTAGGCTTCACCAAATTGTTGCTGTGTCTATGTAAACACTCCAATGCAGGATAGAGTCCAACAAGGGAAGTAGGATATACACGTTGGGCCTGATCTCACCAAGAAGTAGGCTGCAAGTTATTTATCTTGTGACTACAGATGGATTTTAGGCCACTCTAATTTATATTTGGTCGGTACTTTAAATCTTGGCCGAGATGAACCACCAGAAAGCAAGCATTTTTATATGGGCACAAACTTGTTTTAATTTAGGACTATTGTAATAAACCAAGCCAATGTTGAAATAGGTTGCTTAGTATTTCCGATCAAACTTTTTCAGTCCCTACTGATTCATAAAGGAGATTGGGTAGCATAGCAGAATTGGGAATCAGGCGAATTGGGTTCTAGAACTGAATCATCACTGCCACAGGGTGACCTTGCTGTCTTCAGGGATCTGGTCCATAAAAGCATCGGAGGACGTGTTTCTGATTCAGGTGTTCCTGAGTTACAAAAAAGGAAAACCTCGGAGGCTAGCTGAAATAGAAGTGGGTTTACTATAAGGATATAGCAGGGTGTGTCTCATTAACGGCAGGAAACAAAGTCAAACCAGGCTACATGGCCCTCGAAATGGAAAGCTCTCAGCCTCTCCAAGGTCCTCAAGGTTGCTGGTCGCTGCTTCTCTGGGTAAGTTTGCTCCCAGTTACGTCTCCTCTTCTGTGCACACTCCAGGCTTCTCCCGACCTCGTGGCGTTTGATCGGTGTGGGGGCCTGTTTGACCCAGATGACGCATCCACCTTCATCTCATGACTCAGGCTCTGTGTTCACTTTAGTTCAAGAGGCAGTGGGGAGTAATGGAGGCAGTGTCCACTTGGTACAAGCAGCAGCCAGAGCCTCCCAGGAGTGTGGGGTGGGAGGCAGTGCTGGGCCGGCCTATCACACAGTCTTCACAGGGTTTTTGGTCATCGGTTCTATAGTTCTCAACCTTTATTGCTTCCGTTGGTTATTGGGTTGCGAGGACATACCTCTAAAGGTAGTTGATTCATCTTTCCCAAGGCTCTATGTAAGTTCTTCACCTGACAGCAACAGCTGTTTTTCAGCGATGACAAGCCACTTCTGGCAGTGTTGACGGTGCGGCTTGTGTTATAGGCCACGGAGGAAGCTGTGTTGTGTCCCCTGGTTTTCAAGCTTCCATTTTCCCATGAGTAAAGGGCTCATCGTAACTACATCGTAGCTTTTAGAAATACTTAGATGAAAGTCAAAATAGATGGGAGTGTGTGAAGACTGTCACTGTGAAATATACTTTAGGAATAATCTCTGTAGTTAAGATATATTTTAACATTTTTCAGATCTTCAACTTTATAACTGTCAACAAAGTAGAGACTGCATCCACTATGAGTAGAGGGAAATACCTAAGTATTATAGGCCTATTTTAACCCTTTTTAGAATTACAGTAACCCAGAATAATTTTAAATCAATAATGTAATATTGATCTTTAATGATCTTATTTGATCATTGTTGGGAGATTAAACTGTTTTTTAACAAGGGGAACCCAAAGCTGCTTTGAGGGATCTAGCTTATCAGAGACCTTTGATTTGCTGTCCTAGTGGGAACTCTGTGTCAGGGATGACACTGTTGCCTGGGATACAGAAATCCCTGGAGAGACTCCCTGGTCTGTAGGACTTGCCCCTATGAACTAGTAAAGGTAGAAAAAATAAAGTGTCTGTACAACACAATCTATCCTTGAATGGGAAGGTAGCTGCCAGACACTGTCCGGTTGTTTTTCTTCCCAGTATCGTTATGTGTTCATGAAGGTTACAAAAGCAATAGAATTTTAATTTCATTGTAATTAGACATGTAGCTATAATATTTTTCTCTAAAAATGCTAAAACTGAATCTCAAAGTTTCTTAGAAACTCTTTTTAGTACTTAGTTTTCAAAAACATAATACATGACAACATTTGATTTTCACAACCAGTGATCTTTGTAATTAAGGTGATAGCTCATTTTACAAATGAGGAAAAAGTTCAAACATTTAAGTGATTTTTTTTTTAAATGTCTCTAACATACCTTATTTGAAAGAAGATTAGGTTCTGGAACATATACTTCCCAACTCCTTCCATTACTTTTTATTGCTCCATTAAAAATAGTATCTATTGATAAAGGGTGAAGATTACTTATTTACATTGCTTAGTATGTACTAGTTATTTTTTCAGGATTTTCCAATACTTAGATTAATGTATTAACTCATTTAATCCTTTCAACAATCTATAATACAGGAAATATCCTCATTTTACAAATTAGATAACTGGTTTAGAAATACAAAATAACTTGACAATTACTAGCTTCAGCCTAAATAAAGAAGTAAACTGAGGCAAGCTCAAGTTACGAGAAATAGAGTTTATTCAGGAATGGCAGAGGAATTGTAATTCATGAAATTCATGAAAGATACAGCTGAGTCCATTGATGGTTTGGGGCGGGCTGTGTTTCTGGGCAACGAGCTCCAAGTGGGGGAAGTCCAGCCAGAGTCCAAGCAGGAAGTTCATTGGTTGAAGGATGGGGAGGGATTCTTGGCAGATGTTCATTGGAGATTAAGTCTCGGTCTTCTGTAAATCAGGCATTTGTGGGAAATCAATCTTTCAGTTCTTCAGTCCCATTCTTCTGAGGGCGCATGAGTAAAATTCCTTATTTCATATCCTCCGGTTCCACTTTACATTGAAATCCTTTTACACTAACTAGTTAGTGATGTAATACCTATACTAATTCATGAAATGAGATTGGAAAGTATTACCTACAAGACACTCCTCACCTTGCCATGCCCTGGGACAACTTCCCACCGTCCTGCCTTCTCGCCGTTACCACAGATGGACTACCATACTGCTAGCCGAAGAAAACCCTTCCACCTGTGTACTAGATCCCATCCCCTCTTGCCTACTCTAGGACGTGGCTCCAGCCTTTCCCCCTCACTCCTGCTTCGTCAGTTTTCCCTTCTACTGTATCATTTCCACCAACACACAAATATCTTGATATTTCTCCCATCTTAAAAACAACAAAAACACCTCTCTTGACCTTACTTCCTTCTCTACATTTGTTTCCTCTTGTAGCAATTTTTTTTAAAGAGCCTCCTCCAATTCTTGTCCCCCTTGTTACCCACAACAGTTATTTTTGCCCTCACCACTGTGTCTAAGCTCTCTTACCAAAGTCACCACTTGTCTTATTAGGGAGTCCACTTCTTGGACGGTGTAGATGCCTGACCACTGCAGTGTACAGCTGACGCTGAAGCTGAATAATATTGAATGTCAATTTAATATATATATAGAGTCGTGAGATGTGGAGTACAGCATATGGAATAGAGTCAATGGAATTGTAGCAGCTCTATATGATGTCAGAGCGGTAGGAGATTGGGGGAGGACAGTTGTCACTTTGTGAGGGGTGTAAATACCTATTACATGGTTTTGTACACCTGAAACTAAAAAAAAAAAAAAGTTACCAGTGACCTTCAGTGCTCATTCTTAGTCCTTATCTTACCGATTTGACATAGTTGATTACTATCCCCTCCATGAAATCCTTTGTCATGGGCCTCCAGGATATCACATGCCTGTGGTTTTCCTTACTAACCTCTTCCAGCCTCCTCAGCTTTTCTGCTCCTTGCCTAGTTTTAACTACTTTCCTAGACCTTTAATGTGTGAGTGCCTAAAGGTTCTTTCCTATTCCCGCCTGTTCCCTGTTACTGAATCTGAGGGCTCTCAAAATGTACTAGTTGATGATTCCTTTCCTGAACTCCGGATTCATATCCAACTCCTATCCAACTCATTGGCTATGTAAAGGACATCTAACCTCAACATATTCCAAATTATTCTTCTGATCTTGTCTCTCAAACTTCTTCTTTCCCAGATTTATCCATCTTGGTAAATTAAATGGAGACTCCATTCTTCTAAATGCTTAGGCCAAAAAACTGGAGTCATCCTTGACAATATACTTTCTCTTGTACCTCACACCCTATCTGTTAGCAAATCCTATGGATCCAGAAATACATCCAGAATCTGGCCACTTATCACTGCACTTGCTTTTATCACACCAGTCCAAGCCACTGCTCTCTTGCCTTGTCTCCCCCGCTTTGCCCCCCTACAGGCTATTCTCAGCACAGTAATCAGGGTGATCCTGGTAATACATCAGATCATGTTACTTCTTACCTCAAATGCTCCAGTGACTTCTGTGGAGGGGGGAGGGTTCTATGGAAAGTAACCTCACAGGGTGATCAGATCATAAATTCCTAACTGGGCAGGTCAAAGTGGATAGTCAAGCCCCAGGCCTATAACTTCTTTAGTAAAAGGTTTATCTTTGCCCTAAGCAAGCCCTGTCCATTGTTCTTGAGCCTCTAGGTTGACACACTTTTGAAATGCCAGCAGTAATACCCCTTCAAGGGGGTATTAACTCTCAAGAGAGCAGTAATCTCGGTCATCCTATTATCCACTTCCCACCTTGCTTTCTCCAATCTTCCTTATAGCCACTCCTTAATTTCAAATGCATAAACGAAGCTGCAAAACTGTTATTCTCTGGAGCATTTGAGATTTTGCTCCCTGGCATATGTGGTCAGTTGGGTTCAAATAAACTCTTACAAAAATTCTCCACAGGTTTGGACGTTTCTTACGTTGACGATATCAGACCTTGTGTCCAATAGTTTTCAAAATGTTGGGCTATTTCCTTTCCCCAGGGTACAGTTACCTAAGTAAATGTCTGTTGGACCTGTTGGGGGAGGACTAGAGCAGTTGTCACGGAGATTTTGCCAAGCTGTTGCAGGGAACTTCTTCCTGAGGACTGGCCTTCCCTTTAGTCGGTGGACTCTGAAAATTAGCTCAGGTCCAGAAGCTGGTCAAAGAATTCTGACTTTTTACTGACACAGCTGCCCTCAGCCTCCTCACGTTCCTTTCTCTTGACAATACAGAGCAGTGCACCAGAATCACCTAGCGGTCTTGTTAAAATACAGATTGCTGAGTTTCTAACTGGGTAGGTGGGGGCTCGGGCCTGAGAATTGGGGTTCCTTACCATTTTCCACATGACACTGATGCCGCTTGTCAGGGGACCACACTTAGAGAACATGATATAGGTTGACCTTGCATCTTGGGACCCCAGCCGTTTCCATGGCTCTCTGTGCACCCGTCTCCCCGCTTGCTGCTCTGCCTTGCTGTTCAGTGCGATATGTGCGCCCATCTTACATCCGGCGATTGAGCCTTATCATCTGGCCTCTGGTATTCTGGTCTCTCCTCATTGATCAACCATTGCATGCAGACTGTCTCTGGGGAGAGGGCATGACCTTGGCCTAGGGCTCTGAGCGTCTGAAGGCAATCTTTGGGGTCAGGCTCTGAGCTGTGAACACTCTCAGCAGCTGGGGACAATGGGTGCATTGGTCTTAAAGGGGAAATGTGGGCAGTGCTCTTCAGACCCAGCATGCATCTGCCAGCATCCGTCTCGTGGCCGAGACTAGAGGGGAGGAAGATGTGCCTCAGGCACAAAAAAAGAATCAAAATAAATATCTTGATGCAATATTTTCAAAAATCAGAATGCAAAATAAAAAAAACCTGTGATGAGTAAAATACTAAAATTCACTTTTTGCCTTAGGCTCCAGTATTGTTTAGCATGGCGTCATCTATCTGTCCTCACTGGAATGTCCCCCCTGTGAGGGCAGGGAGTTTTGTCTGGCTCACTGGTATACATCCAATACTTAGAAGAGTGTCATTATTCATAACACATAGTCAGTGTTCAATAAATATTTGTTGAGTGAGACAGTTAAGGCATTTGAAGAAAGAATGACCACTTATATACACTTCCCCATTTCCTCCTTCCCCCCGCCCCCAGTGTTTCTCCACTAGTATTGACTACACAAGAGGCTGCTTTCACCTAGCCCAGGAGACTTGGAGGGAACTATGTTCGACTGAGGGAAAGCATCTCAACAAAACAGGATATATTTTATTATAAAGCTCAATTTTGAGGTGTATGTGTTTAAAAATGTTTTCTTAATTGATCATCAGATTTAAGGGATATGTGGAGTGCATGTCATAGTCTTAACTAACTACAGCTATTAGTTGTCAGCTTGTATAATTATGGGAAACGGTTTTCAGAACTGCCCCTAAAAAATTATCCAGCCCCCTAAGTCTAGATGGATTTAGAATTCCAGGACCAAAAGTTAAACAGAAAACCTTGATGCAGAGTGGAAAGTGTAATTAATGCTCAGTGGGCTGCTCACTGTTTCCTGTCTCAGTGAGAGCTGTGAGAGGCCAGAGAGGGGCGCTAGGTTGACGCTAGTGCATGGAGACACCTGGGTGGGGGCTAGCTGGCAGCACGTTTGCAAGTAGTGGCCAGGGCTGCCGGTCACTGATTCTATCTAGTAAGTTCTTTCCTCACTGCAGGACCTGTTGTCACCACACTTTACACTTTTTACATCGACAACCAAATTTAACTCTTTTTTTAGCCACTCAAGGTCAGATAAGAATCTCAGTGACAGAAGATGTGTTGATAGAAGTAGAGGTTGAAGTAATGTGGAACTAAGAGCCAAGGAATACAGGCAGCCTCTGAAAGCTGGAAAGGGCAAAGAATGGGTTCTTTCCTTGAGACTCAGAAGAAACACAGCCCTGTGGACACCTTGATTTATCCCCTCTAAGACCCAATTTTGGACTTCTGACCTTCAGGATTGTAAGAAAATTAATTTGTGTTGTTTTAAACCATTTAAAAAAAAGAATCTCAGTGAGTTAAAGGCAATTCCCATTAACTATAGAAAAATGAGATTGTGTCTTGGCAAGGGTACGGAAGAAATGCCAAGCATCAAATCTTCAATGTCATTTAAAACAAAAAACAAGCCTGCCAAATAAAACTTTAGACCTGAGAAATTTCAGAAGCAGGTGAACTGAGTGGTTGTCTTGCCTCTCTCTGGAGCAAGAGCCATACCTGCAGGCGGCAGGAGTGTTGATGGGGACCTGCCTCATCACGTGTGGACGGCATCCTCCCAGCTGCAGAGACATCGAAGGGGAGCGCCCCATTGTGAAGATAGGGGATGAAGGAACTGACTTGTACTGAGTATCTACTATGGTAGGCATTATATTAGATATATATGAGATATATACTGTATATATGCATGTATATATGTATAATATATATGAGATACAGATATTTTAACTTAACAGAAATTCTGTGAGAAAGGTGTCATAAACCCTGTTTTACAGGTGAAAACAGGATCAGAAGACTAACTTAATTTTTCAAGGTCACACAGCTAAGTCTGCAGTTCTGGCTCTTGCTCCAGAGAGAGGCAAGACAGCCGCTCAGTTCACCTGCTTCTGAAATTTCTCAGGTCTAAATTTTTATTTGGCAGGCTTGTGTTTTGTTTTAAATGACATTGGAGATTTGATGCTTGGCATTTCTTCTGTACCCTTGCTTTGGCAAGACACAAACAATCTCATTTTTCGATAGTTAATGGGAATTGCCTTTAACTCACTGAGATTCTTTTTTTTTAATGGTTTAGAACAACACCAGATGTTACCTTAAAATGTGTATGCCTTCTGTATATCAGGTCACCTCCCCCCCAAAATGTGACTGCATCAGAACAAGGCCAAAGCCGTAAGGGTCATGGCTCACCCTTCGTTCAGTCATAGTGCACTCCCTGAAAGACAAATGTGGGGCACCCCTCTCCTCTTGGTCACGAGCCAGGGCACCAGTGCCAGGTTGAGGGCAGGTCCCTTCCTCTACAAGCAGACCTCCGCAGCTGCTCCATAGGCCACGGCAGGTGGATCCTCAATGCCTTGGCTTTGGTTTAGCTCCCAAGAAAATGCAGGAACCCCACAGGGCAGCTGTACTGAGCCCCGCCAAGGGGGGCCATTTGCCAAGTGCTGGGTTCCCGGCACCGTCCACACAGAACACGACAGTGCAGGATGGCTGGGTGCGGCCCTGACAAAGTTCCCTTTTTTTTCCCACCAAATATGCGCAAATGCTTTTTTCAAGGAGATCTTTTCCTTATTAAAAAGTTTTCAGCCACTGGACCCTAGATAACCCTCCTGAACGGGTTTTGTTTGTTCTTTCCTGCATTTACTTGCCTCGAACAGCGATAGCTCCACTGAGTGAAGAACAGTAGGCCCTGGAAAGGGAATCTAGGTCAGCCCCTTCTTTCTGCTGCTCACACCACTAGAGGGCGTGAAGTATCTCTGACAGAAGAGCTAACTGGGCTGGCAAGTGTAAATTGACCAGCAAAAGCTGGAGGCATGCCTGTGTTCAACTCATGATGAAAACATTTTTTTCCAAAACCAGTCTCATATGGGCACTTCCAGCAGACACACAATCCAGCTGAGAAGCAGGCCATCAGAACGGGGGAGGGCACTTCAGGAGGCATGCCATTTGATCATTATGGAAACACTGCTCCAACTTCTGAAGACTTTGAAAATGTGTACCTGAAGAGCAGGACTGCTACAATGCTTTGAAACCCTCTGAGCCATGAGGTCAGACTCCATTTTCTAGAAGCCTATAATCTAAATGAATATGTGTTTAATAATGTGATTTCTTTGGGAGGTGGGGGGCAGGCAGTCAGATTGTAAATCCACAAGGTCCTCAGGAGGTTTTGTTAATCAAAGCTTTAAAAAAATAATCCCAGAATCTCACACAAGCAATAGCCTGCGTTATTTTTTTTTAATTGAGATATAATTGTCATATAACTGAGTAAGTTTGACTGGTACAAGGTGTTGATTTGATACATTTATACATTGCAGTATGATACCACCTTAGCACTAGCTAACACCTCCATCATGTTGCATAATTTTATAGATATGTGTGTGTGTGTGTGTGTGTGTATATATATATATATATACACACACAGAAATATGTGTGTATTTATAGATGTGTATATATGTTTTTTCTTTTTATGGTGAGAGCAATTAAGATTTAGTCTCAGCAAGTTTTAAGTATATGATGGAGTATTATTAACTATAATCCCCTTGCTGCACATAATATTCCTAGAACTTACAACTGGAAGTTTGTACCCTTTGACTAACATCTCCCCAATACCTCCACCCCCCAGTAACTACCATTCTACTCTTTGTTTTTACCTGTTCAGCTTGCTTGTATAAATGATATCATCACAATGTTTGTCTTTCTCTGTCTGGCTTATCTCAGTTAGCATAATGTCCTCAAGTTTCATCTATGTTGTCAGTCATAAAAGGCAGGATTTCCTTCTTTCTCATTGTTGAATAATATTCCATATACAGAGGGTGCCAAAAAAATTGTGTACACATTTTAAGAAAGGAAAAATGGTATTAAATTTTAATGCTGAATATATACTTATAACAAAAGATGAATACAAGGCATGTGTATACATTTTTGGCACCCCCGGTATATGTGTGTACCACATCTTTATTCGTCTTAGGTTGTTTTCATATATTGGCTATTTTGAATAATGCTGCATTAAAGATGGGATTGCAGATATCTCTTCAAGATCCTGTTTTCACTTTCTTTAGATATAGTCCCAGAAGGGAGATTGCTGGTAGTTCTATTTTTAGTATTTTGAGAAACCTCCATACTGTTTTCCATAGTGGCTGCACCAATTTACATTCCCACCAACATTGAACAAAGGTTACCTTTTCTTCACATCCTACACTTGTTATTCCTTATATTTTTGATAATAGCCATTCGAACAGTTGTGAAGTGAGATCTCATTGTGGTTTGATTTGCAGTTCCCTGATGATTAGTGATGTTGAGCATCTTTTCATGTACCTGTTGGCCATTTGTATGTCTTCTTTGGAAAAATGTCTATTCAGGTCCTCTGTCCTTTATTTTATCAATTTTTTTTTGATATATTTTTTTTATTGGGGAAGGGGAATAGGACTTTATTGGGGAACAGTGTGTACATCCAGGACTTTTTTCCAAGTCAAGTTGTTGTCCTTTCAGTCTTGTGGAGGGCGCAGCTCAGCTCCAGGTCCAGTTGCCCTAGTTGCAGGGGGTGCAGCCCATCATCCCTTGCGGGAGTCGAACTGGCAACTTTGTGGTTGAGAGGACGCGCTCCAACCGAGGATGCGCTCCAACCAACTGAACCATCCAGGAACTCAGTGGCAGCTCAGTTCAAGGTGCCATGTTCAATCTTAGTTACAGGGGGTGCTGCCCACCATCCCTTGCAGGACTCGAGGAATTGAACTGGCAACCTTGTGGTTGAGAGCCCACTGGCCCATGTGGGAATTGAACCGGCAGCCTTCGGAGTTAGGAGCATGGAGCTCTAACCGCCTGAGCCACCTGGCTGGCCCCTATTTTATCAATTTTTGGTTTTTTTTTTTTTTTTTTTTTTGCTATTGAGTTATGTGAATTTTTTATGTTTTGATATTAATCCCTTATCAGATATATGATTCGCACATATTTTCTCCCATTCTGTGAGTTGCTTTTTTGTTTTATTGATGATTTCCTTTTCTGTGAGGAAATCTTTTGGTTTGATGGAGTCCCCACTTGTTTATCTCTTTTTGTTGCTTTTTCTTTTGGTGTCAAATCTAAAAAAAATCATTGCCAACACTGATGTCAAGGCTCTTACCTGCTATGTTTTCTTCTAGGAGTTTTACAGGAGGTATGGGTTTGGCACTTGGAGCATTGGGAATGCCCCTGTGCCAGCTGGAGGAATCCTCAGGTGAGGTTTTCCCAGCATGTCATGAGTGGGCTTCTGGCTGGAGTCTAGAATCAGTCTTATGCTGCCAGATTGCTGACGTTACTCCTCCCAACAACTTGCATATTGGCAATCCATATTTTAGCATCCACACAGATGTGATGATGGAGAAAACATGGGACTGAGTGCCACACAGCTGCCATTCACTAGCTTTGTGCTGGCAAAAGTACCTAATCTGAACACGAACACGATGGCACATTACCTCCTGTGTAGCAGTGTTCAACACCAACAAGTATTTATTTATCAAGGACCTACTATATGCCAGGCGCTGCGCTAAGCACTAGGCATCAGATAAATGATAAGATAGATGTGGTACCTGCCTTTTGCATGTTACATTCTGTCACCAGTAGGGACGTATCTAACGTGCCTGCACAGTGCTCATCACAATACCTAATACGTGTTAGTTTTCTTCTCCTGTCCTTTCTCTCCTGTCCAATCCTCTTCAAAAACATGGATTGTGGGCCAGATCAAGATTTTCCCCAGCAAAGTGAGTTTCTGGAGCACATGGCAGGATAATCTATTTTTTATGGCTGAATAGTATTCCATTGTGTGTGCTTGAGCACACTATGCTAAGTGAGATAAGTCAGACAGAGACAGACAAACACTACATGATATCACTTATATGTGGAATCTTAAAAAAAGTCAAACTCCTGAAAAACAAGGAGTAAGATGGTGGTTACCAAGGGATGACAGTTGAGGAAGAATAAGATTGATGTTGTTTAAAGGTACGGACTTGCAATGAGTACTAAATAAGCTATAGAGATCTAATGCACAGTATAATGAATATAGACAACAATATTGTATTATAATTGTGTAATGTGAAGAATATCGCAACAACTATAATCACATTACAATATATAAATGTATCAGAGTAACACATTGTACACCTTAGATTTATACAAGTTATATGTCAAATGCTTCAATAAAAATGTGGATTTTGGAAACACAAAGGAGATTCTTTCATACTTTATTTTTTTTATCTTCCTTTACTTAGCACTTACTGTTTGCCTACCTGTGCTAAGCCAATATTTGCTGTTATCTGGCCACCATTGCCTGAGCCACCCCCCTTATTTAAAGAATTCCTTGACCATCTCTGACCAGGCTGAAAACATCAGCTACTCACCTTCCTAGTGTCTCTTACATTCAGAGTATGGGCACCTTGACTAAGGTTTAGCCAATCAGATGTGTGCACCCCGGTGTGATCTGGGAGCCAGAGAAGCCAGGAAGTAGGGAAGGTGGATGATCCACCAAGGGGGAGGGCTATGGCAGATGCTGAAATGACCTCTAGTTTCCAGGAACAGTGGGCAATGCCAGTGGAAAGGCAGTGCATTCTGGACGTCAAGTGGCCTGGCTTGGTGGTGTGCTTTTGAATGTGCCCCTGGCTTCTTTTAGTTTCCTTTTTTCACACCTATTTTCAAGCCCAACTTTCTGATCTTTCTACGGGTTCAGTGAGCTACCGAGTTCCTTTTAGCAAAATCCTTGTGTATTTAAGTAGACACAAATGGATTTTGTTCCTTGCAGCTAAGAACCCCGATGGATATGGAAGAAGAACAATTAAGACTGACGCCTGTCCCTTAGGAGCTCAGCACACAATGATTTCAGTGCAGTCTGTGTACTTGAGGAAAGACAGGACACTTTTGGAGCATTTACTAGCTGGACAATGAGATTCAGTAATGAACACACAGAACTTCTAGAAACGAGGAACTCAGTCTATTGGGAGAGACAGATGCATCAACAGATAATTGTGTGACAATGCCATAAAAACAGGGCTACAGATGTGTGCAGGGAGTCCTGGCAGCACCACGGAGGAACTCACAGCCAGCTCAGGTGAAGCAGGATGCAGATCAAAGAAGGCTTCGAAGAGGGGCGTGTGATGTTTGAGCCAAATCTTCAAAGAAATGTAAAAGTAAGTCAGACAAAGGCAGAGAAGCATGGAGAAAAAGAAGGCATTCTCTGTAAGAGCAAAGGCCCAGCAGAGAGATTCAACATGATGTGTGTGGAATTAAGCCGTTGGGCGTTGCTAGAACCACTGTGTTCCTGGGGAAGAATAAGAATGTTACCATGGTACACCTGAAGCTGAAGCTGAACAATAATGAATGTCAACTACAATTTATATATATATATATATATATATATATATATATATATATATTTACATATATTTATTTATTTACAAGAAGCGGAGTACGGCATTAGGAATAGAGACAGTGGAAATGTAATGGCTGTGTGCGATGTCAGAGGGGTAGTGGATGGGAGGAGGGGGGTTGTCACTGTGTGAGGGATATAAATGATAAATGTCTAACTATTATATTGTTTTGTGCACCTGAAACTAAAAAAAAAAAAAAAAAAAAAAAAAAGAATGTTACCATGGACTGAGAGAGAGAGCTGTGCTTTGAGTATAGTATTGAATGCAGAGGTAAGAATGGGGAGATATGCTTAGGAGGTGGGAGCTGATGTCGATCAGGGGTAAGGAAAAGGATCAGTGGTGCAGAGGGCCCAGGAGAGGCTGGCAGCCATAGTATGTTAGTGGAACTGGCCCGTGTGGGGCAACTTGCTCCAGAAATACTTCGCTACCAGTATATGGATAGCAATAAAGAAGGACATTGGTCCAGAATTGGAGTTTTATTGTGAAAACAGAAGCAGGCGTCTGAATTTGAAGCCCCTGACCTTGGACCAGGTTTGCTCAGGTAGAACTAGGCACCCATTTCTGCCTTTGGTTCAGATGGGGGAGAAGACAATGGAACTGGGGTGAGGAGGGTGGCAGGGTATGGTCTTCCGTGAAATCTGTCGCATGTGGCCCAAACCCATTTCACACCCTAATGCAAGAGTCATTATACAGTTTGAGTATAAAAGAAAATTGTGAATGTAATTTTAAAAATAATCATCTCAATTGACTACACTATGGGGATCAAGATGTTCTTCACATTTTTATAGTTTATTGACACAGCATTCATGTCTCCTGTGGGGAAAATGTATAGGTCCTATAGTCTTGAAGCATTTTAAGGAAAAAGCTTGTAATAATTATAGACAACTCTCTATGTATAAAGCATCTATTTAATCTTCATTAAAAGCTCCCTGAGCATTATTATTAACCCATTTTATAGATAGAGAAACCAAAGGGCAGAGAACTTAAGAGACTTCCCCAAGGTCACATAGGTGACAAGTGAAAAAGTTGAGATCTGAACCCAGGTAGTCTGGCTCCAAGAAGTGGCACCTTTAACCACACACTCTACCGCTTCTTGGAAACATCACCTCTTCCTCCTGGAGCATAATAATGGGCTGAATTTTGTCCTCTCAAAATTCATTTGTTGAAGTCTTAGCCCCTAATACTTCAGAATGTGACTGTATTTGGAGAAAATGTTTTTAAGGAGGTGATTACATTAAAATGAGTCTGTTAGGGTGGACCCTAATCCAGTCTGACTGGTGTCCTTATAAGAAGAGGAAATATGGACACAGACACTTACAGAGGGAAAATGATGTGAAGATACAGCGAGAAGACGGCTATCTACAAGCCCAGGAGAGAGGCCTCAGAAAGACCAGCCCTGCCAAAAACTTCATCTTGAACTTCCAGCCTCCAGCACTGTGAAAAAATAAATTTCTGTTGTGTAAGCCACACAGTCTGTGATACTTTGCAATAGCAGCTTTAGCAAACTAATACCTTCATAGACCATCAGTTAAGAAAGAGCAAAAAAAAGGGGGAAGCAAAAAAAGAAAGTGACCTCTTAAGAGAATCTTCCTCCTCCTCTAAAAATACAAAATATGTGTATTTCATTAGATAAGGGAATCTTAATAGGATCATGTTTTAAAAGAATTAATCTGGAATTCAGTTGTATACTGGGAATAAAATAAAGCAGAAACAGTCTCCATTTATATTGAAGTAGTCTCACAGACAGGAAAGGATAGCTTAGTTAAGGCCAAAATGTGTTTGTTAATTAGCTGCCATCCTCTCCAGTGAGCCTACCAAGGGACGTCATAAACAGTTAGAGAGCGTGGATTTATTGATGGAAAGATGAGGTAAGCTGAGCATTAAGTGCACTGTTTCCTTAGAGGGCGGCAGTATTTTCATTAATAATGAATTCTGTCTTTCTTCATGTCTTCTGAGTTTCCCACAATACTGGAATTATTTACGTGAAACATGAGACCTTCCAGTAATTATAGGCAATTGAGAGATTCTTAGAAAGTGTGATAGCATATTCCAGGGGAAAAATAATTTCCAGCATACTATCTTTTTCTCTAATGGATTTCAGCTCCGTGTATCTAGTGCTGACTACTTGCAAGGTGGTTTGGTGTGGCTTTGCGGGATTCATCGTGCTTAGGATTCTGGAAGCACTCGGAGCCTGAGGCCCTCAGGAGGTCTGTTTTCTGACAATGTAAGAGAAATAAATTAGGGAGCGTCCCAATCACAGGAGTGAGTCATTTTAAGATTGAAAAGCATTGTTTGTAGATTTGAAAAAATTCAAAGTTTGACTAGATTATCCTATTTTTAGCTCCTGTCCCATGCTTTATAGAACCATGTGTTCCATGTTTGAAAAAAATTGAAAATCAAGCAGTTTAATTAAATGTTTCATTTTTACAGAAAGTATTGTCTCATTTCTCTACACCCGAGAGTCTCGGTTCTCCTTTTCCCGATGTGTTTTCTACTAGCCCTCAAGGGCACCAACATTCTGTGTAGACTAATACAGAGTCAACGTGATGTATGTCCCCAGAAAACTCCATCTTGGGTTAGGGAAATGGTCGAGAACAATTTTTTTTCTCAAGGGCACTCACCTTTGAAAGTGAAATCAATTGAAATACCTTCACTTGACTCAGAGTTGGGGGAGAGAAGGAATTTTACAATTCTCAGAGACAATATATATTGGTTGGCACTCAATCTAACTTTGAATAAACGAATGGGAAGAAAAGTAGAGGAAAGAGAGTAATAAAGAGGCAAAAACAGAAGACAAATAGAAATCGGCAAATAGATACAGATAAATAGAGAGTGTAAAAGAGAAGTGATGCTGAGACAAAAGCAAAGAAAGACGTGCTCAGACCCAGAAACATATAGGAAGAAACATATGCTAGAAAGAAATACAACAGTCATATTGGGGTCGTAATACCCCAAATTTCATATCTGACACCCTGTCTTTAAGATACTATTGCTTTAAAAGCTTTGTCCTATTTTTTGCTCCAAACCAAAAAAACAAAACAAAACAAATTGAATACGTAAACAAGAGGTAAGCCTTGTTCCACAAGCCAGAATAAAAGAATGCTGAAGGCTGGATCTGACTGGGATGGAGATTTCTCACTTCAACATTTTTCACACACACACACGCGCACACACACACACACACACACACACACACACACGATACTTTTGGGTAATGCTAAGAGAACCTAGTGCTCTACCAGTCAAATCACAGTGTGGCTCTGCAAGCCAGTCCGTGTGAGCAGACTTCCAGTGACGGTGATTTACATCAGCCCCAAACTGGCCAGCAGCTGCTGGACTGACAGGGCTGCAAACTGTGGTCGGTTTCACTGTACGTAGAAGCGGCCGGAGGCTGCTGGTAAGCAGATCCAAAACCGCACTCCTTCTTGACTTTCTCTTCTTCTTTATAGGAACCTGACGTGGTGGCACCCTGCCAGGCCAGCCTGCTCCCTCCTTTGGTCT
The DNA here is from genome assembly GCF_964194185.1 of Rhinolophus hipposideros. Taxonomy (NCBI): domain Eukaryota; kingdom Metazoa; phylum Chordata; class Mammalia; order Chiroptera; family Rhinolophidae; genus Rhinolophus; species Rhinolophus hipposideros. The sequence continues at coordinate 39,544,162 of NC_138049.1, forward strand.
CGTCCTTGTTCAGTACGTTGCACAGCCTCGTGGTCCAAGAGGGCTGGGCTACAAGGCCTGGCCAGAATGGAAAGTTGAGTAAGAAGAAACATCCAAGGAGGATTTTCAAATTTCTTGCCATTCATTGGGCATTCTTGATGAACCTCAGTGATTTGGATCAAGCCAGTTATTCGCACATACCAATATTTTTCATTCTCTACTGTTTGGAACCATCTCCCTTTCCCTCTTATAGTCTCTGGACTTTTGGCATCTCTGCCTCTTTAAATGGCTTCTTCAATGTATAATTTTTGCCTACTCAGCTCTGATGATAGTTCACACAAACAGTAAGCTATTGAATCCTGGTATATTTTAGCGTGAATTTACCCTTGGCGTTACCCTGAAGGCAGCAATGAACAAAAATTCTGCTGGGAAAATACAGTAACATTGCAACGCATAGAGGGGGTGAATTTGTACACACATAATTTGTTTTCAAATTTTCCATGCCCCAAGGCATCCCCAGGGCTGAGTTGCTGAGTGAATTCTAGGAAAGTAGAGGAACTTGGAAACGTATGATTCAGTGGCTCAGTTAGTGGATATTCCACCACCTGCTTGCCGACCACAGGGAATTTCACAGCCAGTGCATATGTGGCGGCAGCTGCCAGGCGACAGAATGAAAGTGAGTTGTGGATTTTTCTATCTTTTCATTCAGCTTTGTCTCAAATGCTCTTCTCTTTTCAAGAATTATCTTAATGCATTTCCTTTAAAGTTAACACTACAAGGAATCGAAATCTCATTTCCTGGAAATAACAGGGCTGGACAGCAGCCATCCCTCAAATGAGCCCCCATGGAGAAGACTTGGAGATGTGAGCTCCCAACTCAGGTTTCCTGTGGATGCATGTTAAACCGCACAGGCTGGAAGCTGACGTCATGGATTACGTTCTCACTGCTGTCAAGGGTCAGTTCAACTTGTACTTCCTGTCATTGTTGTCTTAGATCATGCATGACTCAATCCCTCTTAGTCCATTTCCTCATACACAGGTTTCTAATGAGCTGTGAAAAAATACCATTAATATCACTACCTTGAAGAAGAGATGCTGATGGTAAAAGGGTTGAGGCATTACTGTGGATTGGCAATGATAGGGGTCAAATAAAATAGGGCAGCAAATCAGGAATGGTGTCGTTGTAGTCATTCGGGGAGAGGACATCATTAAGCAGGCTGGCCACCTGCTTAAGGTCACCATTAAAATGTTTCTTGTTTTTCTCTGAAACTCCATTTGCATTACTGAAGTGGCATGGGGTTGTGGTGGGAGGAACTCGACCTTTGCTACCAGATAAGTACAGGTAGGAATCTTGCCTCTGTCACTAGGCTCTGTGATATGGGACAAGTTTCTTAACCCTTAGGATTAACCCTAACCCTCAGGTCAGGGATAATTCCAAACTCTCAAAACTGTTGCTGATAACAGTGATCGTGTATTAAGGAGTGGTTGGCACCTACAGGCACTCATTACATGATGCAGCTATTAATAAAAATAACTAAATGTGTGCCCAGTGACACACTGGCCTGATGCTTGCATTGATGGGGGTAAGGAAAGAGTCAAGGTAATCAGGAAGCTAGCAGGAACCTGGCGAGAGCAATATTAAAGTCACATCTCAAATGATGACCCAAAGAGATGACAATACAAGATAATGTCAAGAATTGTGAAAGGGCTGAAATTTTATGCTGCTTGCAAACTCACAACTTTGCCAAGCACAGCTCACTGGTGCTGGCAGAAGACACCAGACTCCTGGTCAGAGACAAAGGACCTTATTACTCACAGCACAGCCGGCAGCCGCTGCCTGCACCTAATCCCAGCACCTCAGCTGTGCTGAACAGCACGCCTGGCGCCTCCTGCTCCCGTAGCTGACAAAGGGCCTACTGATGTTTTCCTTCGGCGATTTCCAATTAGGCTAGATTTGAAACTGTAGCCCATTGAAAGCAATTGCATCAGGGATTGTTTTTTTATTATTCTTTTTTACCTAGTTAATGAAAAAGAAAGAAATAAGGTACTTTGTTCCTTTCTGAATTTCTTTGGGGTTTCTGAGATTCAAGCATGGTTTTGGAAAAAGAATTCTTTCAGAGGCTTCATGTGGGGATTATGGAATCCTGAGATTTGTCCAGATCAATCTTCTTACTGTGCTTTTGTGAGGTCAGACGTGGTTCTCCTAATGACAGAAGACCTAGACACACACCGCCTAAGTGCTTCCAGCATTTCAGTTCCCACACTTGAACAAGTCCTTGAATTCCAAGAGCAGAACCAACTTGAGGACTGTGCACCCTCATGTGGAGGCATGGCCCTGCCCCATTGTCAGAACACACAGAATCTGTGTGTCCCATGTTTTGATTCAAAAAATGTCATCATAAAATGTGGCAAAATGAAGTAATTGTCGTAGTGGGGAATTCAGGGACTACTTGTTTGAATCTGGTGACAGAGCAGACTAGGGTGGTGCAGATGGGTGACTCGGGCATTGTCCTTCTGCGCGCTTCTGGGAGGACACATTATAATAGGCGCTGAAGCCAGAAATCTGTTACCAGGCCCTGCTTTTATATCTAATCAGTCACAAAGAGGGATGAGGATCCTAAATATTATCTCAGATCTGCCCACAATCTCTTTACTGAGAAGTTCTCTTTATCTTTTTTATTCCTTTAGAGTTTTACTTTTTAACATATAGATGACCCATCTAAAAATTTTCGTTTTTGTTGTTGTATCCTATGAAGTAGAAATTTGATTGGATTTTGTATTGAGCTCCCAAGAAGAGTTGGCAGTGCTTCCTTACTATCCACTTAGAACTCCCAACCCCACCTACAGGACACCCACGGCGGACACACACACACACACACACACACACACGCACACACATGCATGAACACCTGTACATGCACACACAAACCTAGGGGAGACAACCCTTTGTTTCATCCCATGGGAATTCTTTCCATTTGCCCAAAACTCAGTTTCCTTCAGTTACTTCCAGGTGACATCCAAGAGGAGGCCCTCAAATCTGGATTTTCAGCACAGAGACAGGATTGGCTGGTTTAGTGAAGCTGGGGTGCTTGGGGGTCCTGCCTCCACCCAGCGCCAGGCTCGCAGTGCGGGTCAGTGGGCTCCGATCCCAGTGAGGACCTGGCCGAACTTGAGATCTCAGCACCTGTCAGTGCCAGTCCACCCAAGCCATTCTCCTCTCTGTGTGAGCTGAGCTGATGGGCAGAGTGGAGTTCTCCTCCCCCAACATTCCCATTCCCAAGGCAGGAGAATTGCCCTCTGTGATTTCATGTGGAATCTGCCAGGAAGAGCTGCCTGAGAGAACAGACAATGGAGCTCTCTGTATCACTGCAGAAAAGGAGGGAAAAAATGCTGACATTTCAGTGGTTACATTAAGGAGCTACTGTCACCTTGGGGCATCCCAAAGATCACTTAATAGATGAGTCCTACCTTTTCCAGAGCTTGAATTAGCTTTCAAAGATCTAAAAAGGTAGAGAACATATCATTTAATTAGAGGAAAACCTAGCTTCCTTCTCCATTTCCATAAAGCACTGATTGTGTGTGTGTGTACACCTGCGTGTGTACACCTGTGTGTGTGTGTTTTACTTCACATTTTTGCATAGCTTTTCTATGTTGGGAGTTTCAAATAGCTACAGGCTTTCTGTCCTCTGCATAAGGCACATTAGGACAGTTATAGCAAATATTCTGTTTTAGTATCAGGACTCAGCACAATGCCTCCCACAGAATACTGAATAAATGGCTGATCCGTGGATTTGTGCATCCTGGAATTCTGCTAATAAATATTGATACCCAGGAAGCACATTCAGTAAATGCTCCTTAATTCTCAGTTGGTACAACAGAAATTCCAATAATGCCTGCCCACCCCTCTTTACACACAGTCTCGCAGGGATCTCACTCGTCAGCCGAAATGAACCATATGGTTGTTGCCTTAAGGTCCCATGTTACATAAATGTCACTGCTTTGCGCCTTCACAGCAGATTGTTTTCTTACCAATCATGAGAAGCTGTATCTTAAACAACTGAAGTAAATCATAGTGGTCAAATGTCAAGAACACAGTACATTTTTTATAATAACTCCCTGAATATTTAACGTTCAATAATCTGGCTGTAGGTTTCTGGTTACACAAATTAGTAACGCTCAGTAAAGCTCAGAGACCACTGTTAGCTCTGTCTTCTTACTGTGAGTCCAGCAGACTGAGGAATTACCAAAGGGGGTCTGTCCACCCTCTTAAAGACACACGTGGAGTCCCAAAGTCCACGCAACCATTGGCAGTTGCGTTTGCCCACCTAGCCACACGACAGCTCAGGTGTGTTAACCTCAGATGTTTAGCCTGAGACCGAGGAGCTGATGATCCCAAGCTCAGTTCACTTTGCTGCAGGCTGGTGTGACACACTAAGACGCGGTCCCAGCTTGAGCTAGCTTGGTTCTGGCTTGTGCTTAGAATTAGGGGGTAGGACCACAAGAGCGTGAATTGCGTGGTGGTTTCTTGGATGAAAGAGACAGGTACGACTTCTTTTTTAATTTTTGCATATGCATCTGGGAGAAACATTAAGAACAGGAGGACCTGTATCTCAGATACCTGTTCCTCGGTCGATCTTAGAAACGAGGGGACTAAGAAGCTGTTGGGAGCACATGAAGACCGTGCCGTGTGCAGGCACAGCAGCTTTCCCCGGGACAGTTATGGAGGAGGGGGATTGCCGCCTTGTCACTTTATGAGCAGCCAGCATCACAATGAGTGTTAGAGTTCCTGGCTACAAGAGAGACGATATCTAGGACTCTTGGAAAGAATTGGTGAATGGGAAAGAGGCTGAAGTCCTTCATAAAGACGTGGGTTAAAGGCTTGAGCTATTACTGTTGGAGAAAAAAATGTCCCACTCTCCTCAGCCCAGTCTTTTTCTATGGTGACACTATCAGAGAATGCAGACCAGCAATCAAAAGCAAATTAATTCTAATCTGTACTTGTAACTCTCAAGTGACATTCAAAAGGAAGTACAGTTTATAATCTCCAGTCTCACTCATTAAAATCTTTCTCCTTCTTCCCAGGCTCCCACTCTGTCCTATCCTCTAGCTTACTCAGGCCTCTTGTTCCCTGCTTCCCTTTCTCAGCCTTTTTTGACACAAACCTTCATTTTTGGTGGTGCTTCTCACTTGGATTGATCAGATCTGAAAGATGGGTGTGAGTTTTGATCAGGATGGAGGTGAAATGGTGCAGAACACTAAGCAGGAAACACCAGCATTTTCCTCCGAAGGTAAAGGAGCGGGAAGCTTGAGGACCAAGACCTAGAGCAGTAGGAAGGGTGCTCAGAAGCGTTCACCTCCCTATTCATAAGGGTGCACACCAGATGGCTGAGGTGCTGCCATTTTGATCCTGATACTTTCATGTGGTCATTTTGACCAGAATAAAACCAAACCGTTAACATTTTATTTTCTAAAATGAAAACCACTTCATTGTATTTTAATTTAATGACAAAAATAATACCCATTTTACAAGAAGCAGACCATGCCCAAAATTATAACGTAAAAACCAGCGAACACAAAATACTTGGTGGATATTTTTTCCAGAATTTGTCCACTGGATAGGTATAAAAATCAGTGGTTGGGTTTTCTGGGAAGCAGATTCTGAGATGGAGTTTATTGTGCAGGACATTTATTAAGAATTGTCTTCTTTACCTGTGTAAAGAAGGGGAAGAAAGCAGAACTGGATAGAGAGAAACCGAGCTGGGGTGCAGGCCTGCTGACAGCCTTGGCTGGCCCTGCAGGAGCTCTGGAGTGAACAGAGCCCATCAGTTTCTGTTGAGTTGAAATGACTAGAGTTATACCCCTGCCTCCCTCAGGATGTGCCCACCCACCCTGCTCAGAAGGGAAAAACATTGGGAGAGGTGTCTCTGCAGCTGAGGCAATTCCTGAAGGGGCTGTCAACTCGGCAACAGGTCCTTTTTTGAAGGGAGATGTGGGCAGTGCATCTTCATGTCCAACACACACACACACACACACACACATACACACACAGTATAATTTTAAACAAAAATGTAATTACATCACTTATGCTCTTATGATACTGATCTTTTTTACTTAGCAACATAATATAAACATTCCCCCCTGCCATAAAATATAGATCATATTCATTTTTAATTACTGCACATATTCTATTAGATATGCAACAATTAAATCCCTTTTGGTGGGCATTTGAAAACCTTTCTATTTTTCTGCCTTTACAAGTAATTCAGTCATGAACATCCTAATTTATATATCTTTTCACACATGTCCTATTATTACCATAAAGTAATTCTCAAAAGTGAAATTTCTGGGCCAAAAGGTATCCATAGTTACATTTTGAAGTACAGTGCCAAATTGCACCCCAGAAAGCTGTACCAATTTACCTGAGCACTGAGAGTGAAATCAATGTCAATCTTCCTAATCTTTGCTAATCTCATAGGTGAAAAATAACTCATTGTTTTCTTAATAACATTCATTCATTAGTAGCCAGATTAAATGCTATTTCATGAGTTGATAGATTGTATTTCTTCATTGATTTTTCCTTTTGTGAATTATCTGTACCCACCTTTTGCCCATTTTTCTCTGGTTTGTAAGTGTCTATTATAGTAAACCTGTTTGGTATGTACCATATAATGTTATTTCCTAATATATCATCTGTGTCTTATCTTCCTTCCTCCCTTTCTCTCTCTCTCTTTCTCTCTCTCTAAATCCATCTATCGTTTCTCTTAGTTTCTGGTTTGGGTGTTATTCCTAATAAATTTCTCTCTACCCAACTAAACAGAGATATCCTGAACTTTCTTCTGGTACTTTTATCAATCCTCACACTTTCAAGTTTTGTATTAGTAAGTAATGTAAAAAATTAGACATTCTTTCCCTAGCCTACTCCTTAATCTCATCTAATTCCCCAACCACACTGAATTATCTATTACTGAGAAAAGTTAGGAAGAAAGCACAGTTTTTACAATTCAAAGTGGTCATTTTCATGCAAGTGCATCAAGTTGGCTGATTTAATAGTCTTCCCTCCTTCAGAAATGCCCCTGAATGGTCAGAACTTTCTGTGTTGGGTCCATGGAGGCCCTGCAATAGGAGACTGGGCCCAGAGGGGTATCCTTTCAGCTTCTAGCACGCTAACCTCGGGTGATTCACCTGGCACCAGCTACAGACAATACAAAGTGGACAAAATAAAGTTGCCGACAGCAGCACCTGCCCTAGGCATTTTTCCTGCTCACCCCTACGCTGTCCCACATTCCCTTTTCCTCAGACTCAGTTACAAGGTACAGGCTTCCTAGCTCTGTACCTGTTCCTGTATTCACGGACTATCAACTCTGCCTTCCACTCTGCCTTCCCCTCCAGTTTTATTTTATTTTATTTAATTTTTTATCGGTGAATATTGGGAAACAGTGTGTTTCTCCAGGGCCCATCACCTCCAAGTCATTGTCCTTCAATCTAGGTGTGGAGGGCGCAGCTCAGCTCCAAGTCCAGTCACCATTTTCAATCTTAGTTGCAGGGGGTGCAACTCAGTTCCCACCATCCCATGTGGGAACTGAACCAGCAACCTTGTTGTTGAGAGCTCCCGCTCTAACTGAGCCATCCGGCCACCCCCAGTTGTTTTTTAAAACATTATTGAGGTATAATTTACATACCACAAAACTCACCCATTTAAAATGTACATTGCAATGATTTTTAGTAACTTTACTGAGTTGTGCAAAAATCATCACAACCCAATTTTAGAATTTTTTCATCACCCCAATCAGATCCTTTGTGCCCATTTACTGTTAATCCCCATTCCCATCTCCAGCCGCAGGCAACCACTAATCTACTTTCTGTCTCTATAGAGTTGCCTTTTCTGGACATATCAGATAAATGGAATCACATACCCCTCCAGTTTTGACATTGCCTCTTATCTCCAATAAGAAATTCCAGATTCAGCCTCAGCGCTGCAGAAACTGACCAGCCAGACACAGGTTCGCATAGCTGGTAAATGACAGAGCTTTGACTCAGGTCCAAGTCTTGTGATTCCACATTCTTTCCACTCCCTCCTGCTTTCCTGATCTGGACACAGTTTCAATGTTAAATGGGAAATTTAGTAGTGGCTATTTAAAAAAAGCATCCAAGATCACTGGCCTTCTGGGTCCAGACACTGAATTCATGATTCTTTTAGGCCGCTAGAGGGCGCCAAAAAGATTAAATTGAATTCGCTTTCTCTAGTCACAGTTGGGCATCTTAAGAAAGGGAATGTGAATTGTGACCTCAGTGTATTCTGGGTGGAATATTTCTCATAATACTTTTCTCTTCTGTGTAATTGTCAATAGCAATGGAGATAAGACACAGATGATTTATTTTTGGTGCACCTTAAAAGTTTCTTTTCAGCCTTCTCAGACCAGGATTTGTTTTTTAATATAATAAAAAGGGAACATGCAGACTTCATTTAGGAATCTGATGAACAGTTCTTAAGTTATGACAATTCAGCATGAAAGATCTCAATTAATCACAATATGAAGGTGATTTTGCTAATCTTTTGCATTTTTACATAACTAAATCAATCCTTTGAGAAGGAAAATGGAAACATGTTTTTTAAGCTACCCAACTCCAGTATCTGTGTAGCTAGGATTAACTGGATAATAATCCAAAATGACAACTAAATTAATCTTTTCAGAAATAATTTTATTGTAATATCTCCCCAGCTATCTCGACTAAAAATGGTTGAACTCAGTAGCAAATTTTAATTTTAAGAGGAGCTCCGCATCCTACTCTCCAAATCCAGAGGGTATATGTGCCGCTGGGTCCCCCCAACTGAACACCTTTTACACCCCCCCTCTATTTTGGGTGGATGGGGGCTACTCAATAGCCAGGATGGGAGCCCCTGGGAGCATCTTCAGGGGAACTTAATGATGAATTGTGCTGAGCATCACACCCACCAGTTGTCAAAATCACTGGAGCCATATGTCTGGGGGTGCTGTGTCCCTGCTCTGGTCATGGACTGCATGATGTCTGGAACCCTGGCTGCAGCTGTGGAACCAGCACAAGACATGAGTTTAGGACCAGCTCTTCCTGTACCTAGCCATGTGTCATTTATCCTTTCAGTATCTAATTTTTAAATCTGAAAAATGGCAATAATAATAGTTGTCTTAACCACCCTCTACCTCATAGAGTTGTTTCAAGGAACAAATGGGAAGAAAAGAATGCTGGACAAGCACCAAGTATAAATATTACAGCACGGCGCATGCGTGAGAGAGAAAAGAAGGCCGAGACAAAGACGCAAAAACAGAAACAGAGAAGAAAGTCACAGTTTCACAGGCACAATTCATCATGCAGTCAAAGATATACAAAGACATCGTTCCCATCTTTATTCTAGCCACCCTCCTCTGAAAAATAGAAAATAATCCCTCTAGTTTCATGAGATGATTTTTACCAGTATTTTCAAGCATTAAAACTTCAAAAATATTTTTATGCTTTCCCAAGAGGCTTAATTTGCTTTTAAAATGTAAAATATAAAGTTCTTCGGAGCTCCCTTTTATCTGCTAGACGGGATGCTGACCGATTCATGAATCGTTAAATAAATCCAATTATATCGTCAAATTTATTCGGTTGAATTTTGTTTTTTTAATACCTCTTAAATAAAATTTAACCTGTAAACCAACCACAATGCATACTTTTTAAAAAGCATACATAGGAAAATGTAAATGAAGATAGTAATGGTAATAATGATCTATCTTTAATTTGGACTCATGAAGTCTCTTTTGTGCTTTCCGGTTTTAGGCACAGTCTCTAACTGGCCCCTTCCCAGGACTGTTTCTTCTGAAAGCATATGGATTTCATTGGGAAGGAAATACATACACTAAAAGGCTTTCTCAGCTCCCTTCCCCCAAGGCGTTTTGCTAATGTGTGCCAGAACACTTTAGAAAAGAGAAAAAAGAAAAAAGAGAAAGAAGTGCTTTGTACAGGAAAGGGTCTGCCTTTGGGCACTTTTAGCACAACTGTCTCCTATTAATCCTCACCCTGGTTAAGAGAACAGGAAATGACGTTTATTATGCGCAGTGCTTTCTCTAATACCAGCTGACATTCAGTTGAACGCTTATTGTGTGCCAGGCACTGTGCCACATTCTTGCTATGGATAAACTCGTTTGCTCGGCACAACTACCTAGTAAGGTAGGAATCATTTTTATGAATGTTATGTGTATTGGAGAAACCGAGGTTTAAAGACTTGAAGCAACTTGCCCAGATTCGCACAGGAAAGAAGGGGTTGAGCCAGAATTTGAACCCTAAGGAGTCTGACTCCAGGGTCCACACTGAATTAAACTACACTGATTTAATTCATGCCAAGTCTCCATGAGATATACGATATATTTTTACTAATATTTTGTAGATGAGAAAACTGGAGTTTAAGAGTAATGAATCCATTTGTACAGGTTGCAGCTATTATGTGACTGAGCAGAGAATCAGGCCTGGGGTATGAGACCCTCAAGCCCTTGTTCTTTCCATTAAATACACCGTCTAGGGGCTGCTCCAGTTCCCTTGAGGCTACTTTAAAAACCGAAGGGAAATTGAATTGACATACAGAAAGAGCAGTTTAGTGGCAGTTCATCACTCCCACCAACCTTTTACTTCTAGGAAGCCTCCAGAGTCTGATAGATCAGTGCATGCGTTCTCTGCCTCTCCCTGCAGGCTCTCGAACGGCACTTGACACAAATTAGATAATCAAGGTTCAGTTACTGACGGGAATGAAAGTAATATGAATTGTATGGTTTGTTTATCTGCTATCTGGCACTGATAGGACCGTCTCTTCCAGGTGAAAGAGAGGGAAGGTGTGATAATAAATTTACAATGTTGTGTGGAATCCTTAAGGGCTATTACTCTTAAACATTTGGTTTTTCTCTCTCAGCAAAAAGCAACTTTAATGATCAGGAATAGTTCTTTCTACTACATGAAGTTCTTGCAATATTGAAGTTATGACTCAAGCTTCTCTCCAAACCAAAATATGATGCCAAATTTGGACTGAAAAAAAAATCTATAACTATATACGAACTTAATTTTTATCCTAGATTGTTAATTTTTATCCATGGAGTGTTAGGAGAAAAGAATGATTCAAATCATCTGAAAATAAACATTATCCAGGGAGCTGGTCAACTAATAATTATGGAAAACTTGTGTTTAGTAAGTTTGGGGGAAAAAAACCCTATGGTGATACTTTTCAAAATGAGCAACTACTTTGGCAAATGTGAACGATCAATTCTAATTTATCTGTTTTTTAAAATTAGTTTTCTTTCTTTAATATATAATTGAGATATAATTGACACATAACAGTATATTAGTTTCAGGTGTACAACATAATGATTGGATATATATATAGATGGTCTCTGACTTACGATGGTTCAACTTACAATTTTTCAACTTTATGATGGTATGAAAGCAATACACATTCAATAGAAACTGTACTTCGAATTTTGAATTTTGATCTTTTCCCAGGCTAGCAATATGTGGTATGATACTCACTTGTGATGCTGGCCAGGGTTAGCGAGCCCCAGCTCCTAGCCAGACACACGATCAGGGTAACCGACACTCTACAGTGGGTTGATTGTGTTGGATGATTTTGCCCAACTGTGGGCTAACGTACGTATTCTGAGCATATTTAGGGTAGGCTAGGCTAAGCTATGATGTTTGGTATGTTACATGTATTAAATGCATTTTCGACTTAGGATATTTCAACTTATGATGGGTGTATTGGAACATAAACCCCAACACAAGTCAAGGAGCATCTGTATATTGTGAAACGATCACCACAGTAAGTCTAGTTAACATCCACCACCACACAGTTACAGTTCTCTTTTCTTGTGATGAGAACTTGAAAAATGTATTCGCTTAGCAACTTTCAAAGCTACAGTACAGTAGCTTTTGTTTCAGACTGAGATTTAAAGGCCAAAAAGAGGATGTTGAGAAAGCAAGTTGACTGCCAAACTGGATTGGAAAAGACCGTCTGAGAACAGGGACCTGCAGAGCTGGAAGCTCAGCTGCCTTTTCTTTCTTTCTGTGTTTACCAAGATAGAATATTGAAAATTTAGAACTCAGTAGGGCAACTACAGCTTTCCTTTGAAAGAGCAGTAAGCAGACAACAGCTGAAAGCATGTCCTTATCAGAGGTTGCCTTCAGGAAATGCTTTTTTCTCACCACACATGTCACCCAAGCTTGGTTTCCAGTTGCCTTCCCCTAGAAGTTTCTGCGGCTCTCATTTAGAGAGCATTTCCCTCTGGGGCAAGAGGGAAATGAAGACAGCTAGAAGTGGGTCAGAAAATGGCCTCAGCTTACTTGCTTCATGTAGCAGTTCTTTTGTTTCCCTGTGTACATCCTCCTTTCCTTCCCCTCTTTTTCTTTTAGACTCTCCAGTTTGTGTTTTTGAAACTGACCACTCAGACATCACCCACGATACTGTCTCCATTTCATTCTTTCTCTGTGACATTTCTGCTCTATTTGTGCTGATCTTCGTTTTATTCTACAGTGCAGGTGGAACCCCAAAGCATCTGCCAGGAAGCTTTCTCCCAATTGGGAAGCAGGCCAAAGGCTGGCCTTTGGAGAGAGGACCAAAAGGTCAGTGATCAGGTTCAGGGCCAGGAAGTCAGATTGTTGGAGCAGACAAAGGGGGAATACTGAGTGGAAAGTTGGAAATAACAGGGAGTTCAGATTCACAGGACACCACACACACAGTGGGATAAGTCAGCACCCAAAGTGAAGTAACTAGAAACATGAGGGAGTCTTGTACCAGCAGTGTGTACAGCGCGGCTGGGGAGTGGAGCCTTAGACGAGGCAGCAACAAAGAGGCCAGTACATCTAGTTGGTGGGGCCAGCAGGGCTTTGGGGCTAGCGGCCAAGGCTCTGGGCCACCACTGTGTTCTTAGGTTGATCGGAACCCTGCTAAGCAAGACATGGGGGCAGCCTGCTACACACTCCTGCCCACCAGAACTTACCTTTTTCCTTAGTTTTGTACATTTAATGCATTATTGCCTCATCCTACGCTTGACCTTTGGCCTTCTTCATCTTGATTATTGCTCTTCATCCTAACTTCATCTTTTTTTCCCCCTCTGGATCCTCTCTCCCTAGAGAGTACCTGCCTTCCTTATTCACTATATTCTGGTGCCTCTGCACACCTTGTCTGTAGCCCCGCTTTGTGCCTATGTTCCAGTTCTCTGGCTTAAATAGCCTCCCAGACCATTCTTGTCCATATTCCACTGTCACTTTATTGTCCCACCCTGGACAGTCAGCTCTCACAGCAGAAGCTTATAAAAGGGGTGCCACGGTTGGACTGAAATATGGTACTACCCTCTTGTTCCCACCCTCTTGATTCAAGGAAAGGGTTCTTTCTGGTCCGAGCTCTGAAGGCTTATAGGTCCTTTTAACTCAGAATACAATCATCGTATTGGAATTAATGCTTCTCTTAAGGGAGTCTAACTGCCAGGGAATTGCTGAACACTTGCGGCCACTCACTCAAGGAGGCAAAGCAGAGCCACTCAGTTCTGGGACCTCTGCGGATGGCCAAGGTCACCTACCCAGCAGCCCCTCCCCACTAGCGTGGTATGAGTGCTTTATTCCTTTAATTTTTTACTTCCTGAACTCACAGTTGGGAAATTCACAGATTGATAGTTTTTATTTATCCAAAAAATTTGGCCCCTTGTTGTTTGCCTGACATAGGACTTAGAATTTCTTTGTCCCCTTCCAGCATCAACTCTTTTCCATATAATTCTTTTAGTACAGAGGTCTACAAAGGTTTTGCAATTTTCTGTTTGAATTCTATGCAAGAAATATTACTTCTAAGATACTGGGAAAAACCTGCCGTAAAGAGTGAAATATTAATTATATCTGATATTTATCTGGCCTTTGATGTAGAATGAAGATTGTCTAGGTTGCCTAGTGAAAACAGTGCTTTCTCCCTTCTCCTTTCTTTTTCAATAAACTTGAATTCCCTTGTAACTTCTTATTTGTCTCAGTATCCGAACTTGGGAAAGGTTTGTGATTTTGAAATGCAGGGTCTTTCTGACAATAAGATGAAGATATTTTAATTTTTCAATTTGTCTTTGAAAATGAAGGATGACAAAGATGAGAGAAATTGTAGGAGTGATACTTATATGTACACTGAATCCAGGGTTGTGTGGATTGGTGTACTTTGCAAAGGATGGTGGCTAGCATTTAAAAGAAATACATGGCTCACAGAATTATTTTGTACCAACAGACATTACCTTGGGAATCTTGTAATACGTTGAGATTATTCTGTCTGCTACTTCTCACTAATTATAGGCTTCAAACGTTTGCAATTCAAATGCTGTCCGCTTTGATACATGGTGGGTGGAGTACACTACGAAGGACTTGACTGACGGTTCATATAAAGTAATGAAATGCTACAGCATTTGTGTCTTTAGAGAAGTCTTAGAATATTCTTGTGATTATCTATATTAATTAGTATTTGTGGAACACTTTATATTTTATATTGAGATGGAGTTGAAGCCAACAAAACCATTTCCCTCCCTTTCTCCCCAGAGATAAGTACTATAATGAATTTGATCTTTGCATGGTTTACATTTATATTATATATTACTTCGTTTATAAAAAAATATAATATTGTTTTCCATGTTTTGAAATTCTGTCTAAATGTAGCATACTGTATGAATACTCTTGCAACTTGTACGTTTTGCTCAACATTCTTTTAAGATAGTCTATTGATTCTTGTAACTCCAGTTTACTTATTTACATTTTAGTATGATATTCTTCTGTATGACTACCGTGTTTCCCTGAAAATAAGATCCAGTTGGACAATCGATTCTAATGTGTCTTTTGGAGCAAAAATTAATATTAGACCCGGTCTTATTTTATTATAATTTAAGACCAGGTCTTTAATTAATATAATATAATATAATATAATATAATATAATATAATATGATATAATATGATATAATATAATATACTGGGTCTTATATTAATTTTTGCTCCAAAAGATGCATTAGAGCTGATTGTCTAGCTAGGTCTTATTTTCAGGGAAACACAGTAGACCTCAAATTATTTATCCATACTTCCTGTTGATGAATATTTAGATTGTTCAGTGTTTTTTTTACCATTATAAGCACTGTTGCAATGAATATCTCTGGACATGTTTCTTGTGCATATTTGTGAAGATTATTTAGGGTATATACCTAGGAGTGAAATTTCTGGATCTTAAGCTTTTCTTTACTAGATAACTGTTCTGTCAAGAAAGCTTTTGGTTACAGAAAACAACTACAATAACTGTTGTTTCAACAATAAAGATTTAATTATCTAACGTTGTCAACAAAGGACCCAGACACTTCCCATTCTTCCATCCTTGATACATTAAGTGTCATGGCTTTGGTTCTCTTGCTGTCACCTCATGATCACAGATGGTTTCCACAACTCTAGGCAGTACAATCTCAGTCCAATGTCCCAAACAAGAGAAAAGAATATGTGGAAAATGGTCTCTCTCTCTCTCTCTCTCTCTCTCTCTCTGTCCCTTCCTCCTTTTTGGGGGGATGGGGTTGGAGGGGAGCAAAAGCTTTCCCATGTTTCTAGGAGTAGGCCACTTCTGACTTAGGATGGGCACATGGTTGAGGAACAGAGGGATCCCCCTTACCCCACTCAACTTGGAGTCTTTCATGTCCTAAAGCAGAAGTTTTTCATCATACTTCCCTTTACATTCTTCCATGGACCACAATGGAGTTGCAACCCCTTAGAAAAGCTAGTATCTGGCAAAAGATTATGGAATGGTTTTGACTGGTTAAACCAGACATGATTCATACACTGAGCCTAAGGATATTCTGCCCTAAACATATTGAGGTATGGTAAACAAGGAAAACGAATTGTTAAATGTCTTATCTTTAGGCAATGAATATTCACATCCACACTCTCCAAAGAGGTTGTACCAGTTGACGTTCCCAAGAGCAGTATATGACATTCCTGCCATGCCATATCCTTGGCAACACTTGGTATTTTTTAAATTTCACCTTTCTTGAGGTATAATTGACAGAAATGTGAGATATTTAAAGAGTACATCAAAGTGATTTGATATACATTTATAATGAAAGGGATTCCCCTATCTAGTTAATTAACACATCCATCTCCTCACATATGTATCATATTTATCTATTTTATGAGAACAATTAAGCTTTAATCTCTCAGCAAATTTCAATATACAATACAGTGTTATGAACTATGGTTTTACATTAGAGCCTGAGGTCTTATTCATCTTACAGCTAAAAGTTTGTACCCTTTTACCAACCTCTCCCTACTTTCCCTACCCACCCAAACCTGGCAACCACTTTCTATCCTGTCTCTATGAGTTTTAACTTTTTTTAAAAATAGATTCTACGTATAAGTTATACCATTCAGTATTTGTCTTTTCTTGGCTTATTTCACTTAGCATAATGCCCTCAAATTTCATCCTGTTTTCACAAATGGCAGAATTTCCTTCCTTCTCGTGGGTGAATAATATTCCATTATATATACACGTGTTATTTCTTTTCTTTTTGATGATAGCCATTTAATAGATGTGAAGTGATATCTCATTGTCGCTTTGATTTGTATTTCCCTGATGATTAGTGATTAGTGATATTGACCACCTTTTTATGTGCCTGCTGGCGATTTGAATGTCTTCTTTGGAAAAAACCTCTATTCATTTCCTCTGTCCATTGTTTAACCATATTGTTGTTTTTGTTTTGTTTGTTTTATTTTTGCCATTGAATTCTATGTGTTTTTTAGATATTTGGGACATTTACCTCTTATCAGTCAACATTTGGTATCATCAGGTTTTTGTTGTTGTTTTTGCCAAAAGGTTGAGTATGCAATGGTAATTTTTTCTGCTTTCAGGATTTTCAGCATTTTTTCATATTGGGGGTTTTAGTCTTCTTGGAATTTATTTTATTTCTGGCATGTGGTCAAGATTCAATTTATCCCTTCTTCTCCCACAGGGTAATTTGCTTACTTAATGTTAGGATTATCTCTTCCTTGAATATTTGGGTAGAATTTATCTTTAAAAGTATTTGGGCTTGGTATTTCTTTGTGAGATATATATGTTAAATACTGTATATAACCACATATACACACTCACACATATATGTATATATAAGATAGGTTTTTGCATATTTTGTAGACTATATAGACTATACATATATAGTCTATGTTATTTGGTAAACTATATTTTTCTAAGAATTTATCCACTCTAAGTTTGAATGTTTAGCATGAAGGTTTTCACTGTATTTTCAGTTTTTAATCTGCTAGATCTGTAGTTAAGCTCCATTTTCATTACAAACACTATTTATGCTTTCTCTTTTTTTCCTTGATCAATATTGCCAAAGATATTTGTGTTATTAGTCTTTTCAAAGAAAGAGCTTTGATTTCATTAGCTTTGTTGTATCTTTGTTTTCTGTTTTTTTTATTTTTTGCTCATATCATTGTTAGTTCTTTCCTCCTGTTTTCTTAGGGTATACTTTGTTGTTCTTCCTCTAACTTCTCTAATTGAACATTTAGCTAAATAATTTTCTGTGTTTTCTTCTAATGTACGAGGTCTAACAATTAAGTTTGTGAACTTGTTGCAACGATGTTGCTAACCTTTTTTTGATATCAGAGGGATTATTCATTATGAATTTGTGCCAACTGGACAAACAGTTAACCAAGTTGACTATTTGGAAGTGCTGAAAAGGCTGCATGAAAAAGCTAGATGATCCTGAACTTTTTGCCAACAATTCATGGCTCTTGCATCACGACAATGCACCAGCTCACAGGACACTATCTGTGAGGGAGTTTTTAGCCAGTAAATAAATAATGGTATTGGAACACCCTCCCTACTCACCTGATCTGGCCCCCAATGACTTCTTTCTTTACCCAAAGATAAAGGAAATATTGAAATGAAGACATTTGGATGACATTCAGGACATCAAAGGTAATACGACGACGGCTCTGATGGCCGTTCTAGAAAAAGAGTTCCAAAATTGCTTTGAAGGGTGGACTAGACATCAGTGCATAGCTTCCCAAGGGGAGTATTCTGAAGGTGACCGTAGTGATATTCAGCAATGAGATATGTAGCACTTTTTTTTTTAAGTATGTGTTTTTTTAGACATTTATTTATTTATTTAGGGAAGGGGAACAGGACTTTATTGGGGAACAGTGTCAAGTTTTTGTCCTTTCAGACTCAGTTGTGGAGGGCGCAGCTCAGCTCCAGGTCCACTTGCAGATGCTGTGTTCAATCTTAGTTGCAGGGGGCGCTGCCCACCATCCCTTGCGGGACTTGAGGAGTTGAACTAGCAACCTTGTGGTTGAGAGCCCACTGGCCCATATGGGAATCAAACCAGCAGCCTTTGGAGTTAGGTGCATGGAGCTCTAACTGCCTGAGCCAGGGGGACGGCCCCTGTAGCACTTTTTCTAGGATGAGTTTGTGAACGTAATTGTCAGGCCTCGTAGGTATTTAAGGCTATAAATTTCCTAGGGGAAAGACTTTCAGCTTTTTTATGGAATTTTATTTATTATATATGTATTTTTCTTACTTTGAGTGTGTATTATTTGTACTATCACCAAACGATTAAGCCCTATATGTTTAAAAAGAGAGAGATCCTAGTCAAGACACTGGCATTGCTAGGAGGCAATATTTGCTTTGAGGTTGCAGCTTTTAAAATCAGCTGGGTTCTCCTGTGGCCCTTAGTGTCCCTGGCATGCATTATGTCACATGTGCAGAAAGAGGAATCTAGCCAGGGTGTGTCATCTTTTCCTGGGATACTTAATGGTGCTACATTCTCTGTTGTTGGTGCAACAGAGAATTTCACTGGCACCATTTCCTCCTCTTTTTCTTCAGTTACTAGATTCTTTAAACTCAAAGCCTCAGTTATTAAAAAAAGAATGAATTATTCCCAAATCATCCCACCTCTTGAGGGGAGTCAGAATCCCTTTTCTACAGACTCTCGTATCACAGCATCATAATTCATACCCTCTTAGAGTTTTTGGCATCATATCTTCAAATAATTTTTCATTTAAGGACAATAAGCACCTGTTTTTATTATCCACGAGTGAGCAGGGAAGCTATGCAACCTGGCTGCAACTTCACTGAGGATAAAGAAAGCTGTCCAAGAACAGACTGACTGGGCCAACAGGGGAAGAACTAGGTTGTCTTCTGATTGTGTCCTAGAATCCTGTTCCTTCAGTATAACAGCTACAGTAGCTTAGTTTGGCCGAAGGAGCAAGAAGAGGAACAATGGAAAATAATGCTTTAAAGATAGTGAGACCCTGTAATGCTGTCGACATAGTTTACAATTTATTCTGAAGACATTCTGAAGATGGGTGAAAAGAGAGTGAAATGGTCAGAACTTCAGGCAGCTTAATGTGGAGATAAGCCTCAGCGAGCCTGAAAGAGGAAATGCAG
This sequence comes from Rhinolophus hipposideros, assembly GCF_964194185.1. Lineage (NCBI taxonomy): Eukaryota > Metazoa > Chordata > Mammalia > Chiroptera > Rhinolophidae > Rhinolophus > Rhinolophus hipposideros. The sequence continues at coordinate 39,563,576 of NC_138049.1, forward strand.
AGCAGCCCACCCCCTGACCGTTTTCCTGACAGATGCACCAACTCCGTGTTTCCAGAACTCACTTGTGCCCTTTTGTACTGACGAACCCAAAGGGGAAACTGAAACCAGACTATAACCCAGAGACTCTCTTTAGCTGATCTTCTAGTAATGGCAAAATGGTCTTTCTGTACATAGCTAAGCTTGGGTCTTACTTAAACTCCAAAGCAGAACTACAGGTTTGTAAAAAGTGAATACCGGTACTATATCGTTTAAGATACACACACACACACACACACACACACACACACACACACACGTATGTATGCATGTATCTGTCTACCTACATACCCACCCCCTACCCTCCCAACTCATATATGTTACCTCTGAGAAGAAGGCAGGGGACTGCAATTGCGGAAGGGTGATGTCAAAGATGTAATGAGATTAATTGGTAGAACCTTGTATTAAATGTAAGAAGTAATAGAATCAAGGCCCAAGTAAAAGAGTTAATTTTTGAGATGCGCAGGGAAGCTCTATGTTTGCTAAATAATGATGGAAAGAATGTTTTTAAAAATTGAGAATGTAAGACAGAAGATTGAAGAAATTCACATCAGTCATTTTAGTAAAGGGGAGTAAAGTCTATCTGTTAACAGTCTGGGAGCAGTGGGAATGTGTGTATCAGGCTGCGGTGTCTGGAGCATGGTTGTTGCTCGATAAATGTGATTGAATGAATGCTAAGTAAGTGTTTTTTAAAAATTGGAATAAACACTGTTGGTCATTTGCTAGGAAATAAACCATGAAAGAATATAAGAATAAAAGAATACTTGGACAACTGTGCAGGTTCAACTGGGGTTAGGTAGCATGAATCTATTGTAGTAAAGCCAACTGGCAACCAAGAGTTCTAGAGAAGAAAGAATATGGTGGTTTGGGAAGGAAGGAATAACAAAGGGAGGCATTCTAGGGGTTTAGTTAAAGCATAATAGAAATAGCCAGTCATGGGACCAGGCTGTTTAAGAGGGAAATGAAGGGGAGAAATGAAACCAGCCTGAAAGAAAAGAGAAAGGATGAGGGATGAAAATCCCCTCTACTGAAGTTTCTCTCTCTACTGGCTCATATCCATCACCATACAAACTTGCTGTTATTTCTGTCATTTTCAAACAAAACAAAACAAAGTCCTACTTTTGACCTCAATTCCCCTGTCAGCTGCCGCCCCATTTCTCTGCTCTACTTTGCAGTGGATGTCCTTGCAAAGTTCCCTTCACTCACTGTCTCAAATTTCCCTCCTCCCATTCTGTCCTAATCCCACTCCAATGAGGCTTTTCTCCACCGAAACCCCTCTGATCAAAGTCACCAGTGATCTCCATTTTGCTACAGTCAGTGATCAATTCCCAGCTCTCATTTTACCAGACCTGTTAGCAGCATAAGATGCAGCTGATCACTTCCTCCGCCTTGATTCAATTTCCTGATTGGGTTTCTAGGGCACTATACACCTGGCTTTTCTCCTACCTCTCTGGTTGCTCTCTCCTCCCTTTCCGTTGCTGTGTCCTCCTCTTCTCTTTGACCTGTTAGTCTAGGAGTATCTTCAAGTTGAATCCTTGTTTTTCTCTTCACTATATACTCCTTGGTATTACTACCCCATCCCAAGGCTTTCAATGCCATCTATACTTCCCAAATATTTATCTCCAGGCCAGAACTGTCTCTTGAAATTCAGACTGATACACGCATCTTCTGCTCAACATACTAGGTATCTCAAGCTCTTTTTGTCCAGGACAGAACTTCAGATTGTCCCTCCCTGTCCTGTCACTGCATCTGCTCCACCGATAGTCTTCCACTTCTCAATTGATGTCAACTCCGTTCTTCCATTTGTTCAAACCAGAAGTCTTAATGTCAGCATTTATTCCTTTCTCTGACACGCCACAGCCAATCAATTGGCACCTCCTGTAAGTGCTTTCAGAATATATCTAGAATCTAACCATTTCTCACTACATCCATTACCATCACTCCACGCCATCATATTTCACCTAGATAATAGAACAGAATAGCTAGGATAGTTTTACCTTACTAATACCTTTTCACTTCCCATCAACTCCCCCAACTCAGTCTGTTCTCGACATAGCAAAATGGGCCTTCTAAATTTAATTTAGATCCTGACATTCCTCTGTTCTAAAACTTCCAATAGCTTCTCCTCACACTCAGAGTAAAAGCTCAAGTCATTCCAATGGCCTATAAGATCCTCCACAATTTGCTCTCATGTTCTCCAACCTAGTTCATCTTTACCATTCTCTCTGTCTCAGTTTCTCTACTCTGTCCACTGGACTCCCAGTTATTCCTAGGACACACCTGGTCTGCTCCTTACCTTGGGACTTTGTGGTAGCTCTTCCTGGTCTCACATGCTTTTCTCCTAGATCCCATAAGGCTAACTCCCACATTTCATTCATGTCTTTTCTCAAATGTTTCATTTAAAAATCACACTGCTGGTCTGCTGGTAAATGTTTATCAGTGGCCTATCTGGGAAAAAAGAAGCTGCACGTTGTCTCGTTTGCAAATTGTCATGGTGCAAATATTGGTAATTTCAAGTTACCCACGTGATGTCACTGAATTGATGCCATTGGCTGTGAAGACAGAGTTGGAAAGAGACACCACAGTCAGCTCTCGGGAGCTGGTGCAAGATAACTGATTGCAAGCCACCAGCTCCCGACCCCTTTCAGTCTGCCCTGTTTCTTCCAGAGCACACATCACCTTCTCACATAACACATTACTTATTCTTATGTCTGTTGTTTACCATCCACCTCCTTCCTCATTAGGCCCCCATGGATTTTTGTCTGTTTTATTCGTTGATATAGTGTAGGAACAATGCCTGGCACAGAGTAGACTCGCCATACATTGTGAAATGAATGAATGAATTTCCTAATGAGTGTGATATCATGCGGGTATGGTAATGACAGACTAGAGGCATGTATAAGGCAGAGAGCTGTGGTCAGATTTGAAGATCTGAGTAGACAGGACAGGTGTGGCCATGCTGAAGAAGGGCTGAAGTGAAGTGGAATCGATGCTTTTGGAGCTCAGAACTTAGGAGGTTGGGGACTTCTGAGCACCTGCCTGTCACCTTTATGTCATTTTAGAATCAATGTCTTTCCTTAGCAGTACTCTCTGGAGACATGGTTAGAAACCTCAGGGATTTTCGAGGTTGAATAGCAGTCCCTTGTTTTGAAGCAGTATATTTAACTTAAAGAACATTATTTCAGAATATGTCATTATTCTGTTTGAATAAAAAGACTAATGTGCCTTGGAAGTAAACAAAGTTAATTTATAGGTGTGCAGTTATGAGAGAGAGAGAGAGAGAGAGAGAGAGAGAGAGAGAGAGAGAGAGAGAGAGAATTCTTTGATAGTTTTAGAAAATTCTTAGCTGTCACTTTTGTGACTGACCTACCCTAGAGACTCTCTTTTATTCAGTGAATGTGTCAGTGTGACACATTCTTCACATCCTGATCCAGGGCCTTGAATATCTGGATTTTTCTCCTCTCGCAAAGGCATTGCCTATTACAATGTAGCAATTCCATTTACACTGAAACTTCTAATAAAACTTTATTCCTAGTGTAACACGAAAATCCATTTCTTTTCCACGCATCCATTGACACAGGACCATGCCAGTGATTCTGTTGATTTTTTGTGAGTTCAAAGCCTAGCCATCAATTAATTATCCTACCTCTCTGAAATTCAATGTCCTACTGTTCTCCCATTTGGATATAATCAGCCTCTCCCTATACTGCCTGCGATTTGAAAGCTACTTAGCCTAGTAACAGCAGTTCCAAGTCCTTATAGGTACACTTCCTACGGCAAGTTGTTCTCATCTATCCAGTTTCGCCAAAGGATATCTTTCCTGATAGACGCAAAGGTTGAGAGCCATTTAATATTCTCCTCTGATATGTTGGATTTGCTGTTTAGGTAAAGGGCAGTCTGGATGAAAAATATTGATGTCATGCATATTTAATTTTATCTACTTTAAAATAAAAAACTCATATCCAATGTAAATGTCCAAATCAGAAATGAAAGGAAGACCAGAACACAGATGATAAATGTAAGTGCTGATTTTTGGCACTCACAATGAGTGCAAATCTCTATAATCATCCCCAGAAGGACAGTATGTTGAGAATTATTTTCTGCAGCTGTTTATTTTGGCCTTAAGAGAATTGCGGCATGCTGAGTGTGGGCTGCGGCGGGGTGGCTGTTCTCAGCAGTGTGGCTGCTGTGAATTCCTTCCCTGACTCGGAAATCTCCTTACGCAGGGCTGGCCCATGGGGGGGGCCTGTTCATCCAGGAGGCGGGTCTTGCCCTCTAAACAGGTTGTCCTCTGCCCTTCACTCTGATGGCTCCCAGATGTTTCTGTGTTGTTTACTGCCCAGCTCACAGGCTCCTATTCTGCTAGTCCTGCCTGGTGGTTCCTAAAAAACTTTCAGTCTCCACATGGGGACTCTGCCGTCTGAGCCATGCTGATGAGACCTAGGTCACAACCTCCCTCCTGCCTGATGATTCCACAGACCCTCGGCCAGTCACCATCCCAGTAGTTGTTTTTGTCACAACGGGCAGCAAGTCACAGACACCACTGGGTCAGTCCAAACTAGTTTCCCTGTGCCCTTTCCTAGAAAAGAAACTTAAGGTCCTTGGTTTAATGATAAATTTGTTCAACATATTAATTTGATCACTTCATTCTGACATCTGCCCTCTTGAAGCTTATGTGGGGCGTCAGAAATTTAATAGTAAGAACAACAACAACAACAACAAATAAGTTGTGGAGAGTGCTGAATGCTATAAAGAAAATATGGCAAGGAAAGCGTGTAACTGGGAGAGGGAGGACTCTCAGAGAACAGAAAGGTGGGAGTTAGGAGTTCAATTAGAATTGTGTGCCCGCACTTAAAAGCAGAGTACTCCTGGAAACCAAGAATTACAGCAATTCTTGACATAGTGAAATCCTACTTCATGTATGTCAGGCTTTTGTTCATGAAAACAGTCAAAAGAAAAATAGAAATGGTGAGAGGTAAAGTACAACATAAGTCTTAAATGATGAGGAACCAAAGGAACACTAAATTCTAAAGGGAAACATCTAGATGAAACACCACAGCTTCAGATTAGGGATTTTCATGACTTTGTGAGGTGAATGTACATTTGCACAACCACGCAAAGGCGTAACTCTAACATTACTTGTATGAGGACAGAATTTGCATGGCAAATAGATATTTTCCAAGAGAAGCTGTCCTGCTCACACCCCCTGGGCTACTCAGTAGCAGGAATGCTCATGTTCTATGTCACCTGACTCTGTTCCACTCAGAAACAGGATCCAGGGTTATGTACCTGATCCTAGAGCAACCAATTCAGAGGCTGACCAGTGACTTGTGAGCTGGCCCAAGGCAATAAGCTCTGCAGCAACCAGGATGATGATAAGAGGATGAGCTTATCAATCACATTCTCTCTCATGTACTCTCTTTCTGGAATTAGAATTGGGAAATATAGAAGACGTCAGTTGATAGCGAGAGAAAAAGCAAGAAAGCAGAGAGACCAAGCGAGGCTGAGTCATAATAATGCTGACTACTGGAGGGAAGACGCTCCTTCCTTATCTCCTGGTGAGGGGAGCAGGTCTCAGCAATATCTGCCCGTAAGGCCACACATCCCTTGTCTCCCCCAGCCTTTCAGCGGCTCTGGCTGACTCCAGCTGCCAATGTCTGTATCTCTGAGTCTAAAGGTGTTATTTCCAGAACCTACAGCAGGTAGAAGTACTGCAGAATGAGCGCCTCTCAGAAGCGGCCCTCAATCAATGGTTCACAGGAGTCCATATAGAAATACTACCCCGCTGGCCATGCCTCTTGGGTTTGATAATACTGAGTTTGTGTTTGGCACCATTTCCTTGAGTTTCCCAGTGAAATGAAGCTTCAGTCACCACTGTGATAGTGGCTTAATCACATATTCTTTATTGTCTGCCTACTACTGCATTCTCTTCCCTATCCCTCAACAAGTATTTCCTCCACCTCCCAAATGAAGCATTTGCACATGAATTCTTGTCTCAGACTCTCCTTCCCTGTGGTGGCAACAAAATGACTTGACCTTGAAGAGGCTTGGATCTTGAACCCCATTCACCAAACCACTCCTGGGTAGCTGTGCTTAGCTTTGGAAGGCTGTTGCTTTTTCATTTTACCTGGAATATCCTTACTCAGCACGTGTCCATTACTGGCACATAAAAGAGCCTAAATTTTCAAGGAAGGAAACAAGTGTTTGGGGAAGGAAGAAATTGGTAGTTTCTTAGAGATAGAATCATATCTTCCTTTAGGAAGAATTTTTGGTAAATATTTGTTTGTGCTAGGAAGTTCTGTTAAAGCAAAGGCAGGTTTCTAAAGTCAAAATATTTAATTAGGACTTCAAAGCTCCCTATCTTTATAAATGTCCTATGATTGACTGCCATCTAAGCATCGACAGCATGAAGGATAAGTCTGTATTCCAGTACAATCTTCTCATAACACTGTTTTGCAAAAAAGTTAATAACCTATGATATTGGGGGGAATTCTTTGGAAATAATACATAGCTGTTTATAGAATACTTGTCTTTAATGAATATACCACTTAAAGAGGGCTGGAGGGCGAGGTGCTTCTATTATATTCATTCTGAAGAGAAAATGTTTCTGTGCAACTGGAATTTAGACCAGTCTGTGTGCACTCACCGTGTATACATTCGTGGAGAGAGAGTGGTTACATTATGAAACAGATTTTTATTATATAATAACATGTTATATTCAGGATGTCAGGAAAAATTGCAAAAGACCTAAAAATGGGTAAAAATTATTACTGGGTGTTCAGTGTAGCACACTTTTCTGGCCTGTGTCCACCTTGCCTTGTCTTTGAGTTATTTTGTACTTCAAATTGTAGAAAATGATAATGCAAATGATTGTTTTGTCCATAGAAATACAAATGAATGGTGTCCAGTAAAAGTCAATTGATTATTTTTGCCCTGTGGATCTTGACTAGTTTTTCATGCCTGTTAAATTCAGTTCAGAATCCTTACTGGGAGGCCAGGCAAGGTAAAGGTGTGAACTGGAAGCAAAGCCTTCAGGCTAGACCCAAGCATTCATGGTGTCAAACATGGTGTCAGAAGGGGGCTGTTTCAGTCCCCACCCACCAGCAACAAGGTGGTTGGTTGTGGGTATGTCCTTTGTTTCTTCATTGTAAACGGTGACTATTGGACTATGATTCCCTAAGGCCCCTCCAGCCCAAAGATGGCAAAAGTGGCACATGTACTCACACACGTAAATATGCTTCACACACACACACACACACACACACACACACACACACACACACGACTTCTGAATGTGTCAGCAAGGGACATTCAAGAGGCAAATTATACCTAAGAGCAGTGGGAGCAGCTCTTAGGTATAATTTGACTTTTGAAGCCGAGAGTAAGGGTTCTCATTGCTGGATTTCTTTTCTTAACAGGGTTTTGAGGAAGCACAGATCCGTCACAAAAGAGAAAGCATGAAAATATAAACCAGAGGCATAGTACTGGATAAAATGGTGCAGATGCCCCAGGACACCACCAGCATTTCACTGATGGGTGCTTTTTTCATTAGATATATTTACTTAACCCTTTCTCCTTTGAATTTTTTTTAATTTAATTAAAGTTTATTGGGGGTGATAATTGTTAATAAAATTATATAGGTTTCAGGTATACAATTCTGTAATATATCACCTATATATCACATTGTGTGCTCATCACCCTACTTTGTCTTTTTTTCTTTCATTTGTATTGTAGTAGGAGTTGAAAAATTAACATATAGCAATGTACACATTCAGCTGTCCCCCACTCCCAAATATAGTTCTTTCTTTAGCTGGGCAAATTCTCTTCTCAAGCTCTTACCTCTTTGGATAAAGGTGAGGTAGGAACCCCTATCTAGCCAGTTAAATATATACCCTAGTCATTTTTACAATTTAACTTGTTCTTACACACACATATAAGAATTGTGTCTTTGGGATTTCTGCCCCAATACTTGCCAAAGTAGTACTTGCTAAAGTAGTAACTATGGTACCAATATGGATATGACTTTGTGAAGAAGGGACAGACACTCAGGCCCACACACAGAGATCTCACAGCCTCTTGGACTTCCCAAAAGTTCTCCAGGTGCCCCCCTGGGCTCTGGCAATATCTGTAGCTGAAGCCTGAAGCTGGTTGTCTGTGGCCTGTTCTCTGGGTTTGGCAGGGCCTGGTGGTCCTCCCTTGTAGACTGGGCCTCACCCCTGCTCTTGCTGGTACTGTGGATCTCTCTTTATCTTAACCAAGTTCTGCATTTGGCCTTTGGCTTAAGTTTTCCATGCCACAGCTCTGAACAGAAGTTGCCTCACCATTTCTTCCATGATCATTATGGCAGGTACCTTTCAGCTACCTGCTGATTACGAAGGGACTTGGATGAATGTCTGATCCCTTCCACACCATGGAGGAGGCGGGGCCTCAGGACCACCAATCAGACCTTCTTTCAGTATAGGAGCCTGCTGCTTGCCTGAGGCCACCCCATAGGTCTCGTTCCAGAGCTCTAACCAGAGAGTGGGGCCAAGATCCCTCTGCTTTCAGTTTCCCCTCAATAGAGTACCCAGTTCCTTAGAATTTTGTCTGAAGAAAAGTCAGAACAAATTGCCTAGGTGTTTGTTTCTCCGACCTCCATCTTTTTTCTGCTTCCCTCTCTCCACTGGGCTGGATGGAGTAGGCCTTCCACTTCCTTTTAGTGTCTAGTTAGAACTTCTCTTATGAGAAATGGCCTTCTTCCCTAGAACAGCAAATCTTACCACCTAGTTATCTTCTAATTTTAGAGGGAACTCCACTTTCTGAGCCAACCAGATTTAACTATTAACATGGAGCCATGGGATAGCCAAGACCAAAGTACATTAATTAACATCTCAAAAATGTATCCCTGTATGCAGTCATTTAATCATCAGAACACACTGGCCACCTACACATGTGAGGGAGATTTGGCTGACATCAGAGACACAAATAGGAGGAAGAATCCATCCCTGTTCTCAGCTCTGTGGGCTAGTTGTGGAGACAGACATGAAAATGAATCACCACAACACAAGTAGTTCTAGAGTACAGGGTGAGAATGCACAATGGGAGGACCCAGGAAGGTGTAAGTAACTCTGTGTTGGCCTGAGGGGTTCTAGGAAGGCTCAGACGAGATGATAATTTAGAGGAACTAACTGTTCAGAAAAAGAGAAGGGCAATTCCCACAGGCATGGTGAATAGACTCTGGAGAGGAAGTGATGTAGTTGGAGAACAGTGAGTGGTTGGGTAGGGTAGACAGAGTAAGTGGTGAAGGGGGCCGGTACCAGTTCATGGTTTTGAACCTGAAGAGTGTGGACTTAGTCACATAAGTCGTGGAGTCATTGGAGTGACATGTCCATGCATGGTATGTAACATAGATCTTTACCTGTCCTGAAAGTATATTTGGGGAAGGAGCATCATTTTGCATCTACTTCAGAGCCTGTCCCATACTGCAGTTGTTCCTCTTACCACTGTCATTCCTCTGAGAGCTGCTGATGACCTTGTTAAGGGTCACTGCCTCGAGCTCCGGGACCAGTATGCTACTGGCCCAGTGATGCTACCTTGCCTTGTTGTCAGCTAAGAGGTGAACCCTTTTTATTTCCCCCAACACTGTCACGCAGGCTGTAAAGACATATCAGGCTATTGAAGGTTTGGGTGATGGAGAAGGTTTACATGATAGCAAGAAATCTACTCGGAGTTAAATATAGACCCAAAGCCCATGATCTGTAATTCTTCTAGAAATCTCTGAGAGCTGATTAAAAACGTTTGTACTCACCCATAAAGGCTATGCTGTGTGATATCATTATTTGGTTATGCTTTCTGGAACCACTTCTGGCCACAAGACTGAGTATGTTCTAAGAGAATGTCAGCGTTAACATCAGTGTGCTGGGAACTCACATCAATGGGAATAACTATAGTCCAATTTGGCAAAAAGACTACAAATGCAGCAGTAACATGGTAACAGAAAAACAATTTTCTGGAAACAAAGACCCTGAAAGCATGCTGCCAAGAGAAGTAAAAAGCAAGGGCCTTTTTCTGGCTGTCTGAGAAATAAGGATCTTTTTGCTGTAGGATTTTATCTTAAACCAGAATTTGTCTTTCCCACCAGATAGCCTTCTGTTGGCAGAGCTAAAGTCGTTCATTTCAACCAGCTATCTCTTACAGTCATAGGGGAATCTTTCTCAGCAACAAAAGTTCACACTGGATACTAGTCAAAGATAAGGTTCGAGAATGTGTTCAGGGCATAAAGGTGTAGGTCTTGAATGAGAAGCTTAGGAATACAAACTTTGTAATAATGAGGAGTTTTTTCAGGTTTTTAAGCAAAGTACACAAAGGTGGTCAATTCTTGTTATTTGTGGTAATGTGCTATAAAGTCGTGGTAACAGAATTACTAGTGAGTACTGAACCTTTCCTTCTAGGGGAAATACAGGGTTAGATTCCCGCAAGTCCGGTCACAACATATTCATTAACTGATCAATACGTAACTTCATTTTATGTATGTTTTTGTTTATATATATTGTTGGGTCATAGCATAGAACTCACAGCTCGCAGCTCTATGACTCAGGCCTGAAGGAAGTTTATCTAACATATTCATTTTCTCTGCAAGGTACATCAAAGCCTTCTTGTCTCGGGGGCCATTTTAAACAGTGAAATCACCAGCAAAAAGCATAGAAGTATGAAAACAATGGCACTAAATATACTGCAAAAAGGACACTTGTTTTTAGTATGAGAGGTGACCTCAGATGGAAATGTGCATTTCGAGTGACTCAAATTTTTCACCGCTCTGCTCATGTCCACAGATGACTGTGAAAATGTGGGGAGTATTTATTTGGGGTTATAAATAAATTTTAGCCAGTAGGTGAATTGTCAAATATAGACTCTAGGGGTAGTAAGGATCAACTGTGAGTTTTGTGTTTTAAAAGAGAAGTTCTGGTGGTACTGTCAGGAACCTCATGGAAAACCTCATGGAAGAACTGCTTTAGGTAGATTACTCTATTTGTGTATGATACGTTGGTTGGGGCAAGGTGAATGAAGAGAGGAATTCCTCAGAAGGCTCTCACATGGTCCTGCAAACTATCTCAGTTCTAATCAATGCCTAACAGGAAAAGTTATTAAAACAAAATGTGTCAATAACAATAAAATGTATTCAATGTCACCCTGTAATTCTAATTCTGGAAATCTACCCTAAGGAAACATTCTAAAATATGGAAAAAGTATACACTGAAGTGTTGGCCATAGCATTATTTATAATTTGGAAAACAATGGAAACAATCTAAATATTTAACAAAAGGGTTATGGTTAAGTAAATAATTGTGTAAAAGAGTTTGCGAACTTTTGATGTTGCTAAACTTTTTTGATATCAGAGGGATTATTCATTATGAATTCGTACCAACTGGACAAACAGTTAACCACGTTTACTATTTGGAAGTGCTGAAAAGGCTGCGTGAAAAAGTTAGACAACTTGAACTTTTCACCAACAATTCATGGCTCCTGTATCATGACAGTGCACCAGTTCACACAGCACTATCTGTGAGGGAGTTTTTAACCAGGAAACAAATAACCGTATTGGAACACCCTCCCTGCTCACTTGATCCGGCCACCAATGACTTCTTTCTTTATCCAAAGATAAAGGAAATATTGAAAGGTAGACATTTTGATGACATTCCAGACATCAAGGGTAATATGACAACAACTCTGATGGCCATCCTAGAAAAAGAGTTCCAAGGGTGCACTAGGCACTGGCATCAGTGCACAACTTCCCAAGGGGAGTACTTTGAAGGTGACTGTAGTGATATTCAGCAGTGAAATATATAGTACTTTTTCTAGGATGAGTTCGTGAACTTAATTGTGCAACATTGTATATACTAGATAGCATATTATATAGTCATTTAAAATGCTCATTAAGAATTGTATGAGCATTTTAGCCACAGGGGCCGGCCCAGTGGCTCAGGGGATTGGAGATCCATGCTCTAATGCCGAAGGATGCCGGTTTGGTTCACACATGGGCCAGTGGGCTCTCATCCACAAGGTTGCTGATTCAACTCCTGGAGTCCCACAAGGGATGGTGGGCTTCGCCCCCTGCAACTAACAATAGCAACTAGACCTGGAGCTGAACTGCACCCTCCACAACTACGATTGAAAGGACAAAAACTTGACTTGGAAAAAATCCTGGAAGTACACACTGTTCCCCAATAAAGTCCTGTTCCCTTTCTCCAATAAAATCTTTTAAAAAAATGAATACAATACAGTCCACCTCATACTCATTAGGATGGTTGCTATCAGGAACCCCCAGAAAAATAACAAGTGCTGATAAGGATGTAAAGAAATTGGAACCCTTGTGCACTTTTGTTGGGAATGCACAATGCAGCAGCTGCTAAAGAAAATAGTGTGGAAGTTCCTCAAAGAAATCTAAAACTGGAGTTATCATATGATCCAGCAATTCCACTTTTGGGTATCTACTCAAAGGAATTAAAAGCAGGGCCCTGAAGAGCTCTGTGCACAGCCTCGTTCATAGCAGCATTATTCACAATAGCCAAAAGGTTGAAGAAACCCAAGTGCCCATCAACAACGAATGGATAAACAAAAGGTGGTACATAGATGCAGTGGACTATGATTCAGCCTTAAAAAGGAAGGAAATTCTGACACATGATACAACGTTGATGAACCTGGAAGACCTTATGCTAAATGAAACAAGCTAGTCACAAAAAGGCAAATACTGTATGACTCTCCTTGTATGAGGTACTTAGAGCAGTCAAATTTATAGAGACAGTAAGTAGAATGGTTGTTCTCATGGGCTGGGGGAAGGGGTGAATGGGGCATTGTTTTTTAATAGGTATAGAATCTCAGTTTTGCAAGCTGGAAATAATTCTTTTCTTTTTGCAAGATGGAAATGTGAATGTATTTCACATTGCCGAAGTGTACACTTAAAAATAGTAAAGATGGTAAATTTCAGGTTATGTATATTTTACCACAATTTTTGTTAAAGGATGTTTTTAAAAAGTGTAAAAAGCAGAATAAAAATTACTAATGTAGTTTAATAACAACTAATAGAAATCCATGCAAATGAAAAAATTCAAATGATTAATATGATTATATGAATATGGCAGGATAATGGTCTTTTTTCCATCTTTTAAATAAAAATATATTTATTAAAAGTGAACTTGACAATAAAATATGCTTTGGTTTAAAAATAAAAGAAAAACCTTCATATACTATAAATGGATGTTGGTAGCTGTAAGGAAAAACAAAAAAAACACAAAATAGTGTTACTAAATGTGGTTTGTCCCTTAGCTTTAAAATGTTCTTACTAGTCACTTTTATATGCTGTAGACTTGTCTTTGCATTTTTAGAGCAAGAACACAAATGTCTAGGGAGATTGCCACATGCTGTTGTGATAAACAGTGGAAATTGACTTTCCTTCCATCTTCTACTACTGCATATTAAAAGAGATGGCTACATTTTTACGCAATGTTTTTCCTATGTGCATAGATTTTTTGTTGTTGAAACTGATGGCAAAATTATTCTATGGTTTTATTTTTTAAGAATTCTTAGTACTTTCAGTGTAATCCACATAAAGTGTTCTTTGCTTAAAATACTCACATGGCTGAAAAAAATTGTACAGTAACAAGAAATGGATTTCTAATTGTTTCAGCTCAGGTTACTTAAAAGTCACTTGAAGAGAACTCTAGGGATTTTTTTTTTCTTTTAAGAGGAAAATGAATGAATGAATGAATGAATGAATGAGCAAGTAAGTGTGGGAAGCTTGCCAGTCCTGCTTTCTTCAAAAGAAATGCACTGCCACATGGAAAGTAAAGATGACAGACCACAGTTGCTACAGCTGTAGCAGGATAAAAGATGAATATTAATGATTGATTTCAAATTAGCCAGCTCTTTTTCTTTTGCCTGCAGCTGATGCTGTAAGGGATATTGAGTCTCGAGAGATTACTGGAGTTTAGGTGGCTGTAGTTCAACCAATCACCATTCAAAAAAATAAAAACATAAGTCCTTGTTTTGTTCAGTTTCATGAGACTTAATGTTTTTAGCATTCTAATTGTGTTTGTTCACTCCATTGATGAAACAGATTTTTTCTCCAGACTGCTTTCCATCTGTTTTTTTTTTGTAATCATAAACAAATTACATTAGAAGTAATTTTTTAAAAGCCCTAACTTCCATTTTTTATTGTTTCATGTAGGTGAGCACTTGAATGAAATGAATTATTTTCTGGTTTTCTTAGTGCACGTTTATTATTTAGGGTGTGTGTTGTAATATATGCATATATCTCTGTATACATATACTGGTATACATCCACACACATATCTACATATTTACACACATACATGATACTGGTATATCAGACATATGTATACATATACACACCTCTAGTTTTTCCCTTTTATTTGCCCTGTAAAGATTTTCCATCATTTCTATATATTCTTTTAGGCTATCACAGTTTTGAGATTTGGCCTGTGACCTCAGGTGTGTGGGAAGAGGCTGACGTTACCATCCTGGGAAGATAAGGTTTGTTTTGACTTCTACATCAGGAAGGAAAGAGTTGCATCAATGTGTCCTGGAGAGCTCAGTGAGCATGTCTGATGCACTGCAATTGTATGATTGCTGTGGTGTATTGGTCCCAGGGAAGCTAGGAAGGGCGGCACCCACCACGCTGTCTCTGCCTTGGGGGCTGAAACAGGACCTCGGGAATGAGTCAGGCGGCCTGCCGTGGGTGTAGTCAGTGAAAAAAAACCTGCTCTCATAGCAATTCTTTAAAATCAGTCCTGGTCCCATTTAGAAAGATGCAGTGGAGCAATGAGGCAGAGCAGGCAGAGGAGATGGGGTGGAGGAATGGTGTGAGCCTTCTCTCTGTTCTTTATAAATCTGTCACACTAGCCTGAGAGCTATCCGTAGGGAAGGCTGTCTTAGCGGCCAGGGACTGTGCTGTGTGTCTCCGTGAGCAGCCAGGTCAGTGGTTCACACAGCCGGGTGGGGAATCCATAAAGATGTCTCTCCTGTTCTCAGAGCCAGCACAGCTACCTGGCCCCCTCCAGCTGTGTGTCAGGGCCCTGGAGAACTAGTAGTGGCTCGTGGAATTTTACTATAATATAAAACCGGGTCTTACATTAATTTGTGCTTCAAAAGATGCATTAGAGCTGATGGTCCGGCTGGGTCTTATTTTCAGGGAAACAGGGTGTATGCTAGCCTTACGTTCCTTTTGTATTTGGATGCTATTCTAGTGGTCATTAGAAAAAGGATAGTAAAAGGGGGTCTTGCTCCTAAATACATACCTAAGCGGTCCTTCATTTACAAGGCTCTTGGAGAGTTTCCCCTGCTTTCTGCTTCAGAACCTGGCTCCACCAAGGATCCTCTGTTCAAATCTTCAGCTCCCTCCCATTTCCAGGCTCCTTTTCCCTTGAGGCTAGCACACAAATCCATGCAAGGCTCTCTTAGCCAAAGGAAAACAAACATGAAACTGTGCCACCTCTATCAAGTGCCCCATTGCTCCTTCCTTTTTATACAACTTCTCAAAAGAGTAATTTACATCCCCTATCTCTCCTCCTTCACCTCCTATTTCCTCAGGACACAACAGTCTGTCTTAGCTTATCACTGTTGGAACCACTCCCCAAAGCAGTTCACCAATTGTTCACAAAAGCCATGCTAATTTTCATTCGGGACTCTATTCATTCTTCATCTAGTTAGACCTCTTTGCTGCACTGGTACGACAGTGTAAATGGTATTTGGGCAGAGATTTCTGTTGTTTTGTTCATTGCGGTAGCACGGCATCTGGAACAGCGTCTGGCATCAGGTAGGTGCTCAATAAGTATTAGCTGAATGAATGAACTGATGAGTTCTTTCCTAAGACTTCGTAAAGGGTCCACTCCTGGGCTTCAGGGACTTGGCACCCTGTTGGTTCTCCTCTCTTGCTGTCATTTTTGGCCTCCTTCACAGACGTCTTTTTTTTGTCAACATTCCTGCGTTTTGCTGTTTCTCAGTGTTTCTTTCTTGTCCTTGTCTCTTATTTTACACACTCTCTCTGAGGAATCTCGTCAACTTTGCTTTTAGCTACCCCGTATGTTGGACTCCCAAATTATATCTTCAGCCATGACCTCTTCCGTGGACTTCAAGCTCAAATATCCAAACGTCTACTAGTCATCTTTCCTTTGTGTCCTGTAAGTGATTCAAAATCAACATTTCTAACACTGATGCCTCAGTCCTCATCTCCAGATCTGCATTTTCTCTTAATCTCTCACTTGAGGTCACCCTCATCTTCTTTGTCACCAAAGCTAGTGTAAGTCTTTAATGTGAACCACTGCTTGCAGTTAGACATATCTTGTTGTATCTGGCTCCCTGGAAGGGTGGGTCTGCTCTGGAAACCTGTTTACACAAAGGATTACAAGTCCTCTTGGGAAAGGACAGATGGCCAGATCAGACTGACCTGGAATTGCTGAGACTGGGAAACCTCATGGTCACCTGTGACATTGTTTCTGCCTTATATAATCCCTCAGGACGGGTAACTCAGCTCCTAAGTTTGTGTACCTCACTATAGTGCCCTACACACAGCCTTCAACTTATGCCAACTTGCCTCTTCAGTGTTTTTAAAATTTATCTCCTTGTACTGATCATGTGCCTGTTTGCTCTCAGATCCATTCCCCCCCTTTCCTCTATTCTGCTCTGCATTTCAGGAAAGTATATTTCCCCTGTCAACTGGCTTCCAGGCATGTGTGGCAGTGGAGGAACTGTTGGAAGACTGGAAGACAGGAGGAGGTAGAAGCCAGGGTATCTCTCCCTCCCTTGCTCTGCCTCTGGTAGCATCTCCCCCATGCTAGCGGTTCCCTGCCTGTTCCAGCTCCCACCAGCTAGCCCCACCATAGCTCCAGTTCATACCAGAGGGCCCAGCTTCTGGTTCGGGTAACTCTCCCTCTTTCCTTTGTCCTTCTAGCTAGGGGTGACAGTGACATCCTGCTTTCGCTAACCTCCAGATTGCTTTATTTTCCTCTCTCAGGCATTTCATCAGTTTCATTGCTAATCACTTCATTGTATTAGTTTCCCTCTCTTTGAAAGACCTAGGATAGTTTCTGTTTTTCTGATTGGCTGCTAGCTAACACTCCGTCTTACCCGTAACTCTCATCCATCTAACTCCTCATTCAGACCCCACTCACCCGGCAGGTACTTTTCTGTATTGTTGCTTCTGCTGCCTTGTCCTGCCTCTGGTCCTGCCTCCCTTCAGTTACCTTCCTCATTTGTATGTCTGGAGTAGCACTACTGTTGTGCCAGTGTCATGCTGAAATCCCTCCCACCATTCCATGTCCATTCAGGAAAAATTTTAGACCTGTGCTTTCCAATAGGTTGGACACTGGCTACATGTGGCCATGGAACATTTGAAACATGGCCCGTCAGAACTTCCATGTGCTGTAAGTGTAAACTACTCAGTGGTTTTTGAACACTTCAAAAAAAATAGTTTGTAAAGATATGCCATTAATTACTTTTAAACCAATGACATGTTCAAATGATAAAATTTTGGTTATATTGGGCTTAATAAAATATATTGTTAAAATAAATTTTACTTTTTTGTGTGCTGTTTTTTAATGTGACTATTATACACATGGCTGGCGTTTGATTTCCTTTGGACAGCACTGCTCTAGACTACTTGAAATGGCATATAAGGCCCCCAGGATCTCTCTTACCCCTCTAGTGCTCACCACACCCTGCTTTTCACTTTGGGCTCTAGGAAACAGAGTGGGGTGTAAACTAGTCCTGACCCCTAAGCCCCCACCTCCCAGATCAGTTATTGTCACACTCCAACAACTAGGGGTTGCGCTCTCCCCCATATGTAGCCTCCCAGCACTAGGAAGAGAAAAGGAATGCAGAGAAGCACCAACAACTGTGGTGCTGGGTTGGAGAGTAAAACCGTCCAGGAGAGAGTCAAAAATATTGGACATTAAAAATCCTTATTCCCTCCTGAAGGATCTTTCTGAGTCCTTCTCTTAGCCTTTGATTCTTCCTTTGGATGGTTGTTGTTCTTGAGTCACCCACTCACTTGATAGATGATGGACTTTGAGAAGCCAGGTCCTCCCTTGTATTCCCTCCACTAGAGCAGGGCTGCAGATTCCAGTGCATGGTCATGCACAGCTCATTAGCTTCAAGGACAATGTGCTACTAAGAACGTGGCCTGGCCCGGAGTATGCCTCTGTGACTTGGCTCTCACTTGGGAGCCTACAGTGGAAGTTGGATAAAAAAGGGGTTCAAGGTTTCAGGGCTCTTGATCTTGGTGATGCAGAAGCACATCCAATGCACACCATGCTGTCTGTAGGCTCTGGAGGTTTGCTCATGTGCCCTCGGCCCCGTCTCTTATTCTTCCCTCTCCCTGCTGACTCTACTTGTTCTAACAGATGCATTTCAGATATGCTTCTAGGAATGCTTCCCTGATCCCCGCGTATAACTCCAATGTTAGATTTATCACAGCTTATTTTACTGATTAATTAATATGTTTCTCCCTCTCATTGAACTGTGAGTGTGTTAATGGTAGCAACTGTGTTTTGTTTATCTGATTCCAGCGCCTGGCTATAACAGGTGATCAGTTAATAGTAAATGAATAGATGGACTGATGAATGGATGGGTGATGGATAGATGAATGGGTGGGTGAGTGGATGATGGATGCTTTTTTGAGGTTCCCCATGGTTCCTGACACAATGCCTTACACATATTTTTGGATCGATAATAATACCATTTGATCGATTGAAAGTTGGGTTCCAAGATATACTCATTAAACTAAGCTACAAAACCAAAATAAAAACCAGATTGCTTGGCTTGCTTCCACTGCTTTTGTATGTCAGGAATATCCACAGATTTGGATTAAGTTTGGGCCAGTTTAGAGGCAGACCCAGACAAATATGGAAGAGGCAGATTGGTAGAGTGAGTAGCTGCCAGGGTTCCAGGAGTACAAACAGTTTATTGGCCAAGAATTCTCTTTCTCAGATGTCAGTTTACACATTTTTCAATTGAGGATTAAATTCATTACTATTGTTATAATCTTGAATTTAACTAGTGTACCTGATGGTATATTGACTCCAGAGTTGGAAACCTGTGTTATTATTAACATGTGACAATTATTGACCAGGTTTTCTTGAGTCAGTAGTTTAGTCTCTATATATCTATTTGTTCATCTGAACTGGGAGAAATAATACTCACTCTGCTTGTTTATTTCACCTGGTGAGAAACAAATTGGATTAGGAGTGTCAAGAGGTTTTGAAACTGTAAATTGTTATTAAATGTTGGGTATTATAATTATATCTCCCATTATTTCTTAATTCCTCATGGGATTTAGAAGGAAATAGTGAAGTAAGATTATAATTTGATAGTAACATTTGCAAATTCATTTATATCATCTCAGGCTACCCATCCCAATAGCTCTTTAGCATATATTCACATTAAATGCTATTTTTAGTAAATGAAGTTTCAAAATACTTTAGTTACAAATCTCTCTGTACATGTAACACAACCTTTCTTTTTTTCATGTTGGCCATCTCAATTAAATGCCCCGACTGTATGTTTTAATTCTGTCTTGTTCTCTGTAAATAAGACACTCATGTGTATTGGGTATGGGTGTTTAAGTGTAGACTGGTCATTACTTCATTGAGAACTTTATTTATTCCACCTTTTCTTTTTGCATTGCTTTTATGTTTACTTAGTCAAATATTAAGAATATTGTTTAAATTATACCTTACAGTAGGCTGAATAATGGCCCCTAAAAATATCATGTCCTAATCCCTAGAAGCTGTAAATCTTCCTATAAACTGTACCTTATATGAAAAAATAATCTTTGCAGATGTAATTAAATTAAGGATTTTCAAATGGAGAAATTATCCTGGATTATCCAGGAGGAGCCTACATGCAATCACAAGTGTCCTCATAAAAGAGAGACCCAGATTTGGTACTCAGGAAGAGGAGGAAACAATATAACCATGGAGGAGCAGTTGTGGCCGTAAGCCAAGGAATGATAGCTGTCACCAGAAGGTGGGAGCAGCAAGGGACGAATTCTCCCCAGAACCTCCAGAAGGAGTGGCTGACGCCTTGATTTTGGTCTGCTGAAACTGATTTTGGATTTCCGGCCTCCAGAACTGTGAGAGAATAAATTTCTGTTTTCCGAAGCCACCAAGTTTGTGGTAAGTTGTTACAGTGACATTAAGAAACTAACGCTAATTCTTTATGTGATTCAGGACTAAGAACACTTAGTTATAAGAATCTAGTTATAGATCAGTGATTCCTAGCTACCGCTTCAAGATTTAATAAAAATATGTTAATTGAACCCTATAAAGTGACTGAGTAGAGCTAGGTGCAGTAAGGAACATAAAAAAAAATAGAGATACTGCCCCTCTCCTGGTAGAGCTTGTCATCGAGTTGAAGCAAAACAAATAGATGTAGAACTCTTAGCACATAATTTAAGACAGTGGCTAAATCAAGGGATAAATTACTCAGGCAGTATGAACAAAATGAGCTAAGGTAAGGGTTAGGATGAAAAAGGTAGGTCATAGGCAGAAAGTCCACTTACGAGGGAGAAAGCTCGTTATGGAAAAAGTGGGAATCAGTTCTGTGGTTAAAAGGGTTTTGTTGTTGTTGTTGTTTTGTTTGTTTGTTTTTTTGCGAGGAAAAGTCAAGCAGTGAGTATCAGCTTCAGATCAGAGGAAGCTAGACCCTTTGGCTGTCTGGGGAAAAAAGAGTCAAGTGATGAAAGCCATGTCCAAGAAAGGCTCATTTGTTTCAGATGGGAAGTTGTACCCTCTAGCTTGCTTGTCAATCTCCTTTCTCCTAATAGGTGCCGTATGACATTATATTTTAGAATTTTTTTCCCTGAGAAATGTTTGGGATAGCTGTGATGTCCGAAACAAGAGATATGAATCCTCTCAGTGCTCCCAATTAGATGGGGGAGAACTGAGAGACGATATCCCCAGATCTAACCAGCTGAAAGATAAGAATGTTCTTCCTTTAATATCCAAATTGCAATGAAGCCCCCTTTCTTACTAATTTACCTCTCAAGTGGTTCTGGACATCCTGAAGGAAGGAGTGTAATCTGTTGGATCTGGGCTCTCTGGAGCTCACAAATCCTCCAGTGCAACCTGGGCCCGGCTTCTCCAGGCCCTACTGGCTCCCCTGTGCCCGTTGCTCTGAGCAGGAACTCGGGTTGCTCCCTTTAGTCCTCACAGCCTAGCAAAGAGCAGGCTGTGGTGGGACTAAACAGACACCCAGCATAAAGATGAATAGGCACTGCTGCTGGAAGGGTGCTGCTAGGGTCATCTGCCCAGAGCAGTCTCAGAGCCAGGGGTATTACAGGAAATTTCCATCAGGCTTGCACATGAGGGGCCGCATCAGCCCCCAGTAAGCCCCACTAAAAAGAAGGCACAGGCAACTTCCTAGCTTGGAGTCCAGTCTCAGAAAGAGAAAATCCTTCCTTCCTCCATCCTGGGCCTGATTCCCACACCAGAATGGTTGTCAGTGGGAATATCCATGTCCTTCAAAAAGGCTTAACCCCCACATGTGTGTGGCTAGGCTGCCTCTGTGGAGCAGACAAGGCACTCAGATGGTTGGTTATATGTTTCACGGTGTTAAACATCACTATGTGTAGAACACCAGTTGTCAAACCAGGACAGCCCTGGCCATGTCACCCCACTCCTTCTCGTAGTCTTCCTTAGCTTTCAGCACAAGGTGAAGGGAAATCAGGCTGCTTCTCCCTCCGCTGTGGCTCAGGTTCACAATGTCCGTGGGGACTTATTGGGACATGAAGACACACAAATTACTTCAAGAAACTACAAGAATCTTTCCTCAAGGACAATCTAATCTCAACCCCAAATTTCCTAGCACCTTTCTTTAACTTGGTAAAGTCAAAAACTTATGAAATGTACCCTTAGCTTTTATTGCTATGCAGAACATCTAACATCTTAAGTTGCAATTTCTTCAGTTTAATGATTTCACATTTCCTTCAAAACAGTATATGGGTTGTTTTTTCTCTACGTGATGGTTAATTTTATGTGTCTACTTAACTAGGTAAAGGGATGCCCCAGATAGCTGGTAAAACATTATTTCTGGGTGTGTCTGTGAGGGTGAATCAGTAGACTGAATAAAGCAGATGGCTCTCCCCAATGTGGGTGGACATCATCCAATCAGTTGAGGTCCTGAAAAGAACAGAGAGACAGAGCAAGGACAAATTCACTCTCTCTCTGCTTGAGCTGAGACATTCATATCCTCTTGCTCTCAGACAGCGGGCATTGGTGTGCCTGGTTCTCAAGCTTTCGGACTCAGACCAGGAACTACACCACTGGCCTCCACATTTTCAGGCCTTTGGGCTCAGACTAAATTGTACTGCTGGTTTTCCTGGGTCTCCAGCTCTCAGAAGGCAGATAGATCATGAGACTTCTTGGCTTCCATACCCTATCCTATGAGCCAATTCCTATAATAAATCTCCATATATGAGGTCTGGCAGTTGAGTTCGCGAACTCATCCTAGAAAAAGTGCATGGAACCTCATTGCTGAACATCACTACGGTCACCTTCGAAGTACTCCCTTTGGGAAGCTTTGCATCTTTGCTAGTGCCTAGTCCACCCTTCAAAGCAATTTTGGGACTCTTTTTCTGGAATGGTCATCAGAGCTGTCATAGTGTTACGCTTGATGTCCTAAATGTCATCAAAATGTCCTTTCAATGTTTCCTTTATCTTTGGGTAAAGAAAGAAGTCATTGGGGGCTAGATCAGGTGAGCAGGGAGGGTGTTCCAATACAGTTATTTGTTTACTGGCTAAAATCTCCTTCACAGACAGTGCCGTGTGAGCTGGTGCATTGTCGTGATGCAAGAGTCATGAATTGTTGGTGAAAAGTTCAAATCATCTAACTTTTTCACATGGCCTTTTCAGCACTTCCAGATCGTAAACTTGGTTAACTGTTTGTCCAGTTGGTACAAATTTGTAATGAATAATCCCTCTGATATCAAAAAAAGGTTAGCAACATTGTTGTAACAAGTTCACAAACTTAATTGTCCGATCTCATATCTACCTAGCACTGCTCTAGGCACTGGGAATACAGCAGTGAACAAACCAAAATTCCTGCTCTTATGACGATCAGTGTTTCATTCTGATGATGGGAAGCAATGAATAAACAGCAGTAGAATGTGTCAACTGATGATACTTGTTAAAAAGGAATAAAAAGCACAGTAACATGATAAAAAATGACAGTGGGAGGATATTTTCAGAAGGGCAAAAAGGGAAGATTTTTCTGATAAGGATGTATTTGAGCAGAGTCCTGAATCAAAGGCAGGGACATGACAGAGACTTCTAATAACACTGCAGTATCCTTTATCCTCTTAAAGTCTTTAATAATAGAACCTTCAGAGTCTTTGCTAAAGAAATGGATGATGTTTGTACTGACTACATTTCCCAGCTTTCTTTGCAAATACCTGTGCCATGGACTAATTTTGGGCCAACTGGATGTGAGCAGTAGTGATGTGTGCAACTTCTGGGTCATCTCCTTAAAGACACTGTCCTTTTCTCTGCTAACTGGGAGATGGTGATAATTGGAGCCACCTTGGGACCATGGTGTGAGACGGCAGCACTGCCCTACCATCCCTGCGCTTTTACATGAGAGAGAAATGCAATTCTATTCTGAATTAATTAACTGTTTTTCTGCAGTTGCTTAGCTTGTAGTTCAGCTAATTCAGAGAACAGCTGTGTGGATATGTTGGGAGGCACCTTTCTTTTTTCCTCCTTCATTTCCTTCTTTCTTTTCTTCTTTTCTTCTTTCCTTCTTTCCTTCCTTCCTTCCTTCTTTCCTTCCTCCCTTCATTCCTTTCTCTTTCTTTTATCACAGGTTGCCAGCAGCACTTTATTTTTTCTTTCAAACATCCTGTCCTGCAGCTTCCTTTTTGCTCGGATGCCAAACCAGGCATTGACACCGGCCATTCGAAGACTGGCAAATGCTTCAAAGTTTTTCTCCTTTCTGTGATGACTTTGGCTTTCTCCTTCTTATAGACATTCCATATGGGCACGACTGGCCCTGTCAGCTGGGTAGCCAGTTTTGGTTCTTCATCAGAGCTGTGTCTCTTCTTGGGGGCCAGTGGATGAGGCCTTTTGGGGGCCTCTTCTGGGGAAATGGATGAGTTTGGAGCAGCACTCCTTCAGGCACTGCATGTTAGCCTTCAGGGACTCGGTGGACTTGTTTCGCCTCCTTGCATCTACCGACATCCCCATGGTCCAGGACACCTTCTTGTGGATGTTGGCCACCCTTAATGCCTCCAAGCTGCTGAAGCTGCTGGTTCACACACTGGCGGGGCTCCTCACTATGGGGCATCTCACTCCGAGCCTGACTAGTCTGGACGCAGGGTGCAGGATGCCAGCGCACTTTGGTTTTCCTGCCCTTTCGTCTGCGCATCTTCCGCATGGGCTTTTTAAACCACCTGGCCACACGCCGCTGCCAGCCCCTGAAGTGGGGCTTCAGGATCATGGCATTTGGGTTGAGTGGCATGGCTGCTGCCTATGGGCCTTCTCCGAGGGAGAACGGTCACTGGAAAGGCTAGAGAGGCACCTTTCTAAGGAGAGGATATACTGCGTTTCCCCCAAAGTAAGATTTAGCCAGACAATCAGCTCTAATGCATCTTTTGGAGCAAAAATTAATATAAGACCCAATCTTATTTTACTATAAGACCGGGTCTTTATAATAATACAATACAATACAATACAATACAATACAATACAATACAATACAATACAATATAATACCGGGTCTTATATTAACTTTTGCTCCAAAAGATGCATTTGAGCTGATTGTCTGGCTAGATCTTGTTTTCGGAGAAACAGGGTAGTGTCTACACAGGCTATGCCGAGGAGTGTACTTGGAATGTTCAAGGAACAGCAAAGAGGAGTGGAGTAGTAGGAGATGAGATCAGAAAGTATCAGAGGACAGGTCATATAATGCCTTGGGACCTTCATTAGGGCT
Source organism: Rhinolophus hipposideros (assembly GCF_964194185.1). Taxonomy (NCBI): domain Eukaryota; kingdom Metazoa; phylum Chordata; class Mammalia; order Chiroptera; family Rhinolophidae; genus Rhinolophus; species Rhinolophus hipposideros. Next base: position 39,588,590 of record NC_138049.1, read on the forward strand.
TGGAATTTTATTCCCATGAGTTGGAGAAAAGGAATTAAATTAGGTGACTTCTGTTTTCAAAAGATCATCGTGGATGTTGTATTGAGAGTAGAACAGGGAGGCAAGGGTGGACATGCAGAGATGCCAATTTGGAGGTTATCACAATAGTCCAGGCAAGATATTATGGTGACTTGGACTAGAGCTAATGGTGGATGCACTTAGAGAGTGTTTCTAAAGTAGAGGTGGTTGGATGTACTGATGGATTGTAAATGAGAGAGAGAGAGAGAAAAGGGTGATGAGCATAGAAAGGAAGTGGATTGATCGGGAATTAAAAATCATATGTGAAAGTCTGGGGGTGGTGTAGGAAGTGGGACTTATATTTTCTTCGCTCATGAGCTTCATATGACCACCTTCTCTTTGCATAATTGTAATTAATTTTATTTCAGCCTCCACCAGTCAGACTCCACAGAATAAACTACGCCTTCTGCCACTCCTCTATTTGGTATTCCACCATATCTTCCCGTCTTTAATCTAAGCATTACTTTGCCCATTCATCCATTTGGGGAGATGTTCAGTGTCAGCAGAAGATAGCGATCTCTAAGAGACATATCTCAATTATCTTCTCTCTCAAAAGCACTTAGGGAAAGAGAAAATGAGAACAGGGATATGGAATCAATGTTGAAGATATGCACTGTAATTGGAGAAAGGATGGGAGCTTGAAATACTGATGAAGGTCGGGGGGAGGAGAAATCCCAACTCTGGGACTGTGTGAAACAGTGAAAACAGAGCAGTGGGAGATAAAGAGCAGGTATCAGTGGTATCAGTGACTGAGGTGAACCAGAGCAAGGGGGGAGTTGATGACAGTCATGCTGGGGGAGAACAATCAGAAAGACTGACCTTGTTTCTCCTTCATTTTTAAGTGGTGCAGTGTTTAGGTGCCCTATAAATTGCTAGCATTAAGTAATCTTGAGAAAGTAGCCTCGGGAGAATCGTCATACTTTTTAAGATCCAATTGTAAATTAGATATGGGCTCAGTTGTTCTTAGAGGAAAACATGGTAAATGTTACCATAATCCTCTGTCCAAGGCTGTATACGTACTTTGACGTAGGAAGCCCTTTTTCATTTCCAGGGGAAAAATTACCCATGGCAGTTTAAAGCCATTTATGGTCACCCCAAGCCAAACTCAGAGGTGGCTTTATTTTTTCTTTTGCTAAAAGGATGTTTCCAGAATGGACAGTTATTGAGACTGAAACAGGATAGCCTTGAAGCCACTCCAGAGATTGCAAAATATCCAGTACTATGCTAGGCATTATAAAGCAAAGAAAGAGGGACATATGTTTGAAACCAGTTGAGTGACTGGTTGAAAGCATGTTTACGCAAGAGGTATCTTCTTAATCACAATTTCTGATTATGATTTATAGCTAACAATTGCATTTTACATGGAAATTTATATGGCTAGAATTTCAGCATTGTTTACATGTAAGTTTCTGTTTGATCGGGTTTCTAGGTTATATAGCAAATATGATTAAAATGTACCTATCTTATAAGGCCCAAAACCATGGCAAATTCCATTTTTTTAAATAGGCATTTAAAAAGAAAAATACAGAGGCATTATAAAAGAATCAAAAAAAACAAATACAGAGGCCAAAGTGGTTGGTTTAAAACAAAAGTACACCTGATATTGGTTTAATGTTACTCATCTTCTCCACCACCAATACCATCATTATCATCACTACTAGCCACAGTCAGTAAACATTTATAAAGTGCCTACTATGTTGAAGGTACTGAACTGGAAAAAGGGAAAACTGTGCCTAAACTATAAGGCATAGTTACTTCTTTCAAAGAGCTTCGGATCCAGTTGGATACAGAAGACACAAATGAATAGAAATATACAGGTACAAAGTGTGTTCAGCTCAAGAACAGCTGGGTTATGCTGCAGAAACAAATAACCTCCACATTTTGGAGGGTTATAACAACAACAGTTACTTCTCACTCCTCCTATATGGCCTTCACAGATTGACATGGGAGGTTTGCTCATTGTCATCACTTAGGAACCCAGGCTGACAAGGGCTCCATACTGACACTTTTGCGGTCACTGAAGCCAGAGAAAGGGAAGGTGATGAATCACCCAATGGTTCTTGGAGCTTCCTTCTAGATGTTACACTTGTCACTTCTGCTCATATGTCATTGTCTAAAGCAAGTGCATCTCCACATCTAACTTCACAGGGGTGGGGCATATGTACCACATGCTAGGAGGAGAACTATAAATGTTTGGTGGACATCACAAATGCTCACCGCAAAATGTATCAGTTAAGAGTCATACAAATTATATAGATTGAGTCCACATGCTGCAGAAGTTTAGAGGAGGGAGTGAGCAATGCAATCTGGGGTATTAATTTGTTTACTTATTTACTCATCTTGTATTCAATGTGCATTTAGAGAGTACTTCCTAGTACTAGGTACTCTTTTAAGTAGTGGTCATACAGCATTAAACAAAACTGGCAAAAATCCCTGCCCTCCTGAAGATTATCTTATAATACAGGAAGACTTGAGCTAGGTTTTGAAGGATGAATAGAATTTAGAAAATTACATAAGGAGGAACATTCTAAGCATAAGGATTAGAGTTTTGTTTCACAAGAAACCAGAAAAGTACCAAGAATAAAAAAGTGACAAAATCACTTTATGAATATAATTTATTTAATTTCTATGTTATTAGAGCCATTTACAAAAATCATGATCCCATAGTTTTAAAAAAGTAAATTGTTTGGATAATGTAGAATTAATATAGATATTTTCAATTAATAATGAAAATTAAGTGGAATATTTTTAATCACTATATTCTTTTTGGATTATATGTGAAATACAATGATTTAGGCATGTTTTACTGGTAATTCGCTTTTTAACATGTCTTCATTTCTTGAAATGTTTTGGTGGTGGGATAATTTGAGTGATGATCATTATAAATAATTATGATCCCTCCCACATTTCTAAGGATTTAGTTATCCCTTAAAGACTCTTAGAAACCTTAAAATGTTTTAGTTTTTTGCATACTTACAGAACATATCAATACCTTGGAAAAAATATTTACTGGAATTCTGAAGGAAAGCAAAGTAAAAGCAAATTTATAGCTACTAAAATCATGAAAACAAAAACTTAAATACTCATATTGAGATCTTTAGTTCACTTTTTTTACCTAATAGCTGTTGATGAGACCTTCACAAATTTTAGACTTAGGCAGATGAGAAGTTTGTTGTTAAAAATACCATCAGGCTACAAATTAGTGAGGACAAAGAGGTGATATCATCTACCATGAACAGTATTCATCTGTGGGGAGGAGAGTGACAAGATCTTCACTTGTAAATATTTTTAGAAGCTGAAAACTTAGTAATAATTTGTAGGGGAAAAAAGATAGCACTTCATACCTACTAATATGGCTACTATTAAAAAATAAGACAAAAAATAAGTATTGAAGAGGATATGGAGAAATTGGAACTCTTGTGTGTCGTTAGTGGGAATGTAAAATGGTGAAGCTGCTATGGAAGATGGTATGGCAGTTTTTCAAAAAATTAAAAAATAATTACCTATGTGATCTGCAATTCTATTTTAGGGTATACCCAAAAGAATGGAACAGGGATTCAGAAGCTATTTGTATACCCAGGTTCACAGCAGCATTATTCACAATAGCCAAATGATAGAGGCAACCTAAGTGTCCATCAAGGGAGGAATGGATAAACAAAATGTGGTATAGACATGAAATGGACTATTATTCAGCCTTAAAAATGGGAAGGAAATTTTGACATATGCTAAAACAAGAATGAACCTTGAAGACATTATGTTAAACGAAATAAGCCAGTCACAAAAAGACAGCTATTGTATGATTCCACTTATGTGAGGTACCCAGAGTAGTTAAATTCATAGAGACAGAAAGTAGAAGGGTGGTTGCCATGGCCTGGAGGGAAGGAGGAAAGAAGAATGTATAGTGTATTGTTTAATAGGTGCAGAGTTTCAGGTTTGCAAGATGGAAAGAGTTCTGGAGATGGATGGTGGCCATGTATGTACAACAGTGTAAAAATACTTCATACCATTAAACAGTACATTTAACAATGGTTAAGATGGTAAATTGTATGTATTTCACTGCAATTAAAAATAATTTTAAAAAATGTATAAACAAACAAAAAACAACAAAAAGAAATTTATAAACTTTTAAGCTTTGTAAAATCAGCAGCCATTTTTTTTTTTAGTTTGAGGCATTTCATTTTGTATATTGCTCAGAGAGTGATACCCTAATGTGATGCTTACACATTCCGCACCATCCAAACCTTGATGACTCTGCCTGCTGCTACATTCTGAGAATTCCTATCCTAATTAACATTTCAGTCTAGTAAGATTTTCTGACTTCTAAAGTGTGATCTATCAATTGTTGACATATCTTGGGATATGGCCAGGCACAACTCAGTTCACTGCAGTGGAGATAGGCAGCCTGGGAGGGGAGGGGAAACAAGCACCAGGGAACAGATGCCAGGAAAAAATGCAGTCGGCACACTAGGTAGCAGAGCAGGAATGAGCATTGGGATGGCCCATCATCACAAGGTGGCAGGGTGTTCCAACATGGAATTCTGGCAGGTGGTGGAATTGGAAACTCCAAGAACTTAGATAGGCAGAAGATACTCAGAAAGGTTGTTAGCAGTTCATGGTTAGGATGGTTCCTAGAAGAAAGATTGACAAGGGCATGGCACAACCTTGAGCCTCAAGTGGCTAGAGAGTTCAGCAGGATGAAAAGACAGAATTCTCAGCACTCAGAATCCTAGTGATCAGATCTTACCACAGATATGGTCCAGAAAGGGTGAGTGAGCCAAACTCCTAGAATGGGGGGCGAAAGTTTACAGCCCTTTTGCATAAAGTCAGGATTAGCTAGAGGCTGAGCATGGCATGGCTTAGGGGCCATGAGAACCAGGGGCTAGCCAATTAGTCAAAAATGACCAGTAAAAATAAAACAAACAGACAAACAAATAAAATAAAGTTGAATGATTCATTCTAGAGACACCGAGCGTTGAGAGTTGTTAGTATCCTAAGCAGCCTTTCAAATATAAGGAGAGTATTTATTAGGAAAAACTCTAGCATCCTGAAGATCACAAAGCATGTCAGAATTTATAAATCTATGACACAAAGAATATTTTGATGTAGAAGCACTTCAAGCTCTGTGTCTGGGCTAGAAGGAAAAGTCTTGGCAAAACATTCCTAATATTTCTCTGGTGTCGTCAATGAACACTATGTGATCCTAACTTGGTTCACAGGGAGAAGGATTCTGAGTAGAGAATAAGTGTTGACTCTAGTGAGCAGACCCACAATCAGAAACAGAATTTTGCATATTTAATATATTGTAATTTTGTAAACACACACACACACAAACATGATCCATTTCAAGGTGGACATGTGCACAAAACCTTGGGGCTTCACAGTAGAGAGAAAGCAGCTCCAAGCAAAGAAACCCTCATGCAGTCCTCTAAGAGCTTTAGTTAAGTGTCTGCTATGGATGTTGTAGTCAGAGTCTCTGAACTGGGCAGTGCTAGCTGGCATTTTATTGAGGAGGAAACCAAGTTGGGGACCTTAAGTTATTTTCTCAAGACCTCTTGTCCAGGTGATGGCAGTCCTGAGGTAGAATCTCACGTGAAGGGGAATTAGAAAGCCCAGGCCCAGCTTGATAGGCACTCACAGGAACAGTCATCATGTGTCACAAGAAGCCCTCCTCACCTCCGTGTGCTCTAGGAAATCTGTTCCTGAGCTGTAGTTGGGGTGGGGGTCCCCCTGTTTAGCCAACTTTGACCTTAAGTCATAGTATCTGTCTTTATTCTTTAAAAAAAAAAAGTAGATAAAATTATAATTTGCAGGGTGACAGAGTTTTGTAATGTTTGGTAAGATGTAGGAGGAAGAACCAGCCCTCCAGGGAAGCCCCACTTTCCTCAGCATCACATTTCCCCACCCTCCCCTCCAGCATTCAGCCAGCTACTCTGCTCTCGGTGGCCCAGCAGGTTAGCTGGTCTCATAACTGTTTGAAATCAGACATTTGCCAGTTTTTCCTTTCCCAGGCTGAGGACAATGCCGAGTGCCAGGGCCAGCCTTGGAAGAAGAAAGTGGGTATTTAACCTGAAACCTGGACTCAGAAATGTTCTAATTTATAGTGTGCTGTAATTGGCCAGGAGTATATCTATTAGGATGGTGCAAAAGTTATTACAGTTTTTGCAATTATTTTTAACCTTTTAAACTGCAGTTACTTTTGTACCAACCTAATACATTAGCTGCTGTAACACTTTACCACAAACTCAGTGGTTTAAAACAACACACATACATTATCTTACAGTTCTGGAGGTCAGAAGTCTGAAATGGGTCTCACTGGACTAACATCACGGTGCTGGTAGAATTGTTTTCCTTTCTCAACATCGAGGAGAGAATCCACTTTCTTGATTTTTCCACTTGCTAGAGACTGCCCTCATTCATTAGCTTGTGGCTCCCTTCCATCTTCTAAACCAACAATGCTGGTGGAGTCTTTCTTGCCTGCTGTCTACTTTCTCCACGAGTACCCTTAGTATATTAATCAAACTTGTTTTAAATTCCCAGTCTGATAATTCCAGCATCCCTGCCATGCCGTGTTCTGGTGCTTGCTCAGTCTTTGAAAATAGTGCATTTTGTCTATTCGTGTGCCCGGCCATTTTTTCTTGGAAACCAGGCATGATGTATCAAGTAAAAGGAACTAATGTGACTACGCCTTTAGCTAGGTGGTGGTGAGGTATAGGGACGAAGAAAGCATTCTGTAGGTCTCAGTCTTTTAGGGAGGAGCCACTTCTGGACTGTGAACTCACAAGTGTTTCTCAACTATTTTCCTCACCTCTTAGGTGAACAGGATGGCTAGAGTGAGCTGAAGTTGGGTATTTCCTTTCTCCAGCTCAGTTAGGTTCCGACAATACCCCCGCAGGTTAGGATCTTTAACTAGTTTCTCCCGAGGGCAGGCCTTGCTAAGAATAGTGTTTTGGCATATTTCAAAATGTTTCCCTTTGCTCTCTCTCTGCTGGAAGCGTGAGGGGATTTTTCTCTACTATTTACTGTGAAAACCTAGTTGAGAGCTCCGGGAGGTAAATCTCACAATATTGGGAGGGCCCCTGTGACTGGATTCCCCTGGAGTTTTTAACTCAGCTTTGTCTACCCTAAGCCTCCAGCAATTCATCAGTTCGAAGTCACTGTAATGCCAGCACTGATTCCCCTGGTGGTTTCCCCTCTTGAGGAAACTGGGATGCTCTGTATTCACCTGGGGAAGCCAAGATGCCCTGTATTTTCCTCTGTTTCTCTAATCTTGCTGGCAGTCGCTTGCCCTGTGTCCTCCTCTTGCTTATGGCTCCAAGAAGAGTTGTTGATTTTTCAGTCTGTTCAGCTTTTCACTTGTTAGGACGGAGTGGCAAATTTCAAGCTCCTTACAGTTCCTGACTGAAAACCATGAGTCATGGACTCTGTCAATTGTCACATCACTCTGACTCTCCGGCCTCCCTGTTTCACTTAGAAGGACCCTTGTGATTTCATTGGTCCTAACAGACAGTCCAGGATATTATCCCCATTATAAGACCATCTGGTGAATAACCTTAATTCCATTTGCAACCTTAATTTCCCCTTGCCATGTAACATAACCATCATATTCACAGGTTCCAGGGACTAGGACATAGACATGTTTGTGGGGGGGGCATTATTCTGCCTACTACAAGGTCCTTCCTCAGAACTCAGGGGGGAGCAGGGAGGGAGGCAGAAAATACTGTGACATCGTGAGGAAAGGAATCAGGGGACATCAGAGCATCAGGGCAATTATTCCCTTTTCTAGAACCCCAAGGTGGTGCCACAATATACCTTAAAGACCTGTTGTTCTTCTGTCATCGCCTCAGTTCACTCCAGGAGAATTTCAATTTCATCTGTTTGGGGAGGAATGGATTTCTCATTATATACAAATAGTATGTGTTTCAGAAAATAAAGGAAAGGGCCTCTTCCCCAGGGCCATTGGACAGTGCGTGTAATTCTTAATCTATTAATAGTAATGAGTCTTGAGATCAGTTTAGTGGGTGAGGAACAGTGTGTTGGGGGGAAGAAAGGAAGGAAGGAAGGAAAGAAAGAAGGCAGGAAGGAATGAAGGAAGGAAGGAAGGAAGAAAGGAAGGAAGGAAAGAAGGAAAGAAAAAGAGATTAAATAGAATGGAATAGAAAATACCAAGGTGCCTCGCATGTTCTAAGGATAAAAATGGTTTCAGTTATATCTACACATATGCACAGACTTATGGTGTAAGAGGTGTTTTCACAGGGAAGCATCCGAGCTCTAGGGGCTCACAGGGGCAGCCAGGGTATTTGCATAGAGTTTTCCCCTGCGGAGGAGTCACTCCTAATCCCTATTAAGAAAAGTGAATCTGCTTATTTGTGCAGAAGATTTCAAAGGGATTTAGGGAACTGAACAGGCAAAAAAGATGGAAATGTGGAGAAAGGAGATCAGGAGAGATAGAGATGAGAGTTCAAAGGGTAAAGAGAAAGTGAAATGAAATTGAGAACATTAACCCTGTTGGACAAGAACAATAAGAGTAGACTCAGATAAGAAATCAGCCAGGAAGATAAGCCCAGGTGCTTATCTTATGCTTTCCTGGGTTAAAGAACAAAAGAGAAAACCCAGAAACGAAAACCCAAACCACCCGGTGCTCAATGTTTCCTCTTCGTGCAGTCCTTGAGCCAAATCTCCAGCAGCTCCCACCACTGCAGCTCTTGTGGCAAGAGCACGTGTACCTCCGCTAGACCCCTGGGCTTGCTGGTGTCTCAACGTTGTGAGCCCCTGCTGTCCCTGTAAGTTGAAACCTGAGTGGGAGGAAGTGAAAAATGACAGGGGACCTGTTCCGAGTGATGAGCAGGGAGGTGGAAGGACCAGAGTGCTGTGGTCAGCAGCATACAGCCCCCCTGGGCGGTTTCAGTTTAATGCTGCTGAGTACCCACTGTCCTTGACCCATCACAAATGCAGGTACTGCAGCTATTGAGCACTATTAGATGCCTGGACACAAGCTATTGTCCAACCTGAGTCTCTTGTTAGCACTGCTTTTCTAATTTATTCCACCGAATAAAGCAGTAGCCCTCTGACTGGTACTTTTCTGACACGTAAGGACAAAGAAGGAAAGGTCTCTTGTGCCTTGGTGGTGGCTTCAGGGGATTTGTTGCTATTTGATTCACCTTGGACACTGTGCAAAGGATGAGACCTCCCAGAAGGTGGCCGGGAAGTGATGGCTTCCAAAGAGAATGAGCCAATACCCAAGGGTGCACCTTGGCCCCAGAAGAGGTAAACTCTGCAGAAACCGCTCAGTGGACAGTTCCGTTCATTTTGCTGGCTTTTGAAATGCTGCTCACTTTTTATTCATGTCACGCAAGTCAGAGTGTGACAATTGTCAATGATGGACTTGGGCTGCACCTATAAGCAAACACTGCTAGCGTGTTTCTGATTGCAGTAACAATGCCATGTGATTGTTAACATGTTAACCATGTTAACTCATCATGGTTGATTAGCAGGAGTAAGCGCTGATACTGAAAGCTCATGTTAACACGTGTGTATATTTCTAGCTCTAATTTGATTCAATACCAATACAAGTAGCAATAAAATCTGAATTAAATATGAGATGTCTGGCCCAAAACTAGAGCACAGAGGATTTAGATTAGCTTTGAGGATTTACTAAGAGGGATAGTTACTAAACACTGAAATAGGTTATTAAGGAAAGTGTGGAATCTGTTTCCCTGGAGAGTCTTAAAATAAGACAATATCTATTATACAGAAAAAGGTTCCAGGACCTTGATAGAAAGAAGATAGCTTAGTTTGGCTGTTAAGGTTTTCTAACTAAAATCATAGGTACTCTGCTCAAGATATCTTATACCCAGGTGACATTTTGATTCCTTAATGCCTTGCTTGCTGATACTATTTTTATTAGGAGAGTTAGAAATTTCATTTCAGGTCAAACTAGTCCGGTATGAACTTACGATCAGCTCCACAACCCTTACTTACCACTGCGGTGATGATAACATAAGGCAATTATTATTGTTGTTTTTACCACTATTACAATTACTATTATTATCGCCATTTTTGAGCACTCAATAGATGTTAGGCACTGTGTTAGCTCTTTATACGCATTACCTCATTTCCCCCTCATAACATTTAAATGAGTGTTATTTTATCTGGATGGTTAAACTGAATCTTGGAGAAGCTAAGTAGCCTGCTGATCATATAGCAGGATTCAGACTCAGGTCTGTCTGACTCTAATGCCTGAGTTTTTATGCACCACAAAGTGTGGCTAATGTTTTTAAAACCACATCAGATCCCATATAATGTTGGCTCTTATATGCAATCTCCTTGGGCAGCCATGCTTTTCTGTTGGTGCTCAAAAGATGCAGGGTTCTCTTTTGGATTTACCTTCATTTTCACAGACATTTCAGAGGTTCATAAAGAATGACACGTTTTCCATCAATCCCTAAAATTTTAACTGGGATGAAAAAGACCTTTATAACTACTGACTGTTTAATATGTTGGGGTTCTTTATAGGAAAATAAACGTTTTGCTGCTAAAAATGTTTCAAAATGTAATACATTCTTTTGAGAATACATTCTCAAAATTCTTTGAAAACCCATTGAGGACTTGTCTTGAGATGGGGGAAATATCTGAGGATTATTCAAAAACCAAATCTGGTAAATTGGGAGAATAATCAATCCAGTTATGAAGAACAAGGTGTGGATGATGAAATAATAATGTCAAATCTTCTTATGTGACATACAGCGATTAGGTACACCCAGTATTTCCATCACAACCAACTGTGGCCCCAACACTGAAGTCCATCAGGGAGTCTACACAGTGACCCAGTAACACTTCATCTATTTAATGACCAGTGTCCAAGAAAGGACCACAATGATGATCTAAGGGAAATGTGTTAATTTAGCAGCTGGTGAACTTTGCAGCAAGACAGATGGTGGAAGTAATGATCTTGCATGAATTATTTCCCCTCTCAGCAACATTACCAAAAATGTGCTCCTCTGCCATTTTTTTCTACTGAGAACGGGGGTGAGAGGAAAGATTCTTCTATTGATGTCTAAGATACTTTTTCCTTAAATGAGATGTAGATCAGTGATAAGCATGACCTTCATAAGTTTTTAACACATATTTTAAATGGGAAAAGCACAACTTCATGATAAAAATAACAAAATGTTATTTTGCTAAGAATTCTGAATTTATTCTATTTAAAGTTTGATTCTGTTTCTGGGTCACATGTTGGTTGTGTGCTCTACAGCTACATGTAGAGTTTGGGTCATATGTTGGTTGTATCCACCTACAGCTGCATGTAGCCAGAATTGGACTTATTTTTTGCCCCTGTCCTCCTTACAAACCCTTACCAGATCGGAAGGTCCCTATTGTTGTCACTGGCTCCATTCTCCCACCAGCCTCCTCTGTTTATAACCTTGTCAAACCTCTCTCTCTCTTCTATCTTTCAGCCCAGAAAATCATCAATTCCATGATTCCTTGCTCTCCAGGGCTTCTCAAAGCCACACTGTCTTCATTCGCACAGGTGTAGGCTGGATTGTCCGTAGCATCACATCTAGACAATAGGAATAGCTTTTTTTGCCTCCCACCTTTAGGTCCTTATATAAATCTTCCTGCTTAGTAGCAAGCATCCTTTCCATCACTTGTCTTACAGAATTAAATTAGAGCTATTCAGCAAGGATTAGACCAGCTTGTTACTCAACTCAATTGTCTTGGATGCTTTTACTCGTACTGCGGCCATCAAACCTTTACTATTCCTTCGATTGCCTTCCACTCCTGAGGCAGCCACGGACCATTCAGCCTGGTACATTCCACCAAGTGATGCCACTGTATCCTTTTTCAACACTGTTCAAGATTGTTCTTTGTCATTTTCCCAGAGTATATGAGGTTTCCATGGTTTTGTTCCCACAACAAAAAGGATGTCTTTTCGACATCCTTTTATCCCTTAGACACTGACTTGTACAATACAACTAAAGGTTGAAATTAAAAATTTACATGAAATTGTGTTTGTATTTCTACCCACTCCATAAATTGCTCAAGCTTCTTTTGTGTAAGAGTCAGTCTCCATTTTTGATGCTGCACCCAGGCCTTGGGCGGTTTCCATACACAGGACAGTTTTCCATTAGCTCTGTCTCAGTCCAGGATCATGTTTAAAAATTCCACATTTTCCTTAAAAAGGTTGGTCAGAATGTCCTTTCCCGTGCTACATAACCAAACCTCTCTTGCTGGATGTAATCAACCCACTGAACAATTTGATCTTCTTTGTAAAGAGTTTTCTCCATAAGGAAATCATTAATTCTAAAAGCTGAGTTTAAAGATAATCCTTTCTTTCCCCCAAATCTTATTATTTCATGTCGTGTGACAAAGAAGAATTTGAGATTTTTGGAAAGCAGTTTCTGTTGACAGACAAATTGTTAAACAATGAACCTGAAGTTAAGATGTCTCCTGAGCTATTCAACTAGGATACGTTTATTTTTTAAGTACCAGAATTTGTTAAGTAGATTCACATATATTAACTTATTCTATCCTCACAATAATTTTTTGAGATAGATTTTATTATTCTCATATTATGGACAATGAACCCAAAGCTCCGTGCAGGTAAGTTACATATTCAAGGTCACCAAGCTACAAAGTGGTAAAGTAGGATTGGCTAGCCCTTCAGTTTTTTACCATCTAAACCCTACACTCTTCTAATCCTGAGCTGTCCTATGCCAAGGGCCTCTGATTAGCACTGAGCCTCTAAATGAGAAGGGTGCAAAGAACCATGCAGCACAGTGGACAGTGGTATTAAGATAAAGAGACTCCTGGGGAATGCACCATGTTGTTCAGATATTACTTTTAGATATTCCACATGCATTTGGAATTATTTCTGGACACTAGTTCAGTTCCATTTTTTGTCTGTTTATTTATGGGTTAGTATCACACTCTCAGTTATTGAAGCTTTATATTTCAGCATCTAATAGGACTAATCTCTCCTCTTACTACATTTTTCTCCAGATTTTGTTTCTTGCTTTATAATTAGTTTATCTAGTTCAAAACAGCATGAAGGCTTTTGGGTCTTGTGTCAAACTCATAGATTAAATTAGGGAGAGTTAGTATCTTGATCATATTTTATGTCCTCCTAATACAGAATATAGTACGTTTTTTCATCTGCACTATTGTTCTTTTGTGTCTGTTTTTTGTTTTCCAGTACCAGTGTCTTTTGTGTTTTTCCAGATCATACAGGTAAATCTTTTTATCACTTTTAGAATAATCTCTCTCTCAGTTCATTCTCTGTGTTTCAATGTTGCTTTCTTTCGTTTCGCTTTCTCTCTTTCACACAGCACACGTGGCTACACATAGCAACTTCTTAATTCACAGCGTCATCAAGGACATTTGAAAGAAACTGAAGAAAAAGGTCCAGGACTTCTGTGACAGGTACACAATAAAGCGTTCTTTCTCCCTAGAATAGCATGGCAATAGATTGTCACGGGCTTCATGATGAAGAGACTCATCTGTTTTGTTTATTGCAGTTTTCTAAATGCCTAGAATAGCACTCAGAACACAGTGGCTTTCAATAACTATTTATTGAGTAAATAAACAACAACAAATCCAGCATATGCGTCCCTAATTCCTATTGGAATATCAAGGCCCTTGGTTTTCATTTTCTAGCAGGCGAAACTAACTCGGGATATTTTGTTATAGGAAGTCTGTTGAGAAGAGAACTAGTGCACAGAATATAATTATCTTCTTGTGTATGCTATCCTGACCTATTTTTCTAATAGAGTATTAATCATAAATGCCCAAAACTCTATTGAAAATAAATAACCATGTTCCTTTTTGCTTCTTATTAGCCAAAGTCTTGAAATTCACACTTGTACAACAATGGCTCTAAAATGTGTCCTGACAGATGGATACTTCTTGAGCTGTCATAAGGCCTATGGAGAAAATCTAGTCAATGTGTGGGTTAAGTCGCAATGAACAATCATTGTTCTTCTAAACCACGTTATACAGCAAGGCACCCCGGCTTCCCACTGCCAGTGTTTCCAGGCTGTGTGCAGGAAACACAGTCACACTGTGGTTTTACACGGGAGCTCAGGTTGCCTCTTATGAATATGCATGACGAGGCTGGAGCTTACTCTTGCCACTTGAGTTTTCTTCAGCTTACTTAACTTAGCCCCCACAAACCCATTTCCTGCCTATCACTTGAAGACGTTCTTTGAGGAGGTTTGAAAAAGTGAGTTTGTTTCTCCAATTGTGGAGCATTTTACTTTTTTTCTCTTAAAGATGACAAACTGCATCCTGACTTATTCGCTGTGAGTCATTTGCTAGTTTTATATTATAAATGATATTTTCTACATGTTACTTGGGGGCAGATGAGAAAATTCAAGGAAACACCCTCTGGAAAGAGGAAAAGTAGTTTGGTCTGAATTTGTATGTTGATACGATTGTTGGAGTCCTGATAAGCAGCGCTGCCATGAGGAAATAAACAGATGGTAAATGATCCTTGCAAAATAGCATTTAGAGTGGGTTTTCTTTGTTTTAGAAGTGACTGTTTTTGAGCTCTTACTGTGAACTCTATATGCTTCTGAGAATGCAAAAAACAAGTTGGAGCCTCTTTCCTGATATTTATAAAACAGGTCACTGGATGTAAAGGGTCCTTGGCCAGTTGGGAGCTCCCACACAGATACTTACTAATTGTTATTGCGTGATGTCTTTGTGAGAGGAAATGGGGGAGGGGAGAGCAGCTCTCCTCCTCTGAAGCCAAGAGGCAACTCTCCAGGAACCCACGTGGTGAACAGCGTGTGCTGGGAAATGCCAGCATGTGTCGCTCCCCAACTTGGCACAGAGACTCAGCTCCTGTTTGACAAAATTTACGAAGCAGACAGGAGCAGAGGGGGTGTTTTCTCTGAACAAACAGTGATGGGTGAGGAAATGGCAAATGGAGGTTGCTATGCAGTTGTTTTGCTGTTGATAATGGGAGTGATGCCAGGCAGCACTTAAACTCTGGGAACATTTTCATTATTCCATGGAGGTCCCAGCCTTTCCATAAGAGAACCCACGCTAATGCCTTCTCCTTGAACAAGGATAGTTAGTGAGAAAATGTGCCTTCTTTCTAGATGTACTGCTCATGTTTCTCTAGTCTGGCAATCCCTTACTGAGATCTGTAACATCATCTCGGTTGTCATAGATTACCAGTTTCTTATGAACTATCTATTTTGTTTACTTTTAATGTAGACATGCTTACCTATATAACATTCATAGTTTTAAGATTGCTCAGCTCTGTTTTGGCATTTAAAGTTCCATGATTTAAGAGATGATGATTTTGCCTCATTGTTAAATGATGAAATAACAGGGTCAAAGTGAGGTTAACAGGATTTAGAATCCCAATGAGACTAAAGTCTTTCCTTCTCCTAAAAAATGGTGGCAGAAAAGACTGGAAGGAAGGAAGGAAAGAAGAAAGGGAGGGAAGGACTGAGGGAAAAAAGCAGGGAGGAAAATTCTATTCAAGGAAAAGTCTTGACTAGGTGAGATTATTGACTAAATTCAAGTTTTTTTTAAACATTTTTGTATGCTCTTCTCATGTCTTACTTAGTTGGGTCAACAAATACCTTTTAAGAGTGTACTATGTACCAGGTATATGAACAAAACAGCTTTTTTGGCTACCATTTGATAACACACTCTTTTGATTCTATTCCCAAAAAGTAAATCCTTTTTACATTGTGCACCTCATATTCTGTCGCCAATGCCATTAGAAAATTGGATTACCTGTGATTTTTATTAACACAATTTTTTTGTTTCATGGCAAGTTTATGGGTTATGTTCACATTATGTCCAGTTATATTATTCTGTTCAGCTGTCCTGGGCCACAAAACTTCATCCAAGGCCTTAGAAGTATGCTGTATCTTACAAAGTCATGCAAGTTTACTTTTCAGTGAAGTTTTTGTAGCCCTCCATCCAAACCCAAATTGCTTCCATAGCACCTCTCTCATGAGCTCCAATTACTTGTGTATTTATCTGTCTCCCACATAGGCTATGAGTGCCTTGAGGGCAGGGCCTGTGTCTTAATCATTTCTGAAGTGATGGCAACATAATCAATATTTGTAGAAAGAAATGAATGTTGCCCAAAACATCTTTGTTTATATATTCTGAACTTTTGGCCTTTTACTTTTATGGAATTGGACTCTAGCAATGAATTTGTTGGTCAAAGTCTACATATGTTTTTAAATTTTATAGATGTTGCTAGATTGCTTTATAAAAAAGCTAAAACAACTTTCTCCTATAATCCCCCTAGGTAAAAATATATAAAACCCAGTGAGTCAGTTCCCTGGGGGTTCAATTAGTTCTGAAGTGACTAACAAGAGGCACGATTTATTATCTATCAATAATATTTGCCATATGTTATGACTTTCTATATTATTTACAACATGCTTCACAAATCCTGATATCGATAACTAAAGATAATTTATACTTCAGATGGGTAAATTCTGTGTGTGTAGTGAAAACATATAATAGAGTCCTTACCTGTCTTTTACAGATCCTCTCTTTTGTGTTTGCTCACTTAGATATAACTTGTGACAAAAGCATGTAACAAAATTTAATTTTACTTGAGATTATCATCTCAACCTGATGAGTCAGCAAGTAAATTCTTTGTTTTGTTTCCTGGGATCATTAATTGTGTCTATCATTTGGCTTTCTTATCAGCTTTTAGAAAGTAGCTTAAGTTCAAGTCCAGATGATTTGCTGCATAGGGAATAAATGTATTCCTATTTAAGAAAACATATTCCTTTCTAATGTTTACATTTCCCGTTCTCAGAAAGATGATTTAACTATGCAGTTTCCACAATTTAGTTGTGTATGTATATGCCTGCAAACCTCTTTTTGTATGTAAACCCATAGAAAGGAGAACTGTATGGACATACATCAAGCGCTTAACAGGGTTTGTGAGTAGGGAAAAGAAATGGGAAAGGGAAAGGGATGTTGGGGGAATTCACTAAGTACTTCTGTAATGTGTGAAATTTAAAAATATGAGAATGTTTTCATTGTCCTTGCGTAATGTTTAAAAAAATGAAAAGAAAAAATGAGTAATTATTAAAAATTAATACTTTATGTGTCTCATAGAACAATATACAAGGAGGTTAGTACCTTTTGGAGTGAGGATGCCCTTTAATTGTTGAATAATTTTCTGGACAGTCATATGATTTGTACGTTTAGTTGTACATTTAGTATTGGTTTACAAAAGAAATAACTATCAAAAGCACTATAAATCTATTAATTCTTTTAAATCTGAAATCTTGTTCATGGTGTTTCTCTCTAGTATCTCAACTCCCTTGCCCCTCATGAGCATGATAAAACCCCAACTTTGAATGAATTCATCTTCGTGTTTTCCCTGTCTGCACCCAGGCTATCAAGGTCTCCTGGAAAAACATTGCAATTCGACCATGGATGCTATTCCAGCTCTGTGTCATCAAGCACTGGTCCCTCAAAACTGCCCAGCAACCCTTCTCTGTTTCTGAGCCATTTTGTCTCCCACTCACCACAGCCAATATTTCATCCATTCTCTATTCTTATAAAAAATTAGCCTCCAAAGGATTCAGTTGTCTGGAATCATTTTAATTTCAATCTTCCAAGCTAGATCTTTAGCTCTCTGAGTACTGAAACCAGCTGTATTACTCACAGTTACCTTCCAGGACCTAGCATGATGCTAGAGTGCCCATCCAGTAAATGATGCTCCTCCAGGGAATGAGTGAATGCATAAATGGATGAATGATGCTTCATAACAACCAGTAGCTGTGGAGGGATATGATGAGGGTTGTGCAGCTTTGAGGGAGCTCTGCTTGATGACACGGAGTTGGAATAGCACCGTGGCAGAGTTGTGTTAGTTGTCTAAGAGACCTCAACAGTGTGGGTGAAGACAGGGAAAATATTGAAGATGAAATCATTCAAGGTTGGGGATTTGCCAGGCTGATGAGGAGCAAGGGAGAGAATGGTTAAAGTGATGGATTATGTGATCTCTGCGGGTTAGGGAAGGAGTGAAGAAAGGAGACTAATAGGGAAAGAATAGGACTAGGCTCATGAAGAGCAAGTCCTGATGGGGTGTGTGAAGAGTAGCTAAATGAGAGCTGGAACAGGACATGGGAGACATAAATTCTCACCTGCAGGTTTCAGAGGTGAAGCAGTCCCAAGTGATGGGTTGAGGGTGTGTCTGCAGTTGTATGTGGCTGAATGAATACTTGTGTATCACCATGTAGATGTTCCAAGTGGAAAGTAAGTCTGTTTTCTGCCACAGTTTTCAATGTGGTCTATACTCTCACAATGAGTGATTGTGAGAGTGTAGACCACGTTGATGAGGTGGGATGACAGTGGATAAAGTAATTGAACATGTAGAGATGTGAAGAAAAAGGTTAATATGACATAGATAGTGTTGACTGATACCTTAAGTTAGAGAGAAGAAAGTTAAAAGAGAAGTGAATACTCAAGAGTAGTAAAAATTTTGTATAATTCTGTTGTTTAAAGTAAGCAGAAATTTCCAGGACGTTCAAATACATGTTTTGTTAGTTGAGATAATGATAAAAACTGAAAACATTAAAATTTTCTGAACCTCTCAGAAGACCTAACATTTCAAAGGGGCTTGATTCTAGAATGAAAATTGTAGTAGCTGTCCAATTCCAGTTCTGGTCAGACATTCTTAGAATACCTTGGAGTGGTTTTTAGTCTCATAGAGATTCTACTTTCAGAATATCAACGGGTCCTGACAAGTAAGGCTCTTGAAGTTTTTCCTATTGAAATGTTCTGTCTGCATATCAGGATAATGGCAGAAATACATAAGCTTCATTTCTGGTACTTTGATTGCTGATGAACTTGGACTTGAATACAAAGAAAACTACTGGTCCTTCTCCTCTTTAGAAAATTAAACTACAAACAACTTTCTTATCAAAACACCTGTGTTCTATGATGAAATTTAAGGCAGTTTATCAAATATACATTATGTGCCGGACCTGCGTCCTTCCCTCACAGAGAGCAGTACCCCAGGAGTACCCAGTGAAAAGCTGTCCTACTACAAACAAAGCAGTCCCCAATAGCCCCCAGTTTGCTCAGGACTGACTGTGGCTAAGAAATGAGAGCAACAATATGGGGCAGGCTAATCAAGGAAGGCCTAGCAGGCATTGCATAAATGCACAAGGAGAGCGGAAGAATTCACACCAGGGAAGGAAATTATTAGGTTGGTGCAAAAGTAATTGTGGTTTAAAACGTTAAAAATAATTGCAAAAACCACATTTACTTTTGCACCAACCTAATATTTATGGCATTACAAGGGTGGAAAAGGAGATTTCTTCAAGGTCCTGGTATCTCTGTTACTCTATCTTAGTGTGCGGACATATGGAGTCACCATTGCCAATAAGCTATTAAAATGTGCTAGAAGACTTGTAATCTCTTCAGAGTATGTTGTGAGAAGGGCTGACACAACTCCAATTATGCTTTTGGTACAAGTTCCATGTCAGATTGATGTCTGGGAAAGGACTCAGGCTTAGAAAACAACATAATGATTTCTTGTATTGTTTTTATCCTTTATTTTGTACAAATCTTACTCAACACACAAATTAGTAGCTTCCTGACAACTCAACAAGATAAAGGTCTGTCAAGAGGGACTTGCTAGCTATCTTGATCCCTAATGGAAACCTCTTAAAACTTGGATTTGCTTCAGGGGTCTAGGCGGAAGCTGTTGATGAGCCAATGCCATGCCTTGTAACTAAGCTTCACACATTCTCTCTTTTGCTGTTCCTTTAGCAGAAAGTATATCCCTTCCGCCCATCCATAGATTGTCTAAGGTCAAAGCAATGTTTTGTACTTTTTTAGTGTTGTCTTACAGCCTGGGGCAAATTATCAGATAAAACACTAAGTCAAAAACTAATAAAAGGAGGCAAGGTGGGGAGGCTGTGTATCCCTTTGGAATGAAGAGAGGATAGAAGCACCCTTCACTTACTCTTAGAGACTATTTGACCCGTGTGCTTATAGAAGCAGCAGAAGAAATGAGCGGAGTGGAAAAGGGTGTATGTGGGTGATGGTATTACTTAGCAACAGAGAAGATTTCGGCTGATGTTCTGAATTGTACAAAGGAAAACAGCTGGGACAGAATAGAATAAATGAATGGGGAAAAATGAAAAAAGAGAAAGCAGATATAGTGAGGAAGGGCTAAGAGGAGAATGAAAAACAAAACAGTAAATACAAGCATGAAAATGGTTATGGTAGGTCCTTAAAAATCAGAAGACTGAATAAAAGTCATCTGGGGAAGAAAAATAGTAAGTGAAAGAAAGGTGAAAATAGCCAGAAGGATAGGTAAACATCTGAGGTGGAAGCTGCCAACAACAGGTGGAATAAAATTCCCCAATGTAGTGAGCTGTCAGCTCTTTCTAGGTGTTGGAGGTTACACCAGAGTAGACATGAAGCTAAGTGCCTGGAACAAAGTTCAAACCACCTGATTAGGAGTCTAATTAGGCCACTCAGAAGATGAACCAGGAGGTAGGGCAGCTCCAGAGATGTTTTCTGTAACATTTGGTAATAGGTATGAACCCTTAGAATTACCCTAAAATAATGTTGGGTTTTTAGACCACTACATCAAACCTGGCCCAAAAGGGAAACACCAACAGAATTGGATGTACTTCAGATCAGACAAGAAAACTCCTAATTCCATTTTTGATCCCTCCAAATAGCTTATTACAATGCCAGAGCCCAGGGGTCAATACATATTTATTATGGATAGATGTGACACTTTCCCAGGACCTTTGTCATGTCATGGGTATATTTATTTATATTACATGACAGGTATACTTCTATATTTCTCTAAAAGGCAACCATGCTTCCTAGCCCATTCTCCATATTTTCAATGTATAAATAAAAATATTGTGAGAATTTCCTCCCAATATATGTACATTTTTTATTCATAAATATATACATATATTATCTAATGATACATGGGTCATTAGAATATGATATACATATTAAGAAAGATGAGATAAATAAAATATATATTTAAATTTTTATTTAACTGTTTAATAAGAATTTTACTTTGGTTCTTAATGGAACCTTCACCTCCCCATCTTCACCTTCATTTCACCCCCATCCCACAGCCTATGTGCCTGCCTACCACAGGGCATAATGCACTAGCATGAAGCAGGGGCTCATTACCCTGTTTCCCCGAAAAATCAGACCTAGCCGGACAATCAGTTCTAATGCGTCTTTTGGAGCAAAAATTAATATAAGACCCGGTGTTATGTTATGTTATGTTATGTTATGTTATGCCCAGTCTTATAATAAAATAAGACTGAGTCTTACATTAATTTTTGCTCCAAAAGACCCATTAGAGCTGATCGTCTGGCTAGATCTTATTTTCGGGGAAACACGGTAGGTATTTGCAGCAAATAGAAGTGGATTGGCATTTTCCCAGTCCCTGCTATCCAGGGCTATCTCATCATATTTTATAATATGCACGCATTACTTATATTATCAATTCTCAAATGGCTCTATATGCTATTTCTGTTTTCCTACATATAAAATAGGACCAAGTTTTGAAGTTATTCCTCTTTAAAAACACTTTTCTTATCTATAATATATAAATCCTTGATTTCTAATTAAGCATGTTTGAAGGACAATGAACTTCTGTCCTGAATCTTTCCCAAACCTCACTAAAATGACGATAAAAGTATAGAACTCGAAGAAACAATGAAAATTATAAAAGGTTTGGTGTATCAGTTACCTGTTACTGCATAAAAACTACCTCAAAACTTAGTGGTTTAATATAGCACCACTCATTAGCTCACAAATCTTGTCAGCAATTTGTGCAAGGTTCAGTTGGGACAGCTCATCTCTGCTTCACATGGTGTCAACTGGTCTTACTTGCACTTTCAGTCAGTGAGCAGTTAGCTGCGATTAACGATGAAGGGGCCTCAGTTCTCCACATACGTAGCCTTTCCAGCAGGGTAGCAGGCTTCTTCACATATCGTTGAGATTCCAAAGTGAAAGTGAAAGCCCTAATATGTTAAAGCAGAACTATCTATGGAGAGTAACTATAAAGAAAAATAATAATACATCTATTTCCAAGATTGCACATTACCCTTAAATGCTATATGTGTATTATATTTATTCTTCTCTGACTACTGAGTGAACGAAACATTTCTCATTCTCAGTAAATGTTGTACTATTTCAGTAGATGTTACGCCATATGGACCCTTTCCTTTCTCCTTCCTAATAGAAGCCTCAATTTTATTCAGGTATTCAACCTATCCTCAAGCGCAGGGCTGACCTGATTAGGTTGAGCCATCATGTTAATTCCATGCCCCTTCCTAATGATTGGTTAAGGAACCCAATCTTGAAAGAAATTCTGTACATGCCATTTTCATGGCGACTGTTATTGATGAATAGATTGTAAATGGAAGGACTTATGGTTAATGGCTTTGAGATAGATCATCTCTCTCCTACTGAACATAAACAAGGAAGTATTATGGTTTGGTAGCCACCTTAATAGCCATGAGGAGGGCCCACCTAGAGACAAAGGTAACACTGAGAATCTCTTGAAACTCTCCTTTCCTCTAGAATTCTTATTGTGTTATGTAATTAACATTGTGATTCTATCGGCCAGCTGTTTACCCTGAGAGGTCCTTGACTATCTGTCCCTGATGACAGAGTCTAGAGAATGGTTTTACAAGGCAAGTCTATTCTCCTCAGACTCCACATACTTCCACTGTCCCTAGATCTATAAGCAGATTCAGATCTTTGTATACTTCAGGAGATCCATTATACGAGGTCTGACAGTTAAGGTTGTGAACTCATCCTAGAAAAATTGCTATATACCTCATTGCTGAATATCATTACACCTTCAAAGTACTCACATTGTGAATCTATGCACTGATGCCACCGCCTAGTCCAACCTTCAAAGTAATTTTGGAACTCTCTTTCTGGAATGGCCATCAGAGCTGTCATCATGTTATGCTTGATGTCCTGAATGTCATCAAAATGTCTTCCTTTCAATGTTTCCTTTATCTTTGGGTAAAGAAAGAAGTCATTGGGGGCCAGATCAGGTTAGTGGGAAGGGTGTTCCAATACAGTTATTTGTTTACTGGCTAAAAATTCCCTCAGACAGTGCCCTGTGAGCTGGTGCATTGTCGTGATGCAAGAGCCATGAATTGTTGGTGAAAAGTTCAGGTCATTTTCATCTAACTTTTTCATGCAGCCTTTTCAGCACTTCCAAATAGTAAACTTGGTTATCTGTTTGAACAGTTGGTACAAATTCATAATGAATAATCTCTCTGATATCAAAAAATATTAGCAACATTGTTTTGACTCTTGATTTGGACTGATGGAACTTTTTTGGTCGTGGAGAATTGGCTGACTTCCATTGTGCAATTTGATGCTTTGTTTCAGTGTCATATAGGTACACCCATGTTTCATCACCAGTGATAACATGGCCAAAAACATCATCTTGCCTCTCTAAAAGGTCTTGGCAAACTTAAACTCTCCTTTGCTTTCGTTCATCGGTGAGCTCCTTTGGGACTATTTTTGCATACACCTTTCTCATGCCAAGATTTTCAGTTAAGATTTTCCTAACTGTTTCTCTATTGGTGTTTACTTGGTCTGCTATGCTTCTCACAGTCAGCCAATGATTTTGACGCACAGTTTGATGAATTTTTGCAATGTTTCCATCAGTTCTGCTTGTTACTGGCTGCCCTGACCTCTCTTCATTGATGATTCGTTCTCTCCTCTCTGAGAAACGTTTAATCCATTTGTACACAGCTGTTTTCTTCATGGCATTATCCTCATAAACTTGGACTAACATGTTGCTGATTTCATTTCCACTCTTGGCAAGTTTAACAGGAGGTTTAATCTTTGTTCGTTGCTCTAATTCAAGCTTAGCCATTCTCGTGAAGGCACACAAAAACATGCGACAATAATAATGAACTCCACTCAGCAAGACACTGCCACACATTGACACGAACACAGCTGTGAGACACTGATATACCAAGGTTATGAAACCTTACTAAACTGTTTGTACAGTGCTGCCAGTGTAAGTGCATGGTGGCAAGTTCACAAACAGAATTGTCAGACCTCGTAAAGCCAAATCCAGGAACAGAAGACGTACTAAACAAAGGAATCGAAAGACTGCTAATTTATGTTGGCAAATGTGGAGAACATGTGTGTAAATGGATTCTGAGAGTATTAAATCAAGGAAGAAGTAACACAATTGTAGATCAAATAGAGTTTATTAATAGAGATGCAGTTATTGGAAATTCTGGATATAGCATGTTAACTCAAACCGTTAGAAATTATCTAATTTGTTGCTAAATTATCTCTTGAGCTGTGCTCAATAGTAGCCCATTTTAAATGAACCTGAGATGTTAGAAATTTCTTGTTATAGTATAAGAGAAGAAATAAAAAAGTTTATGGAGCTATAAATATTGAGGTAGATTATCACATGTGACCTGCTCACTTATTCCCTGTCTTCCTTTAGGAGGAGGAAGAAATGCCTAGAAAATATTTCCTATTCCAGGGGCTTGAAAATTACATAGATATAGGCAAGACCCAGCTTCTTGAAAAGCATTTTGATGGTTCTTCTTCATAGGCTGGGATAAGAAGAGAATACTCTGTGGTTGAAAAGGGTTCTTGATTTCAATAGGGATGCTGAGATGGAAAAGGGTAAGTTGCACTTAATTTCCAAAGTCAAGATGGGCATGCTATCCATAATAAAAGCAGTAGAGTTGGCATGATATTCAAAATGATACAACTTTCAAAAATCTCTGCAAATCTTTTACATGTATTAGAATTACAGAGATCAAAATAGATTAAAATAAAAATTAGGGTTCTAATTCATTCGTATAATGGAAAATACTTCAGGATTAGTGGTTGTAGCTCTGGTGTTATGTTCTTAAACTTAGTCGTCTGGCAGTGACCTTTTTGATGCCTGTCTCTCCAGTCTTTCCAGCGATTTTGTAAGCATCTCATTCCGTCTTAAATCTCTTTCTACTGAAAGTACCTAGAGTTGTCCAGTACACTGAACACTAACTGTTACATCCCTGTAGGACCCTGAGCCTTTGCCATGATTCTTTCCCCAGTTTCTGGGTATGTTATTGAGATAAATGACCTTAGCAAATGACAGAATTCCAACACTGACTCCTTACCGGTTGAATGGAGGCTGATAAAATTATCATGCTAGGAATGGCTTACTGAAAGCTCAGGAGCTCAACTCTGAACCAAAATAGTAAATCAAAAAATATTCTGTTATACTTCAATAAAAAAATTACTGTACTTTTTTGTTGTATTTTTGACTACATGCTTAGGGAAATCACAAAGATGAGGCCACTGTGTCTTCTATTACATCTCTACTTTTGGCCAGTGCAAAAGAAATAAATCTTGAGAATCACAGGAAATTACTGTAGGCTAAGTCAAGTGGTAATTCCAAGTACATATGGTCTTCCACATGTAGTTGGTTTATTGCAGCAAATCCACACACACTGTGGCAGATTGACTATAGCTTATATATGGACAATCATTTTTCTCATCTCCAATAAACAGAGACTACCAGAACTAGTTTGATTTCACCTCAAATGGCACAAATATATTTTTAACTCAAGGTTATTTTAACTCTCTGTTGTCTGTGCCATAAATTAGTCTATGAGAACTAGGCTGTCTCACCATCCCCAGAGCTAAACTGGTGATGATATGCTGATCAACTCCTGAGAGCACAAAGTGGTTGGTATTTTATATTAAAACTATGCATACCAGGAGGTGGGAAAGAAATCCTATGGTAGCATAGTGAAGTTTCTTGGAATCTGTGTTGTGGGGCATGTGAGTTTATCCTGTCCAATGTCAAGGACAGTTTTTTCCTACCTCTAGAAAAAGGTGCTATGATTGATGGTGCTCTTTGAATTTTAGAAACAACATATGTCATATTTGTGTAACCTTTAGCTCTTTCCTGAATGACCTGAAAGGCTGTCAGCTTTCAGTAGGGCTCAGAGGAAGATTCCAGCTGGTTCAGGCTGCGTTTTTCCATATGGCCTTTTAGGACCCAATGAGATTAGTGGTGCTCAAAAATCAAATGAAATCTGTGGTGCGGAAATACTGAAAAAAAAGTTCACGGAAGAAACATCAAGGTTTTAGAGCAGAGCCATACCTTCTTCAGTGAGTAACAATACTTTGGAGGAATAGTACTTGGCTTGCTACTGGACTCTGGTAGAAACCAGGCGACTGTGAAATATAAGCTACCTACCATGAACTGAATGTTATCTGACCTACCCAGCTATAAAGCCAAACATATCCAAGTGGAAATAGTAGATAAGTGAGTACATATGAGCAGGTCCTCAAAGCTCAAGTTTCACATGCTGATATCTTCCTAGTATGCTACTCATGCCACCAACCACTTACAACATCATGAACAGTTCTCTATTATCAGTTAACTGAAGAAAAAGAAAAAGAAAATGTACTTTACAGATAGCTTTGCATAATAAGTTGGCACCAGCCTCAAATGGATTGCTGAGTCCCACTTGCCCCACTGAAGTGAAGGTGGAAAATTCTCCCAGTAGATAAAACTGTATAACATCTTTGCCTTTTCCTGGAAAGAGAGAGAGAAATTGATGGACAGTAACAAATGGTTTGGTTAGATTGTCATGGACAAGGAAGGAATAAGACAGAGGACTGGTGACAAGGTTTGTGAAGAAGCACGTGGGTGGGTCTTATAAGACATTTGGGATTTATGTAAATGTCCACCACATTTGTTGTCAACCCAAAAGCCATTCTCCTTCTTGTAAATAAAACTGAAATTTTGTGCAAGTACCCATGCTCCTCCATGTGACTTTATACTCCAAGGAAGGTTGGTCACATCTCTATCCAGCAGGTGATTCACCCAGCAGGTGAATCAATTAATTGAGACAATTGTGGTTATTCTATTCTTCTTGTGAGTGGTTGGCCTAAAAAGGGCCATATGACCCAATTTTGGGCAATGAGACATTGAAAGAAGTCTGCTATAAGGTTAGTTCTAGGAGAGTGTCTTTTCTGCCTCACTTTAAATTGGGAGCTAGTCTTACAAAAGAGTGGGGAGCACTTCTGCTTCTCATGGTAGCAACAT
Source organism: Rhinolophus hipposideros (assembly GCF_964194185.1). Taxonomy (NCBI): domain Eukaryota; kingdom Metazoa; phylum Chordata; class Mammalia; order Chiroptera; family Rhinolophidae; genus Rhinolophus; species Rhinolophus hipposideros. The sequence goes on from NC_138049.1 coordinate 39,615,741, forward strand.
CTGGTTTCCAAGGATACCATTACCAGCTGCATAGATAGCAGTATCAAATGTATAGTGCCTATAGAGTCAACTGAGCAATCTCTGATGCCTAAGTGGCAGCTCCCTCTGTGTCCTCACAGGACTAGTTTTGTTATATGATTTTGGTTGTCTCCCTGGCTGCATAGCTTCTGAGCCTCATCAGCTCTTCTGGACTGTCTTTGAGTTAACCAATGTCGTTTTGCTAATCTCTTTCCTGCCAAAACCAGGCCGAGTCCATTTCTGTCGATTGCAATGAGGTGCCGTGGCAGATATCAATCTCCTGTATCAAATTATCTGTGAGATATTGGTCCGAAAGCAAGAAATGTGTTTTTGTAGCACGAATATTTTTCAGAATTGAATGTTTCTTTGTAAGTTCTACTTTTTGGCGTTATTCAAACTTAGGAAAGACAAACGTTCCTCCACCTACCAGTAGTATTGTCTGGGTCGATCTTCAGCTGGTGCAAATAATGAAAGAGAAAAAACACCTCTCTTTGAAACCATAGAAATTTTTTTTAAAATTATTAATAACAGACTTAGTGGAAATGAACTATGAGGTTTGGAAGTAGAAAATAAAGGCAGTACCTTCCATACAGTTTGTGGTGCTGGCCCTTACTTCTTACTGCTCCAGAGAAGCAAATGGCAGAACTTTTACTATCACAGAGACTTACAATTTATCATGGGACAATTGTTCATGAACTGAATATAGTAAATTTAGCGATTTTTTTCAACTAGCCTGGTTAGAGGTCTCTGCTTTCCTTCTACCTCATCTCAACTTTTGTGGCTACATAATTGCTACCTTCACAATCTGTGTATGCTTGTTTATTAAGATCAATCCTAATCAGAGGTAAAAAGAATTTAAATACCCCAGTTTTACATTTTGGCTTATGAGGTGCTGGGCATGCTTCTTGGTACTGAGCATGCTCAGCAGCCAAAAGAGACAAATTTCAAGCTTTAGTGGAACTTCCTTCCTAATGATTTCTCTCCCTGCCTGGCAGCAATACATCCAATGCCCCTTCTATCCATATGTCCACACTTTGACTTGATTCCTCTGTACTGGCCTAGCTCACTGCCATCTGTGCCCCAAATCTGGAAGTGTAGTGGAAAGTATTAATTGATCTGTTAGGTTAAAAGAAGTTGGGAGTTATTGCTTTTGCTATCTGGGCGATTATTTACTTCAGATGTAAAATTTTATGCTTTTTTATAATTGGTATAATACATTTATGATTTTCTTAATGAAATAAAACCCAGATGCTTCAAAGGCAATGAGACAGAGTCTTTTCTAAAAAGCTTCCATTTACCTGATTTCCATCCCCTTTGCTCTGGTTTCTACCTGAGGACCTCCTTCCTCTCTAGATCACTGATCCTGGTAATAACCACAAGCTTCATGGAGAATGAAAAAACGTCTACTGTGGCATAGCCTAATCCCACCAGTCCTACCCTGAGTAGACATATCAAGCATTAGCCGGGCCTCTTCCAATTGCAGGTGACGAAAATTTATTTTAAACTTGCTTAAGAAAAATATGTAATTCTTTGGCTAAGACAACTGAAATGATCAGTTATCTTGCTTCAGGTAAGGCTAGACATGGAGGTTCAAATACTTTATTTGTCTGTTGCCATTTAACAAGGTTTTTGCTCTCTGTCTCTTTTTCTCTGTTCCTCCCTATTTCTTTCCATTCTTCTTTGTTTCCATTTCTATTGAGTCCATCTTCAAGGAAAATTCCCCACATTTTGGCAAGAATGGCCACTAGCAGCTTTGAATTTACATTAAGCTACATCAATCTCAATGAAAAAAAAGTAACCTTTTTCTGAATGTTTCCAGCAAAATTTCAAAAGATGACTATGATTGGCCCAGAATGGCTCCCTGAACCAATATTATAACTGAAAGATAGAGTGCTCTGATTGGTCAGCCTGGATACTCTACCCATTCCTGTGGAAGGGGAGATTGTGCCCTGTGATTGGCAATTCTGCCAGGGAGTAGAGAGGTATTTCCCAAAAGGAAACACTTCAAGGCATTCAAAAACGAACAGATCTCGATACAACATGGTATACCTAATATTCATTCTAGAGATATATGTATACGAGAGCTAGGGATAATTAGAGTTATACTTAGACATGATAAATTTGATATGGTCTACAAGTCATACACAGAAGAATTAGGAATTATAAATTTTAAGACTTATTCAGTCATAAGCAATCTGAGACATTGTATCACCAAAGGTATGGAAAGTGGTCTCCAAAATGCTAGACAAGCCTAATCCCGTATAAAATCAAATGCTAGGATTAATTCAGGCATACAAATTGCTTTTAAGTGAACGGAGCAAATCAGAAGGGACTGAACAGGATGTAAATAATAGCTGGGACAAGAACCACATATAATTGACTTTATTGAAGGTAAGAAGATAAAGGGTGTACTCTTCTTACAAGCAAAACATGGTATGCATAGACAAGGAGAATTTACCACTATTACAAATAATCTCTTTTTATTACTGAATGGTTGAATAAATGAGTGGTGTCTATGGGACTTCAAAACATGTTAGCTATGTTACAATTGTCTTAACCTAGAAACTATAAGGCTGAGCTGCTTTAGTAATGAAATGATCATATTCACAAGCACTAATAAACTATACATTTGAATACCTTAGTCATTAATTTCTTGATTTCCCATTCCACAGGAAATCTAATGCAGCTAAGAGCTCTTTAAATTTTTTTCCTGCTACATTCTGTGTTAGAAAGAGCTTTCTGTCGCCTCTAATTCCTAATGGAATCACAGTTTTAAGACTATTTTCCTCACAGGACAGCTGAGATGACCTACAAACAACTGAGAGGTTGAAGATTTGAAAACAAGCTAATGTCCATATGAATTGTAACTTCCCTTACTAAATAAGAACCATAAAAAGTACTCTATATGAAGCCACATGCAGCATACTAAGCCACATGGCCATCCTATCTAACATAGGGCCACATTTTTCTCACTATTAGCTTACCCTGTTTCATTTCCACTAGCACCTATAATTGAATAATCTGAAATTGGCTTACTCATTCATTGTTGACTGTTCCTCAAACAAAATGCAAGCTCAAAGAGACAGGTACTTTGTTTATCTTGTTTGTTGGTGTATCTCCAGCAACCTAAGAAGTTGAAATCCCAGAATTTAGTCTGAAATACTTTGAGCTTTAACGTTGGACAATTAATTTACAATTAAGAAAAAAAGAAAAAAAACTATATGAGTCATAGACCTAATTTGACTTCCCTGAAAGCAGAGGCTGAGACAAAAACTTGGCTGCAGGTCATGTGTTAAGGAGGTAATTCCAGAAACGGGAGTAAGGATGCAGGGAGGACAAGACGAGAAGAGGAAAAGTCAATGTGAGGGTGTTTTATTCAAGTCTCTGCTGAATGCATGGGAACTCTGTTTTGGCTGGGACTTCTGGGAAGTATAAATTTTTTTCCAGAATTTTCCATCTGAGGGAAGTGAGGATGAATGATGACTGACATTTGCCTGAGAGAGCATTTACATAGCCCACTTCAGGACCATGTTTACACATATGCCTAGTGGCTCTAGGACATGGGAGAAGCTGAAGGCAGAAAGCAGAATAATTCTGTATCTGCATGAGGTCAACAGGAGGTTAACCTGAACTTTCAGCAGCTGAAACACAGATGGGCCAAAGGGCTGGTAATAAGGCTCCAAAGTATCTGCTACATAAACCAAACATATGTGAAGGCCAAATACAGTACATGATTTGCCAGTATTGGTATATTGGCTTAGAAATTTACCAGAGAATTCATAGCATGGTCTAACTGACTTCTCAAAGATTCTAGACATAACGTGTAAAGCATAGAACGGTAAAAAGAGGGCCAATTTCTGCTTTTTACTTATGCATTAATTCAACAAATTTAATGAACATTTACCACATGCTAGGTGCTGGGGATAGGGTGGCCCTGGAAGACTTCTTTACATGAATGTCATTTAAGGAGAGAACTGAGTAAGAAGGAGGGAGACAAATGAAGATCAGGGAAGAGTATTCTGGGCAAAGGGAGCAGAATAACCTCTTACGTTTGAGGAGCAACAAGATCAACATCCATGAAGTTGAGAGTGAGAGAAGTGGGAAGAGATGCAGTGAAACATGTCTGCAGATGTCAGGTCAGACAGGGTCCTGCAGGCTACAGCAAGGAAGTTAGGCTTCATTCTTACTGAGATGAGAAGCCACTGAAAAACTGAAATCGTGGAGGGATGTGATGTGATCATCAATTTTAGAAAGTTTAGTCTAGTAGCTGTGTGGAGAGTGTCTATGGGTGATTGTGGCTCGTGGAGTTGTGGAACACAACAGACCCGAGTATCTGTATTTTCCACGAACAAGTGAATCTCTCAGTCATGTTTTGCCTAAAACACATACAGACTTGCATGCAAGTGTTAAGTAACATTACTTATAATAACCAAAAAGTGAGAACAATTCAAATGTCCATTAACTGGTGAGTGGAAAACAAAATGTGTTTATCCTCAAGTATATATCCATACAATAAAAACTATTTAACAATAAAAATAGATATCGATACATGCTACAATGTGAACATCAATATCATCACTCTAAGTCAAAGAATCCAGACTCAGAAGAATCATATTGCATGATTCTGTTTATATGAAATGTCCAGAAAAATGAGATCTATAAATAGAGAAAGCAGATTACTGGTTGCTTGGGCCTGGGAGTTGAAACAGATTCACTGTAAAGGAGCAAGAGGGGTCTTATTGGAGTGATGAAAATATTCTAAACCTGTATGGTGGTGATGGTTGGACCACATGGTAAATCTACTGAAAATCATCAAATTGCATGCTTAAAAAACAGATGAATTTTAAGGCATATAAATTATGTTTTCCCCCTAAAAATATGTAGGTATTTCTAAATTTAGAACTCATACTATGTTTCTCCCAAAATAAGACCTAGCCGGACGATCAGCTTTAATGCATCTTTTGGAGCAAAAATTAATATAAGACCTGGTATATATTATATTTATTATATTATGTTATATTATATTATATTATATTAATTATATTATATTTATTATATTATATTATACCTGGTCTTATATAACATAATATAATATAATAAGACTGGGTCTTATATTAATTTTTGCTCCAAAAGACTCATTAGTGCTGATTGTCTGGCTAGGTCTTATTTTCGGGGAAACACAGTATCTTCAGATGATAATGGCCCCTTGGTCTCTACAGACCTTAGCCTGACATGAGATTTCCCCCCATTTCCCTTGCTCTAGACAGCACTAAGCTGCCCCAGTCTTTTACAATCACCAGCAGCTCACATTGGGAAACAGCTGAGTTAATTTTTCTTTCTTTCCTAACTTTTCTTCCTGTTGGGATATCATACACATTCCAAACTTTCCCCTTTCCTCCTAATTTCAGAACTCTCAGGTTGGTTATTCGGTAAGAAATCTCTTTATCATCTTTAGTCCACTCACTTTTTTCTGTCACCTTTCCGATTTTTGGTTAACTGCTTTAAGAAAATTTCTTCTGCTTTCTTTTCTTTTCTTTTTTTTTTCTTCTCTCTTCCTCTCTTTTCTACCTCTACTTCCTTTGGTGTCACATATCACTCTTACGCTGTATTTGCTCCATTTGTGATCCCTCAAAAATGACCTTATAAATCATGGCCTACATGTGGGAGAACAGTACTGGGGACATTTTACTATCAAGAGAAAGGAAAGACTAAGCAGTACTTTGCCATATCAACCTCTAAATTTGAAAGCACCCAAATGTCCCTCTCAAGACTATCCTCAAAATTTCTTTCTATCTCACTGTTGTACAACTAACCTGCTCTCTCTGTAGGACATTCGCAGGAAATAAAAATGTTGTTTGTAAACCATATTTTAAAGTTTTACCTATTAGTATATAACTATATTTTAAAATAATTTTTTATTATGAACAAAAATATTTTATTGCAAAAAATATTTTGATATCACTGTACTTTTGTGGGCCCACTCAGTAAAAGGAAAACTACTTATCACATTATTTCTATAGAAAAAAATGATGTCTTAAATCCAAGCAACCATTAAGAGTTTATGTTGGTTTATTAATTGGAGCTTGCCATTGCTTAACTGATTTTGAGGACCTTTATGTATTTTTAAGTACTATATTGTAATTGTTCCATTGGCCAACTCCTATCTTGTTTCAGTTTTTTTTCTGTTATATTCTTAGAAACAAAAGGACAATTGTAGATATAACAAAGCAAAACTACATTTCTCTGGTAATGAACAGATGACGGGTTCTTAATTTTCTAGTCTTCCGTTCCCACAAGATACATATATAATGCTGGGAATAATTAACATATTAATAATCTTTATTGTCAGTTCATTTCTTGGTAACAAGAATGTAAAGGAATGAGATTCTAAATTCCTTTAATATTCAACTTAAAAGAAACAATCAGGACTGTAGATCATCATTCCCTGTTATGTGAGATTATGACATAAGGGTTACTATTATGTCTTGCCTTAAGGGAGATGGATATATTCAGACATGCCACAGCAAACTACATTCAGGTGTAAAGAAATTGTTTAGCCCTATTGGAAGAAGTGTAGGAAGAAACAATGTTAAGCTTTCATTTCCTGTATGTTGCTCATAATTTATGAGATTTCTTTGTAGCTTTAAAAATATTTAAGCTTTACACATTCTTGTTAAGCCACAATAATGAAAAATAAGTCCGTAAACAGCAAAATTCCATTTAAATGTAGGGTAGAATTTTTTCAATGTAACCTAGGGGGAGAGTATCTCAGCAGAGTTTTGTTTTATGTTTTGATTTTTAACTATTAATTTTAAAATAGGCTGCTATAGAAAAGGGTGTGAGTTTCTTTTATCTTTGGTCTCCATTTCCTGCATTAGTCCTTTGGGATGGATGTTAAGTATAGATATGAAACCACTGGGAAAAAACAACAGCAAAGAGAAAAGATTATTATTAAAAATTAAACATTAATTTTCCACATAGTTGTTTGAAAGGAAAGTCAGTTTGGCAAGGCAGAAAGGACTTTGGCAAAACAAGTGGTCCAGAGTGTAGTCACCCTAAAAAAAGGTCCCAGTCTTTTGAAAGATCCTTTCTAGACTGGAGCAGGCCAAGAGCCAGCAAATGCTCTTTACCCCACAGGTTGAAGTCTGCAGGAAACAGAAGATTAAGTTTAGAGCTATTGCAGAGTTGGCCATGCTTTTGAATCTTGCCCTTTAATTAACTCTATACTTTACAAAACTAGGTAGCTGTAGTATACGTAGTTCCGCCCTGGTGCTAATCACTTACTTCAGTAAGAAAAGCATTGGAATTTACAAATGAACGGTCTGTCACTATACATTCTTCGTCAAACCACACTGCAAAGGCACCCAGATGCTGCATTGACTTTCCAACATTACCCCTGGAGTTGCTAAGGAAATGGAAGATTGACTTTAAAGACTACTACTCCCCTTGCCCTTTGGGCCAAATCACTCCTTGCAATGCAGCCAATAAAAGATTAAAAAGTTACGTTTTCATATCAAAATGTTTATGGTTCATGTCTTTCCTTTCCAATATAAACATTGAAAGGAGGGGAAATCCACTTTTACATGAAAAAGATTAGATTCTCCTCCAAACATTGGTTTGGAAGTATTCCCAAAAGAAAGCTATCTGATCGAATTGCTGCAATCTTCAGTGGTAAAATCACAGTGCACTATATTTAAATGTAGCTATCAGATTTTTCGCATCATAGTATAAGAACCCTCAACATCATCTTGCCTGCAATTGTCAGAAAAATACGTACCTTTGTGATTTAGGAAGGATCCCTCTACAGAGACCTCCAGGAACTCCACTTCTCTTAGTAACAACTACAGCATTCCAAGTGCCTTAATCTTTATGCCTGTAGAAAGTCGTACTTTTTCAAACTCGAGCCATATCTCCCATTTGACATTGTTCTGGTTCCCTTGTCCTCACTGGGTTTATTATCACCTTTCTGGAAATGCAAGAAAGACTTTACTAATGGATCCAAATTCTAGAAACATTTTCACATTGGAGCTGTGAACTCTAAAATTAATGTTTTAGTACTATGTACTTGATATTCAAGAGGAAAGATTTAGAGCGACCTGAGTGTGTGTGTGTGTGTGTGTGTGTGTGTGTGTGTGTGTGTGTTTTGGGCATACGAGGATTTGTTTAACTTTAGGGCATAATGTTATTTGAAGCTTTACTTACTCGACTTGAAGCACGAACCAAGGAAATGTAAACAAATTAGGAGTGGAGGGGACACTTACGTTCCTTATACCATTTGGGTGCCAAAACTCTTTTGTTTCCTTAATGCATGGTAAAGGCAGCGCTCCTTTAACACTTCTTTACAGAATTAAACTGTGGGCTCCTGGAGGTGAAGCCCATGTTTCACACGCAGACAGCCTGTGTTTCTGAACCCCAACATCTAGTGTAATCCTAGTACACAAAGTACTAAAAACATAATTGATCAAGAAAAGGAATCAATGAATTAGTATTTACCAACTGCTGTGACTATGAAATGTAAGGCCTTATTTAGTAAAATCAATTTATGATATTCAGCTTAAATGAACAGCTGTTTGGCTTTTGAAAGGTATCATACTTTATTTTTCCTTGATTGTTTTTGTTTTTCTGAAATTAATAATTTTGAAATGAATATTAATGTAGGTGAAAACATTGTTAGAACTGTATGATGATATTTAAGTGCACCACAGGTTTAATTATAGTAAAATGATAAAGTAAATAGATCTGAATTTCAAAGGTACCTATAATAATTTTTCTAATCCCTCATCTAAAATATTCTTAAAACTCTATCCCTTAATATACTAGTGGCATTGCAGAAAAATTTCACAAGGGTACAAATACTATTAAAAGAAAATTGCAAAACTTTTAAAATGCAGTGGGAAAAAATAGCACTACTACAGATATTTTGAAATCTTTGAAGTTTTCTTGAAAATACTAACATTAGATCTGCTTATTATTAATAATAGACAGATTGGGTTTTTTCACTCCAGATCCCTGATAGTTGGTATGCAGAGTTGTCCAATTTCTTTTTCCCAACCCTTCTCCCTCTTTTGATTCTATAGATGAACCCAAGCCTACCTAGACACAATACACTCTAAATAAAAACACAGCACAGTTCATTGTTTAAAAAAAATGTGTTTCTGTTTGTTGTAATTGTCTTCTCTCATTTGACTTGCATAAATCCACATTTAAAAATTTTTCAGGACTGCATTCAATGTTGTAAGGTCAAAAACTGTACTTTTCTATTTTGAATTACTGGTAAGTTTTCTATGTTGAATTACTTGGCAACCGCGTGAATGTCCTTTATGGACTGGACTCCCAAGCTCTTGTTTACTGTCAGTGCAGAATTCAGTTCTCAAAGCAAATGTCATATGCACAATGGTCCTGTTGTAGATTCAGAACCAAGTTCCCTTTCAAAAACACTGCACTCCTCCTCATCAGGCCCTCTTCTGCAGACATCTGGTTTCAGGCGGGCACTTTAGAGTTACCTCGGAATGCTTTTATTATCTCAGGTGGGTCACAAGTTCTTAGAGACACCCAGCTGTTTAGAACAACATTATTTTCCTGCTTACCTGCTACCTAGCTCTGAGCATGCACATCAATGACACAATTCCATGAAATATCTCATGCATAAACTAAAATGCCAACAGAGGTTCTCACTGGTGGTATAAGTGTGAGAAATTATTTTCTAACCTTTTCCCTATTTTACAAGGAGCTTATGTTGGTTTTCTAATAAGAAGAATATTTTTGTTTGTTTGTTTGCTAGAAAGAACCCAAAAGCAATGCCAAGGGTAGATATTAAGATATTTTGTATAGAAGGAAAAGATTCGTTTTTTATGTTTTGGTTTTGTTTTGGCCTCCAGTGAAGATTCTGATCTAATATTTTGGCAGACTATGAAGCCACTTTAGAAAGAATTTTATTTCTTCCTAGAAATATAGAAACATCCTCTTTTTCTACAAGGTGAAAAGGTTGGCCATATTGCTACAAGGCCTTTTCTACAAAGCCGAAAGGTTGGCCAAGTTTCATTGCAGTTTAGAAAATGTTTGATTTCAAAATGTGTAGAAAAGGAGGTAAACCAGCACCTTGCAGAACACATCAGGCCACAGACCTGTCCTGTTTGGTAACCACATGATTTGAAACTTGAAATGGAATGCCCCTCACATTAACATTTAGTTCTCCACAGGCTCACCACACCTTTAGGTAAACTGCTTGGCACCTGAAGTCGTTTAAATTTGACACTCTTGGGCTAGCATTTAGTGAAAAATGGACTGAGAGATGATATAACTAAGATATGTTAGGCAATGTTATCATCTGTTCTTCATTTGGTTCATGGGAAAAACTAACTTCAGAAATAAGGAATTATAAGCAAATTCAGTGTCCATGAACACATCCCTTTCATGAAACTTTATATTTTCCTCACTTTTTGTTCATTCTGTACACACTTCCTGGCTAATATTCATAGAACCTGACTTTATTCATATTATTGTTTATTCATCCATTCTTCAGTTCTTTACTGTGTGTCAGGCCCCTTTAGGTGTTAAGAAAGCAAAAATGGATACGAAGCTTACAATCTCATGTACCATGAAGGGGATCAGATGTGCAAATTAAAAGTAACAAGACTGTGATAGTTGGTAGGAACTGTGTTCTGTGGACCTGTTGAGTGAAGTAAACTCAATGCAGTAAGATGCCGGTGATGCTTGGCAGATAGTTGAAAATATTCACTGAGAGATAAAGAGAGGTTAGTACTAGACATAGTACTATGGGGACTATTGGGGACTATTGGGGACTATTAGCATCTATGTGGCAGTTATAAACATAGATGTACATGAGCTCACAGTATCATTGCTCTTTTCTAAAATAATCACATCTCCAGAATTGCCTATCAAAGTAATTCCTAACTCCTCCAGCTGGCGTTCAGACAAAACAACGATGGTTCAGCACTATGGACAGTGCCAGGATTGCTGGCATCCCCCCACCCTCACCCCATATTTTAGTTCTGTTGCATCAGGACATCATTATCTCCCCATATCTAGCTTTCTTGCTTTAACTCCTACACTCCCCTAGCCCATACTGTACACTTAAGTCAGCTGTATTAAAGTCATCTAGTTTGAGTTTTTCATTGTTTTTATCCGATGACTACCTGAGGCCCAAAGAAGTTAAATAATTTGCTTTGAAGTAGCATTTCTGGTTAGTGACAAAGCTGGGACCCAGATCTCCAGGATCATGGCTTAGTGTTCTATTATCATACAACATGGGAGAGAGACTCCACAATTTTCCTAGCGACAAGTTTCAAGCTAATAGTAGTAAAAAAATAAATAAGTAAAATAATAATAATAAAAATAATAGAAATAAAATAAATACAAAAAAACTTCTTACCTGGTTCTCTGGTCAACTGACCTGGGAAAGTTTTTACACATTACTTCTTTGATTATTTTATCCTCCCTTTTTTGAAATTCAGTATTAGATATCCTAGATCTGCTCCCAACACATCTTCTTTTCTCCCATCTTATTCATTGCTGTATCATTTTCCTCTGATTTCTGGAAGATTTTTTGAATTCATCTTCAAATTAATTGATCTGGTTTTCACTATTCTATAATTTTGCCTTTTGATGCTTCCATTGCATTCTTAAAAAATAAAAAAAAAGTCTAGCAATCCTATTCTTATTTCTATATCAATCTTTCCTAATCTCAAATTGTTCCCATCTTAAATATGTAATGTTATTTTTAAAGTGATAGCTTTATTGAGAAAAAATTCACATACCACAAAATTCACTTTTTAAAGCATACAATCCAGTGAGTTTTAGCATATTCATAAAGTTGTGCAATAATCACCACTATCTAATTTCAGAATATTCTCCTCATCCCCCAAAGGAACCACATTAACTTATTAACAATCCCTCCTCCACCTGCCCCGTCCCTGGCAACCATTAATCTGTTTCTATGTATTTGCCTATACTGAACATTTCAAATAAATAGAATCACAAAGTATGTGGTCTTTTGTGTCTGGATTCTTTCACTTAGCATGTTTTCAAGGTTTATCAATATTGTAGCATGTATCAGTATTTCATTCCTTTTCATTGCTGAATAATATTCTCATGTGTGTATAATTGTGTTTATCCATTCATTAGTTGATGGTTATTTGTTCAATTTCTATTTTTATGTGATGCATAATATGAAATTTGTGTATAGGGTATTGTGTAAACATATGTTTTCATTTCTCTTGGGCATATGTCATTTCTCCTGGGTACATCTACCTAGGAGTGGAATTGCTGGGTCATAGATAACCCTATATTTAACTTTTTGAAGAACTGCCAAATTGTTTTCCAAAGTGACTGCACCATTTTACATTCCCATCAGCAATGTATGAGCATTCCACATCCTCACCAATACTTTTTATTATCTGTCTTTTTATTATAGCCATTCTATTGGGTATGAAGTAGTATCTCGTCATGATTTCATATTCCTAATGACTAATAATGTTGAGCATCTTTTCATGTGCTTATTAGTCATTTGTCTATCTTATTTGGATAAATGTCTATTCAGATTATTTAAAAATCGATTGTCTTTTTATTGTTGACTCGTAAGAGTTCTGAATGTTCTGAATGTAAGTCCCTTATAAGTTATATTATTTGCAAATATGTTCTCTCATTCTGTGTGTCATCTCTTCAGTTTCTCTAGGCTTCCTTTTAAGCACAAAAGTTTTTAATTTTGATGAAGTCCAAATTATTTGTTTTTGGCTTTTTGTGTGTGCTTTTGGTGTCAGATCTAAGAAAACATTGCCTAATCCAAGATCACAAATGTTTATGCCTATGATTTAATAGTTTTATACTTTTAGCTATTACAATGAGGTCTACCATCCAATTTTGTATTAAATTTTGCATATGGTGTGTATATGATGTAATGTTCTTTTGAATCTTATTGATAACTCAGCATCTTTCCATCTTTCCAGTACCTGGCATTCAGAGATTTTTTCTAAAAATTTTTGTTGTCATTTTTGTTTGTATTAACTGTTTCATGGGTGGGGTTATTTAAATTTATTCTTCTGGTTAATCTCCAATTATAGTTTAAAATTTACTCTTTTAATCTGGAAGATATTTCTTCTGCTTGTTCATTTTTATGATTATGTTCATCTCCATTGATGAAGTTCACAGGTTTCAGAATTGTTTGAAGGTCCTGTTCCAATATGAGGTTCAGACAGTGGGTGAAAGGAAAAATTAAATTTACCACATGCCTACTTTAATAAATTGGATTTCAGCTGTCGATTGGAATAAGGAAAGAATTACATCCACAGAGGGTAGGGCAACAGGCTTTACCACGGTGCCACAGAATTCCTACTTGCTTTGTTGTGACTCTACTTAGTATATGAAGGATAAAATAGGATGGCATGGGATACTGCTCTATGTGGACTCCAGCATTTAATGGACTTCCCACAGATGCTGGTAGGATTGACATTTGTTGCTGCTTCACTGCCTTGTATCTCACATTTGCCTCTAGATACAGCACACTTTAATAGAAACCCCCTAATGTTTGTAGCAAGTGCCAATTCACATTCTTCCCATTTTTATATCCCTTTGGATATTCAACAGTAGTTAAAACATAAACTTAGATCAGTGTCTTGCATCGGAACCCTTCTTTCAGCTTCTGACTTGGCTCTATTTAATACTGATTATTCTTGTCCTCCATCTGCTGACCCAGGTCAGTTCTGCTTCCTATACTCCTTAACCTGAATGATTATTTTGTGTTTTTGCTGGTGTTTCCTATACTTGCCCTGCTCCTTCTTTAACCTCCACCACCAACCTTGGTGACTGATTTATTTCTTTGTTTTAGAGCACTAAACAAGAATCCGAGGCTGGACTGTGCTTGTGCTGGAGGTCTTTAGTATTTCCACATTGCCTCACTTTTCTTCATTTTTATAGTGAAGCCCAATTACACCTAAATTAGCCAAGTCTTTGTAATGTAGAAATGCCTAACACACACACAGGAGCTTCTTAAATGTATTGAAGTACCTTATTCATTTTTATATTGCCCATAGCACTTAGCACCATCTATGTACATAGTTGCTACTAAACAAATATTAAAGAATGCACTTGAATAATGAAAGATTAATATAGCAAATTCTTAGTAAATAAAAAACTTCCTCTCTAGTAAATAAAAAAAAAAACCTTCCTCATTTTAAACAGCTAGAAGATAGTTTTTCATCCTTACATTTATTTTAATGATGGATTTGAAATGGTACAAATGGATTTCAGTGCTGTTTTACAATATCTTCCTGGAGATAATTTAGAGTAGAGAGATACCATATTCTCAGTAAATTTTAACAAAACAGTGATAGACCAATGATGAAATTATGCTTTTGTCTTCATTATACTAATTGAACTTAATATGTTTTCTTATTAACAGTAGTGTTTTATATATTCTCAGTTCTGTTTCAAAAAGGATTTAAAATGGCTGACATGAATATATACAGTATAACAATATTTAATGTAATTACAATAATAAGTTATAAGGAAAACAAAAAAGAGAAAATGGGTGCAGGGAAAAAGAGGAAACACCAGCAGGAGAGAAGATGATAAACAGTGTATGCTGCGCGGTCACCTGTATGCACTGGCTTGTGGAAAGCCATGTATTTGGCTCTTGACTTCTCCAAGAAATTTCCAGAGGGCTCACAACCAGTTATACAACCAGTGTCCATCGAGTCAAACCAGTTACTTGGAATGAACACAATTTCTCCAGTTACTGAAACCAGGGAGAAATTTTTCCAAAAGTGTGTCACAAAGGCTAGACTATAAGTTATAATGACCACCATCCTTACAGCCAACACAGCACAGTTTCATTTACTGAGAAGTGATTTCTCAGTATGGGCTAAGAACAAACAGTTCCTTACACAGAAATTTCATTAAACTAATTTTATGTTGTGCAGTGTTTTTGACACTCACAATGACCATGCTAGTCCTGATGAGGAAAACATTTCCCTATGGTCAACTTGAAATGCCTGGATGCCTCTAATGCAGCTCAAAAGCTTTGAAGACATTTTCAGATCAGTGGGCATATTGTTGGATAAAAGGCACCAAAAAAGTAAAAGAGCAAGAGGTCTATGGTATCAGTAAGCTTTCTGCTGCAATAGTGCTGCATAACAAACAACTACACATTTTAGAAGCTCAAAACAAGAAACGCTTGTTTCTTTTGCTCAAGGTTTTGGTCAGCTCCACATCTTCTCGTTCTTGAGTCAGTGGCTTGCCAGTAGATTTTAGGGGCAAAGGAAGTAAAGCCAAAGACCAACACATTTGAAGTCTCCGCTTGCATCACATCTGCTAACCTCAGCTGGCCAAAGCAATTTACATGGCCAAGCTCAGTATAAAGTATGTGGGGAAATATACTCTGCCTACTCCAGTGCAAGGTGCTGTGAAGCTACTTGACAAATGCTGTGTAATTCTGTATCTGGCAAGGAGTGAAGAATTGGGAATAATCCAATTACTACAACTATACCCCTATTTGCTATACTCCTTCACGTTTCACTGCCCATTTTGCACCTCTAAGAATCACATGATGTTGGATTTGTAAGGAAGCTGAAAGGTTATCTAGGATGATACTTTTATTTTACAGATGAGTTATTTGGGGCCCAGCGAGATTATGGGACTTGCCTATAAGTCAATTCAAAGTTCTGCTACTAAGAACTAAATGTTGTAACTCCAACTTTCTATATTCCACTTCCAAACCCCAGAACTTCATGGAACTGTATGAGTTTATTTCATGAAATAAATACATGATCAAGGACCTAAACATCAGTCTTCAGACATAAAAGCCTAGATTGGCTGCAGAGGTAGAGTTTTGGTAGTGCACTGAAGGGAGACCTTAAATTCTAGGGTCTGACTTGGGGAAATCTTTTTTTTATAAAACTTTTCTAATGAAAATATTTACAGATTCTAGGTTGTTATTTTAAAATAGGTAGTTCCCAGAAGGAAATATTTAGTTTGTTTCTCAGTTGCTTTCCATTGTCCTCCTGTTTCATCTGACAAAGAATCAAATGTAAGGAAGGGCAAGGGGGTGGGTAGGTGGACTAAGGATGGAAAATTGCCAGAGATGGAGGACAGATAGAAAACAGAGCCTTTTCAAGTTGACTTTTGTTTTTTAAGTTTCCCTAATGTAAATCACTATTTGCTATGTGTTTGGCTTACTCCTCAAAAGCAGATTTGAGCTGGTAAGCAAACTGAAATGCACTGAAGTAGGGTTTGTTTTGAGAGATGGGAACAGCTGTTCCTCCCGGAGTCCTCAGCAGACATGGAGCCTATCTATTACCTCAGTGTTCCTAGATGGTATTGCTTACAACCCTTTTTGTATTTTGTTTACTGTTCCAATTCTGTAGGTCAGTTTGACCGGATACTATTTTTTTTTTAGAGACACTTAATGACTAAGATAGTATTTGTAACGTCCTGTCCAAGTTTGACAGTTTCTTTAGCATTTCATGGTTTTACTTGCGCTTTGTTTACTGCTGTGAATCGGTTCCCTGGCAAGAAACTTGACCCCGGTAGATGATATTATCTTGGAGGAATGTAGGGCTAGGCCAGAGGGTAGTTCTTCTGAGAATCAGTGATCTGACCACACATAATAAACAAAGTCAGATAAGAAGAAGCCATTCAACATTAAAAACAAAGAGTAACAATTTAGCTATACAATTTAAAATTAGAAACACAGGAAAAGATATAAAATATGTTTTAAAATAGTTGTATACTATCTTAATAGTATCCTGTTCCCTTTATTTTAGCCTGCAACAGATGAACCCCAATTTCCCATTTTTAACAACAAAAAAGAAATTTCACAGAGCCTTATACTATTATAATAGTAATTGTAATTTTTTAGAATTTGAGAAAATACAGAAAGACAAAACACACTGTTATGAGTTCAGTAATGCTTTTTAATTACAGTCATACTTTATTAAGCAAAAGAGCATTTACCTTCATTTGAAGAATAGGCATATCAATG
Source organism: Rhinolophus hipposideros (assembly GCF_964194185.1). NCBI lineage: Eukaryota > Metazoa > Chordata > Mammalia > Chiroptera > Rhinolophidae > Rhinolophus > Rhinolophus hipposideros. The sequence goes on from NC_138049.1 coordinate 39,632,755, forward strand.
CAAGCCGCTTTATTCAGGATACAGATAAGTGTATTCTTACTTCATGGAACTGTATGTCCCCTTGTAATGATTTTAAAGCTCAGCTGATGTGCATGGCTCGTAGGTGGGGATTTAAACTTTTGTCCTTCTCTTTGTGCCTATCAGTTTTGGGAGCTATCCTATTTAATGACATCATTGGTCTACCGTCTACACAGGTACTGCATATTCTTATTAGTTGGATCAAAGTCTTTCTAAAAGTTAGAAGACTTGAATTTGGCATCTTTCTTTTTAAATCTATTACTATGTTTCTTTGAGAAAATCAATATCTTTGAGATTATTTTACCTTCTGCAAAATTAAGGATGAGGGCTAGAGAGAGATGCTTGCTCTGCCCCACTCAACAGAGTATTGTGAGGAAGGTAGGGCTAGGCTAGAGGGTAGTTTTTCTGAGAATCAGTGATCTGACCACACGTAACAAACAAAGTCAGATAAGAAGCAGCCATTCAACATTAAAAACAAAGGGTAATAATTGTAACACCTAATTCTAGAAACATTAAATGGTAGCTGGAACTATTTTAGTGGAATCTTCCCATTTAGAGCCTAATTCTTAGCTGTTACATTACTAGAAATTTATAGTTCACCCAGAGTTACATCGGCCTGTATGACTGCCATGTTCTCCAGATTCTCAGGCTTCAGGGACAGGAGTGGTAACCTAGTTTTAAGTCTGTGCAATGGACTGGGCCAGGAGTGGTAACCTAGTTTTAAGATTTACCTCTGCCATGTCAGTGAATCATTTCAATTCTCTGGGCCTCAGTTGCTTGTGAATAGAGAAATGGACCAAAATCTCAGCGGCATTCACTTTGTGCAACAGGGCTCTTTTCCTTTTTCTTTTCCAAATGAGTCTTATTGTGAAACTTCAACATATAAACATGATATGAAACAATGCGTAATTTTCACATGCAGTTTAAAACTTGCATTGTTTGCAAATGAGGCCCTAGGAGTACAGCTTGAAAACCACAGGTTTAATTAATATTTAAGATAACAGCTTTAAATGAAGATGTTCACTTATTAATTTAAAAGTGAGAGATATTCCTGCCCAAAGAATTTCCATTGGTCATCTTCTTGGGACATTTTGCCCTGATGGTCATGTCCACTCAGGAAATCAAACCTTAGATCAGAACTTTGAGCATAAAATAAATCAAAATAAGTTCTATATTCTTGAGAACTAGTTCCATTTATTTTTTGTCTCTGACAAATTGGGCAGGGAAATCTAGAATCTTATCACCACCCCCTGTAGACCAGTATCGGAAGAAACATTCACTATAATCTTACCCTTCATGTTTCTATACCTCCATGTAGATCTCCATACTCCTATTGACATGGCTCTCCTCCTAACATTCAGAATATGGATCGTGGACTCCAGGGTGAGAATATTTCGGGTCATCATGTTTGAATGCTCTTTACAGAATCCTGGACATGCAGTCGTGCAGGTGGCCATGCAGTTGCTGCTTGCCCACTTCCTATGTTGCAGGGTTTACTACCACTGGTGACAGAGTCTTTTCTTTCCTCCAAAGAGTAATTCTTATACATTTTTTTCATATGTTGATCTAAAATAGGACTCTCCATAGCTTCAAATATCATTAAATGTGGAGATATCTGATGAATGAGTCATTTTATAGCCTACTCTAGTCTGCAAAGTCCCCACAAGATTCTGAGCTACTTCAGGACTCAGCCTGAATCGGAAGGATTCATCTTTTTTTGCTCAGTATCTAACAGTACCTGACTTGCAGAGGACACTCTATAAACCTTGAATGGCTGACTACATGAATTAAGTGGATTTGTAGCAACTCATTAAGCAAGAAGAAAGAATGGATTCCGTTATTATTTTTGAAGGCAGAAGTTACAAAGTTTATAACTCAGTCTGTCACTCAGCAAATCTACTTTATATCCTCAGACCCTAATAATGCCCCAGCATTCTCATGACTTCAGGAAACTTAAGTTTCTAAACCACACTGGGGTTATTCTCAGGGTGCAGATTGAACTGTCACCCAGTATCTGCTTTCATTTTCAGTCACTGAAAGAACTGAGGGGAGCGAGAGCATGAGGCTGGTAGAGCGTCAGGCTGGTAGAGCATGGCAGCTAATGATGGGAACCAGAGACTGACCACCTGGGTTCTAATCCTGGTCTTCCCTATATGACTGTAGGCAAGTTACTTGCTATCTCTGTATCTGTCAAATGGATATTAGCTAATGTGAGGATTCAATGAGTTGATAACCCTAAAGCTCTTAGGGGAACAGAACCAGGCATGTTGTAAACATTCAGTAAGTATTGACTCTCATGCAGTCATCCTGGTTTAATGGAAGAAACATAAGCTTTGAGTCAGGCAAGCCTGGCTTTTAATCCATGCTTTGCCCCTTTTTCTTGGATAATCATTTAATTTCACTCAACTTGTTTCATCTTGTGTAAAATGTGGCTAATGATGTAGCCTTGGGGGTGGGGTGGGGAGGATACTTAAAACTGCAGAAAATGCAGGACTTCTGATCCCTACGATTCTATGTTTAGGGAAACAACCTGATGGGGCCTGCTTTGGATATGAAGGAGGAAGACCAAGGCAGAGAACTAAATGGATTTCCATGATAAAGTACGAATTTTGAGCATCCCAGAGCTTGAGATGAAAGCACCAAGCCCAGAAATTAGAGAAGTCCAGCAAAATAGCTAAGAGTCCTGGGCTCTATTTGGGGCAACAGTCTTAATATCCTGTTAAGTTGTTTGTTCCTTGGCACCATAGTGCACCATTCTTACCTTTCACCAGAACATAGACGTTTCTTACACAAGAAATCATATGTGGGGAATCCTTTGGGGAGTGAAGAAATTGGGAGTGATGTGTTATAGCATTGGGTAAGCTGGTACAGCAGAAGAGAAAGCAAACAGGGCGCATGTAGAGGAGAGGTGGAGGATTTGGCTCAGGTAGGAAAACAGAATGTGCAGTGAGGAAGAGAAACCTGGAGACATGGGGGAGGAGCAGCAAATTTCTCACCAATATGGGAGATGGCCATCAAGCACTTTTATTTTTCACGGATCTTAAAGGGTAAACAAAACAAAACTAGGGTTAGCTGAAGAACCTAAGTACCTTGCATCTGAGTTATACGCTGAGCAGGATTCTTACAACAATTAGAGTTAATGGATGTGAACTTCTAACACAACGTAATTATTCTATAAATGATAACTATCGTTTATCCTGTTGATTCATATATTATTCAATGAATGTTTTTCTAACCAAAGGAAGCCGGGCAAAGAGCAGCTGGTGAATGTGGGGGCAGTGGAGCATACAGGTTCATTCATCTTCCTGGTGTGGGACACTTACCTAACATCCCTCCTCCTACTTCCCATGTCTCCTTTCTGCGCAAGAAAATATACTCCCTGAATGAACAACACCAGCTTTCAGGATTGCCAGGGCTGGGACAATTGGGGAGCACAGGCACGCTTGTGTGATTATAAAAGATTGTTCCTAAGTCATGTTCATGCTTCAGAGAATGCCTGTAGACTAAGAGTTTTAAAATTACTTCATTAATCAACTCAGTTAAGGTAAGAGTGACAAACAGCGTTCTAAAAACATGCAGTTATTTTACCCATGATCCATTTTCCAGTAAGTGACGACCAAGATAGCTGGAGCACAAGAATAGGTAATGGCTTTGTTTTCCCAAGATGTAGTCATTGCGATTATTTTTAGATGAAAGATTTGGAGCCAGAAGCACAACTCACAATTATGTTGCTATGATTCTACAACCAGTTGTTTTGAGGAATTAATTCAACTGTGACAATTTTAAAGTCACCACATTTTCTGAAAAACAAAAGAATAATCAGCAGATAAAACCTGAAAATAACAGTTTCCATGACATGAAGAGCTGTTTCTTGCAATCATCTCCATCTTTCTAATTTTGTAGCTTGGACGCCCCCTTCCTTTAGGTCCTCTCCTAGTCCCCAGCTCTTACCTACTCTACCAATTGTTGAAGCCCACTGACAGCCCCTCCTTCAGGAAGCATTTCTGTAGGCCCCAGCCTGATGCATCTCCCCTTCTTCTGAACTCCTACATTGATTGTGCATTGTCTACAACCTTCCTGGAACTCTTCATCCTCTCCCTTGAATTCTAGATTATTTTTTTATATCTCTCATTATTTCCAAAGCTGGGTTTGTACTATGTAAAAATGTTACATTACAAAAACAATATGCATTTTGAGCACATGTTGGTTCAAACATGTTTGAACCAATGTTCTCAAAAATTTGGGAGAAGAAAGGAAAGTATTCATAATCTCGTCATCCTATCACTAATTCTGTAGGCACCATTTCAGGATGTTTCTTTCTAAACTTTTTTCTATGCTTTTGTTTTTCATTGATTTAATTCCAGTGGATATGCAATTTTATATTTTGACTTTTTTTATCTAATGTTACATCGCAGCCATTTTGCGAATTGCTATATAGCCTTCATAAATATGAGTATATTACTTTAAAGGGTGCATAATATTGACTATTGTTAAAATTTTAGATTGTTTATTATATTCCACTATAATAAATAATACTGTAGTTGACATCTTTATGCATATAGTTTTTCTCAGTGTATGTATTAATATGTGTATATGTATGCGTATTTTGATATTTTTTCTTAAGAAAATGTCCCAAAAAGAAAATTACTAAACCAAAGAGTATGATTATTTTTGTGGCTTTGAAGTCTTTGTATAACCCCTTCTCAATTCCACTTTTTCCCTTCCTCTCCACAGACAGCTAGAATTGAATGTTTATCATTCCTTTGCATTTCCATTTCTATATCTTAAAAGAAATTTTTTTTTTATTGGGGAATATTGGCGAACAGTGTGCTTCTCCAGGGCCCATCAGCTCCAAGTCATTGTCCTTCAATCTAGTTGTGGAGGGCGCAGCTCAGCTCCAAGTCCAGTTGCCAATTTCAATCTCAGTTGCAGGGGGCACAGCCCACCATCCCATGTGGGAATTGAACCCACAACCTTGTTGTTGAGAGCTCGCGCTCTAACCAACTGAGCATCTGGCCATCGCCCCTCTTGCATCTCAGTGGCAGCTCGTTGTCTTCAATCCAGTTGTGGAGGGTGCAGCCCACTGGCCCATGTGGGAATTGAACCAGCAACCCTGTCGTTCAGAGTTCATGCTCTAAGCAACTGAGCCATTCAGCCGCCCATTTCTGTATCTTTTAATTGTTAAATCTTTGATTACTAATGAAGTTAGTAATCAACTTCAGGTTCTAGAGTCAGGTAGAACTGACTTTGAATTTCTGTTCTGCCACTTGCTAAACATGTCTTCTTGGACCTCTCTGTGCCTCAGTTTCCTCATCTATAAAATGGAGATAATAACCATGCCTACTATTCTTTATCATGTTGTTATAAAGATGAAATGAGACAGTGCAAGTAAAATTCTTGGCACAGTGCTCGGTACTCAATAATACCTTTCATTATTACTCCAGTTTTTCTTTTGAATTATTTTCTCCTGTCCTTCCTAAAAAGATTAGATTACCTAAAACTTGTAAAATGCTTTATCAAACATGATCATGTTTGCTCCTTACAACAGCTTTATGAAATAGTACTATAACAATTTCCCTTGATAAATGAGCAAATGAGCCCAAGAGGTCCACAGCCAATTGGGAGCAGAGTTATGTCTGAAATTGGGTTTTTGGTGCCAACACCTCACATTTTGCATGTATTTGCTGCAGCTCCATCACCTCTGAAACCTAACAAGTTATTTTATGATACAGTAGGTCTAGGAAGTAGTTTTAGCAATGTTCTTTAATTCAATCATAGATAGATCCCAGTTTCTCTCTAATTTGTAATTGTTTTCCTTGTCTATTTTTCATGAATATTCTGTATGAAATATTTATTGCTTTTATAAAACAAGATATACTCTTAAGTTCAACAAATAATGTTGCCAATTATAATATAATTATATGTACATTATTTGAGATCTCTAGGCTTGATATTTTTTTCTGATTTCTTTAATAAGACAAAATAAAGATCTTTAGCAATTCCTGCATCCAAATTCCAGTCCATTTTAATGTATTAATCATAAACATTTTAACTAAAATCATCCCATAATGAACCTGAGTATTTACTAATAGTTAGCTGGAGTAGGATTAAAATTTTATGATTTATAAAAATTAATTTTAAAATAATAAACTTTATTAAAATACTTTAAACTTTTTCACAAATCTTATTTTTAATTTTTTTCAAGACACAAGAAAAAAGTACTCTGGATACAGATTATAATGTACTCTTGTATGCATAATAGTAAACATTAATAAGTATCAGTTTTGTTTATACGAATCTTAAACTACAGTTTTATGATGTCACATTATTGTAATCATATTTTTCTCAGTTTATCAATACTCATTTTTTTCTTTGAATATTCTGACATCTCTCACATTAAGTGATATTCTCCTTATCGTATATAAGAAAACCAGATTCAGGGGGTTAATGAGGCAGTTACAGACATCACAAAGCCCTGGGGCCTAGTGAAAGGAGGGAGCAGAGAACATCTTAAGAGTCAGGAAAAGTGTGGGTTAACGGACACAAGATATTGCAAAGGCTATTTAATGAAATAAATGCTGAAGTATTTTAAAAAGACCAGTATAGATCCTGCTAACCTACATCCAGTGTTCATTTTGGTTTTATTCCAATAGGAGAATAATTTAGTTCATTTTTTTTCTTCCAGAAACCACAGGGTTCATGTAAGTGGCAGTATGGTTACTGGCTGTTTATGAAAACCATCACTTTATAAATGACAGTCTGCCCCTCACCTGGCTATCTGCCAATTTACCCAGTTACTCACTGTAGCAGTACTCTGGGTCTGGCCCTTTGCCAGTATCTGAAAAGGGATCAAGACATACGAGCTTCACTGGCTCTCACTTGAGGCCTCCTTCAGCGGACACCTTCTCCAGGAGGCCAGCAGTCGCCACAGCAGCAGAAAGACGCCTCACAGCCTACAGGGTTACCTCCTAATAGAGGTTATATTAGCAGAAGAATGCCCACATCTCCCAAAACATTTTAACGACATTCATCATGACCCTCTGCATGAAAAGGCAACAGAAACACTACAGTGCCTTGTACCGGCATCCTGCATAGCAGGTAGGTACTTAAAGGGTAGTAACTACCTCTGCCCTGGAAACACGGATATGCACACTCTCATCTGCTTGCTGACTATGATTTATTTCCTCCAAGAAATTTTAAGCAATCTGTTCTAAAAGATGGTATATGGGAAGATGAAAATTCTTTAAAAAAATAATACAGTAAAACCCAAACTCGAAACTGGGGCAAACGTGGCCATGCTCTCCTATGCTTCCATTTTCTAGAACCAGTTTCGGGCAGCCGGTTCAGGAGCTGGACAAATTCAGGGGCCATTTTAGGGCAAGCCAGGGTGGGATTAGATGTTCCAGTCTGCACTGTTCTCCTAAGCCTGCCATGATCTGAAACTTAGCTCTTGGGCCTAGGCCAGAACCAGACTGATGTCCAAGGGTGAGCAAAGAAGGCAGCAGTGTTCAGGCAACTGCTGCACGGAATGCTCTAGATAATGCCTTTTCGCTCTATTCTCCCCCTGTGCTGATCAAATGCTCTGAGTCCCCTGGAAAATAAATGCTAACTGCTATCTTTTGGCCTCAGCTGAAAACAGTTATCCTTTATCAATCTTTCACAGTATAAGTAACTTGCCTAATTCTACTCAGGCTACACTTTGCTCCATAACTTCATAAGAAAATTATCTGTAACAGAAAAAAAAAAGGACCTAGTTAATTAATATCAAGACCAATTAATATAAAGATTTGTATCCCAATTAGGAAAACATCATATTACTTCATGTATATCAAATATACGTATTTTGTCGTCATTGAAAGTATATGTGTGAAGAGTGAAAATTTAATTGTAGATTCTTTGTTCATGGTCAATTCATCTCATATTCTCTGTGAGAACTTATGATAATGAATGTATTTGATATTTGGGTAGTTTTTTTGTACTCTCATTTGCAGTTCAATAATTGGTGACTTGAGGTGCATAGAACATGAAAGAGCGAAACATCTCAATTACTAGAATGAAAGTACAAATTAGTTATTCTGCTAGATTTTAAAAAAATTTAAGTCTTACTGGGTTTTAAGAAAAATCTGTAAGATGTTATTCTTTCTGAATTCAGCTTTGAGTAGTGTGTTAAATATAGATTCCTTGAACACAGCATTACAACATATTAGAAACATTTAAAAAATACCTTGTCTATGCCTCAAACTAGAGAGGGAAAAAGACCAATTTTAATTAATTAGTTTTAATTAGTTTAGCCTAGATATATCCAAATATAAGGTGATACCATTTGTTTTCAGATGTATTTTCAAAAATGTGATTGGAACAGCCTGATATGTTAAAATTTTGAGATGTAAGGGAAATAAATGTCCACAGAATATTAGTTTACTTATATTTATAAAATATACTTATTTAGATATGTTGCTTTTTCCACGGTCATATTTAAAATATATTTATCTCCACTACAACAGCATAAGTATTGCACTACATTTTAAAGTCATTTGAAAAGCTCATTTATCTTTTTTTAAAAAAATGCACATTTCATATTTTACAGATTGAATTTATGTTAGGCTAAGTGACTTTTCCAATCAGTATGCTGTTCATCAAAATTAAGTAATTAAGAGAGTGACCCATAATATGAAAAACTGTAAGAACTGAAGTACAAAGTGACTATCTTTTCTGAGAGGTAATTAGTGTTAAAAAACACACAAAAACAACAAACCCAAACCACTATTACCTAATAAATATATATGTATGTTTACACAATAGGATATTCAAAAGCTATAAAGGGTTATAGTGGCCCAACTTAGGCACTCAATAAATATTTACCAAATAAATCAGTAGTGAATATTTTTATACTATCTTCTTTCTGTTTGTTAATATGTATTATTTTTACATTCAGAAAAATCATAAAGATAAGTAATTTGTTCCCCCAAAAAACTGAAAATTGTAGCTGGACTTATGTTTTATTTTCTGAATATATCATACTTGTTAAAATTCCAGATCTCCATTGAAATTTTAGCAAAAAGTTTCAACCCTTAACACTAGCCTAGATCACTTTAGGTATTGTTTTAGTGCTATTAACTCTTTGCAGTTTCAGAGATCCCATCATTCTTCCACTGTGTAAGCAGTAAGGGGAAAATTATGAATGAAAACGTGCTAAACTTAACAGAGTTATTGCATTGAATTCTCTTTACTACCTAGAAGTAAGAAAGTTACTATGAAAACTGTCTTCATGTTTTAAAATTATTTGGATAGTGAAGTTGTAAACAATTAATTACTCTTAACTAATTAAAATCCTGTTGACATCCACAAATTCAATAAGTTTCACACATTAATACTTTGCTCCTGGAATTACTTTGGAGAGTGGCAAACTTTTCTAACTGGGACATTAGTTGCCAGGAACAGCCCAGTCAGGACTATTGAGAACTTTCTACCCTGAATTTCATGTGTGCCCAAGTGTATTCTGAGTTCATTTAAACCTGTTGTTCCTCTCAATCCTGCCTTTCTCTGCTGTTCAAAACGTAAGGCGCTATTTATCTATACTACTGGATGGTTTCAGTCCGTGTTGGTATGTGCCACTTTCCTGGTGACCCAGCTATGGTTTACTGTCCTCAGAAATCTTTTCATCATGCTCTATGGAACCCTCACTTTACTATTTAAACTAAATACATAGATGAAAACTCAACTCCTTTATATCTTTATCTTCACAGATTGTTTTAGCTGGTTTCTCTGGGAAGTAGATGCTAAAATGGAGTTAGGAGTGCAAGAGGTTTACTGGAGGGTAACACCTGTAAAAGAAAAAAAGGAATGAGATTGGAAATGAAAGGTTCAGACAACAATGCAGATCTGACGAGGTCTCAGTCAATCCAGTGGAGACTAGAAAACAGGCTGATGATTAGAAGGTTCTGCATAGGAAAGAACAGCAGGCCCCAGTGTCTCCATGGTGCTCAGTCATTGGCTGGGGCTATCCAGGAAAAGTGTGGTGTCCACTCAAGAGCTGAAGCAGATCCCAAAGGTGCTGCTAGCTGGAGGCTATCAGCCAACTGCACTCCTTGCAGCTGAACATCAAGATCTTGCTGAGAGATCAGAGAGCTGCAACTCCAATGCTGCCTCACAGATTAATTCCTCCACTGCCCCACCTCTGTAATCTTAAACTCCAACATTCTACCCACTCATCCTCATGCCCTATCTTTCCATCATTCACTCCCTTACTCTCATATCTGCTCTTTGATTTTATGTGAAACTTCCACTCTCTTTTTCCACCAACCTTTCAACATTTCAGCCCTCTCTTGACTTCACTCTTTTCTCCAGATAGGCTAGCCTCAGTTCCCTATCACCTCATCAGTACTCCAGCCAATATCCTTAAATTCCTTGTCTCTTTGTCCCCAAGTGCCCACCCTGCAAAACCCTATTTATCTATCTGCCTTTTTATTTCTATACTCAGATTGCTGGCTGCAGCTAAAGAAAATCATACACCACAGAATAATGTTCCATGGTTTCCAATCTTAGCTGAACCCTAAATACTATACAGAAATCCTATAATTAAGTACTTCCTTCTCACATGGCATCTGAAGAAACATCTTATAATTTTTGTTTTGCAACATGTTGAAGAGCATGATGGGAAAAGCATGAGGTTTGGGTCATATAGATTAAATTTGAATTCTAGAGATCTTTACTGCATGTAGGCCTTCTCTGGATCTTCTTTCTCAGTCCTTAAAATGGAGCTAATATTAACTGTTGATTACAGATTGTTTTGAGGATTACAGAAAATGTGTAACTGGTTTAGTGAGAAGCCTCAAATCATTGAAAGCATATATTCTAAGTTTTTTCCCCCACTAACTGTTTCCAACTAACTGTACTCTTTTGAAAACCCTCCTTCCCACTGAGTACATCTCAATCCAATGCCCTAATGTTTTGGACATTTGAAGTTATTTAAACTGTCCTTTTCTCTACAGTGCAGGTTAAGTAGGAGGCTGTGTGTGTGTGTGTGTTAGTGAAGGCATGATCTGCTTTCTTGAAATTCACATTTCCTTCCTTCCATTTATCCCTCTGGTGTCTGAAAAGGAAGACAGGCAGAGAAGAATTTGTCTCTTTATACATTGTCAAGATTGCTGTCTTTCATTGTGAATGGCTTTGCATCTTTTCTATAGGTTTAGTACCGTGTTTCCCTGAAAATAAGACCGGGTCTTATACCGTATTTCCTTGAAAATAAGACCAGGTCTTATATTAATTTTTGCTCCAAATGATGCATTAGGGCGTATTTTCATGGGATGTCTCATTTTTTTATGTACAACAATCTACATTTATTCAAATATAGTCATGTCATCTTCTGGAACATTGTCATAATGTACTAAATGCGTCCCTCTGGCTGATGATCTTAACTGGGGCTTATTTTCAGGGTAGGTCTTATTTTCTGGGAAATACTGTATGACCAGATAGTGACCATAATAAGTTCCATTGACAAAGACATCAGTCCTAAGCAGTTCCAGTAAACATTGATGGTCCCTTGGAAGACTCATTTTTTGGCTGAATTCCATCCCTCCCAGTCTCACCTCCCAGCCAAAGGACTACTCAGTGATTCAGTGGTACATATCTTACCTATTTTCTCATTGGCCATTGCAACCCAACTCTGGAGTCATAGGTGCAGGTGGAATTCATTTTCTGTATCTCCCAGGAATCAGGGACTTGAGATAAGGTGTCCTTGCCTCCTTGGCTTGGACAAACCATCTGGCCACCTCTCCACAGCTTCCTTCCTCTATTTTGGTAGTGCCAGACAGGGCAGGAAACCCAGTAACTGAGCAGACATCCACAGGGGAAGTTCAGGGAATCACAGTCAAGAATGAAGGCATCAATAAACTTGGACCCAAAGAATTTGGTAAATATTTCTCAAGAGTGTACCATTTCATCATAATCTCTGGACTAATTTGTATAATAGTAACCTCAAAGGGTCAGGAAAAGATGTCAATCAGTAGTTTACTCCATTCTGATACATGTATACAAAGCATCATCTATAACTGACCTGGATATACCAATGGATGTTATTCTTTCTCAGAACTCCATTTCTAGACTGCATGTCTATATTACCAATGTAGTTGCACACTTACATGTTCTAAGCACTTTACACATATTAACTCATTTCATTCCCACAATAATCCTATGAGGTAGTTACTATTATAACCCCCAAATTGCAAATGAGGAAACTGAAGCACAGACAGGTTAAGTAACCTATGTTTCCTATTCACCTTTGTATAGTTGAATGTATCTGCCAGGAATCTAGTTAAAGTTTTAAATCCATCATCAAAAGACAGTTTCTTAGTTTGCTTTTCTTTTTTTTTGTTATTATAAATGATTATTTGAAATTATAACAACCCGTAATAAATTCATTAACTTGTCATTTTTATGGTCTGGAAGAGGGTATACTCATATGCTATGGTCCTTGTTACACCCTTGATACACCAGAATGAACTGTTCCTTGGAATTTTAGACTTTATGTACAAATATATTTCTGTTAAATAGCAATTGTTCTTTAGGAACTATTTCAATTATTATTGATTGGTTTAATTTTTCTACATTTTGTTGGTTTTGCTATTTTACATTTTTGTAAACATGAACCTCTCTTCATGTTTATATTAAACCATAATATGGTTTCCCCATATTATGTACAAGATTTTCTTTTATTTTTATTTAATTTGCCAAATATGATAAATTTATATAAGAAAACTACATGTAAGATAGTTCAACTTAATCTGTTTAGAGATTCATATCCAAAGAATTTAAGATTTATGAATGCAACATTTATCTTTCATTTTTAAATAATCTTTTTTTGAATGCAACATTTTAAATGAAGAGTTTAATATGGTTTGATACTAAATATGGTGCTTTAGTTACTATTTTCCTCTTTGTGATCTAGTTTATATTTTTAAAAGTCCCTCACAAAAGGACTTATATTAAGTATCTGAATTTCATTTAAGCAACAAATTTATATATATTCACACACATACACAGTCATTATTTTCATAACTTACGGTATTATCTCTGCTTACAATCTTGTGCTATGATAAATCTAATCATTCTGAGAACTGTGGATACTGGGTGTATCACGGATGTGGGAGGAAATGTTAGGTCAGTATATACTCAGAATTTATATCATTGAAAAATGGATGGTTACAGTTTACTTCGTATACTATTACTTCATATAAATTTTCACTTAATGTTTCATTTATTTTAATTGGTTTAGAGTTCTGTCCTTCCAAGTTTAAATAGTGGGAACGCAAAAATATTTTATCTTTGATGCCAACTGCCAAAAATAGCAACATGTTTTTACTATACGCTGAAAAACTGAAAAACACATTGAAATATATAGTGTCAACTTCATATATACTTTTTTTTGGTGTGTAATAGCATGCCTTTCACATGGATAAAATCATGTAGAAAACCCTGAGTAAATGATTTTTAAAAAATACTGCTTTGAATTGAGTGGAAGTTAGCAGAGTTTTGGAATAACAAATAAGTATCTTTTTAAATCACAAAGGACCAAGATATGGCAGTAATAGTTCATACATTTCTTAGAATTGTATAAAAATGATTGGTATTTAATAAATGTAACTAATATGAGATTATGGTAACTATAAATCATGAAAAAAGGATAGTCTGCTATATAGTTGACCCTTGCGCAATGTGGGGATTAGGGGCATGGACTCCTACCCAGTGGCAATCAGGGTATAACTTTTGACTTCCGGGGTCCCCCGGAATCCATGGGGGATTGGTTTCAGGAACCTGCAGAATACCCAAATCCACAGAGACCCTTATACAAAATGGCGTAGGACAATGTGTACAGTCAGCTTTTACATCCATGGATTCCCAAATGCGGATGGAAGATATTGTTTTCCATCTGCAGTTGGTTGAATTTGTAGATTTGAAGCCCTGGGGATACAGAGGGCTGACTGTATGTATGTGGAAAAAATATGCATATAAGTGGACCTGCATAGTTCAAACCCATGTTGTTCACAGTCAACTGTAGTTTTATAGCTTCTGATAATTCTTTTTGGAATTTATATTTCTAGGTTTCTTTTTGAACCTATTCAACTATCCTATTAAATGAGCTAATGCACATTTAAACCAGGAAGAGAAAACAATCACATTTTTCTTTGATGTTTCTGTTAATTTCTGTTTTCAGAAAGTTTAATCTTGGCCACCTGCTTAAAATTTGGAGAAACAAGTGGAATTCTACCAGAGGGAGACTAAATGTAAAACTGCAATCAGATGAATTACAACACAAATGTGGTAAGTGATAGACTACACACCTCTAAATTTAACCTCTAAAAATTTGAAGGAGTATTTCCCAGTTAATAGGAAACTTTGTTAGCAAACTTCAAAAACAGGTAAAAACATCACTGGACTCAAAGCTTATTGAGTGTAGGGACTTTTTTGTGGTTTACTTCTGTCATCCATCAAGAGTAGACTATTCCTCCTAGCAGTGCTGGACCAATATTTATTAAATGAACTATTTTGTATCTAAATGTTTGAAGGATTACAATATTGCCAAGGAGAAGTAAGATTTATAAAAGTGGATACCACCCCCTTTTGTCCTTCCTCGGATACTTGCTCATGCCCTCTGGGTTCAGGTGAAATGTGAGAAGTGACCAGGCAGAGGAGGAACAGGACAGTGTGGGTGGTAAAAGGAGTTACACTCCCATTACAGACTTTGCTGCCATTTTGACTCCTTTCTGGTATCTGAAACATTGGTGTAATGCAGCGTGCACACAAGAACGCAGGATATGGCGAGGCCAAAAAGGAACACTAACAGAGCCACAGATAGGGGCGTCATACGGCTATATTCTTGCTGGTGGCTGGGTTGGAGACATAGGAAGCAAGATCCACAAGATCCGCAATCTGCCGTCTCCTTCTCTGCCAACCAACCTCCTAGCAAAGCCATGGCAGTTATATTAGTGGCTAATGGCTAACTGGTAACAGATGATGGCCAATGAGTTACAGATGATGGCCATCTACTACCTGTCCCAACATCTTTCCATGTGAGGCCAAGAGCCTGGAAACTCCTCTCTGGGACTCTGTCCTCACAACTGGGCTACTAGATTAAAATACACGGCTCTTCCCTGAAACCCCTGGTACTAATCACCTTTGGGTATTTTTTTGCCTCTGCTTTTAACTGTGCACATCTCTGTGTTGCAGCTATTTTACCTCTCTCCCCCTCCATTGAATACGCGAGTTAAGGAAAACGACCTCTTTTCTATCCCCCGCCCCCCCGCAATGATTTATAAACGATTTTTGTGTAACTCATTATGATGATTTTAATCCCAATTCCAAATGAGACTGGGAGTCCCTCAACCCTTCCTGGATTGGTCTCTGTATCTCAGCATTAGTGCTGGCAAGGCGGGTCTTCCAGGTGTCTTTCCGCGAAGTGCCCCGGAGGGCATGACAGATTACCAAAAGGAGTGGGGGGTACTGAAAGAAAGGGCCCAGGGCCACGTTATCGCCCTCTTCTCATCTCGCAGGGCGCCGGATGGGGAAAGAGGGATGCGGCTGGTGGGTCGCGCCGAACTAGCCGCCCCTCGCAGAGCAAAAGCTCGTTAGGGTACCCACGGCGACCTGCCCGCAGTCTCCGCCCCGCGCAGCGCACGCCTTATGTAAGCGCCCGAGGCCCCGCCCCCTCCAGGCCCCGCCCCCCGCCCCGCTCGGGCTCCGACTCCGCGGGCGGAGGGGGCAGAGAGGAGCCGCAGCTGCAACTTCGCCTGGAGCCGCTGAGCCGGAGCTCAGCTGGGAACCGAGCAGCCGTCCCCGCGGAGCCGCCGCTTCCCCGGCCCGGGCCTCAGCCCAGCAGGTTCGGCCATGGCAGCCGCCGCCGCCGCCGCAGTCGCGGCGAATCTGGCCCCCGTGCTCCCCGCCGGTCTTTGAGCAGCCGTTAGCCAGCCCGCCCTCCCGCCGGGGCCGCCGCGGCCCAGGCTCCGCACAAGTTTCCGCCGCCGAAGAAGCAGGAGGCGAAGGCGGGGGAGAACGGACGCGGGGAGTCGGGCGCCCCCGGCCCACCCGCCCGCGATGTGGGGGCGCTTCCTGGCCCCTGAGGCCGGCGGCCGAGACAGCCCGGGCGGAGCCCGCAGCTTCCCAGCGGGTAAGTAACGGGACAGTCCCCGGGCTAGGGTGGGGGTCGCGGCCGAGCGCGGCGCCTCGGGACCCCGCCGCCGCTCCCCTCCCTCCTCAGGCCTGGCTGCCCCCGGCCGCCGCCCCGACGCCGCCGCGAGACCGCCCGCGCGGCGTGTTTCCTCCCCGCTGCCCCCCGCGGCCGCGCCGGCTGACATCTGGCGGGCCTCCGTCCGCCCGGCATCCCGGCCCCCACGCCCCAACCCGAAGCTCCCCGGGGCCTCCTTGGTTTGGGCTTTGTCCTTCTCCCTGTCCCTCGTGGGGTGTGTGGCGGGCACGGATAACGGGGCTCCGGGGAGCCGCCGCGGGAAGGTCGCTGCGACCGTGCTGCGGCAGCGGTTTAGAGCGCGCCCCCGGGGGCCAGGGTCCCCTGCGCCCACGCCCGCAGCCTCGCCTTTAGGGGCGTTGGGGGTGGGGGGACGCTGCTGTGATGCCGTCGCTGCAAGTGACTCCCAAGGGGACTTCAGCCCCTCACTGAAATCTGGTCACCGCCCCGCATCCCCCTTCAGAGTAAAGGGATGACACGTCCTGCGGGAGCCAACCGATGTTTGAGCAACGAGGGTGTTAATCCGTTTGCCTCCTCCTTTCCCCTTCAAGCAAAATTTGGGGTTTGCCGCCTTGGCTGTGCAAAGGGAGCTGTTTGTGTCGGACAGCCATTTCATGCCTGCAACGCTCAGAAGTTGTGTAGGAGCCTCCAAATTAGGATAAATCTTCCCCTGATACGGGATAAAAAAAAAAAAAAAAAAAAGCTTGGGTTGCCTGTGACAAGCAGCCTAACGTTGACATTTCCTCCAGGCATTTTAATTTTAACTGAGTTTTGGATCTCTTTGAGAAGCTGAAAGTTATATGAACCTTTTATCCAGAAAAAACCCCACCATATTTACATATATACATTTTTCTACACTATTAGATGGTTCTGGAACTCAACTATTAAGCAACGTGTTCCACAAAATGTTTGCTCTGTAATTGTGTAAATGACATTATTGTAAACATTTTCAAGACTACAAAACAAAACAGAAGCAGCATTTAGAAGTGATTTTTTTGCTGGTAATATTTTTTGCTATTTATAAAATATCCGCTACAAACTCAGATTGCTACTTAAAGTGTCAAATAATGCAATTCTATGACAAATAGAAATTTTATATAATTTCAAGTTGCACAACTTGATGCTTTTTATGTATACATTCCGAAATGATCTCCATAATCAAACTAGTTAACATATTCATCACCTCACATAGTTACTGTGTGTGTGTGTGTGTGTGTGTGTGTGGACACTTAAGATCCACCTTTTTAGCAATCCAGGGTTAGATTTGAAATCATTCTATTAAATTTGGTCATGCAACACTTTTAGAAATAATAGAATTTAAGGTACGCATGAGTTTCGTGGAAACAATATAAGTAGGGAATTATTTTCTCTAAAATGTATAATATTTTTCCCAAGAAGAAGGGACAGCAGTTCAGAGGTACTTAATGTGTATTTACAAATTCTGAAATCAAAGTAACTTCAGTGAGTGAGAAGATACTTCTTTATCCCTAAGGGGCTAGAGGGAGTGGTTTCAATTATTCATACATGTCAAAAGTCATCTGTAATGCCTTTGTAACCTAACCTCTTAAAATTTATTTGTAATAATATGTTTGGAGGTATACTATCACTAAAGCATTGTATCCATTTTTCCATTGTTTTCTGTGAAAAAGAAAACAGTGCTTAGAAGTTAAGTAACTGAAGACAGGTTTTATTGTAGTCTCTAAACCTTTGCTGTGGCAAAGAATAGAATGAAAGAAGGTATTTTATAACTACTACCCCAGTTTAAGGAATTTAGACAGTATATCTTTACAAAGCATACATTTGATTTCAGCTTTGACAGTGACAAACTGTAAGTCAGGAATTTTTTTCAGCTCTATGCTGATAATTGATGACTTTCACAGTAATAGTGATGTAATTTGTTATGTTTATTCTCTATTTAAAATTTAGTTTTAAAAAGTTATACATTAGGTGAAAAACTTTTAAGTGTGGTTTCTTTAGCAAATGAACAGATGGTAAAGGTCAAGATAATGACCTCTCAGTTGATTCGTGTAGGGATTTTTTTTCCTTTCTGAGAATTTGAAGAAAATTTATATTTTTGAAATATTGTCCAGTATGCCTTTTGACTAAGTTGAGCGGTTTTAGGACTTTTCTGAAAAAAAGGAAACCAGACTTCTGATTGAATTTATCAGCAATCATTTTAGTCCTGAGAGCCAGTGTGAAAACAGGGATATTTTAGGTGTCCTAAAACTGGTTTGTTTATACAAATATGTGACTAAAGGGAAAACCACAGGTAACATAGAACTAATATTGTAAAAGATCGGAGGAAGCTTTCTTTTTAAGGTAATAACAATAAAAACAAATAGGAATAATAACGTGGTTTGGAAAATACTGAACTTTTAAACTTTGCTTTAGGATTTAATTTTATGACTTTATCAACAATTTTTCAGCTTTATAGAGTAACTTTGTTATAAGTGAAAATTAGATGAATATTTTATTTCCATACAATTAAACAACCCCCCCTTTTTTTTCTATTGGCAAGTGTGGTTAGAAAGCTAATTTTAAATAGAACATGTGTTATGTCTTTTATGCATTTGGTTGAGTGTGTTTGAGAATATCCTGTTATTCAAAATGTATAATAGTTTCAAAGTTGGGTGAAGAATGGATAAATTTCCGTTAGGCTTCAAAAATCTAGTATGGTATAGTGATATTTTGAGTACTTATATCTAGTTATACTAAATTTGTTCCTGTTTATTCATTATACATGAAATATTAATATATTCAACCATTAACATTTAAAGGTAGGATATGACAGTTTTTAAAATGTGCTAAAAATAAAAATGTTATGGAAGACACATGATCTGAGGAAATGTTATTTGTTCAGTGCCTGGAGCTTTAAATCTACCTCTTCCTCATTGATGCATTACCATAAGGTATTTAGTGATGTCATAATGGTGATAGCAATAACTGGTATGATTACATCAAATACTAAGGTTTTCTGCTGTGGTTTTGAATTAGATGGACCTAAAAGTACTGTGGTAACAGTGAAACATAACTCTTTCGCTTAAACTCAGTTAGACATGTTCTTTTATAATGGGAATTGGGGGGGTGAAGAGTAAATCTCAACTTCAGTGATGAGTTTCGTAAAATGAACTTGATTAGTAATTGAAATTCAATCACTTCTTGGCTTGAATGAATCTGGTAAATTAATTTGAGGCCAGGCAATAAATGGTGAGTTGACAACCTCTTTTTTCATATTGTGAAAAAATATTTCTGCATTTTGAGCACAGAAAGGCTTAACAGAGTCATGATTTTTCTGACTAGATAAAATGTGTTATATATATACACATTTTATATATATACTGAGTAAAATGTGAAGATGTGAAGTCTCCTAGGTAGTATTTTATTGAGTGAAAGTTTAATTAGTTCCCTCAAATTGTGCATTGAAAAATGAAGAGTGTGGTCATTCTAAATAATTTCTAAAGTACAATTAGATACTAATTATTATTTCTACTTTAAGGATATTCATATTTCACACTAGCAAAATAATATTCTACAAAGTGGAATTTATTTATTTATTTATAAACATTTTTTGTTGTTGTTGGGTAATATTGGGGAACAGAGTGTTTTTCCAGGACCCATTAGCTCCAAGTCAAGTTGTTGTTTTCAGTCTAGTTGTGGAGGGCACAACTCATTGGCCTATGTGGGACTCGAACCAGCGACATTGGTGTTACGAGCACTGCGCTCTAACCAACTGAACCAACTGGCCGTCCCCAAAGTGGAATTTATTGTATAAGGTTATTCATTTTAAGAATGGGAATGATCTACATAAAAAGAACATCAAATTGCTCATTATACCAATATTTTACTTCCATTATCTATTTTTCTTTAATTAAAAAAATCCATTTTTTGTTACCTAGTGTAGTGTTTGGCACCTAAGTGTTTGGTAAATGTTAATGAGTGGTAGGCATTGTACCATTGGGCTCTAGGTATATACATCATTGAATCTGAAAGATACGGTCCCATCTCCAAGGGAGCTTACGTTATAGTGGGGATAAACAGTCTATAAGTAAACTAACAGCAAGATAACTCAGCCAGTGTTAACTACTACGAATGAAAGGAAACTGAGTGAAATGGTAGAGGATGGGAGGAGAAGCCCACTTGGTGCAGGCTGGTCAGGGAAGGGCTCTCTGAGGAGGTAACACTGTACTGAGCCCTGAATGGTGAGAAGGAGCCAAGCACGAGGGAAGGAGTGTTCAGGTGGAGGATACAGAAACAGCTCCATGGAGAAGTGTGTTGGGGAGTTTGAGGAATATCATAAGCCAGAAAGTCTGGAGCATAGTGAGCAGGTATGTGAGGTGAGGGAGACCTGATAACGGAAGGCACTGTAAGAAGTTTGGATTCTGTTCTACAGGAGGGGAAGCTACCTGTGAAAGGGTAGGGGAGATGATTATTCTTCCACTCAGCCCGTTGAGTGTCTGCTATGAGACAGACATTGTTCTATGCACTGGGGGAATGAAGCAGACATGTCTTGTCCTTAGTGTTTATAGGTCTCTCCTGGCTTTTTTTGTTGGGGAAGAAACTGTGGACCGGTAGGGGGAAAATAGCAGTAGAGAAGCCGGTTAATAAGTCATTGCAGTGATTACTAGGTGAGAGATGATGGCTTCGATTAAAGTGGTAAGATTGGATTTGGAGAGAAAAGAATGAGTTTAGAACATACTTGAGAAATAAAGCTGACAGGTTTACTCATAGTTTGGAGGTGGCAGATGAGGGAAAGAGGAATCAAAGATGATATCTTAGTTTTGGCTTCAGTAATTATAATGGATGGTGGTTCTCATTTCCTGAGTTGGGGAAGAGTGTGAAGAAGATAAGTGTAATCAAGTTCTCTTTTGGCCATGTCAAGTTTGAGATGCGTTTTAGAGAGGTGCAGATGAGATATTGAGTAGGAAGTTGGGTATAGAAATGTGGAACTCAGTAGGGAGATGGGTGAGGTGGAGGTATGAATTTTGACAGTTACATGTATATAAATATATGGCATTTAAAGGTAATCACATGGAGTATAGAGAAGACAGCAGAGACTATAGATAAGACAGTAGAGGATCAAACTCTGGGACAATTCCAGTTTGATTGAGATGTAATTTACATACAACACTGTATTAGTTTAAGGTGTACAATACAGTAGTTTGATATATGTATATATTGCAAAATGATTGCTAGTGAGTTTAGTTAGCATGTATTGCCAGACAGTGATAGTTCTTTTCTCATGATGGGAACTTTTAGATTTACTCTCTTAGCATCTTTCAAATATGCTACAGTATTGTTAACTATAGTCAGTATTGTTAACTATAGTCAGTATTGTTAACTATGCAATATTATCAACTATTGTCACTATGCTGTAAGTTACATCTCCAGTTATAAATTACTTACAACTGAAAGTTTGTACTTTTTGACCACCTTTACCCATTTCCCCCACCCCATGCCTGGCAACCACCAATCTGTTCTCTTTCCATGACTTGGTGTTTTTAGATTCCACCTTTAAGTAAGTATGCTCATAAAGTAGTTGTCTTTCTCTGGCATGTTTCACGTAGCATAATGCTCTTAAGGTCCATCCATACTGTCAAAAATGCCAGGATTTTTGTTTTCTAAGGCTGGATAACACTCTATTGTATATAAGCATCACATTTTCTTTATCCATTCATTTGTGAATGGACACTTAATATTGTTTCCATATCTTGGCTGTTGTAAATAACACAGCAAAAATGTGGGGGTGGGATATCTCTTCGAGATAGTGATTTTGTTTCCTTTGGATATATACCTGGAAGTGGGATTGCTGGATCACATGGTAGTTCTAGTTGTAGTTTCTTGACGAACCTCTCTATTGTTTTCCGCAGTGGCTGTACCAGTTTATATGCGCACCAGTAGTTTTCAAGGATTTTTTTCTCCACCTCCTTGCCAGTACTTGTTATTTCTTGTCTTTTTGATAATAGTCATTCTGACAGGTGTGAGCTGATATCTCATTGTAGTTTTGATTTGCATTTCTCTGATGATTAGTGACGTTGAGCACCTTTCCCTGTACCTGATGGACATTTCTGTATCTTTGGGAAAATATCTGTTCAGAACCTCTGCCCATTTTTAAATCAGTTTGTTTTTTGACTATCGAGTATGAATTCCTTATATATTTTGGATATTAACCTCCTATCAGATATGTGATTTGCAAATATTTTCTCCCATTCCATAGGTTGCCTTTTCTTTTTTCTAATAGTTTCCTTTGCTATGCAGAAAGTTTTTAGTTTTTTTTTTTAAATTTATTTATTGGGGTGACAATTGTTAATGAAATTACATAATTTCAGGTGTACAATTCTGTATTACATCATCTATAAATCCCATTGTGTGTTCACCACCCAGAGTCAGTTCTCCTTCCATCACCATATATTTGATCCCCCTTACCCTCATCTCCCTCCCCCCACCCCCCTTACCCCTTGGTAACCACTAAACTATTGTCTGTGTCTATGAGTTTTTGTTTCTCATTTGTTTGTCTTGTTTTTGGTTTGTATACCACATATCAGTGAAATCATAGGGTTCTCTGCTTTTTCTGTCTGACTTATTTCGCTTAGCATTATACTCTCAAGATCCATCCATGTTGTCACAGATGTTCCTATATCATCTTTCCTTAACGCCGATAAGTTTGATGGAGTTCTGCTTGTTTATTTTTGCTTTTGTTACCTTTGCTTTGCTGTTAAATCAAAAAAAAAAAAAATCACTGCCAAGACTGATGTCATGGAGCTTACACCTTGTGTTTTATCTTCTAGGAGTTTTATGGTTTCAGGTCTTATGTTCAAGTCTTTAATCCATTTTAAATTGATTTTTGTGCATGGTATAAGATAGGGATCCAGTTTCATGCTTTTGCTTGTGTCTGTTCATTTTTCCTTACACCTTTTATTGAACAGACTGTCCTTTCCCCATTGTATATTCTTGGCTCCTTTGTAATAAATTGACCAGTATGTGGGTCTATTTCTGGGCCTTTTATCTTGTTCCATTGATCTATCTGTCTGTTTTTATGCCTGGCACTTCTTTTTTTATATCTTTACATATTCATTTAATTATCACAATAACTTTATAAAATAGGTACTATAATTTTTTCTCCTTTTGCATATGAAGAAACTGAGGTACAGATTGTCTAAGTGACTTACTCAAGGTCTCAATGCTAATGAGTGGTGGTACAGAACTTGAACCCAGAAAGCCAGATATCACAGCCCACATTCTTTTCCATTAAATCATGCTATTAATTTTATAATAAAAAAAAAATAAGACTATTGGAGTCACTTACCCTAGAGATACACAATATTGAAATGAAATGGACTGAGATGAAGAAAATAAATATTACCTTATTAAGTTTCTTCCATCTTAGCTAGATATTCTCCAGTGTAGTACAAGATTTTTCTGTCCCCCAGCCTCCTCGGGTTACTATTAATATGGATATTTTAAAATTTGTTTTAATGTTCTATTTTAATTTAAAAAAAATTTTTTTTGTCTTTTGACCCTGTTGGAGATTATTTTTCCATATTTATTAGGAATTTTGACCATAAGCTTCTCAAACCATTTATAATTTTAGCTGCTTTAGAAAATGTTTACTGATCTTTAAATAGATATTTAGATGCAAACTAACTCAAGGAATAGTTTAAAATCTCCTGGATTTAAAAATAAACACAGCAACAAACAAAAAAAAAACCCAAAAACTATTTTACTCCTTCTAAAGGGAAGAATATTTTTTAGATCTAATTATAAAGTTTCCAAAATTTTAATTTTATACCACGAACATTTATGGGGTACCCAGTGGTAATAATGACTACATTTATTGAGATCCTACCTAACTGTGCAGCTTTGTGCTAGAGACTAAAAAAAGAAAAAGTTTTCTTTCACTGTTTCCAGTTTGGTGAGGGAGAAGAAAGTCATATATATATGGGCTAATTTAATTTAGTAAATGCTCCTATGGAATTTTGAATGATATATTGGGAAAGAGCACAAAGTAGTAGTTATTTAATGCCATCTGGAGGAATCAGAGAAAACATTTAGAGTAAATTAAATCTGTACTGGGACTCTTAAAGAAGGTTGAGAAGAGAAATAGCTTGGAGTCACGAAAGAACCTGATCTGTTCGGAGGCAGTGATTAGGTATGTGTGGCTAGAGAGTGTTTGTAGGGGAGCTGGAATCGGGGAAGCAGGGGCTGCAAAGTATTAGAAAGTGAGGCTGCCAATTGGTGAAGAACTTTGCCAAACTTAATGAGTCTGAGTAATATGCAGTAAGGAACCCACAGACCTATAAAGCAGGAGAACGACACAAATATATTTATTTTAAGAAGATAGGTCTGATAGTAGGGTAGAAGCTGGCGCCAGTGGAGTTACTCCAGCAGGAGATCCTTGCAGCAGTCCAGCTCAACGATAAGATCTGTGACAGTAGAGATGGAGGAGAGAGATCTAATTAATACTTTCGAAATGGACTGATTCAGAAACTTATTAAATATATGGGTTAAGGAAAACAGTTTTTGTTGTTGTTGTATTCCTTGTATTTATTCCCTTTTAAATTAGTTGTACATTAATTTCTATTGGTAGTAGAACTGGGGCAGTTGAAGGCCAGTGTTCTGAACTTTGTGAAAAAGTACTGTGTGCTTGCTAACATTTCAGAGATGTTAAAATATGAGATCCGTGCATCTTCTGTCGTATAAGGGTTAATGTGTTTTGATATTTTCTGTTTTGTTTTGTTCTATTTTATTTAAAAAATAGATTGTTGGTCTCAATCTACTGAATGGGTGATAACCTGCATTTTGAAAAAAACTGCAATTTTTATTCATGAATATGTATTCAGCTTTTTATGTAAAATTGTAAATTTGCTTTCTCACTGGTTTTATTTTCTTCTGGCTTAGAGTTGTCATTAAAAGTAAGATTAGTTATTATCCTAAGTGCAGTTACAGATACATTAAAAATATTGTAGAAGACTTGATATTGTATGCCTTTTTGCTTCCAAGTTTAAAAAAGCTTAAGAAAGAAAATAAAACATAACAGGTTACTTCTTTATTTGATCCTAATCTTCCTATATTATCAGTGTGAGGTATAGTAATAATTTTTAAAGTAGGTTATCTCTGGGCATTCAGTATTCTGTGTGAAAGAATTGCAATTGATATTAAAAAAATGTAACATACTGTCTTCCATAGAAAAGTTCCAGTATATGGTGTCATGGGATCTTTACTGTTCTTTCAGAAGTGCTTTTGTCTTTGTTCTAGAGAAACTGATTTTACCCAGTCATTGAATTGCTTTAATATGATAGGACCTAGGTAAGACTTTATTGTCAGAGATCCTTTTTTTAAGTGCATAGCACATGTCTAAAAATTAAGTAGTTCCCATTTCATTAGCATAGTCATAACTATTATGTGAGAACATTTCTTTATTATATCACCTGGTGAGCATATTTCATGGCTAGTTCTTACTGCTTTGTGATTCTGGATTGACTTGAATAGAGACAAGACACATCATTCTCAGATTGAATTCATTCAATCTAAATGAAAGATTAAAATGTTATTCATGACATTTGTTGTCTTCAGTGGTCTAGGCATATAAAATATAGTGGGCCTTTTTTTAAAAAAAAAAGCATATTTAAAGGTTAAGACAAATCTGAGTTCAGGCTGGAGGAGATCAACTTATATAGGTAATTCTATCACTTTCTTATGTTATTGTCATTTTGGGAAACATGAATTAATTGCTTTGCTTTCTTTAAAAGGAAAAGTTTAGCAAAATAGCAAAAATAAGATGATTGTGATACCCTCATACACAAATTAAAATATGTTACTGATTTAGAAGAGTAAGATATTCTGAATAGGAGATCTATCTTCCCCATTGGTTGATTCAGTGATTTGTCTGCTGTGATTGGACATGTTATCTGCTTCCTTCCTCTAGAGCTATTTTTTTTTAATTTATTAGTTTCAGGTGTACAAGACAAGATAATACTTAAATGTTCATCATTTATATCCCTCACACTGTGAACCCCCCTCCCCCCATCCACTATCCCTCCGACCTCACACCGAGGCATCACATTATATATATAAAATTATAGTTGGCATTCATTAATGTTTAGCTTCTGGTGTACAATGCCATGATCAGGCATCCACAGTATCCCTGAGGTGGTCTCCCAAATAGGACGCATGTCTATCGGATACCCAACAAAATCTTTACAACATTATTGAATATGTTCCCCAAGTTAATCTTCAAAAACCCTGAGGCCATCTTGTGGTTACCAGCTGCTTCCTAATCCCTTCACTTTTCCCCATATCCCCCCCTCCTCCCCCCTGCCCATCTAACAACTCTCGGTTTTTTCCTTTTTGTCCCCAAAACTGTTTCTGATTAGTTCATTCACTTATTCTTTTCTTTAGATTCCGCCTATAAGTGAGATCATATGGTACTTGTCTTTCTCTTTCTGACTTATTTCACTTAACATAATGTTCTCTAGATCCATCCATGTTGTTGCAAATGATAAGATTTCTTTCTTCTTTATGGCTGCGTAATACTCCAAAGTATAAATGTACCACAGCTTCTTAATCCAGTCATCTACCGATGGGCATTTCGGTTGTTTCCATATCTTGGCTATTGTGTAAAGTGCTGCAATAAACATAGGAGTGCATTCTGATTTTTGAATTGGAGTTTTGGATTTCTCCAGGTAGATGCCTAGGAGTGGAATTACTGGATCATAGGGTAGTTCCATTTTCAGATTCCTGAGATACCTCCATACTGTTTTCCATAGTGGCTGCACTAATCTGCAATCCCACCAACAGTTCACTAGCGTTCCCTTTTCTCCACATCTGCGCCAGCATTTGTTGTTTGTTGATTTATTGATGATAGCCATTTTGACTGGGGTGAGGTGGTATCTCATTGTGGTTTTTATTTGCATTTTCCTCTAGAGCTCTTTTGATGAAGATACCTTCTTGGAAAAAAGGGCATACTGGTCTTTGTCAAAGTATGGGAGTTGCTGTGTTTCCCCGGTAGACTCTCCTACAGCTTTCAAAAGCTTCATAATTATTTTAACTAGGCCAAATAAAGTTGTGTACCCATTCTAGAAAAGATATCTCCAAAGACTTTCACTGACAGTTACTTAGCGCAGGTATGGAATTATTAAGAGGTGCTTAAATGATAAGTAAATTGTTTGGTGCATTAGTGGTAGGGGGTAAGCATTTTCAAAAAATAAAGCTTTTCCCTCTAATTATCAAAATAAACAGTAATAATTACCCAGAAAAATAAAAGCATAAAGATCAAAGATAGTGGTAAACCAACCATCTAGATGAAACTGCTCATAGTATTTTGTGGATTTCTTCCCAGTTGCTCTGTGCATTCTTTGTTTGTTTGAATCTTTATTTAATCTGCTGGCTGCAGCACTGAATAAGATCTGGAACATACAGTCTTTGCCCTGAATGAGTATTAGTATAGTCTAAAAGGAGAACAGATACATGAACAGGTAACTGCAGTTTCATGTAGTGGGTGCTAAGCTAAAGACAGGTAAAAAGAGTTCAGAGAATTAATTCCTAGACAAGATGAAATCTGAGGTTATTTGTGAATTTCCCATTAAATCTTATTATTTAGATTAGCACATAAGCATTTTATACTTTTAGATATTTTTCATTATTTAAATGGCCAAAATTCTCTTCCTTTGTCTCTTTTGGATTAATTTGTAATTGGTTCTTATTAGAAATACTGTTAAGGGACATTCTTTTGTCTGTAACTCCACTCCCCCAAATGTTGGATTATTTCTTTTATTCGCTTAGCTTTATTAAGATATAGGCGAATACAATAATAACACATTAAAGTGTAAACGTGATGATTTGGTATAAATATACATAGTGAAAGGATTCTGACCAGAGTTAATTAACACATTTATCACTTCATATATATTTATCTTTTTTTTAAAAGCTGAGAATACTTAAGTTCTACTCTCTTAGCAAATTTCAAGTATACATGGCAGTGTTGTTAGCTGTAGTCATCATATTCTGCATTAGATTCTCAGACTTAGTCATTTTATAACTGGAAGTTTGTATACTACCAGTCTCTTCCTGTTTCTCCACACCCCAGACCATGGTGACCACCATTTTACTCTATGAATTTAACTTTTGTTTTTTAATTCCTCATATATTATACTATGCAGTATTTGTCTTTCTTTGTCTGGCTTATTTCACTTAGCATAATGCCCTCCAGGTTCATACATGTTACCGAAAATGGCAGGGTTTCCTTCTATTTTATGGATGAATAATATTCTATTATATGTATACATCTCACATGTTCTTCATTCATTCATCTGTTGATGGACACTTAGGTTGTTTCCATACCTTGGCTATTGTGAATAATGCTTCAGCGAACATGGGAATTCAGATATCTCTTCGAGATAGTGATTTTGTTATCTTTGGATATATACCCAGAAGTGGGTATCAGTTTATATATTCACAAAAGTATATGAACATTTCCTGTACTATGTAGGACATCAATTTTTGAAATATTTGTCAACATATAATAGTATAGATAGTTTTATAGATCTTTGAAATTAAAAACCTAAAAACGTCATTATCTTTTTTATTTTTCTTGTTATTAATAAGATTGTGTTTTCTTGTTATTAATAAGATTGTGATTTTGGTTGCTATTTACATGTACTCCCATACTGTTTATGCTGTTTGCTGGGTATTTCAAAAAAAAATTATTTCTCCAACTAATAGATTTGCGCTTGGGAGAGAAGGTAGTGGGCTGGTTGCCCTTTTTGATCAGAGTTCAGAGGGTTCATCTAGAAGGGACATTACCTGCAGAGCTCATAAAAGAAAACATGTTGGTATATGGACAGATCATAGTCAGGGTAGGGCTGGTGACAGATGATCTTCACCTGCTGCTTTAATGTGTGAGTGTTTAAGCAGATGAATTAAGTAAGGTAAATCCCATTCTGAGAGAGGTGTAGAAGCTACAAAGTTTTAAGTAGTTGTTCTAGACCTCAAAGCTATGAGGAGTGTCTAGAATTTTTTAAGCGAGGTTTTCAATGTATATAGTTTTTAAGGCTACTTATATACTTCATATATCTATAAAACCCAAACAAATTTAATTTATAGATTATACTTCAGTAAAAACTCAAAATAATATTAATGTTGCATAATATTTTATTAAAACTGAATCTTTAATGTTGGGATTAATATAGTAGAAAATAGCATCAGGTCTTGTTTTATTATTATAATCTGTTTATATATTTTGATTTTAATATTGGTATTAAAAGTGTGGAGTAAAGATAGTTCACAGACTGGCACTGGCCTATGGATATACTTTGATTGGCATTGTACTAGATAATAAAAGAATGAAATGAGCAAAAAAGTAAAATGATCAGAAAAAGGCAAATAAAAATTAAGTAAAATGGACAACGTAAGTGAAAATAATGTTCAAGAGAACATTGAAAAGTGAGTAAATTAGCCAAAAAATAATGATTTAATGTATTTCAAAAGGGAAAATGGAGCAAAGAGCCAGGAAGATGCTGTATGTTAAACTTCTATAGAAAGATAACTAAAGAAATAAAAATTAAAATAATGCAGGGGTGGCCGGATGGCTCAGTTGCTTAGAGCGCGAGCTCTCAACAGCAAGGTTGCTGGTTCAGTTCCCGCATGGGATGGTGGGCTGTGCCTCCCTGCACCTAAGATTGAAAACGGCAACTGGACTTGGAGAGCTGTGCCGTCCACAGCTAGATTGAAGGACAACTACTTGGAGCTGATGGACCCTGGAGAAACACACTGTTCCCTAATATTCCCCAATAAAAACAAACAAGCAAAAAATAATGCAAAGTAATTTTAAATTTTAAGTGGTTAGAATATAGTAGAAAAAACATAGATTTTTTTTGACCTTCCGTGAGCGTATTCTACTTATATTGCCATACAATATGATTCAGTTCGAGTGTACCTGAGCCCCAGTTCTCAGTTAATGCCTATGTGTAGAATCACACATGCTTACATATCAAATATTCTAGAGCAGAGTGTTGACATTTCCAGGTAGATGATAGATTTGGCGTTTAAAATAAGACAGCAGTATGTGTTTAAAAGTTCAAATACCTAGATGCAGATAGGAGGTGCCTTCAGTTCTGCCTACTCATAGAAATTATAAATGTGTTAATTTTTGCATATTTTTCTTTGTAGGCACAGATTACTCTTCATCAGCATGGTTACCTGGTAATGAACCACTGTGGCAGGCCACAACTGTTCCATCCAACCATCGAAATAACCATATCAGGAGACATAGTATAGCTTCTGACAGTGGTGACACTGGCATTGGAACTTCCTGTTCTGACAGCGTGGAAGGTGAGCTAAAATTCTTAGTGTGTACATGTGATTATTCGGAGAATGGTTGTGATTGAGATGTGCAAAGGACTGTTTTATTGTTCATAGTCCAAAACTGGAAACAATCCAGATGTCTTTCAGTGGGCGAATGGTTAAGCCAAATGTGGTCTGTCCAATACTACCATTGCTGTAAACATATTGATACATGAAACAACCTGGGTGAATCTCCAGAGGAAAAAACGCAATTCCAAAGGGCTACGTTCCGTATGGTTGCATTTATACAGCATTCTTGAAATGACAAAATTATAGAAATGGAGATTAGTGGTTTCCAAGAGTTGAAGGGGAGGGGAAAGTGGGAATGCGCAACATGAGGTGTACTGTGCTGACAGAAATGTTCTCTGTTTGACTGTATCAATGTCACTATCCTGGTTTTGATACTGCACTGTAGTTCTGTATGGTGTTCCCATGGGGAAGGGAGAGCATAGAATCTGGACTATTTCTTAAAATTACATGTGAATTTATTTTACTGAAAATAGAAAGTTTAGTTAAAGTGAATGAAGGAAAAACTAATACGATCAGAGGGATAAATTATTTGAATAAATAACACTGAACATTATTAAGTATTCAAACACTTTTTAAATTTCTTAGTTCGGAACAATAAAACATGTCCTTTGAATGTTCTCAAAAAGGTTCAGGAACTGGTAACACCAGGTTTGCCAGGTTTGACCACTGTACAGTAACCAGTTTTCCACTTTCTATAGTGTATTCTTTGGATGCAAGTCAGAGGGGAAGGATTCAACTCCACCTTCTAGAAGAGGAAGTATCTGAACTTAATATCTGGAATTATTCTTTAAGATATAGTTATCCCTTCTCTCCCATTTATTTACTTATTCAGTTATTTGTATCAATATGGGCTCGTGTGTAGACATGCTTCCTTTTTTAAATTAAACTTTAGACTATTAGAATTTCACCAATTTTCCATTGAGTCCTCCTGTTCTTAGTTCTTGCCCAGGAGACCACATTACTTTTAGTTGTAATGTCTCCTTAATCTCCTCTGATCTGTCACAGGTTTTCACTGTATCCTTGTTTTTCATAACCCTAACAATTTGGAGGAGGACTGGTTAGGCATTTTACAGAATGTTTCTCAGATTGCATCTTTCTGATGTTTGCGCATGATTGGACCGAGGCTGTAGTTTTGGGGACAACGACTACGGAGTTGAAGACGCTCATATCCTGTCGGGTACATGATGATAATATGGCTCCGCTCGTGATGGGGACCTGGATTACTTGGTTAAGAGTGTTTGCCACATTTCCCCACTAGAACACCATTATTTTTCTCTTTCCATACTCTTTTTTGGAAGCAAGTCTCTAAACCCTCAGTATACAAGCAAAGCAGTTTAGAACTGTTTTAAACTACTCTTAAAACTTTAAACTAGAACTGTTTTAAACTGTTTTAATACTCCCCTGTATTAGTTTCTTAGGGCTGCCACAGCACATTACCACAAACTGAATATCTTAAAACAACAGAAATATGTTTTCTCACAATTTTGGAGACTACAAGTCCAAAATCCAGGTGTTGACAGGGCCATGCTCCCTTCAAAGGTTCTAGGGACAAATCTACCATCTTTGTCTCTTCTAGCTTCTGGTGGTTACTGGCAGTCTTTGGCATTCCTTGGTTTGTGGCATTATACGCGTAACTCTCTCAATCTCTACCTTCTTTACATGGCCTACTTCTCTGAGTCTCCTCTGTGTCTTCAGATCTCATTATGTCTCTTTCTCCCCATCCCCCCACTCCCCACTTTCCCTCTAAGTACACTGGTAATTGGATTTGGGGCCCATCCTATTCCAGTATGACCTTATCTTAACTTCCATCATAGCTACAAAGACCCTATTTCCAAATAAAAATCACATTCACAGGTACCAGTGTTTAATATTTTTATGTATTTTTATGGACACAATTCAGTCCACAGCACTCTTTATTTTAGACTTTGTGGTAAACTGAAAGGCATAAAATAATTGCTGGAGAGTAATTTGAAATGAGTTGAAAAGAAAACAGGAGAACTGCTTTGAGAGTTTTTAAAAACGTTATACGCTATTTGGTCCCATCAGTGAACTTAAAAAAATAACTTTTTTAAAGGAGAGAATAATGTGGGAAAGATTGTAGATAGGAGGATTTAAAAGTTGCAGAGTAGATGTTCGGGGATTTTCTTGGTGCTATTGTAAAGCTGTTTGCTTTAAGCAAATCGTACTTTTTAACTTTGTTCCTGTCTTACTACTTACTGCTTTTTGAAACTTTAGCTTTGAAACACAGTATTAATAAGCTTTTATTTTGTAGTCAGTTACTTCATCATCCATAGAATATTATGATATTGATTTGGGTCCAGCTGGGAATTTTCCTTCCTGTCTGTCTAGGGAGAGCCAGACGGCCACACTGTCAGGGCTGGGTTGCTGCCTTTTAATAATGACTGACTGAAGAACTCAAAATACCCCATTGGGAATATGACTATGCTAGTATCTTTTTCATAATCTCTAGAAAGTCTTTAATCTTGCTGTGTATAACATCTTTTGTGTTGTTACTTAGAAAACTGCCTTTTCTCTTTATTCTTTGAATTATTATAAAAAGAGTTTGTGTTAACAGTAGCCAAAATCACTGCTTTTCTCTTGGACTAATTCATGAAGTAGTAAAAACAAGTTTCTGTAATCTTTTAGGGATAAAGTACATGATGCCACTTTCTCCTTGAATTGGGCTGATAAGAAAATGTTGCATTTTTTGGCTTTCCATTAGTTCTTGCCAATACCTCCAAACTGAACTCCAACTCCTTTCCCTGCCAGTTTTTTATTAACACGTGAAACAAGTGATTTTACTGGTATGTTACACAGCACTGTACGGCATATTTTAATGAACAAAGAATCCATTGAGTTGAAGGCGTGACCATAGTAGGTAGTATTATTTAGAGGCTATTCTATGGATAAAGCACTGTCAAAGTTTGAAGACAAAGGACAAATAGGGCAAGAGTTCTAGGAAAGGATAGGATAGGGCGGATGAAAATAAGATAGAGTAGCAGGACTCTGAAAAGACTGACAATAAATAACAGAAACTTTGGACTTCTGTGGAAAATGAATTGTAAGTATGGTTTGAGTGATTGGTGTAGTGATGAATGATTTTTTTTTTTTTTTTCATTAATTAATTTATTTATTAGTTTCAGGTGTACAAAACAAGGTAATACTTAGACGTTCATCATTTATATCCCTCATACTGTGAACCCCCCTCCCCCCATCCACTATCCCTCCGACCTCACACTGAACCATCACATTATATATATAAAATTATAGTTGGCATTCATTAATGTTTAGCTTCTGATGTACAATGCCATGATCAGGTATCCACAGTATCCCTGAGGTGGTCTCCCAAATAGGACGCATGTCCATCGGATACCCAACAAAATCTTTACAACATTATAGAATACCTTCCCCAAATTAATTTTCAAAAGAAAAACCCTGAGGCCATCTTGTGGTTACCAGCTGCTTCCAAATCCCTTCACCTTTCCCCTTATCCCCAACCCCCTCCCACACACCCATCTAACCACTCTCGGTTTTTTCTCTGCGTCCCCAAAACTGACTCTGATTAGTTCATTCACATAGTCTTTTCTTTAGATTCCATATATAAGTGAGATCATATGGTACTTGTCTTTCTCTTTCTGACTTATTTCACTTAACATAATGTTCTCTAGATCCATCCATGTTGCTGCAAATGATAAGATTTCTTTCTTCTTTATGGCTGCGTAATACTCCATTGTATAAATGTACCACAGCTTCTTAATCCAGTCATCTACCGATGGGCATTTTGGTTGTTTCCATATCTTGGCTATTGTGTAAAGTGCTGCAATAAACATAGGAGTGCATACAGATTTTTGAATTGGAGTTTTGGATTTCTCCGGGTAGATGCCTAGGAGTGGAATTACTGGATCATAGGGTAGTTCCATTTTCAGATTCCTGAGATACCTCCATACTGTTTTCCATAGTGGCTGCACTAATCTGCAGTCCCACCAACAGTGCACTAGCGTTCCCTTTTCTCCACATCCGCGCCAGCATTTGTTGTTTGTTGATTTATTGATAATAGCCATTTTGACTGGAGTGAGGTGGTATCTCATTGTGGTTTTTATTTGCATTTCTCTGATGGTTAGTGAGGTTGAGCATTTCTTCATATGTCTTCTTGCCTTCTGTATGTCCTTTTTAGAGAAATGTCTCCCCAAGTCCTCTGCCCATTTTTTAATTGGGTTGTTTGTTTTTTTGGAGTTGAGTTGAGTAAGTTTTTTATAGATTTGTGATATTAATCCCTTATCAGATATATCATTGGCAAATATCTTTTCCCATAGAGTAGGATCCCTTTTTGTTTTATTGATGGTTTCCTTTGCTGTGAAAAAACTTTTTAGTTTGATGTAATCCCACATGTTTATTTTTTCTCTTACTTCACTCGCGCGAGGGGATATATCAGTGAAAATCTTACTCCGGGTAATGTCCATGAAGTTTCTTCCTATATTTTCTTCTAGATATTTTATGGTTTCAGATCTTACATTTAAGTCTTTAAGCCATTTTGAATTTGTTTTTGTATATGGTGTAAGGAGGTGGTCCAGCTTCATTTTCTTGCATGTGTCCGTCCAGGTTTCCCAACACCACTTATTGAACAGACTATCTTTACCCCATCGTACATTCTTGCTTCCATTGTCGTAGATTAGATGGGCATATAGGCATGGATTTACGTCTGGACTCTCTATTCTGTTCCATTGATCTATGTATCTATTTTTATGCCAGTACCATGTTGTTTTGATTACTGTAGCCTTGTAGTATAGTTTGAAATCAGGTATCGTTATACCTCCCACTTTGTTCTTATTTCTCAAGATTGCTGAGGCTATCCGGGGTCTTTTATGGTCCCATATAAATTTTAGGATTATATGTTCTATTTCTGTGAAAAACGTCGTTGGTAGTTTGATAGGAATTGCGTTGAATATGTATATTGCCTTAGGCAGTATGGACATTTTAATTATATTAATTCTTCCTATCCATGAACATGGAATGTGTTTCCATCTATTTATGTCTTCTTTCATTTCTTTCTTCAGTGTTGTATAATTTTCTGAGTACAGATCCTTTACATCTTTGGTTAGATTTATTCCCAGATATTTTATAGTCTTTGGAGCAATTGTAAATGGAATTGTTTTTTTAATTTCTTCTTCTGCTATTTTATCATTGGTATATACAAATGCAACTGATTTCCGAATATTAATTTTATATCCTGCTACTTTACTAAATTCATCTATCAGTTCTAATAGTTTCTTGGTGGAGTCTTTAGGGTTCTCTATATATAGTATCATATCATCTGCATATAATGATAATTTTACTTCCTCCTTACCAATTTGGATGCCTTTTATTTCTTTCTCTTGTCTGATTGCTGTGGCTAGAACTTCCAGCACTATGTTGAATAGAAGTGGAGAAAGTGGGCAACCTTGTCTTGTTCCTGATCTTAGGGGGAATGGTTTTAGCTTTTCCCCATTGAGTATGATGTTAGCTGTGGGTTTGTCATATATGGCCTTTATTATGTTAAGATATGATCCCTCTATTCCCACTTTCTTAAGGGTTTTTATCATAAATGGCTGCTGGATTTTGTCAAATGCTTTTTCTGCATCTATTGATATGATCATGTGATTTTTATTTTTCATTTTGTTAATGTGGTGTATCACATTAATTGATTTGCGGATGTTGAACCACCCCTGCATACCAGGGATGAATCCCACTTGATCATGGTGTATGATCTTTTTAATGTATTGCTGAATTCTATTTGCTAATAATTTGTTGAGAATTTTTGCATCTATGTTCATTAGAGATATCGGCCTGTAGTTTTCTTTCTTTGTGGTGTCTTTGTCTGCTTTTGGGATCAGGGTGATAGTGGCTTCGTAAAAAGTGTTTGGGAGTCTTCCTTCCTTCTGGATTTTTTGGAAGAGCTTGAGGAGAATAGGTGATAATTCTTTTTTGAACGTTTTGAAAAATTCACCTGTAAAGCCATCTGGTCCAGGGCTTTTGTTTGTTGGGAGATTATTGATTACTGATTCAATTTCCCTGGTGGTAATCAGACTGTTCAGGCTTTCTGTTTCTTCTTGAGTTAGCTTTGGAAGGTTGTGCGCCTCTAGAAAATTGTCCATTTCTTCAAGGTTGTCAAATTTGTTGGCATATAGTTGCTCATAGTAATTTCTTACAATTTTTTGTATTTCTGTGGTGTCTGTTGTCACTTCTCCTCTTTCATTTCTGATTTTATTAATTTGGGTCCTCTCTCTCCTTTTTTTAATGAGTCTGGCTAAAGGTTTGTCAATTTTGTTTATCTTCTCTAAGAACCAACTCTTGGATTCATTGATCTTTTGTATTGTTTTTCTGGTTTCTATTTCATTTATTTCTGCTCTGATCCTTATTATCTCCTTCCTTGTGCTCCCTTTGGGTTTATTTTGCTGTTCTTTTTCCAGATCCCTTAAGTGTGAAGATAAACTGTCAATTAGTGATGTTTCTTGTTTCTTTAGGTAGGCCTGCAGTGCTATGAACTTCCCTCTTAGGACTGCTTTCGCAGCATCCCATAGATTTTGGGTCGTCGTGTTCTCATTCTCATTTGTCTCAAGATATCTTTTGATTTCTTCTTTGATCTGCTGCTTGACCCATTCATTATTTAGCAACATGTTATGCAGCCTCCATGAATTGGTGTATCTTCCTGGTTTTTTTCCCCTGTAGTTCATTTCTAATTTCATAGCACTGTGGTCAGAGAAGACAATTGGTATGATTTCAATTTTCTTAAATTTATCGAGGCTTGTCTTGTGTCCTAACATATGATCTATTTTAGAAAATGTTCCATGAGCACTTGAGAAGAACGTGTATTCTGCAGCATTGGGGTGAAATGCTCTGAAAATATCAATTAAGTCCAACTGCTCCAAAGTATCATTTAAGGCTGTTGTTTCCATATTGATTTTCTGTCTGGAGGACCTGTCCCTTGTTGTCAGAGGTGTGTTGAAGTCCCCTACTATGATAGTGTTGCTGTTGATCTCTGTCTTTATGTCCATCAGTACCTGTTTTATATATTTAGGTGCTCCTATGTTAGGTGCATAGATGTTTACTAGGGTTATGTCCTCTTGTCGGATTGATCCCTTTATTATTATATAGTGCCCATCTTTGTCTTTTAATATTTTTTTCATTTTAAAGTCTATTTTGTCAGATATAAGTATTGCAACTCCAGCTTTTTTTTTGCTTCCATTTGCATGAAATATGTTACTCCAACCCTTCACTTTCAGCCTGTGTGTGTCTTTTGATCTGAAATGAGTCTCTTGTATACAGCATATACAAGGGTCTTGTTTCCTTATCCACTCAGCCACCCTATGTCTCTTGATTGGAGCGTTTAATCCATTTACATTTAAAGTGATTACTGATAGGTACATAGTTATTGCCATTTTTAGATTTGTAGTAAATTGTTTTCATCTTTCTTCTATTTACAGAAGTCCTTTTAGTATTTCTTGCAATGCTGGCTTGGTTGTCATAAATTCTTTCAGTTTGTTCTTTTCTGGGAAGCTCTTTATCTCTCCATCAACTTTAAATGATAGCCTTGCTGGATAAAGCAATCTAGGTTGTAGGCCTTTGTGTTCCATCACTTTGAGTATCTCCTGCCACTCCCTCCTTGCCTTCAATGTTTCTGTAGAAAAGTCATTTGATAGTCTTATGGGAGTTCCCTTGTATGTAACCTTCTGCCTTTCTCTTGCTGCTTTCAAGATTCTCTCTTTGTCTTTAAGCTTTGCCATTTTAACTATAATGTGTCTTGGTGTGGGCCTGTTTGGGTTTATCCTGGTTGGAACTCTCTGCACTTCCTGGGCTTGTATGTTGGTTTCCTTCATCAGGTTAGGGAAGTTTTCGGACATTATTACCTCAAATATGTTCTCAATCCCTTGCTTCTTCTCTTCGCCTTCTGGTATTCCTATGATGCGCATGTTGTTGCGCTTGATGTTATCCCAGAGGTCTCTTAACCCATCTTCATTGTTTTTTATTCTTTTTTCTTTCTGTTGTTCAGTTTGAGTGATCTCTGCTAACTTGTCTTCTAAGTCGCTGATTCGATCCTCTGCTTCATCTAACCTGCTGGTCATTCCTTCAAGTGAGTTTTTAATTTCGGTAATTGTGTTTTTTAGTTCTAGCTGGTTGTTCGTTAAGATTTCTACATCCTTTTTTAGCTCTAACTGGTTGTTCTTTATGATTTCTATATCCTTCTTTATGTCTTCTCTAAGCTCCTTAAACATTCTTATCACCAGTGTTCTGAACTCTGTCTCTGACATGTTGGTTACCTCTGCTTCATTTGGTTCCAGTTGTGGAGGTTTCTTCTGTTCTTTTATTTGGGACATGTTTCTTTGTCTCCCCATTCTGACTGACTCTCTGTGTTTGCTTTGATGTATTAGGAAGATCCCCTAGAGCTCTTAGTTCTTGCTGGGTTATCTTATGTAGTATGTGTCTTTTATATTTGACTT
This sequence comes from Rhinolophus hipposideros, assembly GCF_964194185.1. Lineage (NCBI taxonomy): Eukaryota > Metazoa > Chordata > Mammalia > Chiroptera > Rhinolophidae > Rhinolophus > Rhinolophus hipposideros. Next base: position 39,671,851 of record NC_138049.1, read on the forward strand.
GGACTACTTCGTTCTTCTCTGCATGTGCTCCACAGGAGGCTCGTGTGTTTAGTATATCGTCCTGTTCAAGAAGAACTTTGATTGCTTTTTGCTTGTGAGTAGGTGGGCTTAACTCCCAGGCCGTCTAGTTGTGAAACTTGGCTCTGCTCACCACAGGGTGTTCTGCTGGGTGAGGGTTGGCCACTTAAATGAGGTTTGGCCTCTATGGGCTCTTGTGCCTTCAGAGAATTCCCTCTGGGTGTGTGACTTGTAGGTCAAACTCGGTAGTACTCTGGTTTGGTCCAGAGTTGGCTTCTGGAAAATGTTGAATCTTGTGCCTCTTAAGCTGGGCCCTGGTAGGGCAGTTTCAGCACAAATCAAGTTACCAAGTACAACAACAACAACAACAATAAAGAAAACAAATCAAGTACATTCACATGTAAAATACAACCAACAATCCCCCCTCAACATAGGCAAAGATATCAAAGCAATAATGACAGAACAAAGCAAATCACTACAAGCAGAAAAAAAAAAAAAAAAAAAAAGGAAGTACCAAGCAAAGCAAAACAGAAAGCAGAACCAGTCTTGGCTTAAGCCCACCAGGTAATCTCCAGGTTGTCCTCTGCTGTGCCAAAGAGTTCCCTGCCTATTGCGCAGGCAGCGCTGGTCACCTGGTGCCCAGAGTGAATTTGGGAGTGTAGATTTAAATGCGAGGGGCTGAGGGGTCTGGATGACAGTTTTCAGAGAGACCATGCAGTTTCTGTCCTTTCCTGCACAAATGCACGCTGAGAGTAGCTCCACCAGCCCTGTGGTCAGTATTCCTGAGTCTTAGGGCCCTCCTTCCATGGGTGACTTGTAGGTCAAACCCGGTAGTACTCTGGTTTGGTCCAGAGTTGGCTTCTGGATATGTTGAATCTTGTGCCTCTTAATCTGGGCCCTGGTAGGGCAGTTTCAGCACAAATAAAGTTACCAAGTACAACAACAACAACAACAACAACAACAACAAGGAAAACAAATCAAGTACATTCACATGTAAAATACAACCGACAATCCCCACTCAACATAGGCAAAGATATCAAAGAAATAAAGACAGAACAGAGCAAATCACAACAAGCAAAGAAAAGAAAAAAAAAAGAAGAGAAAGAAAGAAAAAAAAGAAAAAGAAAAGAAAGGAAAAAAGAGAACAAAGCAAAACAACACAAAACAAAACAAAAACAAAAGCAAAAAAACAAAAAAGCAAAACAAAACAAACAAACAAACAAACAAACAAACAAACAAAAATCACCAAGCAAAGCAAAACAGAAAGCAGCACCAGTCTTGGCTTAAGCCCACCAGGTAATCTCCGGGTTGTCCTCCGCTGTGCCAAAGAGTTCCCTGCCTAGTGCACAGGCAGCGCTAGTCACCTGGTGCCCAGAGTGAATTTGGGAGTGTAGATTTAAATGCGAGGGGCTGAGGGATCTGGATGACAGTTTTCAGAGAGACCATGCAGTTTCTGTTCTTTCCTGCACAAATGCACACTGAGAGTAGCTCCACCAGCCCTGTGCCCAGTACTCCTGAGTCTTAGGGCCCTCCTTCCGTGGGTGACTTGTAGGTCAAACCCGGTAGTACTCTGGTTTGGTCCAGAGTTGGCTTCTGGATATGTTGAATCTTGTGCCTCTTAAGCTGGGCCCTGGTAGGGCAGTTTCAGCACAAATAAAGTTAGCAAGTACAACAACAACAACAACAACAACAAAGAAAACAAATCAAGTACATTCACAAATAAAATACAACCGACAATCCCCACTCAACATAGGCAAACATATCAAAGAAATAAAGACAGAACAAAGCAAATCACAACAAGCAGAAAAAAGAAAAAAAAAGAAGAGAAAGAAAGAAAAAAAAATAAAAAAATAAAAAAAAATAAAAAAATAAAAAATAAAAAATAAAAAATAAAAAAAAAATAAAGACCACCAAGCAAAGCAAAACAGAAAGCAGCACCAGTCTTGGCTTAAGCCCACCAGGTGATCTCCAGGTTGTCCTCCTCTGTGCCAAAGAGTTCCCTGCCTAGTGCGCAGGCATCGCTAGTCACCTGGTGCCCAGAGTGAATTTGGGAGTGTAGATTTAAATGCGAGGGGCTGAGGGGTCTGGATGACAGTTTTCAGAGAGACCATGCAGTTTCTGTCCTTTCCTGCACAAATGCACGCTGAGAGTAGCTCCAACAGCCCTGTGCCCAGTACTCCTGAGTCTTAGGGCCCTCCTTCCAAGGATGAGTGGGAGGGGGCGGGCGGGAGATCTCTAAGCTGCTGAAAGCCAGGAGCTGCGACTGCCGCTTACTGCTGAACTCAGGGATTGCTTCCGCGGTTGCCCTTGCCCCGCCGCAGGCCAGCCAGAAAGGGTGGGGCCTGGGGATGGAGGGGTCTCCTCCCTCCCAGGCCAGCCACTCACACTCCTCCCGCAGGCCTGAAAAGGTGGTGGCTGGGGGTGTGGGAGTCTCCTCTCTCCTCGTCCAGCGAAAATCCCCTCCTCCCAGCCTCTTCCGAAGGTCAGAGCCGGCTGCCAATCTTCCCAGCGCCTGAGCGCAGACGCCCCTCTGTAATCTGACACTGTTTCTCAGTTAGGGGTAGTTTAAGTCTCTGGAAGGGCGGGGGGAGGATTCGAAAAGCGCGGTGAGGGGCCCAGGTGTGGCGTCTCAGTTCTTTGTCTGCCCTAGGGCCCACGAGCTGCCCGCCCCGGCGGGAGCAATCAACTGTGGGACGCAGGGAAAGAGCTCACCTCCTGGACCCTACGCTCTCCGCCACACCCTGGGCTCCCGTGGGACTCTAGAGCCCCGGGTGCTGCCCTCCACTTTTTCTGTGGGCACACTCCTCCCCCTCCCGCTCGCCCACCTAGTGCACCTCAAAGCAAACCTTCCACGAGCCTCCGTCCGACCTGGGAGCCGCGCAGCGCAGCCGTTGCTGCACGGCCTGTGCTCTGCTTCCAGGAGTCTGCGCTCCGTAGTCCCGGCGCCGCCGGCCTCGGCTCCGCGTGGGTGGGGGTGGGAGGGCGCGCTTCCACTTCGCTGTCCCGCCTCCTCCCCTGCTTGTAATCCGCGCACACCTTCAGGCAAATTCCTCCACGAGTCTCCCGCTGTTCTGCGTGTTCTATATCTCCCTGTGTCTTTAGAGCTGCAGTTTACTGCCGCAGCCGCCGCCGCCGGCTTGATTCCACCGCGCGACCGCGCGTTTCCTCTCCGCTCCCTTCTTTCTTCCCCTGCTCGCCCAATTTGCGCAGCTTCAAGTAATCCTTACACGAGTCTCTTAGGAGTCTCTTAGCTGTTCTGCGTGATGAGCGAAGAGTTGTTTGATGGGTTATATGTCCCGTTTGTAATAAAATCCGGAGGAGAACTCAGAAAATGTGCCCCGCTGCCGCCATTCCTATGACGTCACTCTGATGAATGATTTTGTTTACATTTATTATTGACTGGAGAAGTGAAGTGTGTATACTCGTTAAAAAAGTCAGCTATTTAAAAATGTTATCTGAATATAGGAAGTAGTTTTATCAGCCATATTGAAAACTATTTAGGAGGAAGGTTTGATGTCTTTGCTTATGTAACACTTGATTCCAATCAGTATATGGTTTTCCTCCTGAATTTATGTCTTTTCAGAAGTTCTTATGTTATCCACTTTGTGGGAACTATTCGTTTGTTTTTTACCTTCTCTGTTCTTTGGTAAATGTCCTGAGTCTTCTATATTATAATCTTTGTTTTTCATTGTTGGATTTGCTTCATGTAAAGGACTCAGGAAGATAACCTTAATAGAAGGTTACTGAATGTTGAAAATGGCCTTGCATTAGAACAGAACTAATAGGTTGATATTTATAATATAATCTAGATTTAAAACATGCTATGCATTTCGAGTATTTCATGGCAGTCTTACGTGGATGTGTTTTATATACTTTGGTCTTGATTATATAAATCTTTTTGTCGTCTACTAGCCATAGATCTATAAAGTGTTTATTTTTTATCATTTTTAAATTAAATCTATTTTATATTATAAATATTATAGAATAACCTGAAAAGTGTTCATCTCCTTTGTACTATAACCTCCAGCTGAAAATTACTGTGGCATAGAATTATATTAATTTCTAAATAATACATATGAAATTTGGACCAATGTTACCAAATGTAATTTGAGTTTGTTCTATAGAATAGTTATCTGCCTTTAACTGTTATTATCATTTGACAGTGATAAGAGCGTCACTGCATGGGGATTGTTCTGGTTCCTTTGGCAAAGGGAGTTAGTTAAGGTGGGTATGGTGGGATGGAAAGTTTTGGGTTAGGGAAGATTTTAGATCGGAGAATTTTTGGAATTCTGAAGAGTTTTGTTGCTCAGTTGGTGATGGGGAAAAGGAATAATGTCAGTAATTCCTGCTTGAATTTTCCTATGGGGTCTGGAGTGCAGGCCCTCAGACTTACTTAGGAGCGAGGAGGGAACATTCCTCTGGAGTCTCAGAGCACAGTTTGCTGCTGGGCCAGTAGGTGCCCACGTGGAGGTGAGCAGGTCCAAGAGTATGATTGTACCAGGCTTCCATTTACTTGCTACCAGCTTCCAAAATTTGCTGTTTGCAAATAATAAGATTATGCTTATGCTATATAATTCAAATATTTAATCTGTAATAGTAAATTTTGAGTTCATAGTGACCTTAATAACTATTTCTCTTTGGATACAAGACAGTTACAGTTGAATATAGGTGTATCTCTATATACTAAATGTAAATTCAATTTTGGGAGTATAGATCAAAGTACATGGAATAGTTTTTGCATGAAGTCTGTGGCACGTGACTTTAAGTAAACAGCACATCTGTGAAGCATCAGACCTTAAACAGACGGAATGGTACTGTCTGGTTTGACCCCCCTCTTTTCCACCTCACTCTCTGTTCTTTGTATTGTTTGGTTCTACCTGATGTTCCCAGTGATGCTCTTTGGACACTACTGAATCCTCAAAGTCTCCTGTGAATCATCTGAAAAATACCTTGCATTCCTTTTAATTTTAATGTGTTTTATTTTAATTCTTTAAGAATCAATGCATGAATATAGAGTACATGAATACATGATTATTTAAGAGTCAATACATGAGTATTGCATGCATAATATAAATGCTCTATGAATGGCATGTATCCAGTTTTATAAGTAACCATTATATAAATAAAGGTACCCTTCCTTTCTTTCCGCTCTAACCTGCAGCTTTTAGAGGCTCGTTCATTTTTGATTTAATAAATACTTATTGAATACTTACTGTGTTTCAAGAAATGCAGAATTGGAAAGAGATCAAAATGGAGGAGAGGATTACATAAGAATCTCAACAGGGATGGGCCTCTTGTACAGAACAGTGTTCTAAAATTGCCATTGAGTGATTTGCTTTTAGCTGTGGTATTTTGAGATTTAAAATAATGCTAATTGAGGGTGTGAGATTTTTATATTTAACAAGAAGTTGAGACACTAATGTAACCTTAGCAGCATCACTTTTTAGCTGTGGTAATTTGTACATGAGGTGTCAAATTCTGCCTGGTGGGAAATAGATCTGTGACATGAGGCTAGATGCACCTGCAAGATCACTAAATCGTGACATAAGCCGCACCAGCAGATCCCCAGTTTCTTCTTAGGTTTCCTTTGCGGAGACCTGGAGTCCGCGTGAATAGCTGCTGTTGCCACAGAAATTAGTTTGAGAGGGAGTTAGTTGTTTTTGAAATATGCAGCACTTGTGTAAGCCATAACCTAGATGTGGTGCCAGAGCTGAGTGATTAAGGGAGAAGCAGGAGAAAACTGGGAGTCTAAGACCCTGAGACAGAAAAAGAACTTAATCTTTGCCTGGGCTTGGCTTTGTAACCTTCCGCGGGCTGTCTTCCTGTCCTGTGTCACATGGCACTGCAGGCAGGCTGGCTCACAGGCAGTTTCTCTTTTAAAATCTGAGTCCTTAAGTGTAGCTCAGGACAGTCTGTCTGGGCTAATTTTGATGTATATTTATATATTTTACTTTAAAAAGGTATAGATAGAGTTAAATAATTAAAAAAAAATAATTCCCAACTGGTAATTTGTATTAGAGATAATTTTCTTATCTAATTAACCTCATTTATTTCAAATAGGAGGGACTGATAAAAATGGACTTAAGTCATATCTTCGGTAGTTCGTTGTTTTTACTAAAAATAATAGCGCTGTTAAATAATACAAATTTTGAGGTCATCCTGCAAATATGTATCAGAAAGGAAAAAAATCAGAAAAGTTACCATTGGGTGCATTGTCCTTTATCTTACAAAGAAAGTAAGGCCTTTTAAGTGAGGACTTGTTCAATCATTCATTTATCCACATAGCTAATGCTTATTGAGTGTCTATTATGTGTCTATTGTGCTAGAGGTTAGAATCAAACAGAATTTCCCCTGTTCATTGTATACATACAGTTTAGTAGAGAAGGCAGACTTCCGGTCTGCCTTATGCTAAAGCATGATGAACGGTGTGATAGGGGAAGTACGAAGTACTGGGGGAGGGGGGTGCATACCTAATGCACTGGATTAGGGGAGGGACACCTGGCAGAAGTGATGGTTTTTAAGCTGAGGCCCCAAAAGGTGAGTAGGAACTAGCAGAGCATCGCGGGTGGGGCAGGAGAGCAGCCTAGGCTGAGGACAGCGTGCTCAAAGACAGAGGTGAAAGAACATTCTGAGGTTGCCTCAGAGAGTAAACGATGCCAGGAGACCAGATGAGTTGCAAGTAGGAGCTGATGGTGACTTGTTCATAAAAAGAGACAGAGGGAAAGGAGAAAATGGTATCATTCAGGAGATATTTAGGAGATGAAAATCATACATTCATTCTTTTTGAACAGTTTTATTTAGATGGAATTCACATACCACACAATTCACCCATTTGAACTGTACAATTCAGTGGCTTTTAGTGTAGTCACATAGTTGTATATGTATTACCAGTGTCAGTTTTTGGACATTTTCATTACCCCGGAAAGAAACCCCACTCCCCTTAGCCATCATCCTCCAACTCCCCTTTACCCCAAATTCTAGGCAACCACTAATTCTTGAGGATGTCATAAAAATTTCCCAAGGCTTTCTCTTTTCTTTGCTTGTATATTTTACTACAGTGATTAGATTTTATTAGCATACTTTGCCAAATTGTTTCTTTAAAACACTTCATCTTAATGTAAAATATCCTTTTGTTCTTACTCTTCATCCTTTTTTTAATAGAAAATTTCAAACATATACCAAAGTGGAAATAAACTAAAATGGTGAACACACATGTAGTCAACATCAGATTTATACAATTACAAATTATAATACACGACAATCTCATTTCAGTTATTCTCTGCTTACCCCCCACACCTTGGTAATATTTTTAAGTAAATTAAGAGTTCCCTCTTAACTTTTTAATAATAATAATAATATTTATTGAACATTTACTATGTACAAGGCACTGTGATAAGAGGTATACAGATTGTTACAGTAAATTTAAAAACTAGATGTTAGGTACAATTTTATACCCACTTTATAGGTAAAGTAAGTGATATTTAGACCATTCTCTAACCAGTTATCTTTGTTTTATTTTATTAGTGGTCAGTTTATTGGTGAATAATATTGTTTTTGCAACTTCATAACTTTGGAACTTTCAGGACTCTGATAATGCATATTCCAGTAACATGACTTCTAGACATTACAATGGATTCACTGGTCAGTTGGCTTTAATTTAATAAAAATATGCCATAAATTTTTGCAGTATGAGGTCTTATACTTTATACTTGATTTAAAACTTTTTTTTAAATTTTAGAAATCCTTCTGAGGTAAAATATAATCTTTTTACTGGTGGAAAATTAAGACTCAGAGGACACTAGTAATATATCCAGGATTACAGCTTTTCAAGCGTTGGAACTGAGATTCTTCAACTCTAACTCTAAAACCCTGTTTGTTTGTATGTTTGTTAGATATCTGTACTTGGAAGGGATAAACTAGAGGGAAAGAAGCCCTGAGAGGTGTAGTGTAGGATAGGTTAGGTAATACTACACTGAGAAATAGGAGACTAGGATTCTATTTTGAGATCTGTACTTGGTCAAGTAATTTAACCTTTATGGACTTTAGTTCTTCATTTGCATATGGGAGTAGGTCAGAGGTTATGTACAGAACACTCTTTTGCTTGTGAAATGAAATAATTTCAAGGCAGTGTTCAAAACAGTTATAATTTCCTTTTTTTTTTTTTTGCCAACCAAACAACCCTTTTCCTTTGCCCTGCATCTCTGCTTAAATTTTCTTGTTAATTTACATTATTGCTTCAAATGAAATATTTGAATTTTAAATGATTTAATATGGCATATAATGGCATTAACAGCTCTAGTAATTTTGCAGAAATTAAAATTGTTGGAGCTATATTTTGTTTTTTAATAGACCTCATTCTTACCTTCAGTGTTATTCATTTATCCATCCATCCATCCATTCATCCATCCACCTATTCATTCATTCATTTATTCATTCATTCATTCATTTTTTTCTACCGTTTTGCTTCCTGTCCTAGTAGGATGTGAATACCTGAACCCGACCATGCGGAACTGAATTGAGTCCATTTTAGAGACCTATGATGAACGCATATACTTCTGACCTGGAAAGGCTCTTTCGTCACACAGCCTTGGGTTCAGGGAAGACTCTCCATCTCCCCAGACTTGCAGATAGATAGAGGACCAAATAATTTTTTGTCTGTTCTATCACAAAGTAGTAATTTTGTTTCTGAGAAAATTTGCAGTTTCAAAAATCACGTCCCATAATTTAAGAGATTAAGTTATAGTTTGATTTGTAAAAAATTTTATAGAAATGTGGCTCTTTGCAAGTAAACTGCCTGCCTGATGCGACTTACATTGAAACTAGTGGAAGACATCCAGAAAATGGTAGTTTGATTAAATTTTAAAAGGCACTGAAGAAAAAAATACTTACGTTTTTGTGTTTTAAAAAAAAAAATCTGTTTTTACTGACCAGCTTTTCAAATGGCTTTTGCTTTGAATTGTTGACCTCTTTAAACTGTACCTTAGATTGTCCTTTAACTAAATTGCCAACAAGCCAACAATCTGGCTGGAGATCAGACATACCCCTTTAAAAAAACATACAGGGTTTTATCTTGTTTTACATAAGCTTAGAGAAAGAAGTTTCTTTGTTGTGAATGGTTGCTAAGAGAATGGACAAAAAAGACTTGAGAACTGCCTAGTTTGTAAATACTAGACTTATGTAATTATTTTAAACAAGTAATTTTATAACTTTTCACTCATTTTTTGTTTTAATAGGATTTAAGGTGGCTTCACAAAATACAACTGAGAAAAAATATAAAATAGAAAACAGTGTGATAGATAATAATGATTAGACAATAACAAAATGAGAACTAAGATTTGCATAGAATCATGTACTATTGCTATCTGTATAATTGCTAAAAGAATAAGCCATACATTTGGCTGTAGGGAAACAGAAGTTTCTCACTATCCTTAAAATACAAGGAATAAAAGCAAGCAGTTCAGGAAAGCATGCTTTTCGTGGTATTGATACCTGACATACAGTTTTCCTAATGTTCTTGACAGTTATTTTTGAATGATTATTCTCTTTTTGTAATCATTCTCAGACTCAGTGCAGATACCGTAATGCCAAAATAGGGCTTAATGTTTTAGGTTTGTCTTTTGTAAACATTTTGCTTGATTAAAAAATTATTTGGAATATTCTAGTCTAGAATTTTCACTTACTGTGTTGTTATGTTTTGATGTATTTAAAAAATCCTACGGTATACTTTTTCTGCCTTTCTCAAACTTTTTTTCCATCTCTTGCCTTCTTTTGATTGACTCTTTATGCCATTTTTCTAGTCTGTTAGAGTTATATACGTACTCTACCTATCTTTTTAAAATATAGCCTTATTGGGATATAATTTACATACCATACCATTCACCCATTTACAGTATACAGTTTAATATATTCTCAGAATCATATAACTATTACCACAATCCAGTTTTAGAACATTTTTAGCCTCCACCCCAAATAAATCTGTTAGCTGTCTGTCATTCCCCATCTTCCCAGCCCTAAGTAACTATTAATCTTTCCGTGTCTTTAGATTGCTTTGATCTGGACATTTCATATAGATGGAATCATGTAATATTTGGTCCTTAGTGAATGGTTTTCACTTACATGTTTTCAAGATTTATTCATGGTGTAGCATGTATTAGTACTTCATTTTATTTTATCCCCATATATTATTCCATTGTTTGGATGATACTACATTTTTTAGAATACATTTTATTTATTCATCAATTGATGGACATTTGGGTTGTTTTGACTTTTGATTATTAAGAATAATGCCTCTGTGTATATATTTTTATTTTTCTTGGGTTTATACTTAGGAGTGGAATTGCTGGGTCATATGATATCTCTATGTTTAACCTTTTTGAGGAACTGCCACTGTTTCCTAAGCAGCGACACCATACCCCCCAGCATTGTATGAAATTTAGTTTCTCCACATACCAATACATATTATCTGTCATTTTGATGATAGCCATCCGAATGGGTATGAAATGGTATCTCATTGTGGTTTTAATTTGCATTTCCCCATGAGTAAATGATGTCAAGCATCTTTTCATATGCTTTAATAAGGCCATTTTTATATCTTCTTTGGAGAAATGTCTATTCAATTTCTGCACCCATTTTTAAATTGCATCATTTATGTTTTTATTATTGAGTTGTTAAGGGTTCTTTATATAATGTAGATACAAGTGTCTTTAGATAAGATTTGCAAATGTTTTCTCCCATTTTGTGGGTTGTCTTTTTACTTTCTTGATGGTCTCATTTGTAGCAAAAATTTTTAAAATTTTGATGATGTCCAATTTATTTTTATTTTCTCTTGTTGCTTGGGCTTTTGGTGTTATAGCTGAAAAACCACTGCCTGACATGAAGATTTACACCTATGATTTCTTCTAAGAGTTTTGTATTTGTAGGCTTGTGATTTAATTTTTAGTTAATATTTGTGGATGGTATAAGGTAGGGATCCAATTTTATTCTTTTGCTGGCGGTAGTGTAGCTGTACCAGCTCTACCTATTCTTTTAGTTGTTGATGTATAAATTATAATATGCATCCCTAATGTGACTATCTATAATAGTGGTTAGAATCTTTTTCCTCCTTTCACAAATATAAGGACCTTTAAACATTGGAATGCTGATCCGCCTCTGTTTTGAGTTATAGTCATAGTTGACAAATATTATGATTTTGTACTTTTTTAACCTACAAATTAGATATTGTTTTATTGTTTTATGCAATCCTTGTCCTCATGGGATTTTTTTTAGAGTTAATCATAAATTTACTTTTAAAGAAATTTGTTCCTTTTACAATTCAGGGCTTATTTTTCTTCTTCCCGAAAGAAACTAAGGGAATTTTAGTAGTTCTTTTTATGAGTCTGTTGGTAATAAGCTCTGTTTTTATTTAGCTGAAAATATGTTTTGTCTCGAGTTTTGAAAAATAGTGTACTTTTCCAAACAGTACTTGGGTACCAATTATTTACTTTTAACCTTTTGAAGCTACTATTTCACTGTGTTCTGGATTTCATTATTGGTGATGAGAAGTTAGCTATCATTCTGAGAGTTCTTTTATGAGTAGTCTGTCTTTTCTCTGGCTCACTTCTCATTGTTTGGCTGGCATTTTGTAGTTTCCTTATGATAAACTTTAGTCCTGCCTACAGCTGTGTGTGTAATAGTGAAACTGTAAACGCCAAAGGGAAGGACTATATTCATATTTTTATTGCAAATAATATGTTTGCATTGTCGCACAGTGCCTTGGGCATAATACATTCCTAGGAGATTGTTTAGTTGATCTATTGTTGAGATTCTGTATATAGCACTTTCCCTACCAGACTGTAGTTTAGATTATTTAAAAATATTTAAAAATATGTAGTTTAGATTATTTGAAAATATGATAAATACTTAGAAATGTTCATGTTTTTTTGAAGGATGGGGTTACATGTAGCATTAAAAATGTTTTTTCTCATGATATGACATGATTGTGGCATTAGCAGCAAAGAGAAAAAGTATCATTGTGTTGTATAAAACTGAAATGTTGACTTTGAATTACAGTTAACACTTTTGTTTAAAAATGTAAAATATAATATTTAATATTGACTGATACGCATATTAAGCTGTTAATTTAAAATCAGAATATTTTGATACAGGCTTGTATAGCTTCCTGATTACTTTTTTTTTAACTGTAAAGACTCATTCTTTGTTGTTATAATATATGTTTGGAGAGTGTGGTCTTTTTAAATTTAATTATTTTTTACTTTAATAAGGATAGAGCAGAGAGAGACTATCCCCATATATAAGAGAAGATAGAATCAATGTATTCATCCATTACCGGATAAGAAGAACATGACAGTAAAACAGAACGTTGGAATTTTGTTCAGAATTGAGAGTATATTATCTTAAATATAATTGACTTGCATTATGAGGTCACAGCAGTGCCCTTATATTATTCCCTTATAAGCTGAAATCTGTCTGAAACCATTAGCTCTTCTGTGCTCTCTGTGAATGCTGTAAACCCTGTCTTTGGTTTTTAAGAGAACTACCCTCTGCTGGTTTCAGATTTCATTGTTTTACCTTAGATGTGGGCTAGATGCCATTGTAATAATTTGCATTTGGGATTTGTGGCTATAGTTAAATAGTATAATAAAACACATTAGGAATCGCATTGCATATACCTCTAATTGACTGTTTCATTAGGGCGAAGTGACATTTTTAAAGTGTTAAAATTGTTAAAAATAGTATTTCCTGGATTAGTATCTAAAATCTGATAGTCTTTTTTTCAGATATTCATACTGTCCAATATTTAATTCCTTGTTCATTAGTTCATGTGTGTGCATGTGTATGTATGTGCATATGTATGTGAATAGACTAAGCTTTAATCCTTAGTTTTTACAGTAATGAATTCTGAGTGTCACAGGAAATCAAGTTTTACACTAGAACTCAGCTATCGGTGATGGTTGAACTTGGGGTATTTAAGCTTTAGTGAATAGAACCATTTATTAAAAAGTGTTATTTCCTGACCCTTCTCTTATTTGGATTGAATCACAATCTCTTGGAGTAGGGCTCCACATCCCAGGTAACTTCTTTTGTATGCTAAAGTTTGAGAACTTCAGATAAGTGACTTTTAGAAGTAAATTCTACCCTCTGTGTAATATTCTATGAACAACATATATCAGTTGTTTTCAGATTTGTGGGAGTAGATACTACTAGTCTGTTATGGAATTGGTTTTTATCACTAATTGCTGATTTTCTATGCTGTTGGGAAATACTGAGCTAGCAAAGGTAGACAAGAAAGTAGCACATTATCAGATATAAGTAGCAGCCAAGACAAGTGATCTCTGCTCTCAGAGGTTTCAGCTGTGACAATGGAAAGTGAGACAGTCACCTGATTCATTATTCATACTTTAGTAACAGTGTTCTTTGAGATATTTCAAACTCTTCGAGGTCACAAAAACAAAACATCTTTGCAGAAGTTTGACCAAATACTGAAGTTATGCTCCTTGAAAATAAAACAAGACATGTATAAAGTAAAATGTGAAAGCATCTTTCTCCTTTTCTTCCGTTTCTACTATGTAGGGGTTACCTTTGTTTATTAAGATTTGAGTGTATTCTTTGAGATTGTTTCTCTGCTCATGAATATATGTCTTTACATATACTCACTTTTATGTTAGCATATTTTCAATATTCATATATGTGCAAACAGATTGCACCTCTTCTTTCAAACAAAGACTATAACAATTTGTGTTCCCATCATAGAAGGATATTATAGCCTTTAATAATTTTATGACTCTGATAAGGACTGCACTTTACTATCAGTGAGTTTGGACATTTTTTTTTTAAAACATCTTCTTTATTTTGCATTTCTTGTTTGGTAATTTGCTTGTTGATATCCTTTCCCTATTTTTAAATTAGGTTGTTTTTTATTTTTAGTTTTGAAGTCTTTGTATCGTATAGACATTTAGCCTTTTGTCTGTTACATTGAAAATAACATTTTCTTTTAGATTTTTCAATGTGTAATTATAACTAACATTTGCTTTGTGCCAGGACTTCTATTGAGTCATTTATGTGTAATATTTCATTTAATCCTCACTGTTGTCATCTCGACTTTGTGGATGCGGAGACTATGATGCAAGGAGGTTAAATGACTTGTTTGAACACATCTGACTGCTGAACAGGAGAGTCACGATGTGCATCTAAAAAGACTGATTTAGAAAACTACACCTCACCTTTACACTATGTCTTTACTTACAGTTTTTTCTAATGTAAAAAACTGAGAATTTCAAATTTGATAATGAATCTCATTTTTGTTTTAAAAAATTAAAGATATTTTTAAGAGGCTGTGATGACTTTAATACAAATATTCCTTTAGGAATACTAAGAAACATTTATCTAGTTAATAGATATAATACCATAATATAGTAACACAAGTAATCCTTTGGGGGATTATAACACAAAGACTTTGGGGGACATTTGTTCTGTTTCTATTTAGAATTGACCTGAAGGAGTATATTCCCTTCTGTTTTCTTCTTGTACTGATTTCATACTAGCCCGTTAATCTTCCTGTTGCCAATCATTTTGCCTTAATCCATCCTCATCAGTGCTACTGGAATAATCATCGTAAGTGCAGTTTTGATCCTGTCACTCTCTCCTTTGTTTGGAAACTTTCAGTGATACCACATTTCTTGCTGAATGAAGGCCAGGCTCTTTCTTTAGCAGGGTCTTTGAAGGCTTGTACAGCTCTGCCCCATTTTTACCTTTTAAGAATTATTCTTGATACTTCATACTGCAGATAAATGATATAATTTGTTTTCCTTGTTTTGGAACCATATTTTCTGGCTTTAAACTTAGATCAATTAGTGTTCTTAATCAACAGAAGAAGCTGGCTGGCTGATTGAACAGATGAGCAATTTATTTAAGCGTGTTTGGTACCTCCCAGAACTTTGGGGCAGGGCTGGAGAACCAGGCTTAAGGTTATGCTTGCGGGTAACATGCCTCACATCACCCCTGAGAACTGTCACTCCCCGGGCCGGACCACGTGCTGGAGGAACCCACTAGTGCTGCCTCACTGCTGCCACCTCTGGCCGGAACGTGATTTGGCCACCCCTGCTGCTGCCATTGTGGAATGCTGACACCTCTGCCAGCCAAAAATGTCCCATTTCCTCATGGGACTCACTTCCAAACTGGTATCTTTGTGCAGGTGCTTCAGAATGTCTGCATCTTAGTGGCAGGGTATATGTTGGTAATTTGAGGTCTGAAATTTATTTTGGGAGGTTGGACTTACAATGTGGGAATTTTCCTGAGTATGAAAAGGTTTCTGCTGAAGTTGATGAGAAGCTTGAATATAATAAGTATCCACTATAATACTTCTGCTTGTATTCCTCCATCTGTAATATTTTTTCCCTCTTCATCTCCAGATGAATAAATTCTTTGCAAAGTCCTGCTGGAATTCCATGTTTTGAATTGGTCCGTCTGTTTTTTTTTTCTCATCTGAATTTTCTTATGACCTTCTCAATGTTTCTTTTCCCATTGCTTTATTTCTTTAAAACAATATAAAAGCCCAGTAGTAATATTTAAATGTATACTAGTATTAGCCAAACAGTATAGAAAGATAGTGTATAATCTATGAAAGTTGCTTTTCACCACTCCCCTCCTCTCCTCCCACACTTGAAATTGCTATCCCCTTTCTAGATAACCTCTGGTAAAAATTATAATCTTTGCTTTTTAATTTGGCACATTTGATAATAATTTGGCCCTTGATGGTAGTACACTAATTGAGTACAGAGTCCCTTATTTATCCTTTGGGCTCGCATAGAGCCTGCTAAAACTTGTTCCTGTGTGTAGAATAATATTATGTGAAGACCTGACTTAAGGCAATAGCTGTGGAGTCATTTTGGAAGTGGAAACTTCCAACTTGGGGATATAGTGAACGGTCAGAGAAAAGTTGGAATCAGAGTATACTCCAAAAATAATTCTAGCTTGGGAAATAAACCATTGATGATGCCATTAGGAAAACTGGGAACATAAGAACTATTCTGTATCTGCAGATATATTGCTAGAACCTTTTCAGATTATTTTCCAATATTTCAGGAGCTCCTTTATCCATATTTCGGATTTGAATAGAGTTTTGGGAAGGTGCTAAAATGTTCAGTTTTTGGCATAGATTTTCCACAGTTTAGGAAAGACACTGAAAAATACCATTTTCTGATAGAGCTGTGTCTGAGTGTTTAATGCTGGATTATGAGTAACACCTCTCAGTGCGGATGTATTTTTGTTTTAAAGGCACAGCACTTAAACAGGGTGAATTCAAACCTGTTTCCAGTTATTTTTCTTCTCTCAGTAGATAGTAAATGGGCATGTATTTTGTCATGTATACATTTTCAGAAAATAATGTTTAAAAGTTTGATCTGTTTCAGGTAAAAGAATAATAGTAATAATAACAACTCCCTCATTTTCATAAAGTGCCTCTGAAAAACTTGTACTGGCAAACCGTATTCAAATTTTTGTTTTGGCATTTTGCCTCATTTTTTCCCGTTAATTACAACTAATATGACATCTTTTCTCTTTCCAGATCATTCAACTTCAAGTGGCACATTATCTTTTAAGCCTAGTCGGTCATTGGTTACTCTCCCTACTGCCCATGTCATGCCGTCTAACTCCAGCGCCTCAGTTTCCAAACACAGAGAATCATTGACATCAGATGGCTCAAAATGGAGTGCAAGCCTCCTGCAAACATTGGGAAACCGCAGTAGGGGGGAGCAGGACTCTTCATTAGACATGAAGGACTTCCGGCCCCTCCGGAAATGGTCATCTTTATCCAAACTCACTGCCACGGATAACTGCGGCACGGGTGGCATTGCTCCCACTGAAGAGTCAAGGAGTGGTTTGGAAAAGACAGGGATAGGCAAGACTTTACCATCACAATTAAGGACAATTGGCCCTAGCTGCTTACATGATAGTATGGAGATGCTTAAGCTAGAGGACAAGGAAATAAATAAAAAACGATCATCAACCCTGGACTGCAAGTATAAATTTGAGAGCTGTAGCAAAGAGGACTGTAGAGCTTCTTCCTCCACTCTTAGGAGGCAGACCTTAGACATGACATACAGTGCCTTACCTGAAAGCAAGCCCAACATGACAAGCTCAGAGGCTTTTGAACCTCTGAAATATTTAATGATTGGTCAACAGGCAGTAGGCTCAGTTCCCATTCAGCCTTCTGTGAGGACGCAGATGTGGCTTACAGAGCAGTTGCGGACAAACCCTTTGGAGGGTAGAACTACAGAGGACTCTTACAGTTTAGCTGCTTGGCAACAGCAGCAAATTGAAGAGTTTGGACAAGAAAGTGAAACACCGATGCAGGTAAGGCCCAAAATCGAGTGTTTGCTTCCCTCTAGTGGATGTTATGAGTACAGTAGCACACTTGGCAGTAGGCATGGGATAGTGTGTTGTTTAGGTGTTATAAACTCCAAAAGTGTTGCATTGATTCAACAAAACTTACAAAATATTTGAGGCTTATTAACATGAAAAACTTTGTATCTAACTTGGCTTTTACTTTCCTTCTCATTTGCTAAATGGGCATAGAAATAAAGCAAAACATATTCATTCTAAACACACTTGAAACAAACAAAGGATCTGACATGGTATAGAACATTAACTTGGCAATATGAGGCCTTGGATTTGGTTTCTGGTTCTATCATATTCAGAACCTGGATGATCCTCTGCCTATCACTTACTACTTAGTATCTCTGGGCCTCAGTTCCTTATTCTTTTGAGATATAATTGACATATAACATTAGTTTCAGGTGTGCAGCATAATTATTTGATATATGTATATATTGGAAAATGATCACTGTTTTAAGTCTAGTTTACATCCATCACCATACATAGTTACAATGTTTTGTGTTTTTTTTCTCTTATTTTCCCCTGTTATGAGAACTTGTAAGATTTACACTGTTAGCAACTTTCAGACATATATTAGGCTGGTGCAAAAGTAATTGTGGTTTTTGCAATTTTTAACCTTTTAAACCACAGTTACTTTTGCACCAACCTAATACAGGCCCCCTGCCCTAGCCTCTGGCAGCTACCACCAATCTGGTCTCTGTATCTATGAGTAATTTTTTTAAGACTCCACATGTAAGTGAGATTATATGGTATTTGCGTTTGTCTCACTTATTTCACTTAGCATAATGTCCTCAAGGTCCAACCGTGTTATCACAAATGGCAAGATTTTCTTTTTTATGGCTGAATAATATTCCATTGTATATATACCACATTTTCTTTATCCATTCATCCATTAATGGAAACTTAGTTTGCTTCCATGTCTTGGATATTGAAATAATGCTTCAGTGAACATGGGAGTGTATATATGTTTTCAGGTTAGTGTTTTTGTTCCCTTTGGATAGATACCCAGAAGGGGAATTGCTGGATCACACAGTAGTTCTCTTTTTAATTTTTTGAGGAATTGCCATACTGTTTACCATAGTGGCTGCACCAAGAGTGCACAGGGGTTCCCTTTTCTCCACATTCTTGTCAACACTTGTCCTTGTCCTTTTGATAATAGCCATTTTCACGGGTGTGGGGTCATACCTCATTGTGGTTTTGATGTGCATTTCCCTGATGATTGGTGATGTTGAGCATCTTTTCATATAAACAAATTAATTCTGTGAAAAATTGCAACATTTCCCTCGAGCAAACATTTTAAATTACTGTTTATTGCTGATGCTAATTAAAAATAGTAATGATTAAAGGAATCATTACATAAATTGTATGTGTCTAGTCACTGTGCGGTACACCTGAAATTATAAAATAATATTGAATGTCACCTGTAATTGAAAAAAAAACAATTTAAAAAAGATGAAAGGAATGTATTCTATGAAAGGGTAAGGAAACCACTTATCTAGGAACCTCACAAATTTGAGTACAACCCTGAAACACACACAACATAATGTGCTACATTCACAAATGTGCTATGTTCACAGGAGAACCCTAAACACATCCTGTGTGCCGCCTTTACTCTTGTTTTGGAAACTGTTCTTATAATCTTGATTATGTATATTTAAAGCGAGCAGCAGCATCATTATAGTATGTGAATTACAAATCAGAAAAGAGTAATTTAACCAGATTTATTTGGGACTTAATCAGTTCAAGTGATTGAAAGATAGGAAACCTAATTTTAAAACTACTATTTTAGTTCTCAAATGCTTGTGATTATAGAGCAGGGATCAGGCATTTTTCCAGTTGGTGTCTTTACACAGAATTGGAGTTGTCCTGGGAGGTTGAGTATTCTACTCCAACCTGAAGTAAGTGTGATAGAAAGGTAACAAAAAATTGGGGGAATTTAAAGGAGTATGTATTAATTCACTCCTCCTTTGATTCTGCTTAGAGGAACCTGTTCTGTAAATAAAGTTTCCCCCAACCTTACAGTGCAGCCGAGGGTAGGGGTTTTGGAGGTGCTTTGTGGAGAAAAACTTATTTTTAAATCTTCCCAGTGTATAATAGAAGAAGAAGGCTACTGAGGGACAACATTTGCATGTACCCTGGAACGTCCTATTTTTTGATTAGACTTATTTGGGATGGTCTCTTTATAGTGCTTTTAAGTTTTGGAGTAAAAAGATGAGACTAGGTAAAGAAAACTTAGACACTTCAGTTGCAGTGTTTAAATGACTGCTTCTCTTTTAATTCCCTTCTTGGACTATTACAGAAAAACATCCTTAAATACCTAAAAGCTCTCACCTTAGTTGTTTCTTAAAAGACTCCTAAAACACTGACTTACTTTTAGTCTAATTTTGAATACGAAGGAGAGAGGCATAATAAGGATCAACCCGTTCTCTCCCATGGATGAACGGGAATGATTTTTAAGCACAACTGCTAAACTCTCACCATGAAACAAACAATTCTTTTACAACTAAGAAAAGGAATGTGGCTGAGAGTCTCAGTCTAACACCATCATAGATTTATACAGAACTTTGTAGCTCTCAAGCATTTCATCTCATTTGATCCTCCCAGCCTCCTCCTCCCTCAGAAGGTTTGTACTGTAACGCGAAAGTTTTTCTCTTAGGACTCAGTCCAGAATAAGTATTGAGTCAGCTTCAGTCTTATGTGTTCAGTGTTCCTCAATTCCTATGGTTTCCTGCTAAATCAGCTACAGTACAGGTAATACGATACTCTGGAGCATGTTCCTTTGTGAATGAAGTGAGGCCATCTTTGCGTTCCCTTGGTTAGGATATAGGCCGCCATGTGCAAGGTCCACCAGCGTCTTTTGCTTCTTAACTCTGTGATACATAACCTCTGTCCTCCCACCCTACCCAAAGCTGTCTGATCCTGCAAGGACCACGACAGAGCGCAAAAACAACAAAGTCTTGTTTTCTCTTTGGAAAGAATGTATCCCTTTCCATGCCCCTCTCGTATTTCTTTCTTTTTGGTGGGAGGTGGTAGTGGATGGGAAGGGAATGGAGGCTGTGTACTTTCACACACAACAATATCCATTGGATTTCTCTAAGTTTACAGTGGATCTTCCAGACAGTAGTGAAGAAGTGGTCTCTTTATTGACAAAGTTATTTATCCTCTTTTCTTATATTCTCTAGGAGTTTCTAAGTTCTGGGTTATAGTCATTAAAAAGTGGAAGATAAAATTTTGTACCTATTTAAGTCATGGAGGGGCTTGATCAACCAAGATATAGGCTCCTAATAATTTCAACATATTTTACTGAAAATTTTCACTGAAATATAAATAAAAAATATTAATAAAATTTTGGTAAACATGACAAAGTTAAATGACTTGGATTTTTGTGTAACATGATATAAGAATGAAAAAGTTTTAACTTGAGAGCATTTTATGTATTCTGTTACATCCTCTGAAAAGAAACTGTTTTATTTTTCTTATTTTTGCACCGCTTTGTCTTAAAATTTGTTAGTTTAAGATAACACAACTGTGCAAAGATGTAGACATTATGAAACTCCAAATAGATAGTAATTATGACACATTCATTAATTAGCTAAAAAGCATGTAAATGGTTTTTGTACACGTACATCCTTTAATAAATAAAATTACTAATGTACTTGACCTTTTTTTATCTGTTAACTTTTCTGTGTAGTATTGGCATATAATTTTTAGACATTTTAAAGTGTGCTATTACTTAGAAGAGCAGACCTTTTTTGAAATTTATCATTTTTCCACTTTGCTATAAGACTCAAAAGTAATCAAAGGGTAAGTAATTTCTGGTTAGAAGGAAATTCATTATTTTATGTAGATGTGCCCTCTTGTGTCTGTACTAAGAAATCTTGGTTTTATCTTTTTGGAGAATGTCACCGTACACAATCTATAAAATCAAAACTGCTTATATTTGATTTTTTATGGTCATATCAATCATGAGCATATTAAAGAGTGGTTTCACTGAGTTCAAGAAGGTTCATTTTAGTACGGATGATTTACATTAAATAACCATTTTTAACCAATTAAAATATGAAAGGCCACATTAAACATTTAAAAATTAGTTCATTTTTAGGACTGTAAATTAAGTTTGGAATTTATTCTACAGTAGGAAGTATTTGAACGTTGGGTATTTAAAAATTTTTAAATACATTGTTTTATTATTTCTTTTTACACATCATGATAAACAGAATAAATAAGTTCCATTTAAAGAATGAGTTTTTGTTCTACATTATATCTGAGTTAATGCAATCAAGTATGAGGTTTTAATTTCTATTAAAGGCAGAATGAAAAATACATTTCTGTTTTATTTAGGAAAAACCCTATATCTTTACAGTTTATAGTTTGAAGTTAATGTTGTAATGAACAATGTAATGAAAGGAATAGAATGTATTATTTCAAATTTTCCCCTTATTTTTTAAGATCATGCTGCTAATTATAGAACTTGGTTACTTTTTGCATGGGTAATTACTGACACCAGTGAGGTGAATTTATCTCTTGTTATTTATAAGCTTTTTAGTTGATATTAGGAGTCTCCAACCCATAAATGAGGCTTTGCTTAAGAAATCCTCCTGTCAGTTGAAGATCTCTTTTCTCTCTGTTCTCAGATATTAGTGAACCCCCTCCCATCTTCAGTGCCACTCAGGATTCAGAAAAATTTTAAAGCAGTGTGTCCCTTCACTAGTCTGCTGACAGCACTTGTGTTACAAACCAAAGTCAATATTGACTTTTCAAGTTCTTTTAGTAACTGTATTTTAACAAATCGTATAGGAAACTACACATTCTCTGTTCTTTTAATAATTGCTATATTAGTAATACATGTGTATCTTTAACTGAGGTTAAAATTATTGGATGATGCAGTGTAGATGTAAGCCATTTTAGACTTAATTTTAAACCAAGTCAACTTAAATTACCCAATTTTGGTGAATGACTTTTCTATCATCAAGTTTTACTTCTGTTTTATGTGTTGTTTGTAGGTATTCTTAAATGACAGAAGGCAAACTGAAAATGTATTCAGCAAGAAAATAATTGTAAATTAGCATTTCTGGGTGTATAATTTAGTGTAGTCTGGTGGCCTACCAGTATGTCTTTATCACCTGGTTGACAGATTAAAGGAAGTAGCTATATCCTGTCATAAACAATTGTGGGACAAAAATTTATTTCAAAATATAATCAAAGAATTTATTTTGGAGAAAGAATTCAAAATTTTATTTTTTAATGCTTGAAATACTACATTTTTCTTTTATTTCTTTTATTATTTTCCTTGCCTACACTGAGTATGAGGGTAGAATAGAAGACAACCTATCAAATCATTCTAAAGTGTTAAGATTTCATGATTCCACAGATATAGTATGGCAAGTTATGTACTCTAACTCAGATAATCAACTACAGTGCAATAAATTAAGGTTAGACTCTATTAGTGTGTTATTAATTATGGCTAATCACATGTCAGCTGTTAAATTAACCAACAGGTCTCGTCTGTTGATCAAATTGTCCTACAGAGAACAGATTTCTGGTTACCTACATGCGCTAGAATTCTGTAATTCTTTGAAAAAATTAGTTAAGAGAAATTTTATTTATGTGAGCGTATGGCATATCTTTTTCTACTTGATTCTCATAAACTTCAAAAAATATTAAGTATAGAAAAAATACAATTTCTAATTAAGAATGTAGGTTACGATAGTTACTACAAAGACTACGATAATAATGACAACCGAGGTGAGCAATCAGTGGATTATTTCAAATGATGACATTAGATTTGAATGATTGGTAATTGGCGAAGACGTGAAAAATACCTAATAAACACCAGAGGCTTTTATTGTACAATATAAATTATATTTACCCCAAATAGTGAAGCTAATGCTTTTATATATGAAGTGAACTTCTTAGAAGTGCGGTTTCAAAACTAAATCCCTAGTTCATCCTCAGAAATGATTTGGGATAGAAAACTTACAAGCTCTGCTGTGGAAATCAACATTTACATTATGCACACTTACAGTCATATTAAAGTTAAGTTTGAAAATAGAGCCCTTTTCACATTTTTACAAGATGCAGCAGATGAATACATGTGCTAACAATTTGTTCTGAATCTTGACCTTTTCACAAAGAAATTCTTCTGCTGAAGAAGTGGTCTGTTCTCTCTTCATGGCATGACAGATTTGAAGCTGATGGTGGTAAGTTGCAGCACTAGAGATTGCATTAGAACTTCAGAGAAGCATCACGATGATGCAGATCAACAAGAGACATATTAAGATGAGACAGAAATTGATAAATAGGTTCTGGAGATTTTGACGAGCTTGTTGAGGCATTTCAATGGTTGAAGCTCTTCTTATAGCAGACCGGGTAAGGTATTGGACTTTCTCCATGACACAGGAAAGCAAGGAAGTCTGAAGTTTTAAGCGATCAAGAGAATGGTAAACAGCGGACAGCCAAATGTGAGATCTCTCTCTTAGGTAGCCTGGAACGTAAAAATAGTAAATAGATTAGGATCATATGTACAACCTAGTCTCTGAACAGATAAAACATAATTTTGTATGAATTCATCTTTCTCAACATTGTATTTGTGGCATTAAGTGTCTCTGTAATCTGTATATGTGTGTGTGCACACACAAGTGTTTTCGTTTCTGTATTTTTTAGTGAGAGTCACCGTGATGACTCATTTGTCTTGTGTTTGGAGTGGAGTCACTTCAGTTTTTGCCTCCTCCTCTCAAAATGACTAGAAGTATAGTTTGATTTAGGGTGCAGCTTGCTTGGGGCTGTTCCCTTGGGCAGTAGTTCATAGTACATATAGTTTCATTAAGACTGTTTCGCTGTGAGCATAATTGTTGTGAACATTAGTGTATTAATATCTCCAGAGCAAATCTCATAAAAAGAAATGCACGCAATGAACTATTCTTCGGATGTTGATTTATTTTAGTCCAAAATAAAATAGTTAAATGAGAAGTGTTTTACCAGTACTATATGAGGTCGGACAATTAAATTAAGTTCACGAACTTGTTGCAGCGATGTTGCTAACCTTTTTTGATATCAGAGGGATTATTCATTATGAATTTGTACCAACTGGACAAACAGTTAACCAAGTGTACTATTTGGAAGTGTTGGAAAGGTTGCGTGAAAAAGTTAGATGACCTGAACTTTTCGCCAATTCATGGCTCTTGCATCACGACAATGCACCAGCTCACGTGGGACTGTCTGTGAGGGAATTTTTAGCCAGTAAACAAATAACTGTATTGGAACACCCTCCCTACTCACCTGACCTGGTCCCCAATGACTTCTTTCTTTACCCAAAGATAAAGGAAATATTGAAAGGAAGACATTTTGATGACATTAAGGACATCAAGGGTAATATGACGCCAGCTCTGATGGCCATTCCAGAAAAAGAGTTCCAAAATTGCTTTGAAGGGTGGACTAGGCACTGGCGTCAGTGCATAGCTTCCTAAGGGGAGTACTTCAAAGGTGACTGTAGTGATATTCAGCAATGAGGTATGTAGCACTTTTTCTAGGATGAATTTGCAAACTTAATTGTCCTATCTTGTGTAGATTCAAATGTCATTCCTTTTTATGATTTTAGAGCTTTGTAGAATAAGCTATTTTAAGAAACATTTTAACATGACTTGATATTAAGTACTGAAGACTGTCAGGCTCAGAAGTCATAGTGATAAAATTATCATCTGTCTACCACAGACAGTTCCTGTTTACAAATGACCTGTACTTACAAGTGGTGGTTTCCATTTGCTTTCTTTCTTAATTATTTGTAGTAATTAATAAACAAAACAAAAAAGCAACACATTGTTATAGAAAAATTAGATATAGGTTAAAAATGAACTGTAAATTAAATGTCCAGAGCTAATAAATACTATGATTTGGGCATATTTTGTTTTCAATCAGGATTCTACTTTATAAATTTTGAAGTAAGAAAAATTAGAAATGGAATAAAAACATAACTAACTGCCCAGAGATAATGGCTGTTAACAGTTGTTGACACATCATTGTTAGTTTAGATAGTACTACCCTAGCCCAGCTGCCAGATTTAATTTTGTTTCAGCTCTATACATCCCATGAAAACTCAGCTCAGCCTGTCAGCTCTGTTTCTGACAGAGACTAGTGATGAAGAAAGCAGAGGGGAGAAATGAAAGAATGGGAAAGGAGAAGAGATGCATCAGGCACGATCAGTGACAACTTGGCATTCTTTTTTACATGGAAATCACGTGGTATGTGGTGGTTAGATTCTGTACTTTTCAGTATTTCAATGTGGCTGTGTGATTAGACTGGACTTGAATTTGGTTGGAGATTCTGGCCTCCTTCATACGAGTAGTGTTCGTCTTTAGTGATATCTCGACAGCCAGATTGTATCAAACTTCATTCTCTTAAAGAGTTGGTAACAACCTGTGTTTCTCTAGTGTATACTGTCTAGCATATGTGTGTGTGTGTGTGTGTGTGTGAGGCCAAAAAAATGAAAAAGTGTATACACATTTTAAGAAAGGGAAAGCTGTATTCAAATTATGCTGATGGTAACCACTTTGAGCACCTCTTGTAACTACAGAAGTCAAATGTGACTTGTATTCAGCGTTTTGTTATCGGTATATATTGACTATTACAATTTTAATACAATTTTTTCCTTTCTTAAAATGTGTATACATTTTTTTGACACCCTCTGTATATGTGTATATATGCCTCTAGCATAGATTCTTCATTGTCCAACACAAGTGGCTATTACATAAGTTATCTATTACACCTCCCTACTTAAAAAATGGCAGCTTAAACTTGGTGTATATTTAATACCGTGTTTCCCTGATAATAAGACCTAGCCGGACAGTCAGCTCTAATGAGTCTTTTGGAGCAAAAATTACTATAAGACCCGGTCTTATATTATATATTATTTTACTATAATATAGGAATGGGTATAATATAATATATAATATATAATAATATAAGACCGGTCTTATATGATATGTTATTTTACTATAATATAGGACTGGATATAATATAATATAATATAATATAATATAATATAATATAATATAATATAATATAATATAATACCAGGTCTTATAGTAATTTTTGCTCCAAAAGACGCGTTAGATAGAGCTGATTGTCTCGTTTTTAATAAGACAATCGGCTAGGTCTTATTTTCGCTGAAACACGGTATAATTATTTCTGTCTGGATTCCTCAGATAAAATACTATAGACATACAGGGGTTTTATTTTTTCTTTAAGAAAATACATCTTTTAAGTTGTTTTCTGTTTCTATTTGCTTATAGTAGATATAGTGAATTTATATGCTATTAATTATGGGGAAGAATTCCTTCATTCATTTATATATTTGACTAGTTGCTTTAAGGATATATAACAGTACAGTTAAGAAAGGAATAAGAGTTAGCATTGGTAATTCCTATTTGAACTTACATTTTTGTGCAGTTTTAGGACTTAAATGGCCTAAAATGTCTGAATTTAAAAATTATTTTGAAACAAAACATGGAAAAAAAGGAAGCTGGCCAGTTGTTCATCATTAAACATCGTATAGGAGTCTACAAGAGTCATCCCCTATTCTGACACTGATGAGTAGTGCCCCACTCACATGAAACGTGTCACCGTGCCATAAATACTTCATTCCCTTTTATGATTCTGTCTTTGGCACATGTTGTTCTAGCTCTGCCTGGAATGTCTCCCCACCACCACCTTTGATTCTCTGCCAGGCCAGCTTCAGTTGATCCTTAAGGCCCAGTTCAAATAGCACTTCCTAATAAAACCTCCCAGGACCCTTTAAGGCGGTATTGATTATCACCGCTGCTAGTTTTCAGTAGGGTGGGAGTTCGTGTATCAGGATAGCTATTGGGCTGTATTGTCATTTTGATTTACATGTCTGTGTCCCCAACTAGACTTCTAGTTTTTTGAGTAAAAGGACATACCTGTTTGTTTATTTTTGTATTCTGGTACGTGGTGCATAATTGGTACAATTTAAATCAGTGAAGTGGAATAAGGGAGTTTTATGATTTATTTTAATATTTTTAGAAAATTGATAATGAGCAAAGATAGTGCTGTGATTAACAAATTAACCAATTAGAATAAAAGAATGATAGTTGAACACATAATCTCCAGGTATCCTTCTCAAGTCTCCTCCTGTTACAGATGAGGAAAATGGGGCTTACAGGATTTACATTAGAGGATTAAAATTTTGGTAAGTTGTTGGTAATGATTTATACAAATGGGTATTTGGTGTTAGTGAAATACAAAGTGGTGTGCCCTAAAGCAATGAGTTCTCTCCTGATGGAAGTATAATGAATATACTTTAAAGATGATCTCATAATATTTCAACATCCAACTATTATTCAGAAAGGATAGTTTGTTCCTGGAAACAAATTGAGTATAAAAGAGAACCAAAGATAGTGTCATGTTGCTTGTCAAACTTAGAAATGTTATAATTCTAAAGTGACTTGTAGTCACTTTATAATCTTATGCTAAAACCAAAACCAAACCTGCTTTAGATGCTAAAATGTTAACTGTTGGCATTCATTTTATTGGGCCCAATTTATTTTACAGTGGTAGAATCTGAAATGTGTTGAGTCCTAATTCTGATGAACTTCCAAAATCTATATGATGATGATAAACCAAAATTCACCCATACCAGATGAGGCTTCCTATTATATGTTGAGAATTGAAAAGCTGTGTGTGGGGACAGTCCTGCTTTTGGAGTTGTCTGTGACCTTCATACAGTAATAATTAATGGCATAGTTACCGGGTATTGATCATTCTTTTCTCTGTCCTCATAACCGTCCTATGAGTTTAGAACTCCTGCACTTTTTCCCCCTTCCTTTCTTAATGCCAGCCTGATAATAGAGTCATATTTGGTAGAGCCTAGAAAAATAGTTTCACTTTATTTTTCATTTTATCTTGTTTTTTTTCCAGAGCATTCTTTTAGGATAATCAGAAATAAACAGATCTGGTTGGGATGTTCTGATTTTGCATTTGGCTTAAACAGCCAGGGAGACTGAAATTATCCCTTATCCTCTACCCCCTTTTAAAAGACGCCAATATGTGTAAATTAGGTGTTTGGGACAAGAGGAGTGAGGTCACTTTAAAAATTAATTTATTACCCAGGCCCTAGAATCAGAATATTGAAAATATGAAAGATGCTTTGATAGGAGTTTGGTTGTAGAAATGCCAGATCGCTGTCACTCGAGTTAACATTTGAGAGGCAGAAAAGTGCCCACAGAGTATCTTGTATGTCGGTGGGATCTATGATTATTGTAATTTGGTGGTGGGGGGGGATAACTAACTCCGAACTGTTTTTTGTAAGAT
This sequence comes from Rhinolophus hipposideros, assembly GCF_964194185.1. Classification (NCBI taxonomy): domain Eukaryota; kingdom Metazoa; phylum Chordata; class Mammalia; order Chiroptera; family Rhinolophidae; genus Rhinolophus; species Rhinolophus hipposideros. The sequence goes on from NC_138049.1 coordinate 39,700,585, forward strand.
TTATAAAGCCTTTGGTTGGCCACTGTTCATCTTTTTCGCAAAAACTCGAAATTGAGAAGTAAATGCAATAAAATTCAAGCTAATCTTCTGTTTTTTGAAGTGGAAGAAGGAGAGAGACAAATCATTGGCAGTTCTAACCCTTCAACAAATTTGTGCCATGTTACACAACATTTTTGGGGAAAGGTGCTATGTTGACTCTCTTGGAGTCCTCACATTGTCTCAAGGATAGGAAATAGAGAGTCCTGTTTCCTAACATAATGGCAGAAGCAGTCTTGTGCAAAAGGAACCTCAATAGACTTTTTAAAACTTGGTAGTCCGCTTTATGAGTTGCTGGACACGTAATATCACAATGATGTTATATATGCTGAGAGTCGTCCCCACCTATAATTTAGGCACGTTCAGCGCTTTGCAGAACTTTCTGAACTTCAGTTTTTGGGTGGTACTCCTGCTGAAATCATAAATTCCTGAGATTTTTTTGTATTTGTGGAATTTAGAATTTTGCTTCCCTTTTATTTTTTGTCTATTTATTTTAGCAAATGTGGGCATATTTTGCTAGTAAATTTAAGTAATATACATCAAAGATTACAGCCTGACAGATAGATACTTTTTAGAATTTTTTTTCCATTTAATTAGTTCACAAGATCCGAATTCTCTATAGATTTGAGTTTATACGATTTGTCTATATTAGAATTATTTGGGGATTTAGTTTTTTCCATTTTTGTAGCTAATCCAGAGGTGATTGTGTATACATTTTTTTTCATTGTTCAATTAAATCAGGACAGTTTATCATTAGATTTATCATCAACCTGTTAGCAACCAAAAGTTACTTTGGTAGAGCCATTTTTATTTTGCGATTGACTAATGCTAAACTTGGAAGTTCTAATTGAAATTATTTTGTGTCAGCAACATTCTGTAGCTTTGTTGAACCACACTGGCTATTTGAAAGAATCTTCAAGCTGCTTCTGCCTGTTTATAAAAAGAATTGTGTAAACATAAAAATTAATACATTCTCAACCCCTAAATTGACCTCATAATGAAGTGGGTCCATTGCTTTAAAGTTGTGCCTTGCGCAGACTTTCTTAACCAACAGCATATGGAGATTTTTGTCTTTGAAATTGGCACATTACTATTGCTTTTTATCTGTAGACTTGTCTTCATTATGGTTATTATGTTAAAATTAATTTCTTTGCAAATAAAGTATTATTTTTAACCCTTTAGTAGCTGAGACTTCAGATTCTTGTTTTAGGGAAGATAATGTGGGGAGGGAGTGAAGGGAAACTTTTAAGGAAAAATGAATGCCAGTTAAATATACCCCCACTAATGTGAGTGAATTGGCTTTTGTTGTTTTTTAAAGACCTGAAGGTGGAGTACATTTTGAAAGCACTAGAGGTCCTCAGTTACCTACAAGTATACTGGGGTGGAGCTATGTATACTTAGGCCTCATTTTCATGTGTTTATTTGGCACTAAATGCTTCAGAATTATGTAGGTTGAGAACATTGATGTACTATTTCTAGAAATGTTCAAAGAGAGTACATATTTTCTGATTTAGGTCACTGTAATTTAGGAGGATTATTTCCCGGATTTCTAACCTTTAGGTTTACTCCTTGGCTGGTATGATCAGCACTGTGTTAATTCACAGTTGAGATGAAGGTTAGTGATTTCCACCGCATAAAAAGCAAAACAAGGTTCCTCTGTTCAAGCATTTCAGAACATATGGGGTTGAATATTTTAAATTGTAGAATGTGAGGAGGTGAGAAAGGAAATTGAGGAAAGCTAAAAGATTTAATGTAATACTGGAATAAAGTTAGAAAATGGGGCTTTGTGAAAAGTTTTGAGGAGAAATTAACCTGGATTTTAGGTCATCAAGGCTAAATAGATGAAAAGCATTGAGTAGTTTAGCAGTGAAACAAATTAATAAAAGGGAACTTTAATTTGATTGATTGTTCATGTTACTTTTTGAAAGTCTTTGTTATTGTTTTGAGTGTTACCTTCCAGGGTGTATTACTTAATAACTAAGATCATCTATAACATGCTTATATCCCTGGCTTTGAAAATAAGCAGGATAGTCGTATACTCATAGGCTATTAAGGACATAATGCCTTATACATAAATTAACTTGAAATGAAATGGAGAGGTTCTAAATAAAATAGAAGTTTGTGTCCTCTAACTTTGCCTTTTAGAGTACCATTAACAGTATTTGAGGACTTTCAATTTATTTTGCTTTGCCAATGTCAGGTTTTAGTTTTAAGCCCTGTTAACCCATGGATGGGATGTACATGTGGTTTAGAGTCAGAAAACCTTGGCCCCTGCCAAGGTTCCACCATTTCCCATCTGTGACCTTGGGCAACTCACCGTTTTCACATCTGTTTTCTAAATTATAAAACAGAGATGTAGTGTCAAACATATAGGGAGCTAAAAGGATCAAATGAAGTATTTGTATACACTAGTGCATTTAGAAAATTGTTCAAGAATAAAGGAGGAAGTTTCAATTGACTGTTTATATTTCTAGGATTGTTAATAAATAAACAGTCTAGCTTAGAGAGGTAATCTAATCTTTACATTTAAGTTTTACTTAAAATTTTAATATGTTACATAATTTATTACATAATAACATTGCATAATACTTTTAGTAAATTAAAATTTTTATTCTTTCTTTGAACTATTTTATCTATACCAGTATTCTTCTATCGCTAATTAGTGAAATTAAGAAACAGTATGGTAAGTATGTAAACAAATGCAATTTTTTCTGGAATATTATTTTTCTTTATGTCTGCTAAAATACTATTAAAATAATTTCTGATATTTGAGTCTTAGGAAATGGTAGTGATGTGACATCTTTTAATAAAGCAAGGTACTCTAGCTCTTTCACAGGTTTTTAAAATTTAATCAGTTTTTCATAATTTAAGCATCTTGCACATTTCTTCCATTTTATTTCATCTGACACTCTCTTTTAGCACTTAATTTTAAACCACATGTCTTTATAAACAAAGACAATACTTAAATTTTACCCTATGTTAGAGATGAACTTGTTGGGACATTACTAGCATAATGTTTGAAATTTGAACAACAGTCACCGTAACTAATTTCTATTATTCTGGACACATTATCTAAGGATATCTTTAATAGCAGAATTTCTGCTCTTTCTAGATATTGTCAACTTTTTGGAGCAATAGGTGATATGGTGGTAGTCTGGTACTATAAAAACTCACAAACAGTTGAAATGTGAGAATGTAATTTGATAGGTATATGAGTAAAAATAAATAAATATGCATATAAGACACCTACCTACACTGAGTGACTTCTGTGTAATATCAAAGGAAAAACATTTTATGAATGTAAAGATATTGAGAGGCAATGAGGGTGCCTCATTGGTAGGCAAACACCAGGAATGTTTTTGCATGCCTTAAGGAAAGCTGCTTGTGGAATTAGAGTTCTTATCTGTGACTAGCAGTAGAGTTAATATTTGTCATAGGAATTCAGAATTTTAGAGGTGAATTTTGTTTTGACCTATATATATGAAAATGAAAAGAATGAAATAAAATAGTTGTAATTTTCTTTATACAATGACTGAGATTTAAGAATGAAGACACATTTCATATAGTAAATTGGGATTTATAACATAAAAAGTAGAGTAGAATTCAACCAGAAGTTATTTTTCTTTTTTCATTTCCCCCCCCCTTCTAAATGTGAGAGAGGAAACTGAAGATTGTAACTTAGTATTTTCATTGCTAGGTAGAATATACACTCATTTTATCAAATTCATTCAAATGGGATATTTAGGAATGTTTATGCTGCTAAAATAAGATCTATTTTTAAAGTGCCACATTGTATTCTGTGCATTTAGAAACAGTTTTACATGTGCTCTTGACAAGTATTTTGGAATTTCCAAACTTGTTGTTTATGATATAGTATTGAAATTAATATAAGTAACTCCATTTATTAAAAGCTTGGATTTCTTTTTAGCAGTGTTTGTTAAAGTTGACTGGACTTGATAGATAGGAAAAAAGTCTTCAAAAGCATTTGAAATAGTTTTGATTATATATTCTTAAATTCTAGTTTGTTAATATTCCCTATAAGGAATCATAATGATAATATTGGAATAGTTATGCCAATAATGTGCATGTTGTACAATCACAGGACTGTTCATAGTATTCCAGATATAAATAGACAGCCCACTCCTACCCTGTTTCTCAGCAGAATAACAAATAACAAAATGAAGCCATTGTTTTTGCCTGAAGAAATCAAATCACCACTATCACCAACCAAATTTGAAAGGTATTTTAATTGGCAGAAATTCACTTTGAAAAGCAAAATAAACGTGAAAATTAAAATGAAAAAACCAATAACCAAGATCAAAGATGAATGTAACCCTTTTCTATTCAAAGCTAAGTCTTAGTCACTGAATTGTAAGATTTATTTAGAAATTAGGCTTTTTGTTATATCAGACAAAAAATTTTATTGTCTAACTTTGAGCTATAATTTACAATATAGGATTAATTCTTTTTAAAGAGTTCAGTAAGTTTGAATTACAGAAACTAAGAATTTCCAAAATTAGTGAAATCTATTTCTTACCTTAGCTGTTGTGATGATCACAATATATAAAGTATTGTGAGTGGTATGAAGTCTTTATCGGTGTTTAGCTGGAAAGTTTTCTCTGTTACCAGATTTATGGGAACAATTGAAGTTGGTGGAGGAGAAAAAGTGTTCTAGGGAGGTCTTATGATGTCACAGAGGAATTCTGCAGATATGATTGGTTAGCCATAGTCTTACCACACCCAAACTTTTTAGAATGTCATTTATCTTGCTTTAGGTATGGAAAGGTCATTAACACTTTGTGCCTCATTTTTAACTTTTAAAAGTATATGAGAGAGAAATGAAAAAACTGTTTGAGGTGGTAGAAAGCTTTTTAAAGACTTGTGCATATTTGGGCTTAGAAATGATTGTATATGATGGTGATAATGTTGAAGAACTAAAATAGTTATAGTAATAGGAACTTTCACAGAATGAGAATAATACTGGTTTAAGCCAAACAAGTTGTATTGAGTTGCTGTTGCTGCAGGTACTTTGACATTGCAGCTTCATAATATCAGCTTCTAGCAAGACAATAATTAGACATGAACTCAGCCTGCTTCACTTTCTTATGGGTAACCAAAATGTGTTGTGCAGCAGCTGCTGATGTGCCCTTAAATGGAGATGATTTTGGCTTCTTCCAAAGAAAGATAAAATCATTCTCTAGAGCAAATCTCTCATTATTTAAAGAATCAGCTACAACTAACAGAAAAAATACTTCAGTGATGACCCTCTGTGAACATTGCTAACGGGAAATTTACACCTTAAAAGTAAAACTCAAAATTAAAAATATTTCATGAATAATGTTTGACATTTGCTCAGTGCTCTACAAACATTCTTTCTTTCATTCCTTACATAATAAGAATCTTTTATTATCATCAATTGCCAATGATGACTGAAATATAAAACCTAAGCTTGAAATGCAAGCATAAAATGGTTTACAGTAATTTGTCAAAGATGACACATCTGCTAAGAGAGAGACTGAGGATTCAAATCCGGATCTGTTTAGTTATAATTCATTGATAGAATGGCATGTTGTGGGGGTGTAAATCGTAATTTGGATATAGATTTCATAGAGTAGTATACATCCACTAAGAAATTTTGATGGAGATAAATGAATTATTGAAAACTTTTACTATTTATAGAAAGTCTGCTTTAAGTGTCTGCCAGTTACACATTCATTTGAAAACAGATCAATGTATCAGCACCTCTAGTTCTAAGAAAATAGAATTAGTAATACTCAGTTGGATAAACAAAGAAACTGCTGTAGACTGAATAAAATATGCTATGGATATCTCACATGTTGCTATATTTGCTTTAAAAACACACACACGCACACACACACACCTACCTTAGAAGGATACTAATGAACTGGGTGTGTCAGAGTTGGTAAATGGAGACAAAAATATACTTTTCAGATTTGCACAAGGGTGGGGATCTTCTGTGTTTACCTTTTTCCTTTTGGTTAGCTGCTGCTGTTTATTAGTACAAGTAGAGCTCTAGGAAGTGTTATATGTATTTCAGTTTTAGCCTGCTTTAGCCTAAACAGAAAGTTGTTTAGTAGGAACATTGGTGAGCTACAGTATAATCAGTAGTGTTCCTCAAAATTCCACAATTAGGGGCTGGAAATTGTTTTTAGAGGTGCTTTGTCGGACTCTATTTTGCATCAAGCTATATAATTTGAATTTTTGGTCACATGATCATGTACAACTTCCCTAAGCTGCCTTGTCTGTGGACTGGATTTGTTGTGAGGGTTTAAAGAGATGAATTATGTGTAGTGACTGATCAGAGGTCCTGCAACATAGTGTCCATTTAGTGTTAGTATTTAGTTTTTATTTGCCTTTAGAAGATGATTCTTAACCTGCAGTCCCTGGTTAGAGTTCAATGGTCTTTGAACTTGGATAGGAAAACAATTACATCTTTATCTTTAGTACCTTTAAATGAGATTTAGCATTTCTTCAGTTTTGACTGTAGACCGCAGACTGCAGAAGTGTTAGCAGCACACTTGACTGTCGCTGTAGCCATCTCAGGTAATTTAACATGGTACAGTTGTTGCACATAGCTTGGAATACAGTTTACTTTAATCACTACTTTGAAATTACCATAATTAAACCTGCCTGTAAATATTATTTATTGTGTTAAAGAAGCCCAACTATTACATCTCAAATTTGTTTTTTAAAATAAGTATTTCAGTGTAATTCATTTTCTTTCTAGTTCTGTGCATCTTAATTTTTTAAAAAAATGTATTTTAGAACAACCCTAAATTTACAGAACTATTACAAATACAGTACAGAGGGTTCCTGTAGACCCTGCACCTGGTTTCCCCTATTGTTAATATCCTGCATTAGTATGGTACATTTGTTACAACAGTTACACCTGTGGTAATAGATTATTTTAACCAAACCCCATACTTTATTCAGATTTCCTCAGTTTTCCCCAGTGTCCTTTTTCTTTGCCAGGATCTTATCCAGGACACCAGATTGCCTGTAGTAGACATGCCTTCTTTGGTCCCCTTGATTGTGACATTCCTCAGAGTTTGCTTTTTTTTTTTTTTTTTGATAACCCCAACCATTTTGAAGAGTTCTAGTCAGATATTTTGTGGAATGATCCCCAGTTGGGATTTATCTGATGTTTTTCTTATTGTTAGATGTGTTTTTGCGAGGAAGACAAGAGAGGTAAAGTGTCGTTTTCATCACCTGTCAAAGTGTAAACTATCACTGTGACATCACTGTTGTTAACCTTGATCGCCTGGCTGAAGTGTAATGTTCGTCAGGTTTCTCCATGTAAAGTTACTCTTTTCTTCCCCCTTCCTCACTGTGCTCTCCAGAAGAAAGGCACATGCACAGCTACGCTTAGGCTTCACTACCGTAGAGATTCAGAATGTCTATAAAAATTATTTGGACTCCTGTGTATTTTATGTGTACAAATACATTTGGAGAACTGATCAATAAGCTTTAGCAGTCTACCAGAAGAGTCCATGGCACACATAAAAAATGAAGAATTCCTTTGTTAGAGGATGTTTGTTAGTTGTGTGTGGCGGCCTTTTTGAAAGAGGAGGACTGAGCTCCCGTAGAGGCTAAAATCCTGACTTCCGAGTTTGCTTTTTTAGGCCCTGTCTTTGCAGCTTCTTCTCTTATCACATTCCTTTGTAGTCTGTCTCTGGCCTTGTACAGTTAGCTGCCAGGGACTCTCTGAACAGGCTGCTGTTCTATTTTCAGCCTCGCTGCTTTTTGTAGGAATGTCCTTCTTACCAACCTTTGTGCCCATCAAAGTGCTGTCAGTTTGTCATGTGCTGTGTAGCCCTCCCTGCCTTATATCAAACAATTTGCATGTACCTCTGGTATCATCTGTCTCTTTTATTGTATTTGTTAGTGTATGTGCCTAGACTAGACTGCAAGCTCCTTGAGAGCTGATCCAATGATTCATATTTATATCGCTGTTTTTTCTTTATAGTACTATTACCTCATAGTAATTGTTAAATATTGATTGAATGAATGATTGGATGAGTGAATAAAGGGGGGACCAGGAAAGATTGCAAGTGAATTGGTAGTGAATGAGTGATCCTGCAGACTTAAGTCTTAGGGACAATTATAAAATCCTTTTCAATTTTAAGATCATTGTGGGGGCAGTGAGGAAGGATAATTTCATATATTACTTTTGATAGTTTGAAATACTGTTTACATTAATCACTACTTTGAAGTTGCCATAATTAGACCTACCTGTAAATATTGTTATTTAATGTGTTAAAGAAGCACAAATATTACACCACAAATTTGTTTTTTTAAAATGAGTATTTCAGTGTAATTCATTCTCTTTTTAGTTCTGTGCATCTAATTTGGGAGGTTAGGGATAAAAGTGGAATGAGAATAAATTCTGTCAAAATATTTCTCGTCCTTTAAAAATATTTTAAATATACTTGGGGGGTAAGAGTGGAGGAAGGCCAAGCCATAAGCTCATACTCCCTAAACCAAGCTTTTAAAAACTTAAAAATGAATTTTTTCTTTCCTCATTGGATTCATAATAATTCATAGTACTTTATTTACTCTTATCTGCCTTTATTTATGTAGTTACTTAGTTTTTATTTTATTGCAATAGTAGTTTCTTTAAATTTTAGTAATAAGCACCTCTAAGATTATTACCTAAAATAAAAGCCAGGATGTTAGTAATAACATATCTAACTACATGTTCTTGCCCTGTTTCTCTTATTCTCCCCCCCAAGCAAATGATTATTCTGAATCCTGGGTTTATTTTTTCCATTTGTTTTTATGTAGTTTTATGGCATTTAAAAAATGTATTCCTTAAAAGTGTTTTTTATTTTACTTAACTTTATGTAAAGAATCATGATGTATGTAATTTTTTACACTGAGTGTTTAAACTCCAACTTGTAGTTGTGTCGGAGGCAAAAGAAGCATCAAGATAGATAAGCTTTTCTGGAAATTTTTTGACAAAAAGTTAATTGAAGTGGTAGTGAAATTAAAACATTTTAATACTTAGACAAATATATTACAGTAAAATGCAGCTTTGAATAAATTTTTGTGATGCACACAATGCTTCAAAGATAGGACGTTTTTAAATTAGACCTTCTAGACACCCAGGGGGAAGATTTTACCTAACCCTTAAGGATACTGTATTAGTAAAAGTTTGTGAATCACTTTTAAAGTTACCTAAGGAAGGATTAGTTGGAAAAACATCTAAGAGCAAAAATGAGAATGAGAATGTAGTCTGAGCCTGAGGGGATGGGAAGTGCCGAAGGTAATAGAGAAGGGAGAGTAGGAGGTTCTCCTCAGGTGTGGGGTGAGGGCACGGTACTCACGGTCATTGGGGAGAGGGATTCACTTTTGACTTGCCTGATATTTGAAGGCCCAAGTATTTTATTTTCTCACAAACGTCTGATCTCTGGACAGACTGTCCTTATTACAAATCTCAGTTAGCGACGGGGAAGAGTTAGACATCAGGAGAGGCCAGGTAGTTTGGGGAAGGGCTGATACAGATTTGTACAATGTTGCGAAAATGTATAGAGCACTCTGAGTGATAGAAAGAAATGCCTGAGCATGTTCTGTGGCTTCAAGGAACTTGTGGATCACTGCACAACTAGTACACAATGAAACCTTTAACATTCGGCAGTGACCCACTAGTGCAAGATAACAGGAAGACAAGGAATTCAGGATTGGGAGTCAAAGTAGCACATAGAGTAAAAAGCTGTATGATTTCTAAAACAACTGCATATTTTATACAAAGAAAGCTGACAGAACTGAAGCCATAAAAGATAGAATAACACACCCATGCACGCACACACGCCACCAGCATCACCACTACCACCACCAAAATTTAGCAACAAAAAAAAAACAACCCTCAGGTCTCCAGATACTTGCTTCAGAACTCTGCAGACCATGATGTTATTCCACTGTTAGAAAGATTTTAATTCCGTTCAATGATTTTTCATCCTCCCCCACATTAAATTCCCTTTCTCTGTGCTTGGCAGGCAGTGCCCGAGCCTCTTGCATTCCCAGTCATTACAGTGGCACCATCATTTATTTTGTCATCCAAAATGGAAATTTGAGACTCATCCTTGTTTCTGTCTTAGGCCAGACTCCCCATTCACTAAGAAATCAAGTACAGATTAGCAAATATAAGTCTGTGTTCCCCTAACCTCAGCAGCTCTCCTCTGAACTTTTACAGAGCCTATTAATTAGTCTTTCTACCTTCTGTCCTGACCCTCTCCTCTTCAGTCTTCACCCTGATATCCAAGTTGCTTTCATAAGTGCAGATTTGTTACTCAAATGCTGATAACTTTTCTTTATACCTACATCTCCTTCAAGGTTAAAAACCCAAACTTTACAGCATTACCTACAAAGGGCTTTCCTGATCTGACATTGTCATCTATTCCCACCATAATGGATATGACAACTGTACCACTGTATGCATTATTTCTTTTAACCAAAATCTATTTTAGTGTCTTTTTCCTGGGTAATACCTTGATTGTTCAAAACAACCTACTGGTTTACTGGTTGCCAGACACCTTACTTACTAGATAAGGGATACAATATAAAACAGTATTGTCCTTTATGCATCTTACATTTTTAAAAACTCTTTAAAAAAAACAAAACAAGAAACTCATACATGTTCATTGAAGAATAATTTTGCTACTTAATATTTAGGTAATTTTTAATGTGCTTATATATTAAAATATAAATTTTAATGACTTTATTTTCAGCATATAAATGTGCCTTGATTTATTGAATTAGTGTTAATGGATATTAGGTAATTTATAATTTTTGCCATTATAAACCATAAAAAATAACACTGTGATGAACATTTGTGTAAATATATCTCCCTTTGTATTTTTTAGTCTCTTGGCTCTGTAAACTTGTTATTTACTCATGGATGATCAAGCTCTTAAATTATTAGGTTGGTACAAAAGTAATTGCGACTTAAAAGGTTAAAAATTGCAAAAACTGCAATTACTTTTGCACCAACCTGATAATTTGATTTGTGTTTGAATTCCAATTTAATAGTTTTCCAAGGTTTGGTAGTTTGTTGACAGCATTTTCTTTATAAATATAGTTCTTTGAGAAGATGATCTAAGAATAGAGTTTTTCTTTGGGAGTATTAGACTGAACCTGGTCAACATTCAGAGTGATGTGACTGGGTCACCCTAGCAACTAAAGGAGTCACGCTTGTGGTTTAGATCCGGTGGCCTCTTGAACTATGCTCCTGCAGAAAGGATAGGGGAGATAACTCTACCTTAATTTAGGTCTGAGCTTTTATATAAAGACTGATAATATCAACAATTAAGGTAAATTCTAAATTGTCAGGTGAGCCCCTCTAAAACACAGCTTTGTCCTTCAGTTACACATTTAGCCCTCTTTTAAGTTTACAGAACAAAAGTGCAACTGACCCTTGACTTTTCAGCATAGATACATTCTTGAGAAGATTGGAATTTGATATGTAGAATTTATAGAATTTGATATGTAAAGTGGATTTTGATATGTAGAATTCATATTTACCTTATAAATCAAGAGATGTCTTAGTGGAAAAGATTAATAAGCCTAATTTTGTAATGTGTGGACGTTGTAACCTTTTATCAGCAATTTAATGAACTGAGAGTTGTACATCATTTTGATATATCTCAGTGAATCTGTACTTTCTCCTTAACACATCTCTAAATTAAAAGCTTATAAAGCATAGCAAAAGGATATGAACATATCATCATCATCTGCTGTTTTCATTTGCCCCCTGAGTTAGTCAGAGGTGCATGGTGAGTGGGTTCCAGGACCAGCCCTAAAGAACACTGGGCTCAGGAGGATACTTTTGGCAAAATTGTTTGTTAGGTTTTCCTGTGAATGTATTCATTTTTATAGGTTTATTGTTTAGTTGGGACTATGGATAGCTGAAGAGTTGATTGTTGGCTCCATCCTTAATGTATTGATTTTTAAAAATCAAACTTGATCTCTTCTTGGCCTTTTGGCTAAGATCAAGTGTAAAAATCAAACTTGAAAAAATAAAATATCTAAAAATTCAGTATTTGTATAATTATAAACCTGTGTAACGAATGTTAGAGAATCAAAAAGTGCTGGAGATTTCACATCTCCAAAATAGAACACAGTATGGGCACCAATGACTGTCTTTCAAATTTATCTCTAAAATGCATATTAAAATTAAAAGTTATGTAGATTACTCAGAGATTTACTGGGTCTGAAAGAAATGAAGCTAGACCTTACGGGTTAGAAAGCATGATTTGTACTGAGATTAAGTTTGTAGACTGTTCGTGGTGGATAAGTTTACATTCTGCTGTTGTATAAGTAAAATTCTGATTAATTTTAAATGGGAAGACATAAGCTTGTTTCTCTCTCTCTCTCTCCTTCTCTCTCTCTCTCTCTCTCTCTCTCTCTCTCTCTCTCTCCCTCCCCCTCCCCCTCCCCCTCCCTCCCTCTCTCCCTCCTTCCTTCCTTTTGTTGAGTCTTCCAATTGACTTGCTCCTCAATCTAGGATATACCATTTCCTCCCTTCACTTTTGCACTGTGACTATGATGAGATCATGTTTCCCACATGAATTATCCCTTTGTTGGCATTTAAAAACAACAAAACATGATAGTGCTAACACAGATTAAATGTAAACCAGATTGATTTTTGAGAGGAAAGATATTCCTTCAAAAAAATTTTAATAGTAATTACTTGTTTACATGGTGAAAATCAGTAATACTTTTAGGGTTCTCCTTATTTTCATGCACATGCATTTTTTAAGATATAAAATATAGGTATATATTTCTCTCATGAGTTTAAAAAATTATTTTTTCTAGCATCTTTTACCCTTGAAGTAACTCAATATATTTGCATTGTTATTTCAGTAAACCATACTAAGATGGCACAGACAGCAGTATAGAGTTAGTAATAAAGACAAATTAAAGACAATGCTATCATTAAAAACTCAATTTCTTCTATAATTTAAATTTTAAGATCAAGATGTAGTCTTCAGTTCATAATAGGTCCCTCTGAGAAAGAAATTATGAATGGTGTTTTTAATGTAATTTTTTGTTTTTATTTTGTTAATAAAACAAAATAATTAGTTTAAAATACAGTTTTGAAATTAAATATACAGTTCTTTTAGGAATCATATAATCCATGTTTTTCCTTCTCTTGTTGAATAAAAGTTCTTTAAATTCTATGTAATTTGTAGTTTATTTTCATTTTTGTTATTGAGCTTTGTGAATTTATTTTTGGTGAGGCATCATGATCTTTTACCAAAAAGCACTTGTAGAGTAACTCTTCAGATAGACTATTCCAGGAAACAGAGGAAGACTTGCTGTGTTATTTGACATGTTGTGAGTGATGAATGAGCTAAGGAACAAAGGCAAATGAAAGAGAGATAACCAACTTGAAGAATTGCAGAGGTTGTATTCCAGTTAAGTGTGGTAGCACTAGATTATCTAAATTTAACAGTATTTGTCCAGGATGAGGCCAAAGAATTTTGAGCTATTTTGGGCTGTAAATAGTAAGCTTATTTTAGAAGCATGTTTGACCATTAAGTGACATATTTTGGCAACTTTTCAATTCATCTGGGTCTCAGCTAAGTAACATGTATTGGGGGTTGTTGTAGATGCCCACTTCCCCTATTCAATTATGAGTGTGGCATTTGCTGTTTACAATAAGAAGTGCCTGTGTATCTGTTACGGTCTGTAAATCTGGATGGTTTGGTCTTGATACAGAAGAGTTATGATTCTTCTTTGCCTAGTAAACTACTGTTGTCTTCTTTTAACCACCATTGCAAGAATGTATTATATGCATTTTTAGGTAAAACATTTAAATGAGGAATTTCTTTCCCTCCCTGAGATTGATAACTACAAATATATATGGAAAATGTTTGCTCGTGAAAAGTATCCTTGTTTCACCTATGCATATTTTAAAATGTGTGTTACTTTTATGATATCCTTTCTATTTTATACTTCAAGTTAGATCACACAGTTTTGTGCTTTTATAATTATCTTTTAGGTTTCATATTCATGTCTAGTTAACGTTTTGTTATTGACAAGCTATAAATATAAATTATGTATTTATAAGTTTAGGCTATTATTTTCTCCTTGATTACTTATATTGGCTACAGTCAAGTAGAATCATGACTGACTACTTGAGATTCTGAGTAGAACAGCATTAACAACAGTAATTTTCTATTTTATTGATATGTGAATTTTGAAACTTTTTTTCTACAAATATTCAAAGATCTCTTCAGTGTCTTATTCAGCTACTATCAAAACAGTGCCTATGTTTTTTGGAATATTGTCAAAATGTATATTTTGCTACCAATATATAACTGCCACAAAATTATATGCCTCTCATGACCAATTATGATTTAATTTAATAGAAATCCTTGTTTTTTAACTACTTGGGATAAAAATGTGTACATAAAAAAATTGAATATAAAATACTTTCCTCTTTTATGTATTTGGAAGGAGGATGGTCCTCTGATTTAATAGAAGCCTTCTTTGTCCTCCTAGAGTATTGACAAGTCTTAAGAACCAGCCTGTAGGTTGTTGTAGGGAAGGAAAAATAATGTTCCCTCTACTCTTCTGAGTTCTTAGCTGAGACCCCTGTCATAAAAGACAGATTAACAAGGGAAAAAAACCAACAAGTTTATTAACATGTATACCTCATATACTACATGCGAAATGCCCAGGGAGAAATGAGGAATTCAAAAGGATGTCTTTAGAATTCAGGATTAAAAACCAGGCTTATATGCCATCCTGAAAAATCATGCGAGGGCTTATTTTCTGGTTAGGTCTTATTTTCGGGGGAACACGGTAGTACTGTCATTTGCTTTCCCTCTTGCAGATCTACTTTTTCCTTCAGTTTACACCCTCTCTTGATACCAAGATGTGTTACACAACAAGAAAAGACTTTTCCTTGGGAAGTTGTCAACCATGGAAAATTTTTTAGCAGATGACTTGTGAGAGTAGCATAGTTAATATCTTCTTCAGAAGATCATCATCATTTTGTAGGCACTTGTCTTACTGAAATAGGTACAAGATGTATACGGCAAAACATAGCTTCAGATATTATGGTGTAGGTCATTCCTGGTGTGAGCTGTTTTTGATCTTTGGAAGAGAAGACCACAGATTCTTAAGCTAGCTACCTTAGAGGTTTTTTGTTAGGCATGATAACAATATACAAAAACCAATATTTAAAATATTTGTCATCTGGTATCAGGATATTAATTACTATATAACTCAGTGGATAAATAAAATATGTATAAATAAAATGTTATTGATCTCTAGTCTCCAAATAAATGAAATATTGAGTACCACAAATTAACAGTGCAAATTTTTTGCCAAATCATTCTGATAATTTCCAAATCTTATGTTGGATTTTGGAATTATTGATATGGTCTTTTGTTTTCTTAGCTTTTACTAGTTTTAATTTTTGTTTGAGCTACAGTTTGATAAAATAAATTTCATGAGATTATTTACCTGTAAATTGAGTCATTAACTAACATGGAATTCGATAAGTAGATACTTTCTCTTAATAGCGACAATATTATTTGTGGTGCTTAATATTCTTTTAGCTTCTGAGAGCATTTAGTTTCAATTTTTTTCCCAGCCTTAGTGATGATAGGAAATTTGGAATACCTTCTTATTTAAGAAGGCCATAGCAGGAACAGTGTAGCAATGTGGTACCTAAGAGCACATGCTTTTTTGTTGGGCTGCCAGGGTTGAATTCCAGCTCTGTAAACTAACTGTAAGCTGGTAGGTAGTACTGAGATGGGAGAATTTGGGGGTTGCTGACCAATGCAGGAACTAACCAACCAGAAAGAATACCATTTATGGATGGAACACGACCCTAAAAGGGCCCCCTTTTATGCCAGGAAGTAACTTTGTTGGATGATGGGGAGAATTCTGAGTAGTGGCCTGGGTAGTGGAGAGGACCTTCAGGGAGGGTGGGCGGCAGCTAGTTATCAGTCACAGTGAGAGTACTTCAGTCTTGTAACAAGTAACGTCTCCTTACTGGTACATACGGCTGAGTATCAGCCTGGGTTATATGTTGGGCAAGGGAAAGAATGAAATTCCGAGACAGGACATCTGATTCGCCTGCCCCTGTTACACTGTGTATCACTTATACTGCAAATATCTGCCCTTCTGACCGTTGTGTACCCTGTTATCACCTAGTTTCTTTTCTTCTTAGTCCGTTCATCTTCTCCTATCTTTCTCCTCCCTGAGACGTCCCATCCTAGTATTACTTGATAATCATCTTAATTTAAAGGGTTAATCTAGGACTTGTTGATGTTACACAATTAGTGGTTTATTCAGAATTAGGTCTTGTCAGTAGCATCTTTGGAAAACAAAGGAAAAAAATACTGCTGCACATTTAATTATCTTAAAGTTGCTTTGTGGTGTTTAGATAGCATCATTTAGATTGTCAAGGAATTTATGTTCTTATTTGATTTACCAATGTCATTAGTTTCCTAGAGCTGCCATAACAAAGAACACAAACTGGGTGGCTGAAACAACAGAAATGTATTGTCTCACAGTTCTGGAGGCTGGAAGTCCTAAATCAGAAGGTGGCAGCAGAAGTTGGTTCCTTCTGGGGCTGTGAAGAAGATTCTGTTTCAGGCTGACTGTCCAGTGGTTTTCTGGCGTCTTTTGTGTTCCTTGGCTTGCAGATGCATCACTATAATGTCTGCTTTCATTTCCACATGATGTTCTTTCTGTCTCTTTACATGGGCTTCCCTCTGTGTATGTCTATTGTCAGGTTTCCCCGTTTCCTGGGACACCAGTCACATTGGATTAGGACACACCCTAATTACTTCATCTTGGCTATGTCTACAAAGACCCTATTTCCAAATAAGTTTATAGTGAGGTATTGGGAGTTAGGACTTTAACATATCTTTTTGAGGGGACACAGTCCAATCCATAACACAAGTATTAAATTATGTTTTTGTTTCAGTGATAGAAATTTGAGGATATCTGTCAAATTGGTTTTTATTGTTGTTGATTTCTTTTAAATATCTGAAATATTTCTTAAATTCTAAGCAGATTACCGGAGGGTAAGAGGGGCAAGATGAAGGTAAATGGGGTCAAATATATGGTGATGGAAGGATAGCTGACTCTGGGTGGTGAACACACAATGTGATATATAGATGATGTATTACAGAATTGTACACTTGAAACCTATGTAATTTTACTATCTGTGGTCACCCCAATAAAATTTAATTCAAAAAAATTTTGAGCAGATGTTTTTTCTAAATATGATACTATTTACCCTGGAGACTAGTAATCATCTAGATTATCTGCTTAAGCGTATTTTCTATGGGTATATTTACTACTTTGTAAAAATATTTTAACTTTTGAAACTTTAATGTAGTTAATCGATGATGTGATGAATGACAGTTTGAAGTCTGAATGCTACAGGTATTGTATTTCCTTGTGGAAACCCAGTAATATTTGTATAGTCTAGCCATGGTACATTATTTTATTGTACTCTTTCCTTAGGAAATGATTAATCTCTTATTTCCAGAAAGCTTCCACAAGATAATGAGAACAAGATCTTATATATAGTATTATAATAAGCCAGATTAAATGTTCTGTTGTCACTGATTCTTCGTTAGGCTTGTACATTTACTTTGAAACTTCTTTGAAAATTTTCAAGTTATGTTGTATTCACAAATGTGATTTCAAGTAATCTTTTTAAAAAATCAAAAGAAGAGTTCTGTTTTTTTAATGAAAATCATTGGGAAAATATTAGATGCTATACAAATATTTCCTTTAGACGTTTTCAGTATGCTAATAGTATAAACATATTTGTGCAGATTTTGACTGGATCATCTCGTCCAAGTTATTCACCTTCTGGCTATCAGGATTTCACGAAGTGGGAATCAATGCTGAAAATAAAAGAA
This sequence comes from Rhinolophus hipposideros, assembly GCF_964194185.1. Classification (NCBI taxonomy): domain Eukaryota; kingdom Metazoa; phylum Chordata; class Mammalia; order Chiroptera; family Rhinolophidae; genus Rhinolophus; species Rhinolophus hipposideros. The sequence goes on from NC_138049.1 coordinate 39,718,539, forward strand.
GGACTCCTAAGGCAGAAAGAAATTGTAATTGACAGGTGAGTCTATCTTTTAAATACTAAATATATTTCAGGCATGCAGAAATGTAGATGAAAAAAAATACCTTTGTATCTACGACGTAGAGTTTAAAAAAAATAGAACCTTACAAATGCATTAATGTCTCATGTCTGTGCTTCCCTGATTCCAGTCCCTTTAAGAACCACTATCAGAAATGAGGGTTGGTTGGTTGGTCTGTCTGTCTGTCTTCTACCATCCTTCCATTTACGTGAGAGTCATTATTTGAAAACTCCTCTTCTTCTTTGTACATGTATCAAGTTAGCTGCAATGCTAATTAACTGTCAGAGCTTCCACATAGTGTCTTTGTATTTTACACTTGGGGACTATCAAATTGCAAGGCTACTTTAATTTCCTTTAACTAATGTATGTTAGATACGAAGACACGGAAACTATGAAAATCATGAATCTTTAAAATTAAATGAATTAGAGATAAGAATTTTGGAAATTTGGGGGGACGTTCTAAAAATTTTTCATGTTTGAATACCAAAGCCCTGAAAAAAAATTCTGTCTTCTAATTATTTTGAGCAATAAACCTTAATATTACTTAATTATATTAGCTATAATGTATATTGGGTCCACATTATTTATATATACTTTTGAGATAATTAAACACGTTATGTATCATAGTAATTGAGAAATAGTTTGAGGAGGTATTTTTTTTCTTAATCTATGGTTACCACTTATTTTCATGTGCTAATATGGAATAAAGTAGTAAACATTTTAGCTTTGAAATTAAACCAAACTCAAACCTTTAAGTATACTTAATAGTTGAAATTTCAGAAGATTTTGCTTACAAATGTATCCGTATTAAGCAAGGCCTACTGGAACATGGTAAACTAGAGCATGGGCATCTGGACTTTCTTATTCACTACTATGTACTCTACTGTCTTGAACAGAGGCTGGTACATAGTATATGCTTAATGCTTGATACTTCTTAAAGGAATGAGGATCATAGAAGAGAGTTTCAATTGACTTTATGAAAAAGCTATTTAAAAATATTTGAGATTTCTAATCCAAGTGAATTTTATATATGAATAATTACAGACCCAGCTGGATTTTATTTGGAACACTTATAATTTAATTCATTGTACGTTCTTGAAATTAATACTTTTCTATTTTATTTTTTTAAAAATTGTTTTTCCATTATAGTTGACATACAGTGGTATATTAGTTTCAGGGGTACAACTTAGTGATTATATGTTTATATACCTCATAAAGTGATTACCCCGATAAGTCGAGTACCCATCTGGCACCATACATGCATAGTTATTATAATATTGACTATATTCCCTATGCTATACTTTTTTTAAACAGACCAAAATTCAGACTTTTGTTAATATGGATGTACTTTCCCTCAAGCAGTCAGAATCAATTGACTTTTATTATTTTTTTGAACACCATTATAATTACCATTTTATTACGTATAATAGGTGCCTTAGTCCATTTGCGCTGCTATAACAAAATACCATAGACTGGGTGGCTTTTAAACAACAGAATTTTGTTTCTCCCAGTTGTGGAGGCTGGGAAGTCCAAGATAAGGCACCGGCAGATTCAGTGTCCAGTAAGAGCCAACCTCTTGGGCCATAGCGGGACGTTTACCTTACATGGTAAGAGGGGCAAGCGAGCTCTCTGGGGCATCTTTTTTTTCTTTTTTTTTACAAAATGAGATTTTATTTTGAAAGGCATTTGAAAGACACTGAGTAAGGAAGAACACCTAAGACCCAACAGATGTAGTCTTATTCATATTCTGTCTAACCCTCATCAGTGGTCTGTATTGTGCCAAAAAGTTGCTTTCTTTGGTAATTCCTATTTTCAGCTTCCTGGAGAAGAGATCTTTCCCCATAAGTCATCTACTTTTTTTTACCTTTTTTTTTGTAGAGTAGAGCTTTATTTCCAGGAAACAGCGTGTTTGTTGAAGATGAGTATTTTTAGAAAAATATCAAGGTAGATCTAATATGTTCAACAAAGTGGGGGCTAGGGTGGGGACTCCCCCAGAAGTGAAGTGGAAAGGTTCTCTAGTATTTTCTTATCATCTTGCTGCGACCAGTCATCCCCATGTGGAGACGGCATCCAGGAATACGGTCCTGTACGGAGCTGTTCTGTCTTTGCATCATAAATACTAATCATCTGTCCTCCTGTTAAAGCCCATGCAGCACGCAGCGCCTCCTCTGGACCTCGATCTTAGAAGGAGGCTCTGTAAATCTCTGGCATAAGTTTTAATGTTGACAGCAGTGCTGTAAATTATTGGAAAGTGGTTTTCATTTTCTTCCTGGTCATTTAGTTCTGTCACATATAATGTCACTAAGTGAATGTCATCTTGTCTGTCAAATTCACTAAGAAGTTGATGAGTAAGTTTTTGTGACAACTGCCTGTCATTGAAGCTGCCCTTGAGGTGTACGCCCAGCCTTCCACATTTAGCATGGTCGGAAAGCATTTTATGGAGTTCATGATCAAGGGGACCTCAGCTTTGGTGTTGGTTCCATCACAGTGTATCAAGCAGGTAGCCCATTACCTGTGTGCCCTTAGCACCACAGTGTGACACGTGTAGAATCAGCAGAACCTGGAATGGAGATGGAGCCATCCTATGGGGAGGTCACTGCAATCTCATTTTGCTGAACATACAGAAGGTCCTGGAGTCCCACTTCTTCCACAGACTGACCTCTGAGAAGTCAGACTCTTTCCTCCAGAAGCGGGTGAGCTCCCCGGCGGACTGCGGCAGTCACACTCGCTGCCCATCGACCGACCGCAGGAGCAGCATCACGGAGGCTGGCGGCCACTGCGGGCTGCTCGCCGCCCCCTGGGGCATCTTTTATAAGGACACTAATTGCATATGTGAGGGTTCTGCCCTCATGACCTAATGATCTCCCAAAGCTTCCTACCTTCTGAAACCATCACATTGGGCATTAGGATTTACTGTATGAAATTTGGGGAGACACATTCAGTCTTTGGCAGTAGACAATTAAAATTGTCTATTAAAATGTATATTCTTCAATTTTGCATATTGTAGGATACCAAGGAAAACCAGTGTCACCCTAGTAAATTTAATTAAAAAAATTCAAACTCATTCAAGTTCAGTTTCTTATTATGAATTTTAAGATCAATAATACTTTCAACTCTTATGTCAAATTATTAGAATACTGAAACTTTTGCTTTTAACTATCTCTTAGAAAAGTATATTTTTTATAATGTAACCTCAATTTATGATTTGCAGGCAGAAGCAACAAATTACCCACTTACACGAGAGGATAAGAGATAATGAATTACGGGCACAACATGCCATGTTAGGACACTATGTAAATTGTGAAGATTCTTATATGGCTAGTTTGCAGGTAAGATTATAGAAGATTTTGCAGTTGTTTTATTAGTAAAGCATGTGTTAATTTTATACTTAGCTTGTAAGATTAGGATGGTTTTTGAATTAATAACATTCACATGGTTCATGTTTATATGTGTAGTAAAAGATATCCAAGTACTGTCTTTCGTCTGCTTTTGTCTGTCCAGTTCACACCCTCTCAAACATACATACAGGAACTACTGTTAGCAATTTCTAGTATATTCTTCCAGAGTTGATACGTATCACCAGCAGATAAAAATGTATTTTATCCCCCTACTTTCACAGAAAACATCAAAATGTATATGTTATCTGGTACCTTGTGTTTTTTTCCCTCTATATTATATAAAATTATATAAAATACAATGATTATTTTCATATCATTACATAGACAATTTCCCTTTCTTTTGCTTTTACAACTGCTTGATTTCTCATTTTATGGAGATAGCATAATTTATTCAGCCTGTTCTTACTCATCAAAATTTGGTAGTTTTCTGGTTTGAGTCTATATAAATAAGGTCGTGAAGATTAATCTTTTTTAAACATTCTTTTGCTCATTGCAAGTATTTTTGTAAGTGAAATTTCTAGGCATTGTATGAGTTGGTAAGTTTAATGATATTGTCAAATTGCTGTCGAGGGGAGCTTGTTCTAATTTTTAGCTCCTACCAGCAGTGTATAAGACAATCCGCTCTCAACTCACAGCCGGCTGAGTGTGTTATCAAACTTTGAGTTTTTTGCCCTTCTAGTAAGTTAATATAAAGGGTAGAGTGAAAGAGTTATTTTCTTATGTTGTTTTTTTCATTTCTTTTGTGTTAAAATACATATAACATAAAATTTACTATCTTAACCATTTTTAAGCATACAGTTCAGTGATGTTAAATACATTAATTCTATTGTGCACTACCATCCATCTCTAGGGCTCTTTTCCTCTTATAAAAACTGAAACTCTGTACCCACCAAGCAGTACCCCCTTATTTTCTTCCCCAACTCCTGACATTTACCATTCTACTTTCTGTCTCTATAATTTTCATTGCTTCAAGTATCTCATGTTAAGTGGAATCATACAGTATTTGCCTTTTTGTGACTGGATTATTTTACTTAGCACAATGCCCTCAAAGTTCATCCACATTGAAGCATGTGTCAGAATTTCGTTACTTTTAAGGCTGAATAATACTAAATTGTAATGTATATCACATTTTGCTAATCCATTCACGGCAGTGGATACTTGGGTTGCTCCCATATTTTAGTTTTAGTGAGTAATGTTACTATGAACATATTTTATATTTTTTATTTGAACATTGGTGTACAAATATCTCTTTGAGACCCTACTTTGAATTCTTTTGAGTATATACAGAAGTGGAATTGCTAGATCATATGGTAATTCAATTTTTAATTTTTTTGAGGAACTACCATCCTGTTTTCCACAGTGGCTACACCATATTACATTCCCACCAACAGTGTACAAGTATTCCATTTTTCTACGTTATTGCCAACACTTGTTATTTTCTGTTTTTTTGATAGTAGCCATCCCAATGGATATGAGGGTAGTATCTCATTGTAGTTTTAATTTGCATTTCCCTAATGATAGTGATATTGAACATCTTTTCATGTGCTTATTGGCCATTTATATACAGGCACACCTTGGAGATACTACAGGTTCCATTTCAGACCACCGCAATAAAGCGAGTACCACATATAAAGCAAGTTATATGAGTTTCTGGTTTCCCAATACATATGCAAGTTATGTTTATACTTTACTGTAATTTGTTAAGTGTGCAATAGCATTATGTCTAAAAAACAGTGCACCTACCCAATTAAAAAGTACTTCATTGCTAAAAAGTACTAACCATCATCTGAGCCTCTTTGAAAAATAGTGCCCTTAGAATTGACACAAACTTTCAATTTGTAAAAAATGAAATATCTGCCAAGCACAATAATGAGAAGCACAATAAAATGAGATATGCCTGTATCTTCTTTGGAGAAATGTCTATTCAAGTCCTCTGCCCATTTTTGATTCCCATTGTTTGTTTTACTGTTGTTGAGTTTTAAAAGTTCTCTATGTATTTTGGATATTAATCTCTTATCAGATATGATTTGCAAAATTTTTTTCCATTCTGTGAGTTACCTTTTTACTCTGTTATAGTGTCTTTTCATGTACGAAATATCTTCATTTTTATAAAGTCCAATTTGTCTACTTTTTTTTTTTGCCTATGCCTTTGTTGTCATATTCAAGAAATTATTGCCAATTCCAGTGTCATGAAGCTTTTGCTGTATGTTTTCTTCTAAGAGTTTTATACTTTTAGATCTTACGTTTAGGTTTTTGATACATTTCAAGTTCTTTTTTGTATGTGATCTTAGATAAGGGTCCAACTTCATTTTTTGCATGTGGATAATCCAGTTTTCCCAGAACCAATTGTTGAAAAGACTGTCTCATCCTCATTGACTAGTCTTGGCACCTCGTCAGAATCATTTGACCACATATGCAAGGGTTTATTTTTGATAACAGGATAGCAGAACAATGCAGTTTCTCTTTATAACTTTATTATTTCGAATATAGGTGTTACTTGAATTATACAGTTACTATCCAAAGCAAGTACAATTTAATGTTTATCTGAAAGCAAAGCAAATACTTTTTGACACAGCATCAGGCCAGTAGAGGGCTCTCCAAGTCAGTCAGCAAGAACAAATGGAAATAACTGGAAGGATATGGAAAAGGGGGCTACTAAAAATATTAGAAGGATTTTAAATTATGCGGAGAATTAAAATATTGTTGAGAAATTTGATTTTAAAAGATAAAAGCAGTTGATAAAAGGGAATATTCTAAATATTAAATGGATATGATTAATATATAAAATAAACTTTTTTCATCAGATAGCTGTAGAGAGCTGATTAAATGGCAGCAGTTAGAAGAAACAACAAATATGATAATAAAATATTTCTTTAGCAAGGGAATTTTTACCTTGGATCTATGAGCAATGTTATTTTTAATGCACAGCATTTGTATATGCACATTTGTAGGTTGTGTGATACTCAGACAAAGTAGGTAAAGGCTGAAAAAATCTTATTAAATGTAGAAATTAAAGCATTCTGGCTTCAGACTTTTTATTTGTTTAATTTTTTCTAGAGGTTCAGTTACAGCTTTTCTTGCTACAAAACTCATTTCTGTAGTGCAAGTATGCTCATATACAAATGGTAAATAGGGGAATGATGTCAGTATAGTTTTGAAGTCTCATTGGTTCATAAGTGGTCCATTCCTGCCAGGCAAGGGAATTAGAATAGTGGGAGTAAAATTAGAATCTATGGCAGACTGCAGAAAAGACCTAGGCTCACCTACTGCATTGGCAACATAAGCCTCTATAAGCTTCATTTTAAGAAAACTATGAGTCCCTGTACTTTCTTAACAGGTGCACTCCCTTCTGTAGTGGTTTGTATGCAAGTCCTTTATCAGATGTGTCTTTTGCAAATATTTTCCCCCACTGTGTGACCTGATAATTGTCTTTGGCAGAGGAGAAAATTTAAATGAAGTCCAGCTTAATTGTTTTCTTTCATGGGTCATGTCTTAGGCAGTGCTTTCAAAAGTCATTGCTATATTCAAGGTCATATTTTGATGCTCTGTTATTAGGCACATAAACATTAAGGGCTGTTATATCTTCTTAGAGTATTGACCCTTTTATCATTATGTTATGCTCCTCTTGATCCCTGATAACTTTCCTTGCTCTAAAGTCTGCTTTGTCTGAAATTGATACAGCTATTCCAGCTTTCTTTTGATTGGTGTTAGCATGATATATCTTTCCCATCCCTTTTAATCTACATGTGTCTTTATATTTAAGGTGGGTTTTTTAAAAATATTTTTTTTATTTTTCAGTTACAGTTGACATGAGGTGTGATCGAACAATTTAGTGAATGTTTAAATAAAAATATTACAGTAAAAGACACATTGCCATTAATTCCCCTCATAATTCTCCTCCTTGCTTTGAACACACTTATCCCGTCATTCTTGCCACTTACTGAAGCAGTTCTGGAAGTCCTCTTTCGTGAGTGTCTTTAGCTGTGCTGTCATGGCTGCCTTGATGTTCTGAATCATTTTGACTTTGGGAAAGAGCCAGAAGTTGCACAGTGCCATATCCGGTGAATAAGGGGGATGAGGACACACTGCATGATTTTGTATAACTGAAATTGCCATACCAGAAGCTCTGTGTGACACAGTGTCTTTCCGTTGTGATCACAAAATATGGTGAATGCTGCTGCTGAGTGCCATCCAACGGAAAGGCAGGGATATTCAGTATGGGAAACGGCACATCAAACCTTAGTAACAGTGTGTGACAAGTTTCAACTTATTCGATGTAGTCAGTTGGGTGTGAGCTATGGTTGAGGGAAGGTGTGTTTTAGACTGTGCCATAAATCATCCTCTATCATGACAACGCTCTGTGTCATACATCGTTTCTGGTATATGGCAGTTTTTGTCAAATAAAAACATTATGGTGTGTCCTCATCCACCTTATTCACCGGGTCTGGTACCATGTGACTTCTAGATCCTCCCAAGTCAAAATGACTTGACATCAAAGTAGCCACGACAGCGCAACTAAAGACACTCATGAAAGAGGAGTCTTTTTGAGGGCGATTAATGGTGGCATGGTTTTTACTGTAATAAATTTTTTTAGTTTAAATATTCACTGTATTTTTAATCATACCTTGTACAATATTATATTAGTTCCAGGTGTACGACACAGTGATCAGATATTTATGTAACTTATGAGCTGATCACCATGATAAATCTAGTACCCATTTGACACCATAACATATTTATTACAATATTATTGACTCTTCCCTACGCTATAGTTTACATCCCCATGACTATTTTGTAACTACCAATTTGTACTTCTTAATCCCTCCCCTTTTCCTCCCATCCCCCCAAAACCCTTCCATGTGGCAACCCTCAAAATGTTATCTCTATGAGTTTGTTGTTTTCTTTGTTGGGCTTACTCAGTATAATACTCTCTAGGTCCATCCATGTTTGTGCAGATGGCAAGATTTCATTGTTTTTTTATGGTTGAGTAGTATTATCTTGTGTGTATGTACCACCTCTTCTCTATCCATTCATTCATAAATGGACACCCAGGTTGCCTCCGTATCTTGACTACCGTGTTTCCCCGAAAATAAGACCTAGCCAGGCAATTAACTCTAATGCATCTTTTGGAGCAAAAATTAATGAGACCTGGTCTCATATCACATGATATCATACCATACCCATAACCATACCCATACCCATACCCATACCCATACCATAGACCTAGTCTTCTATTATAGTAAAATAGCCTGCGTCTTATATTAATTTTTGCTCCAAAAGAATCATTAGAGCTGATTGTTCGGCTAGGTCTTATTTTCAGGGAAACACGGTATCGTAAAGCTGCAGTGAACATATGTATGCACATGTCCCTTCAAAGTAGTATTTTGGATTTCTTCAGATAAATACCCAGAAGTGGGATTAAGTCTGTGTTCTTCAAGACCTAGTTCAAGTTATATAGAGGCATCTAGATATATATGCATGTATATGTATGTGTATATATGTGTATGTGTATACACACGCACACACACACACACACACACACACACACCTATAAAGCCTTACCATAGTTACTACACATTCAACTATCTTAGTACTTTGCCAGTTTCATTGTGGTTTTTGTGTGACAATTTATTAAACTGGTGCTGAGTTGGAATTTATGCCAAGGCCTGTTTGTTGCTAAAACCTGTATTTACTTACTCTTTGTACTACACCTCATTTCCCGTTTCTTTCCATGTGTTCTAAACAAGTAAGCTTTTAAAGTCTTAACTTTTTTTTTCTTTTCCAATAGCCACAATATGAGAACACTTCACTCCAGACTCCATATTCAGATCAGTCAGTGTGCAATTCCCAGCAAGAGGAACTGGAACAAAAGCTTGCATCTACTGAGAAAGAGGTTTTACAGCTTAATCAGTTTCTCAAACAAAGAATAAGCCAATTTACTGAAGAGAAGAAGAAATTGGAGGAAAAGGTAGGTATTTTTAATAAAGTTAAATTAGGTCAACAACATTCCTTTAACATATAATTTATTTGTCATCTACTCTATGCCAGATATCATACCAGGCTGTAAATTTGTATTGAGTGATTAGTTTTATAGTAATCTTTGAGAAATCCTATCTACAAAAATCCAGGGATTTTCTTGAGGGATAAAAATACCACAGGAAATTATATTTTTATAACTAATAGGGAAAACTTTGTAAAAGTTAGTTGCCTACACTGATGTGTGATACCAGTAAATTGTTCTCTTTTTCATTTTGGGGCCCTGTTTCTTTGTCATGTTGGGCATGAAGGATTGATAGATGAAATAAGGGTGGTCTTTCTTTCATAAGCAAATGACGTAAAGTTATTTAGGCTGACGCCCCTGATTCAGAATAAGTAGTTAAAAGCCAAGTACCTATTTATACTCAATATATCTGTGCATTTATTTGATTTTTATGCCTGTGTTAAAGTATCTTTACAAATTTCATCTCACTCCTTTATAACATTATTAAAGATAATGTAGGATACTTGCTATCCCTAATTTACTGAAGAGGTACAGATCCTTAAGCTTGTGTAGATTCTCTCTTGATATACTCAGCTTATTATTCTATAAACTGAATCTTCTTCTATTCAAGTGATCTTGAAGCAGGTCACCATGATTTCTGCAGGGAGATTTGGAGCTATTAGTAGAAAACTGACACTGTGTGTGTGTGTGTGTGTGTGTGTGTGTGTGTGTGTGTGTATGAGTTAAATTTTTTATCTTCCAAAAACGGACAGAAATTTTACATTGTTTCTCTTTCTAGCAGTAAGATGTATTTATCTTGGCTGACTTCAAAGTAACTTAGGTACCTATTTATTCTCTATATTTTGGGGGCTTCATACAATACCATAATTTGGAGAGCTAAGGAAATATTCATGGGTCATACAGATGTAGGAGGGATTAAAATATTTTCTCACCTAAGTCTTGTTAATTAAAAGATTGTGTCAAAATTATGATTCAGTGGATACAATTTTAAAATTTATTTTTGTTCTATCTAAATTTTTTCTTTTATTACTTTTGGTGTACAGTGCTTAATAAAATTGATTTATATACTAACTATATATTTGACAGCTCCTACTTGGATGTCAAAAGTATTTCAAACTTTTCATGTCCAAAATACAATTCTTAGCTTGCCTCTGACTGCCCTATTGTTCTGAAATGAAACAAAATAAAATTTTCTTCAGTGTGTATTACCATATATTCAGTTACTCATGCTAGGAAGTTTACTAAGCCTAATCAAGCTTGTCTTCTAAATATTTATAGACTCTGTCCAACACTACTAGCATGGTTCAAGTTATCATACCTTGGCAAAGCTCTTGTAATAGACTCTTCATTGGTGTCTCTGAATTTACTCTTGCCCTATCTGCTGTTTCCCTCCCTCCACTTTTTTTGTAGTATTGTAATTCTGTGTATTTTATGTATTATATTTTTTTTAAATTGAAGCATAATTTATATACAGTTTCATGTACAGATTTTGGGTGTTCAGTTTGACAAGTATTGCTAATCGTATGTACCCATATAACTACTATCGAAAATGAAACACAAAACATTTCAATCACCAAGAAGTTCCCTTGTGCTTCTTTCTCATAAGTTTCCTTTTCTTCTCTGAAACACTTTTTTATCTCACTATAGATTAGTTTTGAGTCTTATTGAACTTCGTATAAATGGAGTCATACAGTATGCATTCTTTTGTGTCTGTTTCCTTTCACTCAATGTTTTAGAGACTTATTTATATTGTTGCATGTATTGGTAGTTTGTTCTTATCAATTGTTGAGTTACATTTCATTATATAGATAGACCACAGTGTATCTACTCTCCTACTCTCATGGATATCTGGATTGTTTGCAGTTTGGGGAAATTATAAATAAGGCTGCTGTGAACATTCTTGTACCAGATTCTTTGTATACATATGTTTCCCTGTCTCTTGGGTAAACTCCTAAGAGTGGCATTTCTGGGTCATACAGTTCATAGGGTAGATATTTAATTTACAGGAAACTCCCTAAATTCTTCTTAGTGTTATAGCATTTAACACATCCAGTATTAATGTATGAGTATTCCAGGTGCTCCATAGCCTCCCAAATCCATTCTTGATAGTGTGGAAGACTGAACATTTTAAAAGAAGAACCAGTCATTTCACGTACTTGGTTAAAACCTGTCAATGCCATCTCATTGTCTTCAAAATAAGAATCAAATTCTTCCCATGACCTGAAAGACCCTTCCTAATTGTATAGCCTATGCTCTTCCAATCTTCTGGTACACTGTGTGGTACAGTGTCTCACAGTTGCTTAAACAAGTCAGGCTTTGTTTCTGGTATCAGGTTCTTTACCCGGTAAATGCTTGGCTCTCTCCTCCCACTCACCAGGTACCTATTTACGTTGTCAAGTCTCCACTTAAATATCTTTACTTTTCAACCCCTCCTTTTATATGCCTAGAGCATTTTGTTCTTTTTTTCCCAGTACTTAACACATTTTTGAACAATCATTTTTTTTCATATTTCTCTGTAAGCTCCATAAAGGCAGGGACGTACCTGAATGTGTCACACTATAGCATATGTAGCACCAGCCATGGTGTCTGGAATATTGAATGAATGAATGAATGAATGAATGAATGAATGAATGAATGAATAAAATGAATGAATGAATGAATGAATGAATGAATATGCTTTCAAGTGATTTTTGCCAAGAAAGAAGAAAAGGGAATGAGATAACCCCAACAAAGGACTGGGGAAAGACTAATTAGAGCTGTCAAAGAGATGAGATAGGGGGCTGATGGATCAAATTCTTAAGAAAAGTAGGGAAAGGTTGATAACAGACACCGCGATGGAAGGGGTACTCTTAGAAAGGAAGAGAGTAACAGCCTTTTTGTGGAGGGAAGCAATTAAGAATAGAAATGCCTATGCCACGGAAACTTAAGGAAGTGGATGAATGTAGAGGGTAGAGTTTGTATCAGAGGACATGGGGATGACTTAAGTTCTTGAAGGGAGTGTAGAAGCTAGAAAATAAACTCATTGATAATGCATCACCTACACAGCACTTTGGGCCCACATGAGATTGGATTGCATTGTTTCCCTCTGCACTTTGTAATCCTCATTAAGACTGATTCTATGAAAGAAAAACATCTAATGTAATGATCATAATAATAACAGAAGTTACTCTTTAATGAGCTCTTTCTTGTATGTGCCAGACAGCTTGTCGTTAATGTGTATTAAATGTGTTTTCTTATTTAATCCTAATCTTCAGAAAACACTATTAAGTGTATTATACCTATTCCCCCATTTTAAAAAAATGAGGTGACTGAAGCTTTGAGACAAGTAGTTTGAGTAATTAGTCCAGTCTCAGATAGATAGAAATTGCTGAAAAAACTAGGAGTAAAATTCAAGACAGTTTAACTCTACAATTGATAATTATAATGATTTATAAAAACTTTAGAGGAAAACATTTCCTCATTGATCTATTTTGTTCTAATTATTGTATTTAAAATAAAAATAATTTGTTTGTAAACCTCTTCTAAAATAAGGCCCACCTATTGCCTTCTAGGGATGATCTCAGCTTTCATAATACCTCTTTAAAAGGAAAAATCTTAACTTTTTATACATAGAATAAGAAAGATTTATTAGTGATACTTCATTTACCTGGTGGTGATTACTGGAGTTCAAACTTCAGTAACCTCTGTTAATCTGAAACAACACAAAACTTCGAAGTTAAAACAAAACAAAACAAAGAACTTATCATCAGTGAGCATGGCTGAAAAAACAAAAATCCAGAGGTTATTTGTTATCAACTTGTGGTCAACAAATATCAGATGGTATCCAACAGGAGAGTGTTGGCAGAGATTTGTGATCAAGGGCAGCAAGCTTAACATGATAGCAGAGAAGGCAGTTGACCAATCAAAGGAAAAGAAGAAAACTAGGCCATCTCTGTGTAGTAGAAGACAACATGCCTGACCTGTTCCAGTGGCTGCTTTTTGAGGACATCATTGTGTCACATTTAATAATTAAGTATAAATTAGGGAGCAGTTAATAAAAATAGGTTGGTTAGTTATGTTTACTCACCGAGTCATTTGCTAAGGCAAGAGTAGGCTTTGTTGGTGGGCAGTCCAGGCACAGCTGGTGACTAGAGAATTTATGGGAATCTGGTTATTATTAGTGTGGAAGAATTTAAAGAAAATTGTCCCTAATGTTTAGTCAGGCATTCGATACATAAATTTAACTCTGTCTCTGTGACTTGTAGTTAAGTCACTAAAGATCTCTGGGCCTCATATTCAAAAGGGAATTGTATGTTATGGTCTTACAGGTCACCACCACTGCCAACAGTCTGTGAGTTCTAATAAATCACAAGTTAAGTTGTCACACCCGCACATTGGCCTTTCATCCTGAAAAGGCCCCAATAAATAATAGGATTTGTCTGTTTTACGAGTGTTGCTTCTTATCCAAGGTAATAAATGGATCCTAATGTTACTGATAGAATAAATAGATGAAATGAGATGTGATTCAATTTTCCAGTTGAAGTTGTTTTAGTAAAAGTTGTTATACATTGGTCCTGAAAGAAATTAGATAAGGCACGAAAGAAACGAGATTGTGGACAAGTGTTAGTTTTAATGAAATTTGAAAGAGTACTCCATTATACTACACATTCCTGGCATATATTTCCCTGGTGAATATGGGAAAAGACTGTAAAAATATTTTAGAACCCTGTAAGTTTCTAAAAGAATGTTAAAGTAGAAGACTGGCAATTTAAGGTGAATATGAGTCTGTAATTTACTTTTTTGGCAACTGTTTGGGTATATATATATATTGTTTTTAATTGATCTTAAGTATGGAAGAGCTTTGAATATAAGATGAAATTTAAAGATAATGAATTACAGGTACAAAGGTGAAAAAAATTAGCATATAAAAATCTGAGGTTCAGCCTACACAAATTGGGATTTAATAGAATCATGTACTGTATGTGTTGTATAATAGGTGCTTAGCATATGTTATCAGTCCTAAAATGACATTAATGATAAGGCACACCTTAATTTTAGGTAATTTTTAAAAATAAAAAATGGTGCAAGATTAATTATGATGCAATGTCTTAACAATAGGATACTTGAGGTATGGATTGGTCTCACTAGTGCCTTTATCAGTTCCTAAGTTTTTGATAATTTTAGTAAGCCCTCCTAGCTTTGATTACATTGCTTTGGTACATGATAAGCAATTTCTTTGCAAGTTTGTTAGTAACAAAATAACTTTGCTTGTAGGTATCTTCCATTCTTTTGTTTTTAAATAAAATGTTTGATTTTTATCTTTTTTTCTCTACATGCTATATATATTTACAATTACATACATATGTATAATTCTGTTTTTTTATTTTTTTATTTTATTGGGGAATATTGGAGAACAGTGTGTTTCTCCAGGGCCCATCAGCTCCAAGTCATTGTCCTTCATTCTAGTTCTTGAGGGCGCAGCTCAGCTCCAAGTCCAGTCACCGTTTTCAATCTTAGTTGTAGGGGGCGCAGCCCACCATCCCATGTGGGAATTGAACCGGCAACCTTGTTGCGCTCTAACCAACTGAGCCATCTGGGAGCTCAGTGGCAGCTCATTGTCTTCAATCTAGTTGTGGAGGGCGCAGCTCACTGGCCCATAAGGGAATCAAACTGGCAACCCTGTTGTTCAGAGCTCACGCTCTAACCAACTGAGCCATTCGGCCGCGCCCCGTATCTTCCATTCCTGATTCACATAAAATATTGCATGTAGCTTTGGAAGAAATAAAAATTTGAGCCATTCCTCCAGAGAATGACTTGCTTCACTAATTTCGAAATTGTACCCTGCAGCTCTGTTTCTGGGTCTTTCTGGGTATGCAGTAACTTTTTTCAGTGCAAATTATAATGTAACATTTTAAAAGATATTTTAAACATCATTTAAACTCAACACAGTTTAACATATACATATCTAACACTGTTGAAATGTCACCAATATGAATAGCCTTGACCAAATTTACACATGTGCAGGCATTATAAACTATATCATTACTGCTACCTGGCTGACTGCAGTTTATAGGATGCAGTGAAAGGACTGCAGTTTATTTTCTTGTGAAAGAAAATAAAAATTCCAAAAACTTGATTTCAGTGATATGAAAATTTGAAGAACTATGACTATTTGAGTTGATGGAGTGAGGGAAATCTTACTTGAGTTGGCGGTGGTGTTAACTGTGACCAGGACCTAACTGTTGGAGAATTTGGTGATGCCTGAGATTAGAGTGTTTGTTTTGTTACTGTGTTTTTAATGACACAAAACCATTGAAGATTCATAACCTTTTTTTTTTAAGCTTAAAACCAGAGATAGGTACATCAATAGCCTGAAAAAGAGGTGCCAGAAGGAATCTGAACAAAACAAAGAAAAGCAGAGAAGAATCGAGACCTTGGAAAAGTATCTGGCTGATCTTCCAACTCTAGATGATGTACAGAGTCAGGGTCTACAGGTAACATGAAACAAAATGCTCGTTTTTAAATGACGTGAAAATGTTTTAAGTTGATGTTTTAGAAATTTCTTTTTTTTTGTTGTTTAGAGTTTAATAGGCATGCCTTTACTTTTTAAGATTTTTATTAAAATATAGCTAACATACAATATGTTAAGGTATGTTTAAGGTATACACCATAGTTATTCACTATTTATATACCTAAAGAAGTGATCTCCATGATAAGTCCAACAACCATCTGACACTGTACCATGCTATCACAATATTATTGACTCTATTCCCTACACTGTATATTACATCTTAATTTTTCCTTAAGCACTTCTTATATTTTATTCTATGACCTCCACTTAGTCTTCTTTTCTGACCATTTTCCTTTCTTAATGTCATCAATGTCTTTCTGCCAACTCTTTGAGACCTGGCCTCTTGAAATATTATTTATAAACCCATTAAACCTACTCTTCAGTTTTTGTTTTATTTTTTTACTCTTCAGTTTTATTCTCTAAATCTTTTTAGTCATGGGATTTTCAGCCTGTGCACTATTATTGACATTGAGGGTGGATAATTTTTTGTTATGGAAATCTGTCCTGTACATTAAAGGATGCTTATAGCACTTCTGCCCTCTGTCTACTTGATACCAACGGTACTGCTCTGCCCCTTCCCCGTCACCCCCCAGAAATTGTCTACAGATATTTCCAAATGTCAAATGTCCCCTGGGGCAGATACTGCTCCCAGTTGAGGATCATTGGTCTAATCCACGGTGTGTCATTGTTATGCAGCTCTAGACCTACAACACATTCTCTGTTTAATTTATAAATTGTAAAACTAAGAGAGGGTAACATCACGAAGGAACTACAGAAGGAGCACAGGAGTTTGCATGAGTAAGAACAGCAAGGAATATAGATTTAAAAACATGCATTCATACCACCATATACCCATTAGGATGGCTAATATCAAAAAAGCAGAAAGTAACAAGCATTGGCAAAATGATGTGGAGAAATCAGAATCCTTATGCACTTGGTGGGAATGTAAAATGGTGTAGCCATTATGGGAAACCATATGACAGTTCATCAAAAAATTGAAAATGGAATTACCATATGATTTATCAATTCCACTTCTGGGTATATACCCAAAAGAATTAAAATCAGGGTTTCAAACAGATGTTTGTGCATGATGCATGTTCACAACAGCGTTATTTGCAATAATCAAAAGGTAGAGACAACCCAGTGTCCATTGACAAATGATGTGGCATATGATTATACATACAATTCAGTCTTAAAAAAGAAGGAAATTCTGGCACATGCAAGTGAAACAATCCAGTCACAAAAAGATAAATAGTGTATGAGGTACCTATAGTAGTTCAAATTCTGAGAGACAAAAAGTCAAAGGGTGTTTGCCAGGGGTAGAGGGGAAGAGGTGGATGGGGAATTGTTAATGGGTATGGAGTTTGTTTTGCAAGATGAAAATAGTTCTGGTGATTAGTTACAACAATGTGAATGTACTTAACATTACTGAAATGTCCACTTAAAATGGTTAAAGTAGTCATTTTATGTTATGTATATTTTACCACAATTTAAAAAATAGCCCAAATTGAGAACATGCGCCTTTCTCTCTGTTTTCTAGAAATTTTGACCCCGTTCTCCTCTTCTCCACAATTCCGTTCTCCCACCTCCCTTTATATGGAGGAGGAGATTAAAGTATTATCAAGTAGATGAAATTAAGATGGTGTGATTTTAACCATAGTCTATTAATCCTTGAGAACACAGTAACATATTCTAGTAGACACACATTTAATAGTCCATGTTTTATGAACCTTAAAAAATTTTTCTTTAGCTGCAGGTTTTAGAAGAAAAAAACAAGAATTTGCAAAAGACTTTGATAGATATGGAAAAACAGATTGAAGATATAAAAAAACAGTGTCAAGAGAAAGAGACACAGTTAATATGCCAGAAAAAGAAAGAAAAGGAGTTGGTAACTACAGTTCAAAGGTAAGAAAACCTTCAGTAATTCTTTTATGTTATTTTTTTCATAAAGCATTTCAATTAAGATAATTTGTAATTATTACTCTATTATTCTTCTTAAAGATGTACAATTAACAACCAGAAGTATTGTGCCATTGAAATAGGTTGTCTCAGTTTAACATTTCAATGCAGCATACACCTTGTCAAAGGTTTAAGATGAGAATAGTAAAAAAAGAAAAAGGAAATTTGGAATTTGGAAACTATCTGATGGCTTTGTTATAAGATAAGTAAAAAATTCAAATAACAAAAAGAGGGCCCACATACTCAAAGTGCACTACTCAATAAGATATGTCAAAATGAAGTAAATTAATAGTTAGAATTATAGTGAATATCATTTTTTAGTTTATTTAGCTAAAATATTTAACCTAGGAAATTACTCTCAGATTCCTAGAAAACCTGGAGAACTATTTGTATATGCATGTACATGTACTCTCTGTTTTATAAAACTTAATAGGTTATCAACCACAGATACATCAAACTATCCTGAAGAATAAGACAACAAAGCACCAAAAAACTAAATTTAAGAAATGCATTCTTTACACTTGTATCAATTATATATTACTCAGTGTATTCTCAGCTGTTTAATCAAAATCATCTGATAATTCCATGTTAATATTGCTTTCCTACTACTTTCTTAAATATGCCTGGTTTTATCCCCTTTTTTTCCCTTGGATTTTAGTGCAGATAATTCTAATTTCTGGGACAACTCAGTCTTCAGTATTTCTAAAGTCAGCCCCACCCCCATTTGTATACTTTTGACTCCACCTTTATTATTTTCTGCTTTCTTGCTCCTTGATTTCCCCTTTTATAACTCACCTTATATCCTCCTATTCTTTAGTCTCAAAACAGATTTCTGACCTACGTTAATTCAACCATGTATCTTTTTCTTTAATCTTATTGATGTATCTATTCTGTTTTATAGGGCATTATGATCATAAACTCAATATGTGTTTTTTTATGAATACAGAATTAGGAACACCTGAAAATAATTTGAGTGTTTGTTTTTGTTCCGTTCTGTGCTTTTACATATTTAATATATTTTATACCTACCCTTTTATTTAGATTTTCTCTTTTATGTTTTTCGACAATATTGAGCCTAGTATTCTTGATTTGGAAAGATTTAATATGATGCATTTCAGAACATATTTTCCATTTCTTAACTTTTTCTCCACACGCTCTGAGAGGATATTACCCCAGAAAACTTCTCTTGATTTCAAATAGATGCAAAGGACCAAAGGTCTATAATTCTTTAATACTTGTGTGTGTATGGTATCACTTGACTTTGGGGGTAGGGGTGATATTGCAGTTTCCTCAGCTATACGACATAGTATTCCTTATGCTCAGAAGAACTTCTGATGTAATGCATTATATTATTACAGTTTTCTGTTTTTATATACTATTTTTTCCTGCTTTATGAATACATAAGAATTTGGGGGATTTAAAAATGAAATAAGAAAAGTTTTCTGTTAGAAATGAAAATGTAAGTAAATACATGGATGGGATCCCTGTAATGCAATAGTTGGTACCTTTGCTGTTCAAGAGATTTATACTTTTCTAAGTGAGCATGCTTCATAGCATAAACAAAATGAAAATGGATACCTGAAAGAAGACTTATTTGGTATTTTTTTATGACAGTACATTTTTCCCTCTTCATAGCTGGCTCCTTTTTTTTAAATATGAAAAATCTTGATAGTTTTAATGTAAGTTATTTCTGTTAGAATGTTACAGGTACATATTAGTGTCTTGACACTGAATTGGGAAAAAAACTTATTCTGAAATAAATAATGTGTTTTTCACTTTCAGACTGAAAAAGCAAACTTTTTTATGACAAATAATATTTTATTACAAAGCAGTATACTATGTTTGTAATATATAAAATCTTCTCTGGTGCCATTATTTATCAACAGATCTGAAGCCCTGATTGTATCATTTAGAACTGTCAATTCTTTGTCCACAATCTAGATATTGTATTTCTTCTTTTCTTTTGGATGGCAGGTTAGCCATAATACTTGGAAGAAGAAAAATAATGAAAACAATCAAAACCCAAATAAGACAGAATCCATTTCTTTTAGTACTCTGCGACTCTTGAGTATGATCACAGGCTAAAGCAGAGCTATTCCTAGGTTTGCCCTCCTGTTACATTTTGGTTTGGGTTATTATTATAAATGGTATATACCGTTCTTTTTAACCCAAACATAACTATTCTTTCTCAAGCTAATATCTTTCCCCTGCTTTATCCTTTTATTGTTTTTTTAAAAAATTAAAGTTTATTGGGGTGACAATTATTAGTGAAGTTACATTGATTTCAGGTATACAATTCTGTATTACATCATCTATATATCACATTGTGTGTTCACCACCCAGGGTCTGTTCTCTTTCCAACACCATATATTTGATCCCCTTTACCCTTTTAATGTACCAAAGGTGCTTCCTTTTGTTGTTTCCTCTTCTAAAATGCAACTCCGTGCCACGGATAGCATGAGAAACTGTTAGGCAAGTAATACATATATTAGATTGCTGCTCTTATAAATGAAAGAGAAATATAATTCTGCTGATTTAGGCAGCTGTCTTTACAAACAAACTTTTGTTGAGCTCAGAATGAAGGGCAAAGACATATATTCATGTATTTAGGCTCCTTTTAACAATCATCTTAACCAAGGAACTCTTCTTTTAGGAGAGAGGGAAAGAAGAGGGCTTAGATTGCAGAGCTCAGGGATTTCACTAGGGCCTGAGAGTGTCACTTACTAAGCAACTCTTGATTCTGGTCTCAAATTTGTCATTTTTGAAAAGATGATCAGCCTCCATTATACTTCTTATGTGTATTAAATATAGGTATGGGAACTTATTCAAATACTGTCTGTAGGTTTCATTATTGTTTGATTAAAAAATACTATAACCCCTAAGAAGGGGCTTCATTCTTTGTTGAAGTCTTCTACTAAAGTCAGCACACAGAGCTTATTTTCTTCATATAATTGTCTTTAAAACAAAACAGTTTGCAGCAAAAAGTAGAAAGATGCCTTGAAGATGGAATCCGCCTTCCAATGTTAGATGCAAAACAGCTTCAGAATGAAAATGATAACCTGAGAGAACAAAATGAGAATGCTAGTAAGGTCAGTACATATCTTTAATAATAAATGTGAAATCTGGACTATGTGGATATGTGTGTATCAACATATAATTTATAGTTATTTATATTTTGCTAATATTTAATAGCTTATGGAGTTTTTAATTTAAATGTTTTATTTAGCAAGAAAATAGGAATTTAAGTAAATTTAAATAAAAACCAAACTAAGAAAATTATATTACTTCTTAATAAAAACAAAAGTATACCTTTTCCTTCCTAACTTATTCAAAGTCTGTTTCAAAATTATTTTTATAAATTGCATTACTTAACATTTTTATCAAGAAGTGGAAGACTTTTGCAGTTTTGCATATGTGATTCACATCATATGGCTTTCTAAAGGATATTTGGTGTGACTACTTTAAAAAAAAATTACACCCTGATGTTTAAAAAAATAAATTCATAATTCCCTGCGATTTTCTTTGTTTTCTTGAAATAGTAGGACTTTTAAAAATCAATAGAAAAATTATTTGATTCAGACTGATATATTTTGTGTGTTTTAGATAATAGACAGCCAACAAGATGAGATTGACAGAATGATGTTGGAAATTCAGGTAAGGAATGTTTTGTGCTTATTTTAAGCTTTATTAGCTATGTGCCAGTTTACTCTTAATGGTTAAATAACCTACAAATATTAAAGCATAAATGTATTTGCTTTAATACATATGTATTTGCTCTATACGTATGAAAACATTAATAGCACTTGGGGTGAAGTTGCAAATTCCTTAATATTAATCTTTCAGTTTTTTAGAATGAAAATGGTATTCAGTAAATCAGTTCTTCAAAAAATTGTAAAGATTGTCTTCCTCTATTCCTTGCTTGTTCTCTTTTTCATTGATTGTAGTATATAGCTACTATTGAGAACACATTTGGTTAAGCTTATCAATGATCTAACTAAAGATAATGGACTGTTTATAGCCTGTTATGACTGCAAGAACCCTTTCTCTTCTAATAATTCTATATATTATTCTGAGTTATCAAAGCATAATACTTTATTTACATATTTGTTTCTTTACCTCCTACTTAGTTTCTTGAAAGTGGAGACTATGGTAGATTATCTGCATATCCAGACTTTAGCGTGTCTGGCCCATAATACACAATCAAAAATTTGTGGATTAAATAGACTTTTATTCTCTGATTGAGTTGCCATATTTACTGAGTACCTTCTTATGTGCCAGGCACTGTCCTTGGCACCAGGGATTTATCAGTGAACAAGCAAGTTCCTGGCCAATCTAGTGGGGCGAGATCGAGAAAATGGAAATATATCAGTGATACATGCTGTTTAAAAAAAAAGTGTAAAAGGTAATGACAGTGTTGCATTAGATACAGTGGTGATGAAGTTTTTCCTGAGGAAATGAATTAAACAGAGATGTGAATGAAGAGAATCAGGGAGAAAGCATTACAGGTAGAGAGAGCAGCTTGGTGTACTCTGGACCGGCAAGATGGCTCCTGGTCTGGAGTGCAGTCACTGAGGTAGAGTGGTGAGAGGTGATGGTGGAAAGCAGCCTGGGACCAGATCACAACAGGGGTGTGTGTCTTTGTATGATGGAAAGCTATTGGACAAATTTTGCTGAATAAATATTTTTGTACCTTGTGATTCTAATATTTCATCTTTAAAATGGGAGTAAAAAAGGGAAAGGTAAATGGTTCGCATGTCAGAATTATGGACAGTCTACTTTGATTGTCTTTTGGCATATTAAATGATTTGTCAGTTTAATCAAACACTAGTCCAGTTGAACTACTGTTGTGGGTCTGCTGAATTGATTCACAGAGGTTATTCTTTAGTTTGTATTCCTACAGACTTAACTTCACTTGTTCTACAAACCAAATCACAAGATGGTTGGCTTTCCTTACCATTAATATCTGACTTACAGACCGTAATGAAAGGAATTTCTGTTTTACTTGGTAACGTTTTCTGAGAAGTAAATCTAGTAAAAGTTATCTCATTCCAAATTAAGGGCAGTCAATATTGTCCTCTGGCTTTGACATTTTGGTGGATAAGACTGGTAAGATTTTTATTTATCACATGCTATTTCTCATGTTATAGATGTTCAGGATATATTTACATTATTTGAAATGTGCATTTTCCCCATTTGTGGAGGCATCTTAATCCAATTTTAACACATTAACCAGGTCTTTTAGTCACATTAAGTATGTCGTAACTATATATGCAGAAGGATGTGCAATTATATGCCCTTTCATTCTTTGATCTTAAAATGTTTGAGTAGACATTCTTTTATTTCTTCAAACTAATTAGAGAATGAGAGTTAAATTAATGAGATGCATTTATTTCCAAAAATGTTTGGGCCCAGACAATACAATATGCTCTTTAATTCTATTATTTTGTGAAGCAGTGGCGCTTTGCCTCTCTCTCTCTTTCTTTCTCTCTTTCTCTCCTCTTAGCCATTCTGGCCATCTAGTTCTATAAATCTAGCACATCATTTGCTCAGAGAGAGACAGCAAATGTTGATAGCTATCCAACTTAGTTGTATTTATCAAGATATTATTTGAACAGAAAACTATGGATGAAGACAAATATGCCTCAGATAGTGAGAACGTTTTTCACTTACTGTTACTTGTTTAAACTTATTTTTCACCCTCTCACAGTTGAAAAAGCTAAGTTGGTTATTTGGTGCTTTGTGATGAATATAAAAGATGTGTACTCTGTACAAACCTGAAAATATTGCCCATTCTGAAAAAAATGAATACTAATTATTTCCCTAACATTAGAAACTGCAGAGAGAAACCTAAAGAGAACACTTTGTATTGGAAAGTATTCTTGTTGCTTTGTAGTACAGTTAATGGGCATATTATCAAGTTGGTACATATAATTAGAGCAGTTCCCTTCAATTACTAATTTTTCAAAACTTCCTATATTTCTCCCATCTGCTTACATAAAGAATGGCCAACCTTAAACCTGTATAGATTATGATGTCCTTTTCATATGCTATAGCAGTTTTTTAATTCCTTCCAATTTCTTTGCATAGCCAAAACGACACAAAATACTTTAAGGATAGCAGAGAGCTTCCCAACCATTTTTTAACATGAATTATGCATTTTAGCTCTCAATATAGTATTACATTTATTGTAAAATTTCACTGTCATTATGGTTTGCATGTTCTTTGTTCCTCCATGGTGCTGGGTGGTTGTTCCGTTTTAGAGTGTTTAGTAGACCAACAAACTTAGTATTATTAGAATTTCATAGGTTTTTTTTGATTAAAATTTATTGGGATGACAGTTGTTAGTAAAATTACATAGATTTCAGGTTCTAGAAGAAGGTAAATAGGGTCAAATAAATGGTGATGGAAGGAGAAGTGACTCTGGGTGGTGAACACATAATGTGAGATATAGATGATGTATTACAGAATTGTACACAGAATTTCAAGTTTTACTACTACTTTATGTCCCTTCAAACTATTGAAGAAATGAAACTTATTAAAAGTTTATTTGGCTGATTTGGAATATTGCATGGCCTTGGGTACAAGCAGGTTATTTTTACAGTTTAAATTTGGACACGAAAGAGAAAAATAAAACCCCTTGCTATGTTCATTTTATGTCCAATTTATAGGAGATAATAATACGGCAGTTAGAGTGAAAATGCTATATTTAAAATATAGCTATAGTTTACGACCTTGCACCAAAAGTCGAATAAATTCTTGTCTGGTTTAGGTCAATGGCAAGATTACTAATTCACAACTTTGAAAATGGGGGAGAAATCAGTCTTCTACTCATTATATTGTATTTATCGTTGAATATAGAAAAAGTAGTACTTCATGTAAAAGTATATGTTGATTTTGAAATTGAGTTCAGCGCTATAAAAATGTAGATTTATCTACTATTTTGTTCAACTGCCAAGATGATATTGTTAACTGGCATACTCATTGATCCTGTAGAAATACTGACTGACTTTACATCCATGAAACCAGCATAGTTAAACTGGCTTCTTCTATAGGCTTTTCTTCTGCCAGTATACCATATAAAAAGACATTTTGCACACAACATTTCTCATCATTTCCATAAATGTTGCTGTAGTCAGAATGGGAATGAATTCTTTGGGCATTAACTTACTTTCTTTTTATTCCTCAAAACATATTTCACCTACGTAATAAGCCTGTCTGTCTCCAGTGAGCTGTTATCAATGTAATCTTTTGGCAGAGGCAATACAGAGAAAAAAGTTTGTTATGTTTACTTGTTTTTTCTAACATGTTAAAATGTTTCCTCATTGAAAGAACTTAGGCATTTTAAATTGCATTTCTGAATTGATAGCTATTAATGATCATAATATCACAAAAGACAGAATGATGCTTTAAAGTTTATTAAGACTGTTCACTCTTAAAAGAAGTGTTGGAAACACCAATCTCAAAACCATGACAGTCTGTCCTATTTATAACACTTCAAGAGAAGATGTTTCCACTGCCTCAGAAGATTTTATTCCAGTTTTTAGTTAATCTGTCTTAAAGCCTTTATGTAGCAAGTTTCTTCAATAGAAATGATGGGAACATGGGTCAGAAGTCAATAGAATTGATTAGAATATAACTAGAATATAATGAAGTAGAATGTAACTTTTATGTAGCCTAAATATATATTGATTAATGCTTCTCATTATTTGATGTTTATCTCCTATTTTTATGTTATCCTATAATAGTTTTGTGATCCTAAATATTTCTTTCTTCCTAAAGTTCTTTTTAATTTTTAAAGTTTTACATATATGAAATTGCTTTATAATGCATGAAAAACTAAAAATATTCTTGTCAGAAATTAGTACTAATTTTTGAAAAACCTAACAGCCAAAAAAATGTCTTCTATCAAAGAAAAAATAGCTTTTTGAAAAATAAGCTTTCTCTAGTTTGTATTTATACAGAGAATAATCTTTAATGTACATGTAAGCCTGTTGCATGCACGTCATAGTTGTTGCTTAATTAAAATGTTAGAAAAATATGTAAAAGGTAGATTTAAGTAACTTTTGAAAAATCAGTTCTTTGTGTCTAAGGTAGGGAGTTGCAGGAAGGTAGTCAGCTCATTGAATCATGAAAGAAAATTCTTGAGCCTATGTTATGAGTGGTCACCAAACCTGTATGGATATTCAAATTCTTTGGAATGTTTTTAAAATATGATTTCTGGGCCCCATTATGAACCTAATGAATCAGTATCTCTGGGGTAAAGCTTGAAATATGTATTCTTAGCAAGTTCTTCAGGCAGTTCTTTCTTATAGCCTGGCAGCAGTCCTCGTTCTGGATCTTGGCTTGCCTTTCCAGTGTGGAACCCCTGCCCCAAAAGCTAGCACAAGGGCAACCATGGCCCTAGGATTCTCAATGGTACTGCACCTAAGGTAAAACCCCGTCCTATGAGAGAGCCTGAGCAGAAGGGAGCCCCCATGTTTTGCTGTACTTGCCTGGAACTTGGCCTCAGCTATAGGTACTGACGGCAGGATGAGAAATGCTGATGTTCTGCCCCTCCTGGGAAGATAGTTCTCCAACCGGAACTGTGAGAGTGCGGATGGAGTGGATTTTGTTTCAAATATCACAGATTTAAGGTGTTCTCACAGAGTTTTGGTAGATTTTCTTGGATATATGTGTTTCTTCATTTGCTGTATGCCCTTAGGACCATTTTCAGAAACTTTAAATGTGTTTTTCTAAAATAATTTTTACTAGGGAGAGTCGAAGGAGCTCCACATGCCATCATACTGGAGGCAGAACTCTCAATCAGATTGTTTTTAAAGTTATATCTGGTAGCAAGATGATAGTTAACTTAATGAAGGAATTTGAGCTGTACAAATATGACTACCTATGACTCTTGGGATTTGTTAATAGGCAGACAGCTAAGGTATTGTCTGCATACACACTGCATAATTTTGACAGTACTGGTTGGAAATTCTGATGAATTTGGAGCCTAGAAAGCTTGAATAACTTACTTGTGATCACACGCATGTAAGCTGTGGATCCAGAATCTAATCTGACTCCAAAATCTTATGCTGTTTAACTCTCCTTTCTCTCTCTTTTATTCCCACTGTTAACTTATTTATTATGGAGATTTAATTGACATATGGTATTATTTTAATAGTTTTAGGTGTGAAACATAATTTGTTATTTTTATGTATTCTAAAATGATCATCACCAATAAATCTAGTTTACATTCATCACTACATAGTTACAAATTTTTTTCTTATGATAAGAACTTTTAAAATCTACTCTTAGCAACTTTCAAATATACAATACAGTATTATTAATCACAGTCACCATGTTTTACATTATATCCCAGGAATTATAACTGGAAGTTCATACCTCTTACCCCTTTCACCTATTTTACACACCACCCCCCACCTGTGGCAACCACAATCTGTTCTCTGGTAGCTGTCTATAGTATTATAAGTATCTCACTTTGCATAATGCCCTCAAGGTCTAACCATGTTGTCACAAATGGCACGATATTCTTTATGGCTGAGTAATATTCCATTGTATATATACCACATTTTCTTTATCCATTCATCCATCCATCAGTGGACACTTAGGTTGTTTCCATGTCTTGGCTATTGTAAGTAATGCTACAATGAACATGGGGGTACATATATTGTTTGGGGGAAGCGGGGTTTTTTTTCCTTCAGATAAATACTCAGAATAGGAATTATTGGATCATATGATAGTTCTGTTTTTAATTTTTTTGGGAACCTCCTTCCATAGGACTGCACCCATTTGCATATCTACCAACAGTGCACCTGGGTTCCCTTTACTCTACATGCTCAACAACATTTGGTATTTCTTGTCTTTTTAATAATAGCTATCTTAACTGGTGTGGTTTTGATTTGCAGTTTCCTGCTGATTAGGGATGTTGAGCACTTTTTTGAGTATATGTTGGCCATCTGTATGTTTTCTTTGAAAAATGTCTATTCATAACATCTGCCCATTTTTTTTATCGGATTGTTTGGATTGCTATTGAGTTGTATGAGTTCTTTATATATTTTGCATATTAACCCCTTATCAGATATATGATTTGCATATATCTTCTCCCATCAGAAGATTGCCTTTTCACTTTGTTGATGGTTTCCTTTGCTGTGTAGCAGTTTTTTAATTTAATGCAATCCCCCACTTTTGTATTTTTGATGCCTCACTTTATTTCTTATCTTGTGTATTCATTAACAAAGTATAGTTATAGTTATTTCTACTACTTTTGTCTTTTAGCCTTCATATTAGTTTTCCACCACTTTTACAACATTAGATTATTTTGAATTTTACTATATATTTATCTTTATCAGTGAGATTTATACTTTCATGTTATCAATGAGTGCCCTTTCATTTCAGGTTAAAGAAGTCTCTTTAACATTTCTTGTAAGATCAGTTTAGTGTTGAAGTATTCCTTTAGGTTTTGCTTGTCTAGAAAACTTTATTCTTCAATTAGAAAGGACAGCTTGCTGGGTAGAGTATTCTTGGTTGGCAGTTCTTTTCTTTCAGCACTTTGAATATATCGTGCCACACCTTTCTGGCCTGCAAAAGTTCTAAAATTTTTCTGATAGTCTTATGCAGGTTACCTTGGATATGACAAGTTATTTGTCTTTTGCTGATTTTAAGATTCTCTCCTTGTCTTTAACTTTTACCAATGTAATTATAATGTGTTTTGGTGTGGGTCTCTTTGGGTTTCTCTTTTTTGAAAATCTCTTGGATCTGGATATCTGCTTCCTTTCTCAGGTAAGGGTAGTTTTCACCCATTATTTCCTCAGGTAAGTTTTCTGTCCCTTTCTCTTCTTTCTTCTTCTGAGACCTCTATAATGCAAATATTGGTTTGTTTGATATTGTCTCTTAAGCTGTCTTTACTCTTTTGCATTCCTTTTTTCTTTTTGCTACTCTGATTGGATAAATTCTCATGCCCTGTCTTTGAGTTCACTTATCCTTTCCTTTGATTCACCTAGTCTGATGTTGAGCCTTTATTGTATTTTTCAGTGCAGCTGCTGTATTCTTCAGGTCTGTAACTTCTATTTGGTACTTTCTTATATTTTCTCTCTCTTTGCTGAAATTGTCATTTTGTTCATGCATTGTTCTCCGGACTTTGGTGAGCATCTTTATGACTGTTATTTTGAACTCATTATCAAGTAAATCACTTATCTCTGTTTCATTAATGTCTTTTTTGAGGTTTATCTTGTTTCTTTCTTTGGAACATATTCCTTTGTTTCTTCATTTTCCTTGACTCTCTGTGGTAGTTTCTATGTGTTAGATAAAAAAGAGCCACTTCTCCCAGTCTGAAAGGAATGGCCTCATGTAGTAGATGAACTGTCTCTTAATTCATTGTTTTAAAGGCATTGTGAGAAAATATTATTAAAAGAATGCATCTCCCTTATTAATGCTTTCTAGATACCATTATTATCTTATTATTAAACATGCTACTTATTAATTGGTATTTCTTATGATAGTAACACTGTGATCTTACCTTTTGTGTGTAGTTACATACACTATTGCAAAAATAGTGTGCTTGTGTTGATAGAATCATAGCAATATGAAACCTTTCAGCTGTTCTCAGTAATAAATTTAAAATGATTGACTTATGCCTTGTTTCTAGATAATTGAAGTGTGTATAAATTTCAACCAAAAAAATCTCAGAGGAACTTGCTTTTTAAGGTTATTGTTGTCTGATTTACTTAACTAGATACAATAAATTTAAGACCTGTAATATAAATCCTATTAAAGATATAGACATGTTAGTAGACTAGTATATAAAAATTGGACAAAATATCTTATTAGATAGAAATCATTTTTCCATTCTACAACCTAGGGGTAAGTTTAGTTTTATTGTGATATTTATGTTAAGGTTTATTTTAAAGATGTAAATTATTTAAAAAAATATTATATCTTATTTCAAAAAAGGGGGTTTGTTTCTTTCCTTGAATTCTGTATCTGTGCTTCACTTGTGATCTTACCCACTCTCATGGCTTTAAATAATAATGCATGTGCTTACTCCTCCTTACTTTTCATCTCCAGCTCGTAATTCTCCCAACCTTACAACTTGTATGTCCAGTTGCCTACTTAACATCACGACTTGACATATCAGACATAAAATATCCCAAACTGAATTTCTTATCCCTGTCAGCAAAAAATAATAAACACTCTTACACCTTCCATATTTTCTATCTCTATAAATGGCAAATCTGCCTTTCAATTTAATCAGTCAGGAAGCTTAGACTTATTCTTGACTTCTCTCCTACCTCCCATTTGTGAGCAAATCTTTTACCTTCAAAATATACCTAGCATCTGGCCCTTTCTCCCAACAGCTACTGTTGCCACCTTGGTCCACGCTATCTTCGTTCTTTATCTAGATTATTTCTTCTTGCTTCCAGCCTTGCTTGCCTACAATCTAGTCTCATGAACCTGAGTGACCTATAAACAAAAATCAGATCAAGTTATATGTCTTCACAGAACCCTTCATTGGTTCCTCATTTTCTCCAGAGTAAAAATCAAAGTTCTTACACTGGCTTACAAGGCCTTACCCAGTCTGTTCCCCACACTTCCTTCCTTCTCTGAATTTATTTTACTAATTTTTGCCACCCTGACTCTCTTACTTTTCTCAAACACAGAAGTTACCCTCTGCCTCAGAACCTTAGCACTCTCTAGGTATCTGTGAGACAGACTTTCACCTCCTGCAAGCCTTTGCTCAGTTGTCACCTTTTTCATGAACCCTTACTCTATGCTTTTGAAATTCCAGTCTCCTTTCTCACCATGCTCTATTTGTTCTCCAAAGCGCTAGTCAAATTCTAATGTACAGTGGTATGTAACTTATATAGTTAGTATGTTATTTTCTTTGGTCTTTTTCCTCCTAGCAAAAGTTTCCCAGGGGCCAAGAATTTTGACTTATTCACTGATATGTCATCCAGTGCACAGATAGTGCTTGGCTATATTTTTCATAATGAATGACTGCATGAAGGAATGAGTTGGTGAAACTCTTGTATGGCATGTGTGTGTGTGCACTTGCACTATTTTGTGTGTGTGTGTGAGTGTTTACATAGTACAACTGCTAACATAAGTGTTTTTCTTAACATTCTTAAATTGTGCTTGTGGAGTATATAGAATCTGTTGGCTAAGGCACATCTGGCTTTCCTTTATTTGTATATGGGGCAAAAAAGGGTTAGCATTTCTGGATATTTACATCAAAACAACAAATATGTTTAAAACCATTTTCAACTTCAAGTATGATTGTGATAAATACCTGTAGGTTATTAACTTAGAATTTTTCTTTTAAAGAAAATTATTAAACTAAGAAATTTAAAGAGAAATTGTAGACATTTGAAAATTTAAGTTTTTAATTTAAGTAATCCCATTCTAAGCTTAATAGAAATTTTCCTTTCCCCCATGTTTTTTCATACAGCGTAGGATAGAGAAAAATTAATCTTTTAGGTAAAATATTATTGTCCGTTAGTGATAGCATTCATACCTAGTATTATCCTAGAAATTGTGGAGCATTTGTTTCTTTTAGGAGAAACATATCTGTGAACTCTTTCCCCCATAAAGGGCTGCTTGATAAGTGCCTTTGACCCTAACCAACATACATCTTGAGCTCAATACATTTCCTACATCCAATTTCCTTCTTATGACAAACAGCACTATTGCCTAACATTTGTGATTTATTCTGATGAAGACTCTTTCTTCACTGATTTAAATTTAGTCTTATATAGGGAATTATTAATCAGATTTTCTAAGTAATAGTCACATTCAACATGAGTTTAAATTGGTAAAAATATACAAATTATAATCTCCTAAAGAATTATATTACAGCATTATCAAAATACCTTTTGGGTTCAGTTTTCATTATTAAAATGTGAGATTTAGAGTAGTTTATCTGTGGTGCCTT
The DNA here is from genome assembly GCF_964194185.1 of Rhinolophus hipposideros. Lineage (NCBI taxonomy): Eukaryota > Metazoa > Chordata > Mammalia > Chiroptera > Rhinolophidae > Rhinolophus > Rhinolophus hipposideros. Next base: position 39,750,428 of record NC_138049.1, read on the forward strand.
TCCTCTACAATTCTAATAAAATAGTCACAAGTATTAAGCTAATTTAGGGTGAATTTTGAATTCCAGCACAATAATCTTGTCATGCCAATAAGCATTGATCTTTAGCTAGGTAAATCCTCATATATCATTCAATCAAATAGGTTTTGATGCAGTCAAATGGAGTTAGAAAGGAATTTCATTCAGTTTCCAAAAATACAATGCTCAGCCCATGTGTCTTTGTTCTGCGAGATTCATTTTTGTAGAATATAAAACAAGTTTTCTCTAGAAGGAAATGTACTTACTATAGGGCTTAATCCATTTGCATTCAACTTTTGAGTTATAAAATGTAATGTTTTATTCTGAGTTTAGCAGACAAATGAAGGTAAAACACAAGGTTGAATATCTGTTGTTGAGAAAACTGTTTCATATTTATAGACTCTTATCTCAATCCATGGTGACACTTCTCCTCTCTTAGGACATCCAGAGATAATGTGAGGGGAAAAAAACCTTTTTAGTGGATCGTTCGCTATTTAGGTGGTCAGCATTCCACCTAAATATGGTGCTGAGGAGAAAAATATGAATAATCTTCTCAGGTCATATATTTATTTATTGATCTCATAGTATAACACGAAGAAAAATGTTGATAGAAACACCTAGAAATCACTGGTAACTACAAGGTGTATGGAAAGTTTTTCTTTGATGTGTAGCTGAAAATCAGACTTCTAAGCTGAAATGATGCAAGTACTCTTAAATATACTATATGCTGTTTTGGTGTACTCAAGGTTTCCTTACAATAGTGTTGTGTCTGAGTAATTTGTAGTTTCATAATGGAGTTAAGAGAGAGATTAGTTTACCAAAATCCCATAATAGGCCTTTGCCCTGAATTCAACATCATATTCAGTTGGAATACTATACACTGAGAAGGGTATTTTGCTGTCTTTCAAATGATAGAAAATAGAGATAGCTTTAAGATCTTATTATCTTAATATCTCATATCTTAAGATAATGTAAAAAAATGTAAAAAAAAAAAAGATACAGATTTGCTAATAACATTCCAAATACATGAACAAAGATGAATTAGTAAAATAAGAACTGCTTGTTAATCTAGCATTATACAGCAGCTTTAGATTTAACATGTTTTACCCAGCTTAAAAATTTCTTGGTAAGGATAGTATTTTTTTCCCCCTTTGTAGTCATCCACTTCAGAAGTAATGTGGGTTGATTTAAAAGTGAATGCTTCGTCTTCCAAGGGGCTGGGGAGGATAAATCTAAAGGATTCGGAGCCAGTATTCCTGGTTACCTACCTGACGGCATTTTGCTTTCAGTGTTAACATGCTTTGCTTTCCAACTCTGTATTCCAGTCTATGCAAGGGAAACTTTCTAAAGAAAAACTGACCACTCAAAAGATGATGGAAGAACTGGAAAAGAAGGAAAGAAACCTGCAGAGATTAACAAAAACATTACTTGATGTGAGTAGAAGAAATTCAGATTACTTTCAAAGGATGATTCAGTACCTATTTAAGTTAAAGCAATGCTCATTTTGTACATATTCATATAACATTTTTAGTTGAATATTCAGTTTTGATTTGTCAGTTAATTAAATCCATTAGGTTTCTTACTACAATTATAATAAAAAAGGCAAACTTATTTTTTTTATGTCTTTAGAATACAATTTCATAGACTTTACTACAGCAAAGTCAAATTTTAGGTAGAGATTAGATCCCAAAGCCATCTAATGAGGCATAAATCGAATATAAACAAAATTACCCTTGGAAATATTTAAGGAAAGTGCAATGTTGACACTGTCATTGGAGCAGATCACATTTTTTTTCATTTATGAGATGAAATATTTGGCTTGCATTTAAGGACATGTTATACAAATAATACTCAGTTTTTTAACTGTCATCATGCCATTTTACTTCTCAAGTAGTTCAGAATCCATCTCCAAAAATAGGGACGTTTTCCTACATAACCATATCACCATTGTCACACCCAAATAATAAAAACATTCTTTGATATTTGATAATATCTAGTCTATATTAAAATTTCCCCACTTCACAAATGTTTTTCTAATGACTTGAAAACAACATTCTGTAAGGACCATGAGTTGCATTTCATTTTGTCTTAGAAATCTAAGGTCCCTTTCTTCTCCCATGTTAGTGACTTGTTGAGAAAACTGGGCCTATTGTCTTACAGACTTGTAGATTGTTAGATCTTCTAGATTCATTTAATTGCTTCTTCATGGTGTCATTTATCTTGTTCTCTACCCCCTCTATTTCTTACAAGCTAGAAGTTAGAGCTAAAGGTATCATTAGATTCAGGTCAAGCATTTTTTTTGGCATGAATACTTTAGGTGTATTTACATTATCAAATTCTATATGTTTGGTTATCCCACTGTAAGTTACACAAATACTGATCTCACTGGGTTAAGCTGGTGACAGACGGATTTTTTCCATTGTAACAGGAGAGACGCTGCAAACAGCACGTACGTTATCTGTGGTGATACTTGGACAACTGTTGAATATGCAGTTTGCCAGCACCCTTTTCCTTGCTGGCTTTAGTATCCAACAGTGATCATTGTCTGAATCTTAAGATGATTAAAAGAATGATATTTTTTCTAATTATATTTACTCGCTGTCATTCATCTATAAAAAACAAATCTTTTCCTCATCAACACAAGCTTTTTTGGTTATTCTGAAATGCATTCCTAAATAGAAATATAGTTAAACTTACCTTTCATTAGCAATTTTCAGGATGAGGAGTAGATACCCTACTTCCCTGAAAATAAGAAAATAAGAAAATAAGGACAGTCAGCTCTCATGCATCTTTTGGAGCAAAAAAAATATAAGACCCGGTCTTATATTAATTATATAATACCTATATAATATAATATAAGTATATTATATAATATAATATAATATATAATATAATTATATATATATATAATTATATATATAATATAATTATATAATACTTATGTTAATTATATAATACTTATATAAGACTGGGTCTTATGGTAAAAGAAGACCGACCTTATATTAATTTTTGCTCCAAAAGACGCATTAGAGCTGATTGTCCGACTAGGTCTTATTTTCAGGGAAACACGGTAGTGACAATTTTGGGAATAATGTGTGTGGGGGGGTAACTTTCTTGGATATAATAAATCATGAGTTCATATTGATACTTCCAATTCAAATTTAACAACTCCGAGATAGTCAGAGATATTTCCTTTTTTGATTTTTTACTTGTATTTCTTTTTCTCTTACATTGAAAATTTTGTTTCCTATTAACATAACATCATATATGCTTTTTTTCTCAATATACAAAAAATGGTCACACAGTAACTAAATCACTGTTGCTACTAACAATAAAACTACAGGATGAGGTTTCAAGTTTCTTTGTAGTTCTTTTTGTTCTTGGGATAAAGCTTATTATAGAAAAATGCATACACAACCAAGATTCTCATTATGTGAGAATGAGAGTCTTCTAGAAACTAAGACTATTTGGATTGTTTCCTCTCTCAGGTTTACCCTAGGGAATCCATGGCACAGAAGAACCATATCTACTATTTTTTTTCTTTTTTTCCTACTCTGTATATGCAATTAAATTTGGTTAATATGCATATATAATATGACTCCACTGTTTTGTTTGTAGACTTGGTGGAAAATGTTAACCTGCATGGCTTTTGAGTACCTTTCCTGTGTTCTAACCACCAGATTTTTGTTTTCTCTATCCATTGCAGAACCAAAGACAAACAGATGACACATGCTCTTTATTGGATCAGGGCCATGAAGCAGACCAATCCAGGCAGCAGACACTTCTTTCAAAACGGCCAATGTTTGATTTGAGTGTGATTGATCAGCTGTTCAAGGAAATGTCCTACTGTTTGTTTGACTTGAAGGCATTGTGTAGTATTCTCAATCAGCGTGCTCAGGGCAAGGAGCCTAATCTTTCATTATTACTGGGAATCAGATGTAAGTGGATGATGAGTTGTCCCTATGGTATTGCTTAACAATTGGAAACCTGTCTTCATGAATCAGGAACTCCCGACTGCATTTCCTCTGTTTTTAATCTCCTTTCTTCCTTAGATTTATAAATCTGAATCAGTCTGGGTCTTTGAATACTTGTTATTACTTCATTGCTAGAACTTACTTCACTATACTTACAGAAATGAGCAGGGGCATAATTGATATGGAATGCCACTTACCAGAATGCTTACACATCTGCCTGTGTGGATGAGCTATTCTAAACCTGTTAATACGTGACTGGAGTGATATTAGTTAGGTGTGATTTCCTGCTTTCTCTTCTAAAAACAATAATTCTATTTGCTTTCATGTGCAGTTGTATAAATTAGTGACCCAGCCATCTGTCCACTGATAAAATATTGGGGAAAAAATATTCACTAGCTTTCTTATGTAGTGTATGTTCTACAGCAATTGCTTAATGTAAATGCCAGTGCTGTCACATGAGCCTGTTTCCATGGCCTACAGACCTGTCGCTCTTGTCATGCATACCTGCTGGCTTTGTCCCTGTCAGTGTGACACCCACCCATTTTGCCTCAGTTGTACCTTTCTCTGCACATAGTTGTGAGAGCTGCCACAGAAATAACCACGTGTCCCTTCCTTTCTTTGCTGCTGTTGTAGGAACACTCATCTGTGCATGTGGTTCTAAATTATTACATTATTGACTTGTTGGTCTCTTTAACACAGAAGAAATTGACGTCAGTTAGGAAATATGAATGAAGTAAGACCATAAGGTTTATACATCAACATGTTGTATTGAGTAATTACCTAATAACACAGTAAAATGTGATTCGTGTAGGAACTAGTTTTGTTTCCAATTTTTTAAAAAGATCCCACCATCTTGCATCATCATAGTTATTTTGGCAAAACAAACATGTAATACTCTTGATTAAAATATATTGCTTGTTAAATGAAACGTAACTGTGCTCGGAGATCGCTGCAGAATTTTCCCCTCTACTTCAGAGGTGTGTTCACATATATGCGCGTGGGTATGTAAAAAACACTTTAAAGTATATTAGCTCTCTCAGTACATATTTATTAAATACTTTTTATAGGCCAGTCACTAAGGTGCTGATAATGCAGATAAGTTGAACACAGCCCTTGCTTACACATTAACCAAATTATGAGAACATTGTGATAAGTACCGTGATTGAGATGTGGACAAAGACCGTGGGAGCACAAGAGAAAAGAAAGCCACCTAAGTCCAGCCGGTACGAGCTGGGAAGGCTCCACGGAATAGTGGTGTGGGCTTCAGTCTTAGAGGAGGAGAAGTGTGACAGGTGAACAGGAGGGCTTTAGATAGCAGTGATCTCTTGGAACAGGAAGCAAAAGCTCACTCTCAGAAGATCCATTTTCCCCAACATTTTAGGTCATCCTTTCAATTGTTTCGTAAACTTTTACGTTTTTACTCTTTGATATAGTATTTTGTTAACTTTTTCAGTAATAGGATAAGAGTGCTATCCTAATAGGAATAAAAGGGAGATTTAAGAACCCTGCCACATTCACCGCCCAATATATATACTCTGGTCTTTAAAATTTAATCCCAGAGTTCTTACCTTATGGTTTGGCATTGTCAAAATTAGGCCAGCCAGCTAATTTGTCAAAAACCACTTGATCTCTTCCGTCTGCCTCTGTCGCCTGTGGGTAGTAGTAGGCCATCAACAATACCTCACTGTGCTTGTTTATGAAAGTATATGTAAATTATTAAGAATAAGCCACTATTCCTTGCTCCCTCCCTTCACTATCTGACAAGAGTATCGAGGGTAAGGGAAATAATTGGATAATTGAATCCTTATCTTATCATTCCATGGATTATCTGTTGACACTGTTCACCCTTCCTTCTTAAAACTCTCTGCTACCAAGGTTTCCATGACATCATTCTCTAGGTTCTGCTTCTAACTTTATGACTGCTCAGTCTCAATCTTTTGTGGACGTTTCTGCCACTTAAATATCGGTGTCCCCCAGAAACATTTTGCTGTTGTTTTTTTGTTTCTCTTTTTATATACTTTCTCTGAGTGATTTTATCCATGTCCTGTTGTGTTCTGTTATCACTGTAACTTTGACCCATACAGATATTTATCTTATTCTGCCTAGAATGTCCCCGTTGGGCTCCTGATAATATTGACTTGTGCATTGGAACCAGCTGTTTCATAGGCATCACAGACCCAATACATCCAAAAAGAGCCACTTGATCTCTTCCTTCTGCCTCTGTCGCCTGTGTGTAGTAGTAGGCCGTCAACAATACCTCACTGTGCTTGTTTATGAAAGTATATGTAAATTATTAAGAATAAGCCACTATTCCTTGCTTCCTCCCTTCACTATCTCAAAAGATTATTGAGGGTAAGGAAAATAATTGGATAAAAAGTGCTATTGAAAGGCAAAGTAGTGTTTGTTGTATTTCAGCTGAAACTTTCAGCAGGAAAAAAAAATGTGTAATTGAATTTCCTTTGTTGACCTGAGAAATTGGGAGCATTCTCTTTGGTTGTTAGTGAAGCATGCAGGTGTATAAGCAAAATTACTCTTACTCTCATTCATACTATGATATTCTGTCACACTTGAGATAAGCTCTTCTAATTATTAATATCTGGTTGTACATATGAAAGAAATATTAAGGTTTAAAGTCTATAATAGTCAATGACTTATAATTAATTAAAACATTTCATACAAAGAAAGAATATGCCACTATATCCATTATTTTTGCTGACTTTAGCATCTAGCATAGTACCGTGTTTCCCCAAAAATAAGACCTAGCTGGACAATCAGCTCGAATGCGTCTTTTGGAGCAAAAATTAATATATGACCTGGTCTTATTTTACTATCGTATAAGACTGGGAATATAATATAATTTATAATATAATATAATATATATAATACCGGCTCTTATATTAATTTTTGCTCCAAAAGACGCATTCGAGATGATTGTCTGGCTAGGTCTTAATTTCAGGGAAACACGACACTTGGATCACTGCGTGTGTTTAGTTAGTGTTTGTTAAAATAACGAATACGTTTTCTGACTCTTATGGCTCCAATAAGCTACCAGGGCAAATCAAGTTGTAGTGTAAGGAAAGGTTTCTTTTACAGTCACTGGCTCCACCTGCTTTTATGTTGAAATATGCTGACAAAGAGAGGAACTGGAGTAAATAATTAAAAGTTATCTGACTCAGGGCCTCACCCTCAATTATTCAGCCATTGGGCACCTAGCTATCAGTCTGATTCAATTGTTTGGGATTGTAGAGTCCCATACACACTTACCATATATTTTGAAAATTATGTTTTTATGCCAATACCCCCACTTTGCAGTCTATAAAAATTTAAGGTATTACCCCTCACTACACAAATGATTTTCAGATTTTTGTTAAATTGGAAGAACTGAGTGCTTAGTTGAACTTGAATAAAGTTGTTAAAGGATGCTCTTTTCTTCTTCTGGAATATTGTCATCCATTAAACATGTTGAATTTGTGCTTTACTGTATGAATTTAATGCATTTTAATTAGCAAAATTTAAAAGGACTAAGTAGATAAAATATATTTAATATTAAATGATGCATAATTTTTTCCTTTTTTAATATTTTTTATTTTTCAGTTATAGTTGACATACAATATTATATGAGTTTCAGATGTACAACATAGTGATTAGATGTTTATATAACGTACGATCACCCCAATACATCTAGTCCCCATCTGACAGTATACATAGTTATTATTATATTTTAAAGATTTTTTCAATTAAAGTTGACATTCAGTATTATTTTATGTTAGTTTCAGGTGTACAGCATAGTGGTTAGACATTTATATACTTTACTGAGTGCTCCACCCAATTTGTCTAGTTATCCACCTGACACTGTACATAGTTATTACAATATTATTGACTGCATTCCCTGTGCTGTACTTTACATTTCCTTCACTGTTTTCGTATCTACCAATCTGTACTTCTTAATCCCTTCACCTTCTCACCTAGCTCCTCAGGCCCCTACCCACCAGGCAACCATCATTTTGTTCCCTGTAGGATGATGCATAATTTAAAGCTGAGCCTGACTGGTATTCAGTGTATAGCATTGTATTGCCAATGATAATTAAGTTGAAAATCCTAAAAATGTTCAAAAAAATGTGAGACTTTCTCTTTATATTTTATCTCCACAGCACTGAACTGTTCAGCTGAAGAGACTGAGAATGACCACAGCCCAGAAACACTCACTAAAAAACTGTCAGACGTATGCCAGTTACGGAGGGACATAGATGAGTTACGGACTACAATCTCAGACCGCTATGCTCAGGACATGGGAGACAGCTGCATCACTCAGTGATCGGGTGTTGGTCCCACAGCAGTAATGACCTGTGTTAAAGGCTGCTGTGTTATACTGCTTTGTATTTCTTTTTAGGAGCCATATTGGAAAGTTGCTAGTGACATACGAGTTGCACATAGGATTTTGTGTGTGTGTGTGTGTGTGTGTGTGGATTTGTTTTTTTGGGGGGGAAGGAGATGTGAGGCAGTCTCAAAGGGACTTACCTAATCAGGACAAAAATCAAATCACCATTTGAAAGTGTGATAAAGTGTATAAGAAAAAAAAATTCTGTGTTCTCAAACTACTGATTGTAGGAGCAAGCTGTGAACAGTGCCCTTCAGATACAGGGGGTAGGATTTAATTTTATCCTATATGATTTTGTGTGTGTGTCTGTGCCCGTGTGCGCGCACACACTTGTGTGTTTATTCACAAAATTATAAGGATTTCTAGGGTCAAAGCAACGCTTCTGAGAAAGGCACATACTGTTTATTCTTGTATTTCTTTTCTTTCATGTAGAAGCTTGTGTTGTACTTTGGGGTTTTCAAAGGCTGGCTGAACAAGAGTTCCAAAAGCAGGCAACTGTTCTAATAATAGTACAGAAGGCAAAACCATTGTATTTTGAACAACCACTGTGCTGAGATGATGAGGTTGTAGGGTTGGGTCGATTTTAGTACTGTTTGTGTGTGTGTGTGTGTGTGTATATATATATATATATATATATATATATATATATCAGCTATTTTTCCGGAGTGATTGTGGATTGCCTTAGAGGTATGAAATTTTGATGTGGTGATCTTTTTCACTAACATATAATTTGAATATTACAAGGCAGTTAACATAATTTGAACTCATTTTAACATGTCCCTTATCATTTACAGTTTTTTACTTATATATATTAATGTAAACAAAGCCATATATAATTAATGCAAACCTTCTAAGGCCTTCTTTCATTATTGTAAAAGAAAGATTAACAGTGACTCTGGAACAATAGTTTATTTGTCCAAATCTCAAATGTTTACGTTTTAACAGTTTTATATCTGTTTTAAAGTTGAAACTACTTTAAGAAAAAAATCAACCTGTTTTCTTTATATCTGAATTATCACTAGCATAAAACAAAATCTAAATCAGGTGATACTTCAATTTCTTTTATTAGGTAAACTACATTAAAAACAGGTTTTTTTGTAGAACACAAATTTGGTCAGTTTAGTTTTACTGGAGTACAGGATTTCACTGTGAAATGCAACCAAGTTATAAGTAGACATGCGATCATTTAAACTTCCAAATGAACATTTCCCTGTTTTCATTGGTATTTTGGAAGGACTATATATTTTACTGCCTTCAGAGAGCATTCATTACATTCTTTTGAATATACTTCATTATGGAAAATATTATCCTTTACAAATTGGTTTGTTTTCTTGATGCAACCAAGTCTTATTTAAATCAAGATTAAATAAGAGGTAGAAGGAATAAGGGGTGTGAATCAAGCAGGAGAATATTGTTTTGGGCAACAACATCTGTTTTCTTCTCAGGCTTATATACTGATAATAAAGATTGCTCTGAGAAAAGGTTTTTCTTAAATATTTTCAGCAGTGAAAACATGCGGTAAGGCCTTCAAGGAAACTACCCAGGAAGACATTCAGTTCAGAATTTGGCTTGCATACAGCACTAATAAGTTATTTTTTAGTTATATTTCAACAATCAGTTATACCATATAGTAAGGACATCAGATTTTCCTTCTGTTCAGTGCCTAAAGTCTTTCTTGCTTTTCTTACTTCTTAGGATCTGGGCACTAAGAAATCAGTGCACTGTAGTGATTCTGCGTCCCAAGGTCCTTAGCCTAGTAAGGAGGGACTTAGTCACTGGTAGGCACCTGGCTTTCTGAGGTGGTCATTTGTCTTTTATGGTGGTTTGAAAACATTCAGGGAGGAGTAAATTTGTACTCCAAATCTAATACAAAGAAATCTGCCTGTAAAAATAGCTCTTTACAATAAAGAAGATAATATCATCTAAAAGAGATAAGCCACCAGTGCAACACGTGTTTTTACATTCTCTTTAAATAGGATGCCCAAATTCCACATTTTGGAAATAAAGGCTCCCTAAAATATAGTATTAATGGGCAAAAAAAAAATCACTGATTTGGGTCACTAGTTCTTTCTTAAATGTCTCCTAGGCTTTTAGTATATGTTTTGAGGTTTTATGGTTATTATTGTTTTAAACAAACTTTTGGTCATGTGTGTCAATCTACTGTAGATACATTTTTGTTTTGTAGCTTAATTGTGATAAAATAGTATTTTGTTTATTAAAATAAGTTTACTAAATCTTACAGAATTTAACATATCTTGAGGTAAAATATTTTTAACTTAGTAGGACATTAACAAACTACTGCTAATGTATTTCAGTTTCTAAAATGTATACTCTCCATAAAAAAGGGAGTTAAGATGTGATAGTTTAAGGATAACCTTGAATTATAAAATGTAAACTTTCAGAGTCTGGAGTTTGTGAAGGGACCTAGATAATAAATAGATAGCCTTGGAGGATATTTTTTGGGGGAAATTAAACTAGTAGTATTCTAATTCATCAGTATTTAATTTTTGTTTTTCAGAAAATTCCCCTCTCCCAAAATAACCTTTTGTGTTAGTTTGAACTAGGATGTTCTTGGGTTATTACAGTGGTATATAGGTCTGAGATTAAAATTAACCTAATTTTAAAGTGAATCTATTTGAAAATTTCCTTAGATATGAAAACTTTTAAATTATGCTTTTATGAATTAACTGTTTGTCTTCTAAAGAAGTATCTTATGCAGTATTAACATTTATTATTAGTCTTCTAGTTTTTGAAGTTGAGCTTATTCTGCCCCAGTAACATTAAAACAGGGATAAAGTAACAAGTGTCTCAATGAAAGATCCAAATTGTGCAGATCAAAGGCACAGTGGTTATCTTCTCATTTTATGTCAGAATAAAAGGATGACTTTAGTTAAACTGTTAGTAAATTTTTCAGTGACCTCTGATTTTAAAAAGCTGAAATATGAACTAGGTAAGTCATGCCTGAATTTTTCTTTTAATAAGTATTGCCCCTTTTTATATTATAAATAGGATTCAATATTTAATGTTAACAGTATTATATTTTAGTGAAATTTATTTTGGTTGTGACAGTTTATTAAACAGAATTAGATTTCTTCAGTAGCTTATTAGAGATAATCTCAAGGGCTGGAAAGTGGTGTTAAAATGGATATTGTACATTTCTGACTTATCAATGAGCTTATAAATTATGTTGTTATAGTTCAGTACTTATTAATAGGAGTCTCTTAGAGGATGTTTTTAAAGGCACTATTTTATTGGGAAAACATGCTTTCACTATCAGTAATAGTTCGGTGAATAACAGCAGCTGAGAACTTGGATTGTACTTTTACATAGCATACTTCATGGCAGGCATACCGTTAGTTTAGATTATTGGCATTCTCATGTAGATTTCTGTCATTGTAGGTATGTAATTACGATAATAAGCAATTCTCGTAACCATGCTTACTCAGACAGCATCATTTGAAACTGCCAGTAGCTATAGCTCTCAGAGCCAAAGTTAATTTCGTTTCCATTTTTAACAGTTCTTTTCAGTGTTCACAAAACAAGAAAAACTATTTGTTATAAAGAGTATAATTTCCAGTTTCACCCCAAAATGCCATGGTGGTATTTTGCTGTATGGTAATATTATGCATTTAATCATGAAGGGGGAGCGATTTTGGATGTTTGGATTTTTTTTCTTATTTAAAGAAGTGTTGAGTATATTAAGAATGTAGTTTGAAATCCCTAAGTAATTAACAACACTATTGCAGCTGCATACAGAGAGAACCTTTGTGCCTTTTTGCCTGCAGTAAGCATTCATTTCTGTTTTACATGTGCTATAAGAATGTTGATGATTATTGCACCTTGTTCTTCTGTAAATAGACTGATTAAGGAATTTCTTTAAAGCAAGAAGCAGTTTTTCATTACTAGGTAGATAATTTAGTAAACATGAGAGGAGGTATCAGATATGTCTTTGGAGCCCAGCCTTTTCCCGGTATAGTGAACAGGAAACTCCTTTGAAATGTCATTTGTGTGTATATGTGTGTACATATATGTATAAACAGTTATTTAAATACATAAATATAAAATTCAGCATCACGTTGGTGTGATGATAGGAAATACTAAGGTGCTAGGTGGTTCCATGAAAAGCACAGCGGAGTATGTAATCAGTCACTGGGACTGGTTTGTAAACTTAGGTTCAGTTTGAACCACCCAAAATACCTCACGTGTAAATACAGTGGTCATGACTTAATTGAAACACAGTTATTGTAAAAACAATGTGAAGCCACTGGTTGGCTTATGCCTTCTAATCTCATTTTTGCCTCTTTTTTGTAAAGGGGTTGTTTTTTGCTTTTGTTTTTTCAGTAGGGTTTACAGCTAGAATTTGGAATGCCAAAGTTCTATTTATTAAATTAAAAAAAAGTTTTCAATGTTAATGGCTAAGTATTTTTCCACTGGACTATTATTGTTTGTTGATGTTGGAATTTGTATTTACAGAGAAATAAATTTTTTATAAAAAGATTTATGTCTTCCAAGTGCCTAGTTAATATAAGAATGTATTTGAAATTTTCAAGCTCTCCTGAATTCTCAGTAATAAGAATATGCTGACTTGACTTTTAAGTAAAATCTTTGTATAAACACACAAGAGAGTGTTTGACTAGAACATGAAGACTTTTGCTTTAAGTCTGTCTTACAATTTCTTTTCGGTTACTGAATAGCTTTTTCTCAAGGCCTTCCCATGAAGGGTGCTGAAGTTTTCTGATCATAGGTGCTGTAAATATGAAGTCATTTAAGCTAGTAGTGCTATGTCCCCCTTTTGAATTTCTAAAATCCCTATTTATATCAAGAGTGTTTTCTACTTTCCAAGAGACAAAATCTGGTTTTAGTTTTGTGTATTGCTGAAAAGTTGTGTTGGGAAGTCAAATCCTTGTTTCCCTCCTTCTAATCAAAAGTTGAAACCTTATTGAAACATGTATTAATGTGACCTTCTGAAAAGGTTGTGCTATGCAGGACCTGGCCATCTTGGCTTTGATGGTTTGCCAGCCTCAGCCCAGAGATGCCCTGTGGATGGCACCCTGGGTCCTTGTTCTAACACATACGGACTGTGGCCTCCATGTCTTTAGGAAGTTGGTTAATATTTAGATGAGCAGTATTTGCTTCCAGTCCAGCTAACTTGGCATTGCTCTGTCAGAGCCTTTAACGAGGCATCTAATTCAGTTAACAAAAGGAGCACTTTGAAAATCATGCATCACAGATGACTCATGTTAAAAGTAAGCATTTTAGCAATAAAAGCAGAGTGGATTAAAATCCTAAAGTGATTAGTGAAGAGGTTTTTCCTGCAGGATGAAAGATATAATTATTTTTGATCTGGTTTAAAAAAATATTTTGATGGGAGAGTCAGCAAAGAGCTTTTGATAGGGTACATCCTGGTGGTTCTGCCAGTAGTTTGTGCTGCTTTTTATGCCAAATTTCCAAACAGAACCACTCTATGTAGAAATGCAGAGGACTTGGTTAAAAAGAGTGTGAAATTTGTTAGTGGACAAAACGGCAGAGTGTGGATCACTTTACACACGAAGAGCACTGTCACTTGTCTGTGAAGACACTCCTTCATTTAGGGGACATTCCAGTTTGGAGACTGCAGTTATGATAAAAGGTTTTTAAAATGCTTAAACAAAATTGCTGTCCCTGACAAAAATTCAATGTGACAAAAAGAAAATCTTTCCATTTTAGCCAACATGTTTTCACTTAAACAGTCTCACTTTACAATCTCTATTGACTCCTCATAATGGAAGTTTTAAACTAAACGTACACCTACCCTGTAATCCGAAAATTCCACTCTAGATGTTTAATCAATATAAACATACGCCTAAATAGAAACTTGTAGATGAATGTTTACAGCAGTTTTATTTATAATAACCAAAATCTGGAAATAGTCTAGGGGTCTGTCAATAAGAGCTCTCTACCCAGAGTTGAAAAACAGCGTTCTTCTACAACCTTGGGTTCTAATTGATTGTGGCATATATTCTACATGCTTTTTGAAAATGGAGTAAAGTTTAATACACAAGGCAGTGGAGAGTCAGAGTTGGAAAACAGACTTCCTGTTTACTAGAGGTATTTTTGTTTACACTTCCTTCTGGAATATTGTCTGTCTTTTGTCATGCTGCCACCTGTGTTCTGCGAGTCTCCACAATTCATGTGAAGAGCTTGGTCTTATCCTTTCTGAAACAAAAAGACTTTTTTATGCCATTGTTGTTTGGGTGCTGGTCTCCCACTAGACTTTGAGCTCTTTTAGAGTAGCCACCTTCTTTTATTAAACTTTGTGTTCAATGAGCAACTAGGATATATGAACCTCTAGAGATGAGCAAATATGTTCTTAGTCCAAGCAAGCAAAAACTATTTCCAAGGAGAAAACGTGCCGTTTAAAGCATAGCTTCCCTGGGGCGGGGGGGGGGGGGTGGAAATGTGTGGAGCTTTTAATGAAAGAGGGATACAATGATAATCTTCCTTAGGCAAGTTCCATTTTCTTTCATTTCTTGGATCTCCTGTTAGTCTCTCCTGTGACCACTCTCTTGGCCTTCTGTAGGTCCAGGCCACAGGACTGGACAGTTATTTCTCAACTCCCGTGCTCCTAGAGCATAGCAGTCTCATGAGGCTTTTGGCCAGCTGGGTAGTTTTTGTAAAGGCAAATCCAAGGTCTGGCTTAGAAGAGGGATACAATATCATCTTTAAAAGATGAATGCGTTTGCATCTAACAAGTTAGAGAATGCATGTTTGTGCAAGTTTGGAGAATAAACAAATAGTATAGCTGGCATCCCTTCTAAGCAGAAAGCAAGGTAATTTAATTTATATTTTTTATTCCTATACTGATTAGTTATAAAACAAGTGGTTAAAGTTGTTTAATGGCCCATGATGACTGAAAAACAGTGCACAGGCAGTGTGACCTCTGTGTCTGTCATCGCTGTCATCATCCAGCAGTGGAGCACGTGCCGACTAAGTACAAGGACCTTGCATAAATTACCCCTTTTCTTCCTTTATATAATGCTCTATGAAGTACGTGCTGTTATCCTCATTTCATGCAGATTGGAGCACAGAGAGGTTTAATGTCTTGACCAGTTCGGAACAGCTTGGTATAGGCAGAGCTGTAATACCGACCAGGCCTCTAAAGCTGGACTCTGAACCACTCACTAGACTTGCTTCTGTTTTGTGCTCATAATTAAACTCCTCCTTCCCAAACCTGCTTACTCATTGTGTTTCTCTGTTTCTGTTAAGTTGCACCTTCATTCCAGGAATCCGTTCTTTTGATTTCTTCCTCACATCCCCATCCATATTAGTTTCCTGTTGCTTCCATAACAAATTACCACAAACTTACTAGTTTATAACAACACAATTTACTTATAATTCTGGAGGTTAGAAGTTCAAAATGTGTCACACTGGACTGAAACAAGGCAGACAGCAAAGGGTGCAGCGAAATGAGGGCTAATATTTGCCCATCAGTCAGTCTGGGGCAAGAGTGGACAAGAACAGATCAGGAGAAGAAAGAATAAAGCAAAAGGCCCCTGCAGGACTCAGGAATTCTGCATCACTGAAAGGAGGAATGCTCCTCTTTGATGTGAATGAGAGATGATGGGATTGCTTATTCCAAACATCCATCAATATTCCTCAACTAGTGAGTCACACTTCTGTGATAAACATTTTGCTCACAGTGCAATTCTCTTTTAATATGTAGAGTTTATTTTTAGAGCACTTTTAAGTTTACAGAAAAGTGGCACAGAAAGTAGACCTCTCCCTCTGCTTCTGTAGGCAGTTTCCCCTGCTAACATCTTGCATTAGTGTGGTATGTTTCTTATAATTGATGCAGTAATCTTGACACATTACCATTCACTAAAGTTTACATTAGGGTTCATCTTTGTTTGAACAGTTCTACAGGTTTTTGTCATAATACCCACCACTGCAGTATTATACAGAATAGTTTGCCCTAAAAATCCTCTGTCCCCAGCCCATACCTCCTCCCTCCCCTCAAATCCTTGGTAACCACTGATCTTTTTACTGTCTCTACAGTACTGCCTTTTCTCAAATGTCATATAGTTGGAATCATATAGTATGTACCCTTTTCAGGTTAGCTTCTGTCACTTAGCAATATGTATGGAAGATTTCTGCATATCTTCCCATGGCTTGATAGTTTTATTTCTTCTTATTATTGACTGTTTTATTGTATAGGTATGACACAATTTATCCATTCACTTACTGAAGGATACTTGGTTGTTTCCAAGTTTTTGGCAATTATGAGTAAAGCTGCTATAAAAATTCGTGTACAGGTTTTTGTGTGGACATGTTTTCAAATCCTTTGGGTAAGTATCAAGGAATGTGATTACTGGATTAGATGGTAATACCACATTCGCCTTTATAAAACACTGCCAAGCTGTCTTCCAAGGTGTCTGTACCATTTTGCATTCCCACCAGCAGTGAATGAGAGTTCCTGTTTCTCCACATCCTTATCAGCATCTGGGGTTGTCAGTATTTTGGATTTTAACCATTCTAATAGGTGTTGAGTAGCATCTCATTGTTTTGATTTGCATTTCCATAATGATATATGATGTTGAACATCTTTTCATATACTTGCCATCTGTATATCTTTTTTGATGAGGTGTTTGTATCTTTTGCCTATTTTTTAATTGGGTTGTTTGGTTTCTTATTGTTGAGCTTTAAGAGTCCTTTGTATATTTTGAATGCAAGTTCTTTGCCAGATATATTTTGCAAATATTTTCTCCCAGTCTGTGGCTTATCTTTTCATTCTCTTTAACAGTGTCTTTCTCAAAACAGAAGTTTTTAATTTTAATGAAGTCCAAGTTTTCAATTTTTTTTTGATAGATTATGCGTTTAATGGGATATCTAAAAAGTCATCACCAAGCTCAAGGTCACTCAGATTTTCTCCTATTCTAGGAATTTTATAGTTTTGTGTTTTACATTTAGATCTGTGATCCATTTTGAGTTAATAATGTGTGAAAGCTTTAAGGTCTGTATCTAGATTCATTTTTTTGTATGTGATTGTCCCTTTGTTCCAGCACCATTTGCTCGAAGGACTGTCCTTTCTCCATTAAATTGCCTTTGCTCTTTGTCAAAGATCAGTTGACTAGATATGTGTGGGTTGCAATTCTTTTTTAAAATAAAGCTCCTGGAAAAGGTAACATGTTGAAAGTTATTAATATTTTAGTACAACAGAATTATTCAAAATCTATTGACAGAGGAACTGGGCTAGAGAAGACTGACTGTTGAGGTAGTCATAATGGGATAACAGAAATTGACCGTTAAAATATACCAAAGACATGCTTTCTAATGTATTTTTAATTTTGCCCGGGGCGTGAGGGTGTTGGCGTGAGGAGGTTACCTATAGCTAGAATTTTAGTCCAGGTGTATCCCTAACCCCATGTAAAGGATTGAACTGGAGGTACATTCCCTTTCCTGCTCCTTCTTTACTTTGTGACGTGTAAATTGTGAACTTACTATTCAAATGTAATAGCTGTTTTATTGTCATCAAGCAGTAAATTATTTTTAGAATTACATTGCTGTCGATCTCAACTTTGATGTAGTAATTCATAAAATGAGCCAAATGAATCCACATTTGCTATGGCTATCTCTCAGTTTTTTCTTAACCCTGGAGAGAGGTAGTCTGAAAATTTTCCAGGCAGAAGTCGTCAAGAATGAGGACACTATGGACAAACATAGTGCATTTAATAACCTTGAATCATATGCAGCAATTAATGCTTTCATACAGGAGTGCTATTCCAGGAATTCACTTAAATTTAATGTAATGGCTAGATGAAATTTTCAGTAAAAACTGAAGGCTTCTTTTCAGTCTGAAAATGGTGGAGTATTTTGTTTCACAAATCTGTTAAAGAATAATTTTTTAAAAAATATGACTCATATGAATATAAAAAGAACATGTCAAAGATTTTATTTAACTCAAAGATTAAATGAGGGAACTGGAAAGGTTATTACAACTGATTCAAACGAGAATCCAAAGAACAAACACATTCAAAAATCAGGAATATTGAAATGAATTTAAAAGTGGTTTCAAAATGCTTTTCCATCCTGGGGAACAGAAGTCAACTGAACCTCCACTAGTCAGAATTTATTGCATATTAATAGACAAAAATTGTCAATAGACAGTTATTTTGCCTTATTATTAGTTATCTATAACTTATAAGTGTTATAAAATAGCTCCAAGGCTTTATAACTCTTGGAGCTCCAAGGCTCCAAGAGTTATGGAAAAGCTCCAATTGTCAAGCTTAAGTCAGATAACCTGGGATACTGTGCTCCAAACAAATGCATAATTTTCTATGAAAGACACTCAGTAACCATTTTTGCTTATCCAAATTTCCCTACATTTCCCTTTTTCTGTGCTTCTATTTTTCTTTAGAGTATAGGGCATTTGTATCACTTCAGAAATTATTGAGGCTTAGGATACAGGCGACTTTTATAAATTCTTCTGGAACCCAATCCAAACAATGTGGTTTTTCTGCACTAAACTACCTTAGATAAAGCAACAAGGGACTGAAACAGACAGGAATAAATTTGTAAAATACAGCCATAAATTTTATATTGAAATGTTTATTTCAAAAAAAAATATATCTTCACTTTACTTGGCTTTTATTTTCTATTTTTTGGAAGCATACCTCCTTTATTTTTCTGTCATTATTGACTGGATATTTTTGTAGCTTATAATTCACTTTTTACAGCTTGTATATCTGATACTTAAGCAATGAGTGTGTGAGAACATTATATTTTGATGAAATAATGCTTTCTATCATTAATATATTAACTAGTAACTGTTATTTCTTCTGGATTCTTTCTTCGTACAAGTCTAGATGTTTAGAAAGGGTATTCCTAAGAAGCCTGCAGAAAGGTGTCAGCAGTAATTTTCTGTGCATTTGCTCTTTTTAATTTCTATAGTCCCAGAGACTACTGTCAACAAGGAGGAGGTTGCAGCTGGGGTTGAGAGGCAGATATAAATCATCATATTCTAGAGGGATCTTGCTGAAAAGAACATCCAAAGGCAAATATTGGGGAAAGCTGTGTTTAACCATTTTTTTTTGGCCTATACTATGAATGCTGGCAATAGCTGTATCATACAAGATATATCAGTGGATTCCAACCTCATGCAAGGTAGCCTTTGACCTTGAATGACCCCAGCTGGTGAAAAGGCCTATTTTAAAAATAAATAAATAAATAAATCTGTCTGCTGTCTACTAATCCTAGTCACAAAAAATACTCTTTTTAATTAATAATTTTTCATATTTAGAATATTAGTAGTAGCAAATAGAGCCAAAAGTAGGTACAGCCACTCTACTCGGTTGAATAGTGTTCTTAAATTCAAGTCCATCCAGAACTTTAGATCTTACCGTGTTTCCCTGAACATCAGACCTGGCCGGACAATCATCTCTAATGTGTCTATTGGAGCAAAAATTAATATAAGACCCAGTCTTATTTTACTGTAATATGACATCTTTATAACATAACATAACATAACATCATAACATAACACTGGGTCTTATTTTACTATAATATAATACCAGGTCTTATATAAGACTGGGTCTTATATTAATTTTTGCTCCAAAAGACTCATTAGAGCTGATTGTCCAGTGAGGTCTTATTTTCAGGGAAACACAGTATTTGAAGTAGGGTTTTTTGCTGATGCAGTTAGTCAAGATGAGATCATCGTAGGTTAGGGTGGGCTCTAATCCAACGACTAGTATTCTTATAAAGTGAGAAAACAGAGACAACAGACCAGAGGAAGAACCTCATGTAAGGGGGGCAGAAATTGAAGTGGTGCGTCTCCAAGGCAAGGAGGAGCAAGGGTTGCTGGTGACCACCAACATCTAGGACTAGGCAAGGAAGGATTCCTCCCTAAACCCTTCAGAGACAGCATGGCCGGTCCGCACCTTGGTTTTGGACTTTTAGCCTCTAGAACTGTGAGAGAATACATTTCTGGTGTTTTCAGCGACACAGTTTGTGGTACTTTGTTATGGTAGCCCTGAGAAAAGAATACAGCCCCCATAAACAAAATGGAGATCAAGGCATAATTTGGCTTCTTTGTCCCTGACCCCTCTCCCTGTCCTCTTGCTGCAGAGTCTTTAATGGGTTTTCATGTCAATGCTTGAAGTGGCACCTTAGAAGCACATGTCAGAGGACTGAAACCTTATGGTGTAGCACGAGGCCTGGGAAGGCTCATCAGAACAATTGGAATCTTCCCAGAAGCTGTAGAGTAAAGGCTTTCGTAAAAGCAAGAGCCACAGCTGCCCACCTACCTCCAAACAAGTCCCAGTGAGTAGATTCCTAACTTTGGCATAACCCACCCTATGGACAGGGCTTGCCTAGTCTGGGCTCCTCTCAGATCAGAGGGTCCATGGCGCTAAAAGGCATCGTGACGTTTGCTAATTTTCCACATTCCGTTGTCATCACTTGCTGTGCTGTCCATGGGTCTCCTGAGTTTTCATTTCCAGGTCAACAGGCTGTTCAAACTCACAGCTACAATGTGGCAGTGCAGTCAGTATACAGGTAAAACTTGCTGGTAAAGCTTTATTTGGAGCACTATCAGCAATCATCCAGGCTCCTAATCTCTGCATAGAACTTGGTTGAGGGAATATTGCCACCTCACTTTACCTACACCAAACACTGGGAGAAGTGCAACTAAACTCATTTCACCAGCTTAGGCTACAATATGGTTGTATTTTCCCTATGAATGGCTAAATTTCAGCAGAATATGGCATCTTCCTTTTGAGCCTTCCTCCCCCTTTGGACTGGTCTAGAAATGTAGGGGCTAATTCGGTTCAGAGAGGGTGAGTTCTGCCTTGTATCGGGCAAGAGCCTGGCAGGTTGGCCAGGTGTGGAGGTGCCCACTCACATGTCCACGGGCCCTGTGTGGAGACAGAGCCACCGGCCATTGCCCCTGGTCCTGCAGGTGAATTCCCCTGTAGGGTCCTCTCCAACCGGCAGACTTAGATCTGATCTCTGTCAGTTAGAAAATACCATGGGATTTTAGGAAAGGGGTTTGTAATTGGGCTTTCCCTTTCAGACATGTGCAAATTATCATGACACTTCCCAGAGTTCTGAGGAGAGAGGAGACCTTTTCTAAGTCACAGAAATAAAACGGTCCAGTTATACCCTGTTCCCAGGGTAATGGGTACTTAATTTACTGTTTCCTCTAGCTAAAGAAGAAATGAATATTTTAAAAAATTTCACCCCCATTTCACAACAGAGTGACAATACCAATTCTATCATCTTTAACAAATCATTTATTTCATTGAAAAATACTTTTAAATTTATGAAAACACTATATGCTTATAGTAGAATATTTGAAAAAGATCATGTATTTTCAAAGTAAAAAAGCCAGGTGACACCTGTATGACCAGGACAGCATCTCTCACTTTTCTATTTAGACTGAGCCCAAAGTGGGGGAAACATCCAACATCTTAAAATGTCCAAACTTGGGAGAAAATACTCTGCTCTAGTTTGCAAGGGGAAAATACAACCCATAATAGCTCTCCTGATGGTGAGAGAGAATAGAGAAGCGGAAACATGGAGGCTCATGGCTCCTGCAATCGTCAACCAAAAAGGAAAGTCGTGATGCTTTCATATGCAGAATAATTGTAAAACCCCAGGTGGGAGACATCTTTGATTATGGCAGGCATTCTCATGAATTTCAACCTCTGAATCTACCTGATAAAGATTCAGTGAACATGCACAATTATGACCCATTTACCCTATCCATTTCTTCCTTTTGTATAAAAAAGAATTGGTGATCACAAATGTCACTGGACAAGCAGAATTTGACGAGAGATTAGGTAAATCCACTTTAGGGTTGTTGCTGATGATGCTCATGGAAATGTATGATTTGCTCCATGCTGTTTGAACAATTTTACTTGAGTAATTGATGGACAGGTTTATCATCTGTGACTTTTTGTCGCATTGCTGGAAGTCACCAGATAATCAGTTTTAGTTACACTAACCTGACTATTGGAACTGGGCTGTGAATGGTTCATAACTGAATCTTAAAATGCCTCCGTGTCTGAGAATGTAGCTAATGAAAATGTATAGGCCTAAAATACCACTGGTGCAAACATACGTAAGTTAACTACCCACCGCTGGATTCACAAAACAAGCCACAATTAGATTGATAATTACAGATAAACTAATAGCAATTTACAATTAAAAGTTAAGAATAGCAGCATTGAAAACAACAATAACCAGCTTAAGAAAATACTGATAGACAATAAAAAGTGTGTTTTCCTAAAAATACAGGAATTCCTACTATGTGTATGTCTTGTTTTATTTATTATATTTTCCTTCATTAAAATGGAAGCTCCATGAGAGCAGAGAGTTTTTGTTTACTTGTTTTTTTCAGAGGTATTCCCAGTAACTGGATCAGTGCCTTGCACACAGGCAGTGCTCACTAGCAGTTGTTGAATGAATGAATGCCCTTTATATAATTACCAATCATGGAAAGACAGCGAAATTTCCCAGTAGGAACCCCCAACACTAAGCTGCACTTATTAGAGTATAAAAATTAAAGTATAAAATTATACTTTATTTGCCCCATAAAGATAGCCCTCAGCCCTTGAGGGCCCTCCCCTACCCATGTCGGATAGTGAGGCCTACTTTGAAAATCACAGATCCAGACTCTACATGCTTTAATTCCTTCCTGCTACTGCGCTTTAATTCCTTCTATTGTGCTTTAATTCTTTCCTACTTGAAGTATGGCTCGTGAATGCAGAATCTCAGGCCCCCACTTGGACCTACTAAACCTTAATCTACATTTTAACAAGATTCGACAGGGGTTGCATATGCATATTTGAGTTTGAGAAGCTCCGCTTTCAGTATTGCATCACGCACGACACCATGGTGACTATAGTTGATAATACAGTACTGTGTACTTGAAAGTTGCTAAGAGAGTAAATCTTGAATATTCTCACCGCACACACACAAAAAGGTAAGGGTGAGTGATGGATGTAAATTGGTGATCATTTCACAATATATGCACATATCAAATGATCACATACATCTTACAATGTCATGTGTCAATTACATCTCAATAAACCTACGGGGACACTGCAGTCACTGCCACACCAGTCAGCTGTGGTCCCTGGGCACTGCACCCTGCCAACTCCAAACAGAGGTAAATAGGGACACCTCTGTGATCAGAGTGGGTCTTGAGGTTAGTCCATCAGTCAAGAAACATTTATTGGGCATCTCCTTGGTGCCAGTCGCTCTCCGTGGCATGCCTTCTGTCCCCAGTGTGTCTCTCCGCACTACTCTACAAGCTTCTCACTACGGAGTGTTCTAGTTGTGAGGAAACTAAGGTTGTGTATGGCCCAAGAACACACAGAACAGACTAAAATCCGGGTTTTTGTTTATATCACAATGTATTCTTTGCCCATATATAAAACCCAAGAGAGGTATCATTAAGTTTGACCCCTGCACATATGAGCAGACTCCTGAGGTGGGGAAAGCTTGTCTCCAGAAGGCCCAAAGGGAAGCACCCTGTATCACTTGAGAATGACCTTACATTCACCTTCTATCATGGAGGAGGTAGCATTTAAAGAGAGAGTTGAAGTCCTGTTCAAATTTTGACAAGAGCTGGAAGACTGTTCCAGGCACCAAGATTTTCCCAGCGATGGAGCAATGGGGAGAGGTCATGTGTGAAGACAACTAATGGATCAATTGGGCAGGAGGTGGAGAGATTAGAATGTGGAGTTCAGGTCACATCATGGATAATGTTAACCCTTAAGCTAGGGATAGGTAATCACTGGATTTGTAAATAATCTTTAAATCCTTCCCAAATTGCCTTTTCTAAAGGCAAACTTTGTCTTACATCTTTGGCTCATAGCTTGAAAAACAGAATTGCTTTCTTTTCTTCTATGTGTAATTGGTTTCTCCCTTCCAATTATTCTTCCACACATCTACCAGCTCTTTGTAAACTCCATTTGGTTGCATTGCCTGTTGCTGAAATATTTTGAGAACATAGAGGACAAAGGTAGAGCAGCTTAACCTGGAATTTGGTATTCCCTGCGGTCTGTTTCTGACCTTCTCCAATTTTACTCCCTCCCACCTGCTCTAGATCTTTCTGCTGGAGAAATCACTGTTTTACACTAAATTAAGTGCATTTCTGCTTTATAACCATGACCTCGGCTGGTATGTCATTTCCTTTCTCTCTAGGACCTTGATTCTCATCTTCCTTCTGTATCCAGCTCCTCCAAGATTTGCCTATCTCAGGCTGCTATAACCATCACCTACCCTCTCTTCCCAAAATCTGCATTTTTTTCTACCATTAAAATAGCAAATTATTCATTCTTTTATTCAGTGGAAATTTGTTGGGTACCTGCTCTGTGTTAGTCCTAGGAAGATAAATGTCTTTGCCCCAGCATTGGAGGAGCTGACAATCTAGTGTGTGTATGGAGGTGGGGGATAGACAGTCACAGTTAGAATAGAATGTGATCAATGCAACCAAAGCAGAAAAATTGAGTAGCATGAAAGTGCCTAGCACAAATTAGTGTGAGGGATGGAGGGGAGGGAGGGATGGAGAGAGGGAAGAAGAAAGGGAAAGGGGAACAGAGAGAAAGAGGGAGGGAGAATGTGAAGGCTTTTTGTGATTTCTCAGTTTAGTTTGGAAGGATGAGTAGTGGTAACACAGACAAGGTGGGATGGAGAACAATCAGTGCATATGAAGCCTTGAAGGTGAGAAAAATTGGCAAATAAGAAGCACATGAGCTAATTTAGCAGGTACTTGTTGCTGATGATGCTCCTAGAAATGTATGATTTGCTCCATGCTGTTATGAACAATTTTTCTTTAGTCCAATTGAGGAACAATTATATCATCTGTGACTTTCCCTCACATTGTTTTGAGTCTCCAGTTAATCTATTCTAGTTACCCTAAACTGATAGCTGGAAAAAAATGTTTTAAATCAGCAAATATTAAAATTCTTCCACGAAACACGCTGTTTCAAAGTGGAACCTGTGTCTTCACTACAGATGATTGTGAAGATGTATTACTGCTGAGATTTTCACTCCTCTTCAATCAATAACTGAGACTATTATAATAAAACTACATCATTTCAGCAAATAATAAAACTACATCATTTCAGCAAATATTTATAAAGGACTGTATCAGATTCCTCTTATGTACCTCTTCGGATCCTTTCTTCCTCACGTGTCTCTGTGTGAGCTCTTACCGACTTTCCCCGGTGCAACTAGCCCACACGGAGCCACTCACTGCTATTCTATTGACCACTAGCTGCGGTCCCTGAGCAGCATCTGTGCATGCACAACTCAGAAATACAGGGAGACCATCTGGCAACCATCAAAATGTTCTCCGTATGTATGGATTTGTTTCTGTTTTGTTTATTCATTTATTCTGTTCTTTAGATTCCA
Organism: Rhinolophus hipposideros; assembly: GCF_964194185.1. Taxonomy (NCBI): domain Eukaryota; kingdom Metazoa; phylum Chordata; class Mammalia; order Chiroptera; family Rhinolophidae; genus Rhinolophus; species Rhinolophus hipposideros. Next base: position 39,776,195 of record NC_138049.1, read on the forward strand.
CAGATAAGTGAAATCTCATTGCATCTGTCTTTTCCATCTGATTTACTCCGCTCAGGAAAATACCCTCTGGGTCCATCCATGTTGTTGCAGATGGCAAGATTTCGTTGTTTTTTTTATGGCTGAGAAATATTCCATTGTAAGTATGTACCACCTCTTCTTTATCTATCCATTAATGAACACCCAGGCAGCCTCCATATCTTGGCTATTGTAAGTATAGCTGCAATGAACACATGGGTGCACATATTCCTTCAAAGTAGTGTTTTGGGTTTCTGCAGATAAATACCCAGAAGTGGGATTACTGAGTTCTTCTTTGTCTCATGTTATACCCTTTATTTTTAAGTCGGTTTTGTCTGGTATAACTATTGCTACTCCAGCTTCTTTTTTCATTTTAATTTTCATGAAATATTTTTTTCCATTCCTTTACTTTCAGTCTGCATGTGCGTCTCCAATCGGAAGTGAGTCTCTTATAGGCAGTATGTGCAGCATATGTAAGCGTATTATGTTCTTATCCATTCAGCACACTACCTTTTGATTGGAGCATTTAATCCATTTACATTTCTTCAAATAGATTTTCAGTCACTTGCTCTCTCTCTTCTCCTTCTTGTACCCCTATGACGAGAATGTTGGTATGATTGATACTGTCCCAGAGCCCCTTAAGTGACCCTCATTGTTTTGGATATTTTTGTTTTGTTTTTTTGTGTGGTTTTTTGCTGTCGATTGGGTGTTTTTTGCTACCTTATCTTCTAAATCACTGATTCGATCCTCTGCTTCATCTAATCTACTGTTGATTCCCTCTAATGTATTCTTTGTGTCAGTTATTGTATTCTTCATTTCTGACTGTTACTTTTTTATGTTTCCTATCTTTTTGTTGAAGTTTACCCTGAGGTATTGAGCATCTTTATAATCAGTGTTTTGAACTTTGCATCTAATAGATTGGTTGTTGCCATTTTGTTTAGTTCTTTTTTGGAGCTTTGTCTTGTTGTCTCATCTGGGACATGTTTCTTTGCCTCCCTATTTTGGCTGCCTCTCTGTTTGTTTCTTCTGTCTGGAGAAAGCTGCCCTTCCAACCCTCTCCCTGATGCCAGGCAATGCAGTTCCTTTCCATATATCCCTGGCATATGGAGCTGTATAAAGGAGAAATAGAACTGAAGACTGGGTTCATAGAATAATCCTAGGATTTATGGCCGTAAGTGTTTTCCAGAATGTATTTTATTTCTCACTGTTTCTTGCAGTGGTAGATATTTTTTCCTGGATTCCCATCCCAAGCCTGAACTCCTTTTCCTTTAATAATCTATTTTTTTCCCTTTTAAAATGCCTAAGTTTATGCAATTGGTGTGTATTCCTATCAGGCTATACCCTTCTTCACAGAGATGTGATCAGCATATCAGGCTGCTGGTATTTAGGAAAACTAAGCGTCCATTCACAGTTAACTCTCAAAACTCAATGTCATTTTTGCAAGTCTCCATGCTTGGTGGCCTGGATTTCACTATTTCCATGCTAATAGCTTTATAAATTTTCTTCAAGCATCGGAAATTGACAAAGAAGCAACTGTTTTCATTACTGAAGGCTTTGAAAATATGCCAAAGGGAAGACTGTTGGCTTTCAGTTTATTAGTCATTTTAAAGCATTCCATAATGAAGAGTAGGTGCCATGATTTTGGGTATTTCTGAAGGATATTCCAAGCCCACATGCTTTTTTGATCTCCTGAATATTTTAAAAACACTCCCACCTTTTCTAACCTCAGTTTTCTCCCTTTGAACAAGAACCTTTTCCACATCCTCCTTGGTGAGTTTCAGCCTGCACTTGTCTAATCATGTGGAGCTCCATGTAAGCGCCTCATTTTCCCAGGGATTTCACCAACTTTGGGTCCAACTGTAACTATAAAAAACAACACCATGGAAATGACAATTAACTGGGCTCCTCTTGATGGAAGCAGCCCCTGCTGACTGTCCCAAATAATGATGAATCCCATCCAATAGTGTACTTACAGAGGCAGGTAAAATGTCATGAGATAGAAGGTATTTATGTAAGTAGGCTTTCTGAATTTGTTCTCAGGTAAACGTGGCATTAATTTACTCCAAATTTGGATGACTCATCTTTAGATAAAATAACCAGTGTTACTTTCTTCTCCCTAGCTTCAGGTTGGCTGGGTTTTGACTCCAGTTTTAAATTCTGGCTTTTGTCCAAAAAATCAATCATCTTGCAAATGGAAGTCTTCCACTTCTCAGAAAATAGCAGGAGGCTCTACTTATAAAGGGAAGGATTTGAAAAGATTAAATTGTGGTTTCCACCTTAAAGTAGAATTTAGCATTTCATACAATAATTTTTTGGCAAAAATTTGGCTGGTTTCTTTCCTGCTCAGAACTGTCATTTGCTGTGCCTGTTTTATTCTTAGACGCCTTTTCAAAACAGAGCCCCCACTGGTTTTTGCATCATTCTGAAGGCAGGGGTCCTATTCTTTCAGCTTCTTGAATGGAACTGGAATTTGTGGTTTGGTACCAGGAAATGTGTTTTATGCATTCTTTTTTCTTTCTGGGAAGTATAAAAATGAAATGAAAATTAAAGTCTTAGTTGATTTTTAATACCACATGAACATTTCCTGCAAAAGCACTGTAGCTTTGTGGAGAATTATGGGAGACTCGTTGTTGCCTAAATGACATATTTTTGCACAATACCAACTTCAGGACAAATTTGCCTAAAGGGCCACACTTTTAGGAGGTTGGGATCATTGGGGAATAGCTGCCTAATTTCTAGCTAATAAGGGTAGGATACCCTGTAGGAAATTTCTAAAGGGTTATGAACTAGGATGTTCCAAACCCACAGCCTTTCGAATTACTTCTGATGCCCTAAATACTGTTAAGTTCTGGTAGAGACCTCATGTGTCCATGTGGCATTTGAACCTTCCCTTTCCTAATGGCCTCCACATTTGTACACTTTGTATACTAGTCAAACCTTCGTTCCCAACTGTCATCTAGTTCCCTCCTGGTATGGGAGCTCTAATAAAGTATAGGTCACTTGACAGAACACGAGCCTTTTTGGATTTGCCACCCTTTCCTGGCTTTGTGCTCTTGACTATTGTTTCTCCCATGTTAAATATTTGATCCCTGTCATTTTAGCTAATCCAAGTCTATCCTTTCATCAAGACTCTTATTAGGAGTCTAATTTCCACATAAGGGATTTGTATCCTTCTCACACCAGGGTAAGTGCTAGGATTGAACATTTTGCTTCTCTCCATCTTCTTATGTTCCCTTTTCCAAGGGAGAAGCGGGGGTGGCCATCTTAGCTAGAACTTGACAGAATAGTCTTACTCAGTCACTGGCAGAAACCCCAGAGAGGTTTTGTGACTTGTGAAGTGAGAGCTGTTTTGTTAGAAAAGGGCAAGTGGCTACCACTGAAATGACTGCTACCTATCAAATGAGGAAACCAACAATAATAGTGCATTCTTGGAGGGACTGCAGAGATCAGGGCCACCGCCAAGGATTTGGAAGATTTAGGTGGTGATTTCTACCAAATCTCCGTTTGCTATTTGGCCGATTAAAACAACAACAAAAAAGATGGATTGTGGAGAATAATGGTTGATTATTGTAAACTTAATTAGTTGATGACTCAAATTATAGTTTGCTGCTCCAGTTGTGCCTTCATTGGTAGAACAAATCAACATATCCCCTGGCACCTGGTATGTAGCTATTGATCTGATAAATGTTGCTCTCTATATACCTAGCAGTAAAGACCATCAGAGCAGGTTGCTTTCAGTTGGCAAGCCGAGCAGTGTACTCTCACTGTCTTACGAGTAGGCATATCAGCTCTCCAGCCCTAACTCACAAGCTGAGCCACATGGATCGTGATCACTGCTCCTTTCCGTAGGACATCATGCTAGTCCATTACATTAGTGACATTATGCTGATAGGCCTTGGGGAGCAGGCTGTAGCAACTGCTCTAAACACTCCGGTAAGGCATATATGTGACAGAACATAGGAAATAAATCCCAGAATAATTTAGGAGCACTGCATGACCCAGCAGATCTGATGGTATTTGCAGTATCTGTAGCAGATGAGAATGTTTTAGGAGTTTTGGTGAGCCTTTGTAGGTGAATTAACTAATTAATTGATTAGTGAAGACTTTTAAGATTTGGAGCATAGTTATGACATCCTCTGCAGATAATTGTTTTTCAGAAACAGTTCTTGACTCGGCCCTGGGCACTAGCAGAGACTGAATATTTAACCATGTACCACCAAATTACTGTGAGACCTGAGTTGCCTATCATGGACTGGATTTTTTCTGACCCTCCACCAACCCATAAAGTTTGACATGGACAGCAGCACTCCATCATCAAATGAAAGTGGTATCTCTGAGACCGGGTCCTAGTAGGTCCTGAGAATTAATTTGCATAAGCAACTAACCCAGGTGTCCATGGTCTCTACTCCTGCCACATAGCTTTCTCTCTCTCCACCTTCACCCAGGGCCTGCCTCTTAGGGAGTTCCCTATGACCAAGTAACTGAGGAAGACAAAACCTGGGCCTGGTGCACAGATGATTCTGCGTGGCATTCTGGCTATGTCCAAAGTGATGGCTGCAGCACTGTGGACCCACTGTGGGTTGGTCCTGCAGGAAGTAGTAGAAAGTCATCTTGGTGAGCAGAATTTTGAGCAGTGTACTTGGTTCTTCATTTTGGCTCAGAGGAGACATGGCCAGTGTTTCAGTTCTACGCTGATTCATGTAGGTGGCTGCTGGTTTGTCTAGAGTGTCAGAAAATTGGAAGCAGTAGAATTGGAAGACTGGTAACTAGGAGGTCTGTGGTTAGACTTCTGTAAATGGGCACAGACTGTGAAGACATTTACACTCTCCTTAATCTAGTATCAACTAAAATGTTCTCTTTAGTGATTCCATCTTTAGAAGCATCTAGCAAAGAGTTTACTTCTTTCTATGCTGTCTTGATAGCCCGACCTCTGAGACTTCAACTTTTCACCTAAGGAAATAGTAATTTTCTTCTCACTTTCCTCTTTGATTCTGTTTAAGATCCAATCTGCTTTTTACATTGATCTTCTTTCTCCTTGAGTCTGTACAAAATCGCTTCCCAGAGACAGAGTTGTCCAGCACAGGCTTTCAAAATATCCTCTCTGGCCTTTGGGATGTAATGGCTCCACTGGTATTTTTCACTTCTTCATTTCAAACAATTGGTGTATATCCTCGACCATAAAAGGTCCATTCTTCTTTATCTATTTATTGATAAAACATACTTTTCCTTACCATATGAATTTTACAATCAGGTTCAGGGCTTACATAATTCATTCAGAGCCAAAATGGAGCAACATGGTAGAGATGATTCTAGATGACTGTGGTCAAGCCATGTAAGCCTTCTCCCTTAAAATTTCATCTTTATCCCTGGTTATAGTTCAAAGTGAACTAAAGTGGGACAGAATTCAGTCCTATCATTGGAACACAAAAGTCCCAAATAGCTTTAAGATAGGTTCTAGAAAACCTATCTTAATCCCAAAATGAATCCTCTTCTTTTAAAAGGGAATCTGGGCCCTGTGTTTTAAGTTACCAGGCAAAAGTATAATTAAAACCCAAACCCTATAGCTTGTGGGGCTGTGCCATTTAGCCACTGTAACCCCAAGGCCAACAGCTTCAGAAGCCACTCCAAAATGCTGGGTTCCCCATGTGATTCTTTGCCCTCCAGTTGCTCCTTCCTTTGTGTAGGTGTAAATTGTCTTTTTTCTTTTTCCAAAATGCCTTATGCTGATACCTAGGGTACTAATCACTCAATATTACTTCTGAGTTCTTAACTCATTGAACATAGGCACAAGAAGTCAAATGAAACTGGTAGTAGAGTTTCAGCCTTGCTGGCTTGGCAGCCCTCGATAAACTATATTAGATGGTAGAGTTTAGGATTAAGTGAGGCTATAATTTCCTCCTTTCTCCCAATTCCCTTTTTCCTCCTAGTCGGAGCCTTGTTCCTTCCTGATAGGGAGAGCTGTTTCTGCAGAGCAAACCTTTTCACCAGCCAACCATACAGAATCACGACTGTTTAATAACTCAATGTCTGGCAGAGCAGAGAGGGCCAGCTAAAAGAGACTGGTGTGCTATTGGCCTTTCAATGCTGTGCCTCATCCCCACCCTGCTAGCATGGTAAATATGTGTCAAATGAATATAGCTCAAATTATTTTGCCAGACAGATCTGTTTTTATCTCAATGAAAAAGAATGAGTAAAGGGGCAGAGAGAAGATGCAAAAGTATTCATCCCAATACTGCTTGCTCCTTAATCTTATGGAAATGTGAAAGGGGAGGCAAATGTTCCCCCAACAGATTCCAACTGGATGACATCACTACTCTTGTTTTGACAGAAGCGTTCTTGTTGGATGTTGCTGTGGGTGGATATGAGATACATTAGAAAAATGTTTTTAAAACCTGGGAAGCTTAAGTTTGACTTCAAATTAGTTTGCAAATACGCAATGTAGTAACTTTTTTTTTGCTTATTATAAAGCAGGGTAGGATATTTCTCTTGCTTGGTTCCCTTGATCCCAGAGACTTTGAAATGGGAAATATGGTTTATATAGAAACAACTTCAACTCTCAAGGTCAAAGAGCATACTGATGAGCTAGAATTTATTTATTGAATCTGCTTACTTTGCCTCACATCAAACAGCTTGTCCATATGCCTTTCTCACAAAGACAGCTGTGGGGTATTGCCTAAAACAGCTGAATCATTGTCATGATATGGCTAAATGCACAGTCTTCAGGAGATAACTCTTCTCTTAACAAAGATTTCCTGAGTGATTTCTTAACTATATTCCCCATGATTCTGGCATAAATCATGAGGATGTAATGCTAGACGTTACATTGTCTTTATCATTCATGAATTTCAAAGTATGAAGCAAATACAGTATTTAGTCTTTTAAATACAATCTCATAAATTTACACAACATCCTGGTTTAGAAATACAGTAAGACTTTTTTAAAGGTTTAGAATACAGTAAGATCTGTAGATCTCATCACAATACAGATCAAATTGCACTCCCCCCCCCATACATCTCTGTCACTGTAACTCAAGAAACAACAATGCTTTCCATATGAACATATTCTGTTATATGGCATTTTACCAAACAGCATTACTCAAGATGGAAAAAATGCTTATTGCTCATGAAATAAAGAGAATATATTGGCTCAAGTAATTGAGAAATCCAAGGGGCATCTGGCTTCAAGAAAATGTCACATAATGTCACCAGGGTCCTGCTGCCCCTTATATATCATCACATGGGGGAAAGATGGCCTCAAACCTCCATTTGCTGCTCCTAAGCCCAGCCAGCATGCACTGATCACATTTCAAGGATGACTGTGCCCCAGTTTAGCTCGTATATTTGTGCCTGAACCAATCACGGTGGCCAGTGCTATCGAGTACTGTGATTGATCAGACTCAAGACGTGAGCCGACCCCTGAGGCTAAGGAGGACTGTTGTCTCTGAACCTCCGTTCCCTGGCCCAGCTACCTGGAATAAGAAAGAGGCAATTCCACAGAGAAAGGGATGATGATACAAGATGAAGTAGGAAAGGATGCTGAATGGCAGAAAACAAAATGTGTGGAGCAACCAACTCTCCAGGATAGGCCCTTTAGCTCTACTTATACTTTGAGATAGCAAGATTCGTATGCTCGTAGGTAGTAGTGTATTGGTAAGTGTTTGAAACCACTGGAAGTCTGGGGAGAAAAGCCCTGATTTGTATCATTTGCCCAATTCCATGGTGTAAATACTCCAGCAAGGCCAATTTCAAGCTATCAACATTATATCATGGCACATGAAGCTGATACAATAGGAACACCCTTGTACACTATTTGTAGCACACAGACACGATACATGTAAGTTACCTCAAGAGCATAGAGATAGGAAAATGTACTAAAGTCAGTAGGAAATGATGAGATTTGAGTATGTATTACATTTGGTTTTGATATAATATATTTAATTGCAAGTTTATATCATATAGTTTTTAGTAATGGTTTTAATAACCTAGCTTGTATTGCTTTACTCTTCTGATTTCAAATCCACACTCACTATTCATACCCTACCTTGGATAATTTACATATTTGCTTGTCTGAACCCAAAAGGCCCCCACTAAGAACTTGATTATCCAAATTTTATTTTTGATATGATAAAGTGCTTTCACCCTCTTTTTTAATTTTTAAATACAAAGTAAAGAGCTGTGTTCTAAACTCATAACAGCTTGCTTTCTGCGGTTACCATTAAGTTCAGCTACACTGAAACAGGAGAGAAAATTTGTTCATTTAGTATCTTCTTTTAGATACTCTTTAAAATACCCATACAAAACCTCTTCCCACAAAGAGTAGATTAAACACAAACTACATCATGTTAAACGAATAAAATACAGTCTTAGAGGAACAAGAAAATAATAGCATCATATCACCAGTTAAAACCAAGAACTCAATAGAGGTATGTCAGTTAAGTAAAAATCAAAGCCACTTGCTTCAAAACTACTCTTCAAAATTCAAGGAATGATCATGAACAGTCCAAAGACTTGCTTAAATATATTTTTCAATTACAGTTGATATAAAATATTATATTAGCTTCAGGTGTACAACATAGTGATTAGACATTTATATAACTTATGAAGTGATCACCCCAATCATTCTAGTACCCACATAGTTATTACAGTGTGATTGGCTATGCTGTACTTTACATCCCTATGACCTACTTCTGAGGTAACTTGCTCTGCAAGTTACTGTGGCCAAAATGGACAGACTGGAAGTACTCAGGAAAAACTGTAAGTCCTCAGAGAAAGAAGAGCCTGCATTGTCAAGTGAGTTTTTCTGACTAACGTGTTGGGATGAAAGATGTGCGGGGAAACTAAAACAAGGATGAGAGAGAATTCTGTCCTAGAAAAGAATTCTCAGATAGCAACGAGTTGCAAATTACACCACGTCATTTTCACAGGCAAATTAGAAAGCGTGGCGCGTCTTCCTGTCCATAACATGTAATTTCTTTAGAGAGAAAATTTATAAATCACCATGGTAGTCAAGTGCTATTATCTGGAACACTTGTTCTCTATGCAGCAGAATAATCCAAAGACAACGGAATATTTTTCTTTAATTAATTTCACTGTAGTCCCTTTTGACCGTGATTATAGGCTAATGTTCAATCCAATTTTCCTACAAGTTGTGTGGGTTTGACTCTCCCTAATGGTCTGTTTACAGTTGCTCAGTGCGTTGCTTGGAAAATGATAATGAAGTTATAAAGATAGTTTAGTGACTTCATCCAAGACAAGAGGAAAGAAAGAGGCGGCTCATGAATTAGAAAATCCTTTTTAAATGCAGTTGCGCTTTTAGAAATGGGTAACTCCATGAAACAAGCTGCCCCCTTATCACAAGGGGACAATTAGCTTGTTCAAATGAATTTATCTCTTTCAAGATGATGTGTTATAAATACTTCTCATCTCTATTGACTCTCTTGATATGTATAAAAAAAATCTCCATGGTTCATTAGGTCTTTATCCTGGGCTGTAAGAAATTGGTGGGAAATTAAAGTACTATGAAAAGCAAAAGATGACTGTTTCTGAGACCAAAACTTCATCCTTGTACATCCCAGTGCATCCTTATTAAAAAAAAATGCAATTTTTTTTGTTTTAATTTTTCAGCTCTGTGTGATATGATATATTGTTGGACAAAATTCCACCGAAGTCTGCAAGATGTCAGTTCTGGAAACAGGTTGAGGAAAGGATGCTTCTTGTCAAATTTAGGTAGGGGCTTTTGTCTCTGATGAGGTCAGAACTGACCTTCATGGTCTCTGGGCATCAAAAGGGTGCAGACCAGACAACGCAAGGAAAGAAGTGGGGCTCTGTGAGGAAAGAGGGTGGGGCTGTCATTTGATAGAGGAACTTCATACTCTATGGATTCAAGGGCAAAGAAGAAGATGTAAGCTGAATGGAGGAAAGAGGGAGACATCAAGCTGTGGAAAAGACAGTGCAGGGAGGTGGCCCAAGATGGATCCCTGAATTCAGCTTTGTGATCTTGGTTTCTGTTCTCACAGGTCGTGGAGACCATGGTTAAGTAAGCTTGTTACCTTCTTTCTTCTCCTTTCTTGCCCATCTTAGCTGAAGGAAGCCAGTCTGGGGAGGTCTCTTAGCAGAGGCCCCTGGAATGCCAGGTCACAGAAATTAGGCAACAAGCCTTTGCATGTCAGGAGGTTATTTGTACAAGAATAGGGTCTGACTCTGTCTTACGAAAGACATAAAGATGGGGCCATATGTAAAGGTTTTAGAATAGATTAACTTAGACACTGTAAGTTGCCGTAGGAAAGATGTTGGGGATTGGTGGTTTGACTCCAGCCAAGCCTGTTACAGGCTTGATGACACAGCATGAAATAGGAAACAAAAGTGCATGCATACATTTCTTTACAGATGCTGAAGTTCACACAGGTGAAGTTCTTCAGGAGGGCTTCTGTGAGCAATGAGGAAGACATCAGAAACCACTTCCACTCACTCGAATCAGTTAATTCATAGATTCAGCACATCTTTGTAAGCACATACTGAACGTCAGGCACTGCTCAAGGCACCAGAAATATAGAAGTAAATAAAACAGGTAAAAACCTCTGCTCTCTGAGTGTTTATATCTGGCAGGAGGGGGAGAGAGAGACCAAAAAACAAATGAGTCTACCTTTAAGATGAACGATTAACACATTTTTGTTCAGGGATACATGTACCTGTGGTAAAAGCATAAAGAGCAAGAGAGTACTAAACATAAAGTTGCTGGTTTGGTAGTAAACTGAAGTGAGTGACCATAGATCCGTCTGGAGGCCGCTCTCTATTTCTCAGGCCAAGACTGTTCATGGTTTAGCCCCGCTCAGAAGCATTTCTGTCCTATGCAGTACTGAGCACCTTATTAGCCCAGGGAAGGACTGCAACTGGATTTTTGGTAACTGAATAAAAGCTCTTAGTTAGACAATTTGTATGTGCAGGAGTCAGGAATAGACGAGTGTCTCGAGGAGTCCAATGTTATAACCTCTGACCTGGGTGCTGACAATGACTGTCCCGTTCCTGTGAACCATTGTGCTGGGGTGCTTGGGGAGTCCACATCCCAGGCGCTTTTGTTTTTGTCACCTGTTCCCTGAATCCTTGCTTGAAGTCTGCCACATGCTCTCTGGGATAGATAGAACCGTGTCTCCACAAACAAACAAGCGAAAGCTCACGCTTTGATTATGTCTCTTGCAGCCTCTCCTTATAACAATTCAGCAGTTTACGACTGCACTTTTTTAAAATGGTGATTTATTAGCTATTTTTCTTTAGTTTTATTTTGTATTGGACTGCAGCTACTCAGGATTGGAATTAATCATATTTCTGGTTCATGACATTCATAACGTTGCTCCGTGACTGGCCTTTTTTATTATCTTCTTTGTTAGTTGGTTTTCTTTAATAATGTCATCAGGAAGTGGGACTACAGTAAAAAGCTTCTGCACAGCAAAAGAAAGGATCAACAAAATGAAAAAGCAACTTATAAAATGGGAGAAAATATTTGCAAACCACATATTTTGGAGTTAATATCCAGAATACACAAGGAACTCATACAACTCAGCGTAGAAAACCAAATCATCCAATTTAAAAATGGGCAAAGAACCAGATGTTTTCCCAAAGATATTCAAATGGCCAACAGGCGTGTGAAAAGATGCTCAACATCCTTAATCACCAGGGAAATGCAAATCAAAACCACAATGAGATATCACCTCACTCCTGTTAGGATGGGTATTATCAAAAAGACAAGAGACAGCAAGTATTGGCTAGGATGTGGGGAAAAGGGAATTCTTGTGCACTGTGGCTGCGAATGTAAATTGGTACAGCTGCTATGGAAAACAATATGGAGTTTCCTCAAAGAACTAAAAAGAGAACTATCATATGATCCAGCAGTTCCACTTCTTGGAATTCATCGGAAGGAAACAAAAACACATTTGTAAAGACCCCTGCACCCTATGTCTATTGCAGCATTATAAACAAGAGCCAAGATACATTCGAGACAGTAAAAAGACAAGTTACAAACTGGAAGAAGATATTTACTATACATACCACCAACAAAATATTAGTATCAAAATAATATGTTAAGCACACCTCTTAAGAAAGACGTAAAAAAAATAGAAAAATAGGCAAAAGGTAAGGACACATCTTTCTTTTATTTTTCATTATATACTAATCTAATTTGAAATTTGGATATAGTAAGGTGAAATGATTAAGAATATTAATTCTGGATTTTAATAAAAAGTCTGGGTTCAAATCCTTGCCCTGACACTTATTGTGTGATCGCTGGCAAATTTTCTTAAAATTTGCAAGTCTCAATACCCTAAACTGTAAAATGTTATTGTACCATCAGCTGATGAATGGATAAATACAACGTGGGATATCCATATAATGGAATATTATTCAGTCATAAAAATGACAACGTACTGACACATGCTACAACATGGGTGAACCTTGAAAATAACATGCTAAGAGAAGAATCCAGACACATGAAATGTCCAGAACAGGCAAATCCATAGAGACAAAAAGTAGACTAGTGGTTACCAGGGACTGGGGATAGAAAGGAATAGGGAATGACTGCTAATGGGTATGGAGTGTCTTTTTGTGATGATAATATTCTGGAATTAGAGAGTGGTGATGGTTACACAACAGTGAATATACTAAAACCCTCTGAATTGTACCATTTAAAATGGTGCATTTATGGTCTGTGAATTCCACCTCAATTTTAAAAAAATAAAAAATGTTATTGTGAGTGATAACTCATATAAATGTCTCAGCATCTGCCTAGCACATAATAATCATGCAAAAATGGTAGGTAGTTTTAAAAAATGCTATTCCATTTTCTTTTGCTTCACATTCCCCCTATCTATAAATATCTCTCTCCAGAATGTATATTGTTTAACTCAAGTTTCACATAGCTTTGTGAAAGCTCAGAAATGATTTTCAAAAACAGGATCAAAAGAATTATGATGACTGGTCATGTGAATAATAGGGACCATTCATGGCTTTACTAGGTACCAATCCCAATACTAGATGTTTTCCAAAAAATGTTCTTATTAAATCTTATGAGTTATCCCTATATTACATTTGAGAAAACTGAGGCTCTTTTGCCCCAAATCAAACAATCAGTTGATCTGGGAATAAAACTAAGTACTTTTAAACTCCAAAGTCTATTTCTTTCTACTCTACTACATTAAACAGAGATATAAATTACTATGGGGAAATGCTGAAGAATGTCAAAGACTGTTATAAACTAGTTCACTCTAATCCAATAATATGTTCATATTATTTAAAAATAAAGCTCTCTACATAGCAAGAGGGTTGTTTTCTTTCTTTGAATACTAAAGATTTTATTTTATAACTAGACTGCTACTGGTGGTGGTGGTTTTGTTCCCGAAATTCTCCACATCTCCTTTCATGTATGACACAAAGTATGGATGAATTTATAGTATGTGGAAGAGGAACCAAATTAGTTATTTAAATGTCAATTCTGTAAATGTCATTTTAATCAAAACATTTGAAATCTTGTTCTCATGATTCTTCACAGTATCTCTCATAATTAGTAAGAGCGCTGAGCCAGTACTATGGTAGAAAAATTTGTAATTGACAACATATAACTGAAATGTCATCAATAAAAATACCAGACTATAACACCAATGAGAAACATGGCCTTTAGCAAGTTGGCTTCTGCAAACAATTCTCCATAGAGGTTTTATTTTTACCCCAGGCTTTATTTGATCTCCTGGCAACTACAGGGTTTTGAGCTAGGACTAAAGACATCACAAGGATAATTTCTTTTATGAGATGATTCTTCATTGCACCAAATTCTCACAGACTCTTCTTCATCAGTAGCATGGTGCTTAAGGTCACCAAGCTTTCAGAAGAAGCCCAAAAATGAAGCCAAGGGCATTTGAATGGAAAGCAAAATTTCCCCTTTCAACTTTGGCAAACAGCATTTCATGTATAAGAGCCAGCAAGTGTTTCAGGGAAGAGAGCTCTTTTTTAAATCGAGCAGAGAGCAGACAGATTCCACATACATAGCTACTGATTCTCCTGCTTTAAGGGAAAACTGACCTTTGTTGGTGTGTTCGATGGGGTAGACACTATAACATTTATCTACCCCATGCTATCTCTTTCATCCATTTTCATTGCTCCTGTCTTCTTGCCAGGAAATTCAAGCTTAAAAATATTAAGTAACTTACCCAGCTAGTAGATGGAAGAGTCAAGATTAGAAACTGATTTAAGTCCGACTCCCCCAAATCTAGGCTGCTTTCCTAACATTATGCTGCTTCTCAGAGAAATGCATTTGTTAAGAAAGGAAGAATATTATGAACACAAGAATGACCTAATTCTTGTTACATAATGCACTCTAAAATGGGATTTTAAAGGCATGCACTGAAGAATTATTCTATTCTGAAATTATTCTGTTCTATTCTAAAAGATATTCTCATTTTTACAGTTTAACGATTCTGATTGTTATGGAGAAGCAAATCTTATACCTCATTCTTTTTCCCCAGGGAAAAACTGCTAGTTTCTTTTCCCACCTTGTTCTCATTCTTCCCCTGGAGGAGGATGACCATTGGGAAATTGCTGAGAGTGTCACAGTCAGTCACCTTCCCTTCCCCCCACTAGCCCACTGGATGTGACACAGACATATCCTCATCTCAGACCCCTGCCCTCTGATCCCACTACCTGGAACAGGCTTTCTCTATATATCGAACTCCCTCACCTCCGGGTCTTTGCTCACATGTTGCCTTCTCAGTAAGGCAACCACCCTATTCAAAATCACAGACTGTCCGTACCCCCCTCCCGTCTTACGGTGTGTTGCTCTTTGTGTGTTTTGTTCATTGATACTTTCCAAATGTCCAGTACAAATTAATTTAATGAATGAGCAAATGAATGAATGTGAAACTATTAATTTCTCTATGTTTTCTATTTCCTTCCATTTCTGCTTGCCAACCAATCAATTATTTACTGAGTCCTATTTTCCTTTCCTTTTCTTTTTTTTCCTTTGTAAAGCCATGCTAAAAACAGCAAGGAGCAGGCAGCATGCACAGACCGTCAACTCTCTTCAAGCACTTTCCCTAAAGCTATGGCTCAGTAGGTACATTATTGAAGATGACTGTTCTGCATGATCTATAAAGGTTTCCAACTTTCCAGCCTATAATATATATTTCCTTCTCTCTATACTACAGTAGAATCATGAAAGATAAACAATTTTGTTTTCTTGTGAAAAATATGTTCAGCTGTGCCTTGTATTTGGTGATGTCTGCATTGTCTAATGTCAGAAAAAGAGAAACAGATCTAGAAAGAACTTGGAGAAATGATTGTCTGGTGCAGGCCTCTTTAAGTCCCAAAGTTTTTTCTTTTTGATTTTTCCAACCCACTCCCTAGGAAATAATAATCACATCTTCTTCTAAGTTTACCTAAATGGAGATGCTCTATCATTCTCTTCCGAAGCTTATTCCTGCATCCTCCCTGCACCTCTAATTTCTGATGGCCGTGTTCAATGGTTCTATTTTCACTGCCAATCTAAAATCCTCCTGCTGCATTTTAAATCTATTTCATTCATCATTTGTTCACATATGCAGAGTGTGCTTTTGATGTTTACCATCTGTGTGTACGTATCTACACTTAAGATTCCAATTACTACAACAACAACAACAACAACAGAAGTTTGGCCTAATAGCCCCAGTGCTCTCAGATATTGATTTTTCCCTTTTATATTCACACAGACAAGATAGGTGTTGCCAAGTTTCCTTCTTCTGTTTTCCAGATGAGGAAACAATACTTTAGAGAGGTTATATGACTCACGTAAAGGTACCATAGATACAGAATTGCTGCACTGTGTTTCAAACTTTGTGGACCTGAGTCCAAGTACAGTGCTTCCATTCCACTATGTCAGAGATATCCAGCTGCCTACCCAAAATGGACACCTGTTATCTGCTCACTGATTAGAAGTGCTGAGGAAGGCTATGACTGACTAGTCAGGTGGAACATATGTTTCCCAGGCGCCCCCATCTCACAGTTAGTTATGGCCAATGTGGTGGGGATAGTGGGGTTGTGGGCTACTTCCTGTGGGTGGGTCTTCCCCAGATGCTCTTTCTCCTTTCCAGGACACTGGGGTGGGGACAACTCTGGAATACTAGAATAGTCATTAGGCTGGGCCGCTGGATACCTGCTCTAGACTATTACATCAGGACACAAACAAACAAACAAAAAACCCATATATATATATATATATATATATATATATATATATATATATATATATATATATGGTAATAGTCTAGAGCATATATATTTCTTTAAGTCATTGAATCTTTTGGGTGTATTTGTTACTTCATTTTCACTTTCCCCAATTAATACAACCCAGATTGCCATTTTGGTTGAACATTTTCAGTGCTGAGAGGTTTACTACTTTTTAAGGCGGTAAAGATTAACTCTTTTTTAATGTTGAGTCAAAATATTTCTTTCCTATTTCTTCTAGTTTTTCCCTCTGGAGTAAGCAGAATTTCAGTACATTTCTTCAGAATAAACCTGCAAATATTTGACCACAGCTTAAGGGCAACCAAGTTGTCTTTCCTTCAAAGTTTGCATAAAAGTGGCTATTTTTTGTAAACACAAAATAATCACTAAAACCAGAAGCTACCTCGCTCCTAAAATGTGTTATACTGTGTGGCCTTTGGTATCCTTGCTGCTTCTTTTAAGGTCAGGGAGAGCGAAACCATGGAAGAAATTCTCCTCAAAAAATTTTGGTTCAGTCCTCTCTCTGATTTAACTTTGCTGTCCAAATAGACTCAGAAAAATCAGATGAAATGAAGGTATTGGGGGGGGGGCGGGTTCCACAGGATGTAAGCTGACTTTATATTGCAGGTGTACTCTTGAAGAGAGAGAGAAAGTGAGAAAGGGAAGGTGAGTACGTGACCCTGGGTGTCACTTTACCAAGATCTGTGAGGAGAGAAGCTGGTGTAGGATTGAGAAGGCAGGAAATGGTTGGAAAGAGGTAGAGAGTCACTCTTTCTTCCAATAAATCATTTAAATGCCTTTTCTTATTGAATGCCATTGTTGGGAGTCATGACCCTTTTTAGCAGAGAAATCACTTTTCCTCTTTCAGTTTGTCAAACACAACTAACCAGGTCTTTCCAATGTCTCCACAGTTGCCGTATACTCACCTGAACATGGCTGGCTGGTTATTCATTCTCTTCCAATTTTAAACGTTTTGGTTGAACAGCTTTAATGTAATCTGATACAAATGTGTCCTCTGACTGGCCCAGTCAGAAGAGAGGTGTTCTCACCTGCTTGATTCTTATCCTGAAAGAGTTACTAAAGTACAATGATGACTTGAGGTTCTTAAAATGCAAGACAATAACATAGAGACTAATCTTCAGTCTCAAAAGTTCATCCTAACTTGAGAGGCAGGCAAGCTCCACTAAAATGCCTTGGTTCCTAAAAACAGACATAATTATTTTTTTGGTCACCTTTGTAAGACTCCTCAATGAAAAAGATGTTGGGGAGACAGGTGAGACAGCGAAGAAAGTGAGCTGGACTGACTGACACAGCGACCTTGCCCTGAAGCCATTAGCAGAATGTCTTAAGTTGGAAACCTTGACTAGGGTTTTTATGACTCTATTGGCTGAGAAGGATAATTGTCTTCTTGTTTGTTTCAGCCATCTTCCATCCCCATGAACTCACTTTGTTCATCCTGCCATGACTTGCTTTTCTTCTGACTAGTTACTTCCTTGTCCGGATGCCTCAAAAGACACATCAACAGCTGAGAGCAGCTAAGCCTTCTCCTTCCACCGGAATCGTCTGGCTCCAGACAAGAATGCAATGTCCTGGGCACAGTGCTGTCCATATCCTGGAATGGTCTCTCCTGTTTTCATTAGTGACAATAAAAGAACCCTTTGTGACTGGAAAGTGCACACACACACACACACACACACACAATATCAATGTATAAATGAAAAAAAAAAAAACTAGAAAATGTTTCCCAACAAAAACCCGAGGCTACGATACAACAAGTTCTTTTTCTCAAAAGGTCAGTAACTGAAAGCAAAAGTTGTCACTGGCCTCTGCTCTGTCTGAGGTCATCTTCAAAGATGATATCGACTTCCTGCTGTGAGCCAGGCAGCACCCCTTCCTACCTCCTTCCCTGCCTCTGTCAGATCTAAAGTAATCTATTGGTCTTGGTTAGGGGACTAACAAAAGTCAGAAGGTAGAAAAGGATGCTGAATTTGATACTCTTTCAGAAAATCAGTTTGTCCCCAAGAGTGCTGTCCCTTTCCTTGTAAAACACAGCTTCAGAGGCAGGGAAGAAGCCTGCCCAGATGTGGGAAATAAACTGGGAGGATACAGACCTCTCTCCTCTGGAGGATGTTGCTCCTTTCCGAGTCATTCAGGTAATGAATTCAAATTGACTTCTGTGCCCTCCTTCCCATTCTTTTCAACAGCCAGTCCTCTCCCACTCTTAGTTTCTATTTTTAGGCCTACATAGAAAAGTACGTTTAACTCATGTTAAACCTAATCTTGCTATTGAAGGTTTCCCTCAATAGCATGTAATTCCAATATAGACTTTGAAAACTTCCTGCTGACTTCTCCCATTTGTGCACTTGGAACAAAGTTCTCACTTGCCTTTCAATGTCCAATTTTTCCTTTCCTGGAAATTAAAAAAAGGTATGCAACTATGATAAAATGGAGTAATTGCTGTAGCCTGACATGGTGGGACTAGAGTTTGACTCTTATTTCTACCGTTTATTATTTGTATAACCATGTAAGTCATTTAACTTTTGAGAGGCCCAGTTCTTTATTAAAAGGTCTCAACAATGATTCCCAGCCTCTGGGCAAAACTGAATATATCCAAGAAAGGAAACAGTGTTGATTATTTGGGATTGTGAAGTAAGACAGTGTAGGGGTAACCACCTGACCCATGGGAAACCACCTAGCCCTTCGGCAGTATGTTTATTAAATCTAAAGGGGAAAAGGAAGAAAATGTGTTCTAAGGCCATTTCTAGTTCTCCATAAGATTCTGAGTTAATCTCTCATGGAATATTAGAGCAGAAAAGGACATATTAGACTCATCTAATACAATGCCATCATTTACAAGAACCCTGAGTTCCTAAGAGGTTCACTGCTTTGATCATCAAAAAATTCCTAGCAGAGGTGGACATGTGTCCAGTGTTCCTGTGACCCTGGTCCGTAGTCTGTGCCCCATCCTGCCTCTCCCCTAACCAGAAAGTTTTTGTCTACCAGATTTATTTTTCTCTAGTCCAGCTTACTTTTTCCTTGACTCTAGCACTTTCCTCTCCCAATTACTTTTAAGTTTCCTTAAGTTTTTGAAGGAGACTTTTTTATTTCTAAACTTTCTGAAAGATATTAAAAAGAGAAATAATTAAATTTTATAAGAGCTACACAATGGTTCCACCACATCATCTCAACTTTCCTCTTCTTGAGTGTGTTCACTCATACTTCCATCCAGCACATATCAACATTGATCAACGTTTGATGTATCCTCTTAGCAGAGGTTGGCAAACTACAACTCATGGGCCAAATCTGGTTTGCCACTTGTTTTTGTAAATAAAGTTTTATTGGAACACAGCCATGCTCATCCATTTGTGTATTGCCTGTGGCTGCTTTCTGAACAACGGCAGAGCCCAGGAGTTATGACAGAGACTGTGGAGCCCACAAAGCCTAAAGAATTTACTCTCTAGCTCTTTACAGGAAAAGTTGGCTGAACTTCTCTCTTAGCATCAACTTCAGTTTTCTTCAAATGCACTTCACATATGTCCTCCAAGAAACAATTTCCCACCAACTACACGATTTATTTTCCCAGAATATTTTTAAAGCATTTGATTATTTTTACCAGCATAAAAAGCATGGCAGAAAATTTGAAAAAATACAAAAAAAAGAAAAATCACAAAAAAGAACATAGCAGTGAGCTCTAATCTTAGCAGGGAGAGATATCTACTTCTTAGTCTCTTAGCCTTTGTCTTAGGACAATTGGCCAAGGAGGGCAGACACATTTCTGGGAGTCAGAGCATCCTTAGGGTCTTGGATAAACAATGTAATCTGCAGTTTTACAGTTTTAAGGGAGGGAATGGAGATAATGAATTATTCTGCATAATATGATGGGAACTTTTTAAATGCATACTAAATTTTTTATTTTATTTTAATTTTTTTAAGCTCTTGGGAAGGAGGACGCAGAAGAGAAAGAAAAGAGAGAAGGTGGATGAGCAGCAAAAAGGAGAGGACACGGGACTTTTAAGAAGAAAGGTAAAGATTTTTCAGCTTTAAAAGTTGTATGAATTGCTGTGATATAAACTTCCCATCATCTCTGCTAAACCTTCAATAAAATCACCTTCACATCCAAGGATCCTGGGTGAGTAATTTGTTTGGCAACTCTCTGAATATGGCAGAAATTAATGGCTTGTGTCACGTGGTATGGAGCAGGCTTTCCACATGCAGGTCAGTGACTCCATAAATAAACCAGTCTGGCTGAAGCAGGCAGGTGGTCAGACAAAAGAAGCCACCGCATTAACCTAGTACCCTGAGAAATTCAGATCACTTTTATCAAGGGCATTGGACTTTCCATAAGTTGTGGATTCAAGATATTGATTGTCTGGATCATAAGGCACAAGAAGAGCCTATACGATATGTGGAATAGTAAAAGAAATACTGCACATTTTCAGAATACATACAGGCTTTGTACACGTAGATTAGTTTCTTTATATTCTCCTCCAAAATAGTACAACAACTAAGTCAAAATTCCAGCTTGTTATTTCTGGAAACTTTGTCCAAGAAGATACAAGTTGTTTAGCTGTTTTCTCAAGGATAGAAAGTGGAACGAAAATATAGGAAAGAGTGATGACACGCTACATTATTCACCCTCAATACCCTAAAAGTCAGTAGCAGAAAGCCACCTTGGAAAGATGTTTCTCCTTCTGGAAGATCACCACATTATCATCATCCTGGATACTCTTTTCAAGGCCTGCCATCCTCATAAGTGCATAATTCCACCTAGGACTCTTGTAAACAAAGCAGGCCACACATTACAACTTCCTTTACGGATAGGGACAAAGGCCTCCATCTGTCAATAAAAAATAGTTCCTGAGGAACATGAATAGAGGAGAATATCCTCTTTTATAACCCTAGATTTTTCCTTTTTCTATCAGTGCCAACCAACACCCCCCCCCCACATACACACACAGCACAACACATCACATCACAATGAACATAGTTTTAACAGATGACCCTTTATGTAGTGTTTGTTTAAATCGTAACACTTTCCTCAAATTTGGTAAATATTTGCAGACATTCCATAACTCTGAAATATCCTAAGTAAAAGTGATTCTTTTGTGATTCTCAAAAGCTGAGACTGGACAGAAATTATACGTTTTCAGGCTGGTCCCAAATAGAAAAGGAGTAGGTAGGTAGCCTTTCACAGTGTTATGATCTGAGGGATACCTGCACCATGTCCCCTGCACAGGCTTGTGATTCATTGATGTATTTCTACCAAATGAGATGAATTTCTCTGAGTTGAAGCATCATTCCCTGTCAAAATCACTGGGAAGGAGTGACTCTTAGGAAAAGCTGCATATGCCCGTCTTTGAATTAGAGCTCGCTATTGGCTTTCCATCCTCTCAGATAGAGGCAAAGGCCTTTTCCGGGCATGCCTGCTCTTTTGCTGCCTGGCCCCCACAGCAGCTGGTCCAGTTCTCAGGAGCTGTAGAGAATCCACTGAAGGGCACCCTTTCAAGCCAATGTCAGTTCCTGGCACCTGTCCCTCCCTCCCTGACAGGAGGGCCACCTCCTCTGCCCCCAGGAGATTAATTGCAGCTCAGCAGAGCATAGCCGGGCCCCTTGTGGCACGGATGTGTGTGTCTTTACTCATCCTGCCTCTGTTTGTTCCCTCTTCCCTTATGAGGTCGCATAGCAACCCAGCACATCATACCCTCAGCACACCACACCCACTATTTTCTCTTTATCCCAGCTATTAACAGCCACCTCTCCTTACACGGCCTGGGTTTCGGCCAGAAGGCAAAACGGATCCCAGGATGAGCTCTGCCCTTCCCTGACCTCTTGCATTTGTGCTTTCTTTGCCCGGAATGCCCATCCCACCCTTGTCTGTCTGTAAACCTCATACTCGACCCTAAAGACTGCTCACATACTAGCTCTGGCCTTCCTCAGTTTAGTTAATTAAGTCTGCTTCTGTGTATTCATTAGCACCTTGAGAAAACTCTCACTGCATTTACTGTGCTGGAGGCTTTTCTTGTTTATTTTCTGTCTCCTTCTGTAGATCTAGGCACCCAGAACAATGACCATAATCATCTTCATACCCCCCAGAACCTGTAACAGTGCCTGGTTCCTAATAAGTAAGTAGTAGTTGAATCAATAAAATACAATAGTGACTAACACTCGAGTAAGAAATGCTTTATTGTAGTCTTTATGGGTAATAACAAGTTATTAGGTTGGTGCAAAAGTAATTGTGGTTAAAAGATTAAAAAAAAAAATTGCAAAAACCGCAACTACTATTGCACCAACCTAATATAATTAAGTTCTTCACTTCAAAATTGAAGTGAGAAAATAGCCAACCTAGTATTTCCTCTAAACTCCATATTCCTAGGTCCAATTGTCTTGATTCACATCACTCTTGAATGTGTTCTGGAATTTTCAAACAGTGTGCCCCAAACTATGTTCCAAATTTTGTTCCTCAATCCTTATCTTTCTGGTTTTCCCTTTGTCAGTTAACGTCAATTGCTGTATTTGCAGAAATCAAATATTTGGGGGTTATTGCTGACTCATCCCTTTCTCTCACACTCACAGCCAGTGCATTAGTAGCAAAACCCTGTTGACTCTACCTTCAAAATGTCATTCATTCTATTACTACCTTGGTGCAAGCCACATGCTTGCTTATCTTTATTGCAACAGCCCCCTAACTGGTTTTAATTCTTCCACCCTTGCTGACCTCCTCCCTCTGCCTCATGGTCTATTTTCAACACTGCAGCTTGAGCAGGCCTTTAAAATTGTAAGTCAGATTATCTCATTTCTCTGCTCAAAACTCTCCAATGGCCCTTTTCCCCAGCACATGAACCTTGCCTGGCATATGAGTTAATAAATATTTGTTGAATGAATAAATTAATGTTTAAGCCTTAGTATAAAAAAACAGATACCAAGACACTGCAATTTATTGGTTGGGTCCCTTAATAAGATATATAGTATGAATTTACTACATTTTTGATATGATCATGTTTCAGTATCACCAAAATGTTCCAGAAATATCTGAGTAAAGATAATCTCTTTCTGTCTAGCAATAAATTGACCACAAAATAACAATTTGTTCTTGGCCGGTCACATAGCTCTCAGGGACTTGGTTTCTTCAGCTTTAAAAAGAGGGAATTGAATTCAAAGATTTTCATAATCTCTTGCAATTTAAAGTGTCTATCATTTTTGTGTGTGTGAACATCAGCTCTTTCACTTTCTCAAAGCATGGATGCACCTGCCCTTCATGAATAGCCCTTCATTCGATCTGGTTTTTAAAATGTGCTAGTTAATTTCACAGAAGCAACCTACAGAGTCGCTGGGAGAAGAATTCAGGCCTGGTGGGTGAGGTGGGACAGCAGCCCAGTGGAGGCAGAACTAACTTCCTGCGCTGAATGGGCAGAGGAGAGGGTGAGAGATTTGGCTATGAGGACAAACCTTGTCTACTGACAATCTGTGCCCCTTTTCTCTCTTGTGATCTGGGTCAGAGGGCTTAGTGGTGTGTCCTTGACTTTGGAAAGTAATGACAAGGAATGAATTTTCAAGTGCAACTCATTCACACTTATTCAAAAGACTATGTTTATATGGAAAGCTGTTTTAACACTGAAGTTGTCTGCAGTAATTTGTTCAGAGATGTATTTAGACAGGAAGCTAATATAAGATGAAGTCATTAGCGTCAACTCTAACAGGTTTTTAAGTGATTGGGTGGAAAGGTTGCTCACCCAGCCTTTGAGTAGAAAATTTTGAAAACAAATCAAATATAAAATTTACACAAAAACTTCACCTTTCAGTGGTTTTAAGTTAAATTAAATCCACTTTTCCAAATATAGTGTAGTGCAGATTTCAGAAGCAACTCCTTATAACCTGCAATTATTTGTGTGTGACTTTTGAATTTGTCATTTAAGAGTGAGAAAATTGTCTGTCTATGTAATTTTAAAGTTTAATAATTTCACTCTCACTCATGATCAGGAGACAGCAAATGTCATATGAATGTAAGGCAGTTCAAATTTCTCAGCTTTAGCCCAGTCACTAATCTTCATCACAAATTGTGCAGAACAATTTTCTAACTCATTGACAACATTCTCCAGTTTCTGCTGAGTGATTTTGCAAATTGCTTTCATCATCCCTGCTTCAAGTTCTTCCAAACAATGTACCTCCGATGAGTAAACACACATTTGCTGCTTGCTTCTATCATGCCCAAATCCAAAGTTAAAATAAAACTTGAGTGTGCACTAGAACTTGTAAAGACCAGACCTAGATAGATCATTAATAAGAATTGCTTATGTATTTAATTATTAATGTAATACTAGTTGTAAAAAATTCCAGAATTACAGAAATGTATAGTGTAAGTAGTAAAAATTCTTCCTCTCTTCCTTCCCACTACCCCTAGGCTCACATCTGGAGTAACTACAGTTACCAGTTTGATATCTTTGTGAAATTTTTTCTCTATTCATAAGCATATATATATATATATGTATATAATACATATATTATATATAATATAATGAGTATATAATATAATATATATTATGAGTATGTGTGCTTATGTGGGGATATATATATATATATATATATATATATATATATATATATATATATATATATACATGCCTTCCTTTCTTCCTTCCCCTCCCTCCCTTTCTCCTTTCCTTCACTTTATTTCCAAAAATGCAGTCTGACACTAGTCGTTATCCTGTCAATCCCTTTTTTTTTAATTCTGCCAATTCGTTTTTTGTCATCCAACAATAATCTTAGAGATCCTTCCATGATAGTCAATACAAATTTGCCCCATTTTATTAATTGCTTCTTGGTATTCTAAAGCACATATATATTATAATTTATTTAACTATTCTCCTATTGTTGGACATTTAGATTGTCACCAGTTTTTCAAGTTCACCAATAATATTGCAGATGTAGGAAGAAGGGAGGAAGAAAGCAGGGTAAAAGCAAGAAGAGAATCAGTTGATACCATTATGTAAGACCTACATGTCAAAACAGTCAGAATCCTGTTTAGTCAGGTCTTTGATAACAGAACTGACCTCCGGTGGCTACACTTCAGATATCACGCTGGCAGGCCCAAGTGCTGGCTAAAGGTCAACTGCCTCGTGGGTGTGTAGCAACTATGTACTACTCAAGCAGGCAAAAGAGGTCATACCACCTTCTAACTCACGGTCTCCTGAAGAACATATAAAAGAACCTACTTCTTGGCTTACCTTTGGGAGGGCCCCTTGGCCAGTCCACACCTCAGCACACTTTCCAATGTTCTGTTAATAATCCTGACACCATAGGTTTCTGAAAAGGCCTGGGTTTCAGCCAGCCTAGAGTTCCACTCAGAATCTTGGAGTCAGTTAATTTGACCCAGGCTTCTCATCCTTATCCCTCAGACATGGCCCTAAATGTAAGCCCCTCTGTTCACCTAGTCTTAGCGTTCTGTGTCTCATTTCATCTTTCCATGGCTGTCCTCCACAAAGCCTTTTCCACAGCTCCTTGTTCACCCATGTGAATTGTCATCAGACTTCTCTGCACCCTCCACCTTTTCACAGAGCAATTCCTTCTGTGTACTTCCTGTTTTTGTATTGATGCCTGAATCTCTGTAGAAAGCATCTTAACCTGTATTCTTTTCAAGGGTCATGGGAAGGCTGCTCATCCTTCATCTTCACCATTTCTGGACTTGAGTCTGAGGATGGGATGAGAAAGAAGAGATCAGAAGTGAGAGGAGAGTTGGCATTCCAAATAATATTGTTATTCCCTTATGTAAGGGCCCCTGTCATTGGGCTATCCCATTCCGTTCCCTTCCTTGTCACTCTCATCTTCTAAACTCTTGAGAATTCTCCCAAATTTATAGAAAACTAGTCCCCGCGTGCATGATGAACTTACATCCTCATTTTATTTCTTAGTCTAATGAGTCTTTGTTCAGGTTCATCCTTTATTTTCTATCCTCCCTTTCCTATCTTTTCCTGTAACCTGTGCTCAGATCCTTGTCCAAAAGCCGGCAGCATTCCACCTGAATCATTTTAGTATTCTTTGGAAGGCCCTCCCCCTTCTAGTTTTTTTCTTTGCACATTCCCCTTAACCTAGTTCCCAGCGATGCCTTAAACACTCTATTCCATGGCAGGAAATCCTAGATTTTCTCTTTACCTTTCTCCCACGTGATTGAAGACACTCTGGATTGTTATTGACACTCCCTGTCTAATTTAACGTGTCTGTTTTTTGTAAGTCTGGCCTTTGCCCTTCTTCTCCTTTTCACGGAGAGCTAGAGCTGCCTGTCATTCTGGAACATCTTTGCTTCCCAGTCCAGGGTTACTTTAGAGGATAGTTCCAAATTCTCTTATAATATTTTATCTTGAACACTAAAATTAACATGGGACAAATTGAATTTGGCAATTACAGGTTTCAAACAAGCAATGTTGCCACAAAATAGAAAACCTAGAAACATCAATAATAACTGATGAATCAACTGATTATGATACCTCATATTTATATAGTGCTTTGTTATTCACAAAGGGATTTCTATCTATTGTCCTATGTTATCCTTATACTAGTTCTAGGAAGTAGCACTCATTCCTTTTTATAGATGAAAAACTGAAGCACAGTGATATAAAATGACTTCTATTTGTTTACTTATCTAGTTTAGGGCAGAAGCTATTAGAGCAAAAGATTCCTGAATCTACATCTTGTGCTTTCTTTTTATACCTTGTTGGCTTTAAACAAAAAAAAAATATCTTAGTGTACTTCAAAGGGAAAAAAGATCAGCAAGGGCTGAAATAAAAGCTAAGGCTTTGCGACCCAGAAAACCCCTGTCCTTGGGGGTAATAGTTTAGGGACATCATGTTTCCATTATCCTTGAACCATCCTGAAGTTCAAGCAAGGGCATTGTTATCAGAATACCAGCTCTAATTTTAGAAGGGATGAGAGGGGAACAGGCAGAGGTGTGAGGTTTAATCCAAAGTGCTATCACTAAGGGATGTTAATAGGCCAGTTATCAGGCTCCTGGCGGGTCTGGCACATTTGACCTCATTATCTGGGAGGCACATGACGTTGGATCCCAGCTTCTGGTCACCAGGCCGATGACTCAGAGACATGGCTGCTGAAAGCCTGTTGGAAACAGAATTCCAGGATTCAATGGGAGCCAAGAAATCCTTCCACACACTCTCTAAATAGCATGAGATAACTACTTACAGCACCTGAGTGTTTTTCTGACCCCTTAAGTTTAGGTGCTCAGAGGATGGAGGAAATGTCTTATCAGGAAAATATACATTCATCCTTTTGCAGAGTCTTCCTAAAGGTACCTTAGAAAGTAGACGCTGTCCTATTTTTAAGGTGAACCGTGTTATAAAAAGTCCAGGGTGGGAGTAAAAATAAAAAGTGTTAATAACCCAATTGATTACTTGGGACTAGGTGTGAACGGCAGGATATACAATAATTTCCTTATGTCTGACCTCAGATAGCAAAGTGAATCCTGGCCAGAGCTGTGGGAATGGATACCTTAAGCACCTTGGGCCAGAGATCCAGAAGTTTCCAGATGATTTCCACCACAAATTCTTCACTGACAGGAATTTAACCACAATTTTCAGGAAAGCCTCATTCCCAGCAAACATGAACACATTTTCAGATTCTCTTGGACACATACTAATCCTGGAATGTGGCTCCAGACTCCGAAAGTGTTGGGGTCTTCTCCAGCTCCAAGAAGGCTGAGAAGCCCAGGTCCAAGCTGGAGAACACTGTGGAAAGACTGGAGTGCCCTTTGTCCCCCTGGTGACTTATTTCCACATCAAGAAGGTTCTAAGGGGTCGATACCTTCTCTGGTTCCAGAGGCTTTCTCTGTCATTTGGGAAACAGCCTCTTCCCAAGAATGACTTCAGGGGGTGTGTTAGGGCTGCTGGGGATTGATAGAACCTGGAAGGACCAGGATGCCTTTGGACTCAAAGTGTCTGAGGGGGACTGAGGTGCTCGTCGTGCTGGCGCTCACCCCCTTGGCTGTCCCTCTGGATGGACTTGTGCCTTAGTCATTGAAGCCCACAGGGCTTAGACCCTTCCCATCACGGAACAGAAAAGTGAATGCTCCCCAGAATGCTTCACGCTATCCAAAGGTCTTACCAGGTTGATTGTAAAAGGTATTAGAGTATTCCCTGACTAAACACTGGTAACTGGAGTGGTCTAGGAGCGTTAGGCTTACTTCCTCTTAGGCCTTGACCAGGTAAAACTTGCAAACTTGATGGGAAATAAGTACTCAAGGAGTACCCAGAATGCCACTGCTATCAGCTCTCTGTCTATAAAAGTGGTTATTAATGGTAGGAAAACCCATCCTCAGCTTAGACCCTCCTCCTGGAAGCTCAAGTACTATATGCACGATACATGAGTTGTTGCTCCTTTTTCTCTGAGGGCCAGACCCCTGCATCTGTCTGAGAGCCTGAAACAATCCCAGGCATGGGCCATATTTTATCTGCTGAAGAGTTTGGCCCTGGAAGCTCAGCACAAAACAGAACACAGGCCATCCTGCTTGAAATGCTGTCTTCTGGTTTTCTATTCATCAAGGAAGCACATGGTGGAAAAGATTAAAGCACAAGTTGACCGAAGAGCACAGTGACTTCCGTCTGCTTTGCCAAGGTGGACCATCAGGCTCTGCTTCTGCAGGTGCCAGAGGGACAAAGGCGCAGGACTTGGACGGAGAGGCCTGGAGGGCTGGAGCGTCCCTCCGAGCTCTCCGGTTTATGGTACTTTATACCATACGTGTTTATTTATGTATATACTTACGGATGACTTCCAGATATGTGACTGCCTAATAGTTTCACAGAGCATTTTGAGGAAATTAAAAGTGGATTTTAAAAGGTGAAATCACTTTCAAAAATCATTTGGCAATTTTGTAAAAAGTTAAACGCACATCTATCCTATGACCCAACAATTCTACTCCTAGGAATTTATCCAAGAAACATAAACACATATGTTCACTAAAAGTCCTTTCCAAGAATGTTCCCAGCAGCTTTATTGGGCTTTATAGCCCAAACTTGAGAATAATCCAGAAGTCCTTCAATAGGAAAGTGGGTAAGTACAGTCATACATCCATGTCATGGAATTCCACTCAGCAATAAAAAGAGACAAACCACGGGTACAGGCAACAACACAGGCAAATCCCCCAAATATCATGTTGAATAAAAGGATCAGACACAAAACAGTGCACGCAGTATGATTCCATTTAAATGAAGTTCTGGGCAAAAGAAACTCACGATAAAAATCAGCAGTCGCTTTGGTTAGGGGTAAGAGGTGACTGGGAAGGAACTCTCTGGGGTGATGAAAATGTGTTGATATGGATTAGTCAAAAGCATTTCATTGGTACACTTAGGACCTGAGCATTTCAGCTCTTATGTTGTAGCATTTCAGATATATATAAATAAAAATAAAATGGGAATTTAAAGATGGGCATGAGACTTCTCCCAGAAGTTGCTCAAAACTGGCTGCTGCCAGAGTTAAAGTTACTTTGAGAACATCAGGAGTCCTGCTTTGGGTCCCAGGAGGGTGCCTTATGATTCCAGGGTTCATTCATCCCTCATTCTACAGGTATATCTATTAGCTCCCGCTCTGTGCCAGGCACTTGCTCCCAGCAGAACAAGACAAGATTCTTGCTTTTGTGGAAGTGACATTCTAGTGGGAGGAGACAGGAAAGAAACAAAGATGAGCAAAGTTGGTTTTAGATAATGAGAAGTGTGGTAAGGAACGTAAAGTAGGGTGATATGATGGAGAATGGCTGGAATGAGAGAAGGGCACATTCAGTTTGGGTGGTGAGGAATAAGGAAGTAATATCAGGAGCCAGCATGCAAAAATGGGGCACAGAACATCCGAGACAGAGGGACTAACAGAGCTACTGTAAATGTCCAATGTGCCATTGGTCCAGTTCGTTCCAATTGTTCCCAATCTTCACCAACACTTGTCTTTTTTTTAAAATAGTCATTCTAACAGGTATGAGGTGAATGTGCATAAAGTTTCAGTTATGCAAGATGAGTAGTTTCTAGAGCTCTGCTGTCAACACAGTGCTTATAATTAACAACATTGTGTTGCATACTAAAAACGTTGCTGAGGGTCTATCTTCAGTGAAATGTTCTACACACACACACACACACACACACACACACACACTAAAAGGGGGACATAAGGAAGTTTTTGGAAGTAAATATATGTTTATTACCTTGATTTTGGTTATGATTTCACAGGTGTATGAATATGTTCAAGTCCATCAAATTGTATACATTAAATATGTGCAGGTTTTGTACATAAATTACGCCTTAATAAAGATGTTTTTTAAAAAGTACAAAAAGAGAGAGAAGAGGGAAAGTAGAGGCTTTCAAATAAAGTTACATTGCATCCAGATTCAATCTCTACCATTGTAGACTAGTTTGGGAAAATAATTAAAATTTTCTCAACCTCAGTTTGTACAACACAGGGATAATAGTTCATACCGAACATAAAGTTGTTGTATAGATTGAAATGATTGCTTACGGAATTTTTAGCAAAGTGCCGTATACCTAATAAGTGTTCAAAAAAGGTGTTGTTATATGTTATCAAAGAGTAATAGTTTCATTACTTTGGATGCATAGATTTTTATATCTTGACCAAGATGGTACAACAAAATTTATAACTGATGCTTGGAGAAATTCTGACTTGAGGAAAAACACGAGGTTGGCAAGGATGTTACGAATGAGACCACTGGCAAGCTTCTCTCTGGTCACCATCTATTTACTCCATCATTAAATGACCAAAATTGTTTTGACTTCTTATGGAAGCCTCTTAAAAATATTGCCAACCAAATTTGACATTTTTAGGATGCCTGGAAACATCAGCTGGCCTCAGGACATGATACCCAACATTGGGTGTTTAAAGGCTGGGCTCAAATCTCCAGTTTTCCGGCATAACACTTTTCTGATGTTTTTTCTGGGGTTGAATGTGTTTCAGTTCATGAAAAAAACAGTTGTAGGTTTGATCAGGAAGGTTGAGTTTTCATCAATGATTTTGTGTGCGTGTGCATGTGTGCGTGTGCATGTGTGTGTGTGTGTGTGTGTGTATGAGTGCATGTTCTAATTGGAGGATAAACAGGGATTTTTGAAACTATTGATTAAATAGTTTCTAATTCAGTGGGTGCACTATCTACACACAATCTTTGTAAGGGAGTAGCCAGCATCCTGAGAAATACTCAGCGCATTTCATGGAAAAGCTTCCAGAAGCTTCCCTAGACATTGTTTCCTTAACTCTCTCAAATTGTCAGTCTCAACAGCCTCCCTCCAGAAGCCACACTCTGACCTCATCTCAAATCAGTCTTTGCAGAGAGCTGACTTGACTCTTTCCTTTCCTATTCTCTTACAAATCACTGCTTAATCTGCACATCCTGTCCTAGGAAATCCAGTGTCAAACCTGATATTTTATTCTATTTGTTTAACTAATACTTATTGTTATAATTGTGATTTTTATAAATATCTATTGGTACAGTTTCTTGCCCTTGTATTTGTGTTTAAGGCAAATTCTTCTTTTTCTCGTGTGTTACGCTTGGGATATGGAAGAAAAACAGGCACAGCGCCATTACTACTGGTGATGTAGTCATTATGGACTAATGATAAGGTGGAATCTAACTTGTAAATCAAACTCTAACTCACTTTGTGGGCTCAGTCAGCTGTAAATGTTCCAATGACTAGTTTTTCTTCTCCTGTACCTTAGAGCAGGTTCAGAGAATGCTAGAGAGATTTATTAGCTGTTGAATATAGATGTGAGACTGCAGAGTTCAATATCAGTGCAAAAAAGAGTCACTGTATCATGCTCATTGTCTAGACAAAGCAAGACTGCTGAGACCAGTCTCCTCTTTCTCATATTTCTGTAAGAGATTGGAGACTGATCTTCAGGATACAACTACACATGAGAGGTCTGAGGCCATAGTTCTTCTGGGAAGCCAAATGGAAAGAATACAGAGGGTGCCAAAATAATGTATACACATTTTAAGCTAGGAAAAAATTGTTATTAAAATTGTAATACAATGAATGACATTAGCACTTATTTGATTAATGCCATCTTTTGAGCTAATGTCGTACAATACATTGCTACTGTAATACAATTCAACGTCAAAAAGTAATACATAGATAATATCTTTTTTATTAAGGGAGCATTTTAAAAAATTTTTATTATTTTTTTATTAGTTTCAGGTGCACAAAACAATGTAATAGTTAGACATTTATCATTTATATCCCTCACAGTGACAACCCCCCTCCCCACATCGACTACCCCTCTGACATCGCACTCAGCCATTCCATTTCCACTGTCTCTATTCCTAATGCTGTACTCCGCTTCTTGTAAATATATATATATAAAGTTATAGTTGACATTCATTATAGTTTAGCTTCAGCTTCAGGTGTACAGTGCAGTGATCAGGCATCTACATCATCCCAAGGTGGTCTCCCTAATGATAACATCTCTCAAAATGCGTGCAGGCACCCCCAATATTTGCTTCTGAAAGACTAAAGACTCCCTCCCTCTCCCCTCTTCCCTTCTTTCTAGATCTTAGTCAAAATAACCTTGGAAAAAAAGTGTCCAGCAAATAGTAGGAGCTCAGTAATTGTGGGACAACTGGTCAGGGATAACACATTAGTTTCAAATTGTGTTGACTCTCAGTTGCTACAGTTCTGTATTAAATACAGTTTTAACATTGTGTCAAGACACAGTAAGAAAGAGGGCAATCCCCAGTCACCATTTTCTGGAGAGGTGAGAGAGCAGCAGAAGCAATGCCAGGGAGGAGGAGGACATTGTGGAGGGCAGACCTAACACCACTCTTGGAATTGCGACAAAATATGGTGGTTACTGCTGTGGATGCTGGAGCCAGACTGCCAGGGCTCACATCCTGAGTCAATCGTCTCCGAGTTGAGTCATTTTGAGCAAGCCACTTACATTTTCTGTGCCTCAGATGGTTGCCCTGGCTAGAGGTTTATCAATTTGATTGTAATTTTATTGATGTCTGCTCTAATTTTATTATTTTTCTTCGCTGCTTGCTTTATGTTCTTATTGCTCTTCCATCTCTAGTTTCCTAAGGCAGAATCTTAGATTATTGATTTTAGATCTTTCTTCTAATGTATGCATCCAAAATTATAAACTTTCTTCTAAGAGCTGCTTTTACTGCATCCCAATAACTAATACTATTTTAAAACTTCTCTTGAGACTTCTTTGACCTATTTATAATTTAGAATTATGTTGTTTAATCTCCAAATATTTGGGGGTTTTCCTGATATCTTTCTGTTATTGATTTCTAATTTAATTCCACTGTGGTCTGAGAGCATACTTTGTGTGGTTTCTATACTTTTAAATTTGTTCAGGTGTGTTTTATGGTCCAGAGTGTGGTCTATCTGGGTGAATGTTCCGTGTGAGCTTGAGAAGAGTGTGCAATCTGCTGTTGTTGGATGAAGTCGTCTATACATGTCATTTAGATCCAGTTAATTGATGGTGCAGTTCAATTTGACCATATCTTTACTGATTTTCTGCCCATTGGATCTTTCAATTATTGATAGAGGGGTGTTGAAGTCTCCAACTATAATAGTGATTCTTTTATTTCTCCTTGTAGTTCTATCGGCTTTTGTATCATGTGTTTTGACACTGTTACTAGGCACATAAGGATTTTTATGTTTTCTTAGAGAATTGACCCCTTTTCTTTAGCCCTAATAATTTTCCTTGCTCTGACATCTTTTTGTCTGAAATTAACGTAGCCACTTTCTTTTCATTAGTTTTAGCATCATATATATTTCTCCATTCCTTTACTTGTAATCTATCTGTGTCATGTTTAAAGTGAATTTCTTTTAGACAACAGAGTTGAGTCTTGTTTTTTTGTTTGTCTGTTTTTTTATCCACTAATAATCTGTCTTTTAATTGGTGTTTTTACACATTCACATTTAAAGTTACATTTTATACATATAGTTGGATGAATATCAGCTATATTTGTATCTACTTTCTATTTGCTACCCTTGTTTGGTTTGGTTTGGTTTTTCTGTTTTTGGAGTTGTTTTGTTTTTGTCTTCCTTGCCTTTTCTGCCTTCTTTGGTTTAAAATGAGCATTTTACATATTGTATTTTCTCTCTTTTCTTAGCATATAAATTTTACTTCTTTAAAAAACAAACTTTTTTTTTTGGATACCCTAAAGATTGCAATATACATTTATAACTAATCCAAGTTCACTTTCAAATAACACTATATCATTTCACAGTCAGTGTAAGTAACTTATAACTAATATTCCCAATTCGTCCCTTCCATGCCTTATTATATTACTGTCATTCATTTCACTTTTCCATAAGCTGTAATCACCAATATATTGTTTCTGTTATTATTGAACAAATTATCTGTTAAATCAATTAAGAATAAAAAAATAAAAGATTTTATTTTTACCTTCATTTATTCCTTCTCTAATGCTCTTTCTTTCCATGCATATATCAGAGTTTTTAACCTATATCGTTTTCATTGTCTCTGGAGAAATTTTTTTTTTTTTAACATTTCATACAAGGCAGGTCTATTGGCAAAAGAATTCCTTCAATGTTTGTTTGTCTGAGAAAGTCTTTATTTCTTTACTTTTGAAGGATAATTTCACCGAATACGGAATTCTAGGTTTTTCTTTCCTTTAAATATTTTTAATATTTCATTCCACACTCTTCTTGCTTGTGTGGTTTCTAAAGATAAGTCTGACATAGTTCTTATTGTGTTCCTTTCTAAATAAGGTGTTTTTATTCTCTGGCTTTTTTCAAAATTTTCTCTTTGTGCTTCATTTTCTGCAGTTTTAATACGATGTTCTTAGGTGTAGATTTTTCGTGTTTCTCCTGCTTGGTGTTCTCTGAGCTACCTAGATTATATTTTGGTGTCTGTCATTAGTTTTGGAAAATTCTTAGCCATTATTACCTTAAAAAATTTCTTCTGTTCTTTCTTTCTACTCCTGGTGTTCCTGTTACATGCATGTTACACATTTGTAATTGTCCCAAAATTCTTGGATTTCTGTTTCTTTGTTTTATTATTCTCTTTCCCTTTTTCTTTTCAATTTGTGAAGTTTCTATTGACATCTTCAAGCTCACTGATTCTTTTCTCAGTTATGTCCACTCTACTGATGAGCCCACTGAAGGCATTTCTCATTCCTGTTACATTGTTTTGTTTTCATTTTGTTTTATTGTGGCAAGACATGCATACTATAATTTACCATTTTAACCATTTTTAAGTGTGCATTGCAATGGCATAAGTATATTTACAATGTTGTGTAACTATTACCATAATCAATTTCCAGAATTTTTTCATTATCCCAACAGAAACTCTGTACCCATTAAGTAATAACTCCTCTTTCCCCCTCCTCCTATCTCCTGGTAACCTCTATTATATTTTCTGTCTCTATGAATTTGCCTGTTCTAGGTACCTCATCTCAGTGGAATCATACAATTTTTGTCATTTTGTCTCCGAGTAACTTTGGATTCTATTCTGGATATTGTGAATGTTATGTTGTGGAGACTCTGGCTTCTATTATAGTCCTCTAAAGAATGTTGACAATTTTTTTTTTTTGTTACTACTTTTGATTGGACTTAAAGTGCAAACTCTGCCTCTTCGCAGCCACACCAGTCTCCATTCAGTCCTTTTATCCTTAGCTGGTTTGCTTGCAGACTGCCCTACCATGCCCTGCCATGGCTCAGGGCTTAACCAGAGATTTGGACAAAATTTGTACAGAGAAATTGTGATTCTTCTCCTGTGGGTCTCTACTTTCTATCATTCCTTCTCCTCATATTTTAGTGGCTGTGGTTACCCTGAACTCTGCCTTCTAAGTTTCATTTTATTTTGTTTTGGGTTTTTTTTGGAGTTTTAGCTGCCCTGCTTAGTGCAAACTTCAGCATGACTGATCTGAGTCTAAATGCCAGGAAAAGGAACCCATTTATCAGTCCCTTCTTTCAAGCGCCAACTCCCCTTTAGAATCTACTTGTTTTTGCTATTCTCCAGAATCTTCAGGTAGTTGTTCATTCTATTTCATCCAGAGTTATAGTTACATGTGGGAGGGTTGGTCTGATAGGTGCTTACTTAGCGATTCCCTCATTAATTTGAATACAGATATGGTAAGTAATAGTGTCTGATGAACTCTTTCACTTGCCAAATCTTCCTGATAATAATCAGTTGGGATACTTATTAGGCATACAGATTACCATCCTTCTCCCATGAAAGTTTTGATTCAGTTGGTCTGAATTAAGAACCAGTAATCGGATTTTAGAGGTTACAGGCGATTCTTATTTTCAGGGAAGTTCAGGCAAATATGGCAAAGGGCCCTTGCCACTCAAAGTGTGAGAGCTTGTTAGAGGTGTAGAATCTCAGTCCTCTCTGAGGGAAGAATCAGAATTCACATTTTTAACAAGGCCCCAGGTGATTCATATCAACATTAAAGTTTAAGAAGCATAGGTTTAGGCTATTGTGATTTATTAATACGGAATATGAAATAGTTTTCCTATTATGCATTCATTCATCAAATACCTTTGGAGATGAAAAAATAGACATAGATCCTGCCTCTATGTTAGACAGTCAATAAATAAATAAACAGGAACATAAGTCACTATTATAGCTGCAAAACCACTATAAAAAAATAAACATGGTAATAAGATCTAGGCCAGTGGTTCTCAATCTTTCATGCAAATTCGAATCACCTGGGGGCTTTTAAAAAATCTCAAATGCCAAGGCTACACTCCCAGGAAAATTAAATCAGAATCTCTGAGGATGAGATGCAGACATCTATAGTTTAAAAAAAAATCCCCAGATGATTCCAATGCACATCAAGGTCGAGAACTGATTTTCAGGCTCATTGAAGATAACTTAGAGGTCAAAAAGGTCTTGTTTAGTCTGCGACCTGAACATGAGTAATATCTAAGGACTTTAGGGAACACCATTTCTGAAGGTGGCATCAGCCTGTATGTACATGAATCCTGGGGAAGGAATAAGCTTTATGTATTCGAGGACCTAAAAGAGGGCCAGTGTGGATCTAGAATAATAAGAATGAGAGAGGCCTAAAGCTGAGCAAGAGCCAGGCTGTAGGTCTGCGTCCCTATGCCATCGAATAGATGTTTGGTGCACAAAGGCCTATCAATTTTAGGTATGTCACAAGTATTTTAGAAACTTAAAATTAATAATAATAGTTGCAATGGATGGTATATGTTGACCTTTATCTAAGTTTTTTCTATCCAGCTCAGTGAGAGATTGTCTGAGCTTGGGTTTCACATATAGCTAGTGTCTTTTCTTATATTTTATTTTCACTTAAGTAGAAAATTCCAGTTTGTCATCAGGAATGGCAGCAAGAGTTTGCTAGTTCAGACAGATGCTTTTGGATATTCCAGAGGAACATGGGCAGAGAAATTATTGGATGATTGACCAATAAAGATTACTTTTAAAGTTTCATTAGACTTTAAGTCAGCAAGCCTTTTAAGGCTTTTTCCTGGTCCTTATCTGGGTTATTTGCTGTCCATATCATATGCTGGTCTGATAATTGGGCTTTCTTTCTTGTTGCAGATAATTCCCAGTTGTTATAAGCAACTATTCGAAGTTCAGATTTTGTTCAGACTTACACAGATATGAGGTTGGACAATTAAGTTTGCAAACTCATCCTAGAAAAAGTGCTACATACCTCACTGCTGAATATCATTACTGTCACCTTCGAAGTACTCCCCTTGGGAAGCTATGCACTGACACCAGCCCCTAGTTCACCCTTGTCATGCAGGGTGTCATGCGGGGTCTCTGGTCTCGCTCCCCACATAAGAAAGGAGGATATGGTGAGGCCAAAAAGGAACCCCAACAGAGCCATGGATAGGGGAGTCATACCACCAAAGTCTCGCTGGTGACTGGGTTGGAGACACAGGAAGCAGGAGCCACATGATCCTAAATCCGCCAGCCGCTTCTCTGCCAACCAACAACCAACCAACCTCACTTGCTAACTGCAATCCACTCTTGCCAGCCCAGCCACCATCGTCTTGCTAGCCCCCCATTTGCTGCTAGCGTAGCCACGGCAGTTATATTAGTGGCCAATGGCTCACTGGTTATAGCTGACTACCACTAGCCATAGCTGATGACCATCCAATCACAGTTGATGGCCATTTACTATCTGAGCCAGTAGCTTTCCACACGAGTCCGAGAGCCTGGAAACTGCACTCCTGGCTCTGTCCCCACAACCCTTCAAAGCAATTTTGGAACTCTTGGTCTGGAATGGCCATCAGAGCTGGCATTGTATTACCCTTGATGTCCTAAATATCATCAAAATGTCTTCCTTTCAATATTTCCTTTATCTTTGGGTAAAGAAAGAAGTCATTGGGGGCCAGATCAGGTGAGCAGGGAGGGTCTTCCAATACAGTTATTTGTTTACTGGCTAAAAACTCCCTCACAGACAGTGTCACATGAGCTGGTGCATTGTCGTGATGCAAAAGCCATGAATTGTTGGTGAAAAGTTCAGGTCGTCTAACTTTTTCATGCAGCCTTTTCAGCACTTCCAAATAATAAACTTGGTTAACTGTTTGTCAAGTTGGTACAAATTCATGCAGAGGGATATTCATGAATATCCCTCTGTTATCAAAAAAAAAAAAGGTTAGCAACATCAGACATCACTGCAACAAGTTCATGACCTTAATTGTCAAACCTTGTATATACCAGGCTAAAATTTCCATGTTTCCATTGTAAACTGCCTGTGCCCATAGAAACATGTAGTGTGGAATATCAAGAGACACTACCCTTGGGCACTCATCATCAGTGCCCTTGACACTGGTGGGAATCACTGGCTACATCTGGCCTTCAACAGTCATTCACCTCCCCCTTCAAAAATATCCTAGATAGATAGTTCAAGAATTCCACAGAGAGTGTCTTTCTTTGGTTCTAGCAGCCAACTAATATTATCCTCAATTTTACGTCTCTCATGCTATAGTACAGCTTATTATTTTTTAGTCTATTTTAAAAAAAATTTCTCGACTATTTAGTACAATTAGTACTAAAATCATTTGGTCAATGAGCATGAATTTTATTTCCAGATTCAAATAAAATTGCTGAATTTCTCTCAACAAAGTTTGTGCAGATTTTCACACTCATCCGAGGTGTATGCGTCTCTATTTCATTCATTTGCAAATATTGTGCCAATTTAACAAAGAAAATTGCATTCATTTTGTTGTATGTTAAATTCTTTATGGTTTAGTAACATTGATCTTTTTTCATATACTTTTTGTATATGTAAATTTTTTATTGTCCTTTATCAATTTTCTCTTGGGTTAGCTCTTGATTGATAAGGACAATTTATGCTGAAAATATCAATGAGCTGTCACATGAGTTATGAATATTTTCTATTTTTTACTATTATATTTAACATTTGTTCATGGCATTTTTAGCATATTAAAGTTTTTAAAAATGTTATATAGTAAACTGTGTTACTCTTTTCCTTTAAGGTTACTTTGTTTTTGTTTTTATTCATTTTTATTTATTTATTTTTTTAAAACTTTGGTACTTGTTTTTTATTGGGGGAAGGGGAACAGGACTTTATTGGGGAACAGTGTGTACTTCCAGGACTTTGTCGTGGAGGGCGCAGCTCAGCTCCAGGTTCAGTTGCCGTTTTCTAGTTGCAGGGGGCACAGCCCACCATCCCTTGCGGGAGTCGAACCCACAACTTTGTGGTTGAGAGGACGAGCTCCAACCAACTGAGCCATCTGGGAGCTCAGTGGCAGCTCAGCTCAAGGTGCCGTGTTCAATCTTAGTTGCAGGAGGCGGAGCCCTCCATTCCTTGGGGGACTTGAGAAGTTGAATTGGCAACCTTGTGGTTGAGTGCCCACTGGCTCATGTGGGAATCAAACTGTCAGCCTTCGGAGTTAGGAACATGGAGCTCTTAACCGCCTGAGCCACCGGGCTGGCCCCACTTTGCTTTGATTTAAAAAGGAAATATTCAGCTTTTCCCCCAATACATTTTATGTTTTATATTTATCTTATAGTTTTCTCACATAGGGAGTTTACTTAATAGTAAACTCTCACATAGGGAGTTTTACTTAATAGTGAAATGTTTTGTAGTTCTCTTCATTTGGGATCTGTACATATATAGTTAAGGTACATCACCAGTATTTTATATTTAGTTATTCTGAAAGGAATCTTTTCCCCATATATATATATATATGTATATAATTTTTATATATAAATATATATATATTTTTTTTCTTTTTTACTATTATAAAGGAAAGGAAATCTATTTTTTTAATTTAACTGTTTTACTGAACTCTTAATTAGTTCAGATAGTTTTTTAAATTGATCTCAGATATAATAATTGCTTTTTTAGTTTATAATAAATTATAATGTCATATTCTTATGTTTAATAAATGTACCTCTTATTCGTTTCCTCTTTTATTTTTATGGACTACAGCATTCAGAACAGGTTAAAATAAACATAATGACAGTGGTCATCCTTGACTTATTTCTGCTTTTTAATGCCATGCCGCTGGTGTTTTACTGTCATTTAAAATGTTGGCTGTTTATATATTTTTATGATATTAAGATAATATTTTTATTGCTACTTATTAGGAATTCTTTCAAAAATCAGGAAATGGGTGTTGATGTCTTTCTAAAGACAATTTAGAATGCTTAAAATACATTAATCAAACCAACTATTTTTATCTTATTTCACTTGTTGATATGATGTATTAATACATTTAGTAATACTTATTCTTTCTTAGGATAAATATTACTTGATTATAGGTCATTATACTTTGAATATGCTTTTGAACATTTTCCCCTACAGTTTGTTAAAAGATTTTTTTCACACCTACATTTAAAACTGAAGGATCACACATTACAAAACAAGTCTACATTTATCCCAGGTTTTAGAATTTAGGATATGGTAGTGTCACGATATGCTCTGAGTAGGTTTTCATCATTTTGTTTGCCCTACATCAGATGGCATGGGAATGAATGATTCTGTGAAAATTTGAAAGAAGTTGCCTATAAAATAACCACCACATGAAGCCCTTGAGGGATAACTCCCTGACTGCCTTTGCTCTTTGTCATTGGTCAGTTCAAGTTTCCTATTTCCTGAATCAATATTGGTGATCTATATTTTCCATGAGATACTCGATTTCATCAAGATATTAAAATGTTTAGCACTAAAATGTGCACAGTGTGCACTTATAATTGCTAAATACCCACACTTGTTATATTATCATTATCCTTTTTAATTTTGTGTGCTTTCTCTTTTGTAAGCAAAAGGAAAGAGATTGACTATATATTTCTCTATCTTGTTTTTAAATTCCAAGTCATATTTATTTATCAACTATGTTATTTCTGATTTCAATTTTTATCAATATGTGCTATTATGTTTATCTTCCTGTTCTAGCAAAGTTAGTTCCCCCACTTGCCCCCGTCTTCTCCCAGGCCATTATTCTTCATTTTAGAAATTTCGCAGAACATTCCGGCTTCTGATTTTTCTTAGATTTATTCTTTTATACTTAAAAAGAATCTTGGTAGTATTTTTGTTGAGATCGCTTTAAGTATTTGGATACCAAGAGCATGGCATGATTTTTACTTGTCTAAGTCTTTCTTTGTATGCCTTGAGAGTGTTTTAAAATTTCCTTCTTATTTTTATACATAAGATTTTATATGTAACTTCTTAATTTGTTCCTTTTATCTTTTTCTGTTCCCATTATCTTTTTTGTTAGTATTGTAAATGAAGGCTTTTTAAAATAGCTCCTAATCAGCTTGTTTGTGTATGTTAAAACCATTGACTTATTACTTTTGTACCTAGTAATATTAGTGAATTCCTTATTATTTGCAAGTTGATACTTCTCTTAGGATTTTTGAAGATATAATCACATCATTAGAAACTGTGGATTCTTTCCAATTTTTATATCTATCTGTCTTTTACAATCTATCTATCTATCCATCCATCTACTATACATATATCTATCATCTGTATTTTTACCTACTTCCAATAGACCTCAACCTCCAGAACAATGTTAAATATCAGTGGTGATCGTAGAGGTATCTTTCTCATTCCTGATAATTATGGGAATACTTCTAGTGTTTTCCTATTTAGTCTAGTGATGGCTTGTGATTTATGGACCTATATTTTACATCATGGCGTTTTAATGGGATGCTGGGAGCTTATTCAGTTATTTAATTCACTGCCAGTTTATTCCAGAAACTTGAAGGATATCAGTGCAAGGACTTTTGTCTTGATTTATAGACTGGCCTGATTTCTGGGCACAATTTTAAAAAACCTGCTTTTTCAAGGAAAAAAAAAAGGACATATAAGTGAAGTAGATAGTCATGAAATATAAACTATTAGGCCAAGGAAGAAGCTTTTCGTTTTATCTGGTATAAGAAAGTCTCATGGGATGCAGCCCGGTGAACAATTACTCAGGCTAATGGATAAGAAGCTAGATACTGTTTTCATGTTTAAGCTGCTTATTTAAAAGCACTGTACAAATCACATCAGCTCTTGTTTCTGATCCATCTTGGGCAGACTATTGGAAAAACGATTGTTAGGACATATCGTTTAGTTGATATTAGAGTTCGTGCTGTAGTCATAAGTCAATCCAAAACCAGCAAATAGCTCACCATGTTTATTTTTATGAACTTTGATATTGTTACGGACCAAATGTTTTCCAAGAAAGCTAAAGCGGAATGCATACTTTAGAGTGTTGGGGGATACACGTCGAATTTTAGCTGGCCATTGCCTTTAAAATAGTCATTCTGCATTTGGAGACATTTCAGCTTGAGTCCTGCCTCCCTAATGTAGGAATTAGAATTCTGTTTCTCAGCCTTTCCTGTACTAGGATGGTAGCACATGACTCAGCATCTGCCATGAACCCACTCACACAGCCTTCCTTTAAAGCAGCTGATTGTGGAATTGCTTC
Organism: Rhinolophus hipposideros; assembly: GCF_964194185.1. Classification (NCBI taxonomy): domain Eukaryota; kingdom Metazoa; phylum Chordata; class Mammalia; order Chiroptera; family Rhinolophidae; genus Rhinolophus; species Rhinolophus hipposideros. Next base: position 39,819,339 of record NC_138049.1, read on the forward strand.
CAATTAAGGGTGGCTGAGTGGGATCAAGAGGTAGCAACCTTTAGAGACATGAGTGGCAGTGATACCAGCAGCGGGCTCCTTCACCTAGGGCTATGCCTGCAGTCAGTCCATAGTTCCATTCCCTTGTCTCTCCAGGAATTTTGGGACATTACTTAATATCCTCTAAGAAATTCTGTTCTATGGTGGACTCTGTGTTTTGCAACCAAGAGCATTAATCAACAAAAGGAAAAAGACCACAGAGATTATGGTCCATGAAAAACATAGTGAGAAGCCGAATGTTAAACTCTGAATATTTTTGCCTGTTAGGTTAGAAACTCTAGGAGCATGTTTGCCTATACAATTCCTGAAAAAGAAAGGAAAGGAAGGAAAGAAGGAAGGAAGGAAGGAAGGAAGGAAGGAAGGAAGGAAGGAAGGAAGGAAGGAAGGAAGGAAGAAAGAGAAAGAGAGAGAGACAGAGAGAAAGAGAGACAAAGAGAAAGAGAGAAAGAGAAAAAGAAAGAAACCTAAGTTGGACATCTCTACCCTTGTTGGAACATAGTCTATGTATAGTATTGTATGATGTCAAACAGTAAACTCAGTTGATTTGTTTATGGTCTTTATGGTTCTCTGACCTTTGTTTCTGCACACAGGTTACGCAGACTATAACTTAGAGTACTTAATGAGATTTTAAATCTGGACCAAGATGGATTTTATAAATGCAGATAAACAAAACTGATGTATTTATAATTTGCTAAGTAAATACACCTGCCTGCATGTTCTTGAAGTTTTGTGTCTGGGATGAGCCTTTTATGATTCTTCATCTTGGTTGGTGCCTGGGGGGAAACATGTTACTGTGCTTATGATATAGCATATAGTTTCCAAAATGTAATCCTTTCAACATCTCCCTGTAATTAGAACCTTTCCTTTATCTTCTTATTTTAAACAGGACACACCAGTAGATTTTCTAATGTATTGAGTGATGTTTGATATGAGAACAAAGAGTAGATTGACGAGGATTCGAATTCCCAAGGGCCTCCTATCTGTTGGAATATAAAAATCTTCTCTTTGGTAGAATTTATTACATTAAATGTTATCTATAAAATGATAGATACAACTAAACTAAGTTGTTTCCCACCTGAAAGAGAGTAGCATGTGTATTACTGAGTCTGCACAGGCCTGTAGGAGAATGGGATCAGACATTTTCCCAATGAGGAGGTATTTATGTCCATTTTGACTAGATGAAGAGTATTTCCATTGAAGTTCAGCGCTGTTGGGTAATATGGCCCAACTGAAAGGTCACCAAGTGGCAGAAGCAGATCTGAAAGCCAGTTTTGCCTGACTGCAGAGCCTCCTCTGTGTAACTCCCCCTCCCCGCTCCCACCCCCTTCCTATGTCCACACCCCACCCAACCCCTAGGTCTCTGCTGCTGAGGTTTCCCAGGTGGTTCTGGGAAAGGCCGTGCTGGCCTGGATTCCTTCACAAAGACATTGGCTCTTCATTTGCCCATGGCCTGCTGGCTAGGAGCAGAGTCAGCTCTCTGTCCTGCTAAATAGGAATCAGACTCCTCAAGATTTTCTCTGAATTTCCAGGAAATACATTTCTGTAGGAGAGAGGCATCCCCAAGACAGGCTTCTTAGAGATAATCCTCTGGGTTTGGAAGAACCACAAATGATAGGTTAAATTCTCTAATTCAATTTCTTTCTTTCTCAAATTTCTACTATAGGCCATTCTTCATAATTTTTTGGACCTTAGGAAAATGAGAGGGTGGCAGTTCAATCATCAGGCAAGGCAAGCTCTTAAGACACAGAAAACCTCTTTTTTTTCATTGTTAGTCAAATGAAGTCTTTCCCCTTCTTTCCAGCTTTTTATTTTAATCTCCCATTATAAACAGGCAGAGACGCTATGAAATTTTGACAAGAAACAGCAATTTCAAAGGCATTAGACTTGGAAGGCCAAAAGATTCCAAATTAAATAAAGTACTTTTAAATTACTTGATAAAATCAAAACTTAACAAAAACTATTAGCTAGAATGAGGTCTGTGTGTCTGTGTGAATCTGAGCCATTTTATTATTTTTTTTCCCAAAAGCTGAAAGTGGCCAGGCTTTTGAGTTAGTGGTTGACCTATGAGACCTTTTCTTGCACTGAGGATTTTCACCCCCGTTGGATTTCAGGAGAGGCAGCCATCCTCTCTGAGGTCGCCCAGGGCCACTCTGAGGTCGCCCTGACTGAAGGTTAATGCGGAATCTTCCTTTATGTCTTCACAGCTTTAGACAGAGACCATTTCCACTCACTTTTCAATCTAACTCTGCCCTTTGATGTCCGTGCTTTGCTATTTACCTTCTGCCTCCCTGGATAACGTGAGCCTCTTGCCTCGAGCTTTCATTTAGCATACCACCCAAATGCAAATGGTTCTCGGCTGTTATAAATTCTGCCTTCACATCTGTAATCTCTTCTCTTCTGTCTCTGCCCAGGTGCAGGCCTTTGTCGTTTTTCACCTGGATGATCACAGAGCCCTGGAAATCCATCCTCTCTAACCCCGGTTCCTCACTGCTGCCGGGTGTTTCTTCATTCTAGACCTCTGCTGGAATGCTCTTAATGGCTTTTTATAACTTTAATGATAGAGTTATAAACCTACCATGGACTTCCTCCCACTGCTCCCCATAAAAGGGCTTTTCTTGCTCTGGCTCCGGCATTCTCACCGGCAGCACCATCTCTTGTACCTTTCTCACTCTCACGCCCCATCCAGCCATGTCATCATGTTTCCTCTTGTTTCCAGTACCTCCTTTCTCCCCATCCACCTGGCCAGCACACATACTTCTGCTTCGTGGCTCAGCTCAGCATTAGCTCCTTGGGAAGCCTTCCCTGAGCTGCATCACTATCCATGAGGAGCCCCTCCTGTGTTCCCCACTTTGCCATGACGCCATCGCTTAGTTTGTCACACACTTACCTGCTGCCCCCCTGAAGACGATGAAGAACTAGAGGGCAGTGTCTTCCTTACCCTTGAATTCCAGAGGATAGCACAAGGCCTGGAGTAGAGTAGGTTCTGAATATTTGTTTGACTTCTGGCTGACCAAGGGACTCTCACTTCTGCTGCTAAAAGAACTCCTTGCAGCCTGGATTCTGCTCCCCTGCCCTTCAGTGTACAGACTGAGCACCCAGGTGAAGTCATTCACTCTCATGGTCTCACAAACGTAAAGAGAAGACGTATCCCCAACCCCTGTGGCCCTTATCCTTTCCCCTGGCTTTAGTCCCAGGGGACACCACAATTTTCAGACATTTCTAGCCTGTTACGTATTTTAGAGACTTTACTGTATCTTATCTTTGTATTCGCAGTGGGTGGCTCAGGTCTGACTCATAGACGATGCTCTATCAGAGGATAAAAAACACTCATCTTCATAGCCCAGGTGAGGAGTCCGAGGTCCAGCAAGGTTACTAACCCACCACCATCACACAGCTGCTCTCTGGTGCCGCTGGTGAGAAGGCGCATATTCTGACTTCAGTCCCCTGCTCTGTCCGTAGAATACCCTGCAGTGTGTGTGATGCATTTCGTAATAAGCAGGTTAATCTCTGAGAGAAGATCTGGGAATTTTTCCTGGTGGACGTGAGCTGAATTTATATGAGGATCAGCTTCTTCTTCTTTCTTTTCTTCTCATTTCTCCTGACATTCCATCCTCCTTGCAAATACTTTCCCAGAAAGTTAGTATGTGTATTTTAGGGGTGCTTGCCATAGTGTTACACTAGTTTGTAATGTCTCTCTCTGTCTTAACTCAGTCTGTACAGGGCCTCTGTATTAGTCAAGATAGGCTAAAAAGCTCTGAAAATAGACCCAATAAGTAATGAGTAAACAGAACAGACATATCTTTTTCACAAAGGTTCGTGGTAAATGTTCCAGATCAGTGGGATAACAGAAGGTATCTTCTTCTCCTTGTGCTTATTCAGGCTGACATTTTGCTCTGCCATCTTCAAAACAGGGTTTCTAAGCTTGCTATGTTTGTGATATCTCTTTATCTATAAAGCAGAAAGAGGAAACAACATGGAGTAGGTGTGCAGGAGGTTTTATGGTCTGGGCCAGGAAGGAAGGTGACCAATTTGACTTGATTTTTCCTGAACTACACTGACTTAAAAACAGAAAGTCCCATATACAGGGAAAAGTCCCAGTGCCAGGCAAACTGGGACAACTGGTCACCCTTCATGGAAGTGGCACTCCTAATCTCTACTCATATTCCATTGGCGAGAGCTAATCAGGTAGTCACACTAGACTGCAAGGGATGCTGGGAATGTAGTGCACCCATGTCCACCTACCCGGGAAGCAGTGCCATAGAAAGCTTTCTGCATGGACAGATAGTGAATGTTTCTTATAGCTGTGAACGGTGAATCCGAGGAGCCTAAAAACTTGTTTATAAGAAGAAATAGACACAGATGGGTGGGCAAAGAACCCAAAATCTAGAGCAGGACTCATAGATGATGCCTGAATACAACCTTTGCTGGTGATTAATAACCACATGGGGAGCAGTCCCTGCACTTATTACCACAACCTTGACCTATTATCTATTCTCGTTTTAATGTACTATTTTAGTGAAGAAAGTTGCATTGGTAATAAGATTTTTCTCTTTCTCTATCAAGGAACGGGTACAATTTTACCCATTTCTTGGGTAGGGATTTTACCCTACCCAAGGGTAGGAATGGGTAGGAATCGGTAGGATTTTACCTAAAAGTAAAATAATAACAAATGTGACACTAGCGTGATACCTTTATTTTCTTGGCGAGGCATATCAAGATACGCTAGCTAGCAGTCAGAGGCCGTGAATCTAGCTAATCTTCCTTGAAGGTCTTTCTAATCTCTCTTTCTCCAGTTCACTGAAGGCCCATTTCTCCTGCCAAATTCAATGTTAGGTTAATTGGGTTGGCTGTGTGATACACAATTGTGATCATCTCCAATAAGTCTAAAAATTTTATTGCCTAAATAGTGACAGACTGAGATAGTACTTTCTTTAATGACTATTGTGGTTAACATCCCCCTAAAGAAGAAAATGTATTTTGAGCATTGGCTTTATTAAGGAAAGGAAAAAATAGTCACAAAACAGTAAAAGAAGAGAGAGGGTGGCCTGGTGGCTCAGGAGATTGGTACGCCGTGATCCTAACACTGAAGGCCACCGGTTCAATTCCCACATGGGCCAGTGAGCTGCGCCCTCTACAGCTAAGACTGTAAACAACAGCTCTCCCTGGAGCTGGGCTGTGGTGAGCAGCCAGAGGTCACCACGGGCTGCCATAGCCACGGCAGCTGTGGGCTGCTGTGTGGCAGGTGGCTGACCAAATGCCTCAGCACGCTTTGCAATGCCTGGTGGACAGAGCCTTCAGTTCCTCTGTTTCCCGGCAGTAAGAGCTTGGGCACTTCATGTGATATTTGTGTGCCTCTGTTTTTCCTGTTACCTGGCTCATAGGATTATTTTGAGAATTAGATGAGATAATACAGAGATCTTAGACCAGTTTCTAGCATATATTAAGCATTCAAAATTATCACTCTTTTTTCAAACTCAGAGCCTCAGGGGAATGGTGCTGAAGACAGCCACAAACAGTCCCATGAGCAAGGAAAACAGAGGGGATGTCCGGGCTTTGGCGAGAAGGAAGAAAGCACCACCATCACACCTTGGGACAGGCCTAGTACCAGTCATTTAAACTGCACAGAGCACAGCTGACCTGCTGTAGGGAAGATAGGCTCCCTCCCTGGCCATCCTGAGGCACTGACTTGGTGGCCCGCCAGTCACGTGAGCTGGAATGTTGCGCAGGTGTCGTCCATCCTGATGATATTACCATTTGTAAATGCTTATGTAAGCACCTTGGCTGTGAGCCACTATTGTCTCAGTACAGTATAAAAAGGTGTGGCCATTTTATGAGGCTGACTATGCAGGCTGTGCCCAGCGATGAGGCTGGCTGTACCCTGACAAGGCTGGCTGTGTCTAGAAATCCAGTGAATAAAGCACGTCTACTCTGCCTTTGGCTCCATGGATCTTCTTCCAGTTCCCATAGTCACGGACAACTTACACTGGGGCCACAACCCACTCACACACCTACAAACTCTAATTTCTATCTCTAAACCCTCAAGGCAATGGAGTCTAATGTTACAAATGTGGCTAGAGTTGGTGTAGTTGGGTAAGAAAGGACATCATTTTCACCCTGCCTGTAGGTGTGGTGATACCATAGGGTAGGGATTAACACCAGACTTTGGAGCCAAAGTGCCTAGGTCTATATTCAGCTTTGCCAGTTACAGCTAAGTTCATTGGTGAGTTACTTAACATCTGTATGCTACGGTTTCATCTTCCAAAAAATATAAATAATAATACTATCTACCTTGTAGGGTTGTTAGGATTAAACGAGTTAATAATAGAAAAGCATTGAAAGTATTTCCTGGTCCATAATAAATGCTATATACACATGTATAGCTTAAAGTGTTTGTAGTACCATGTTTCCCCAAAAATAAGACCTAGCCGGACAATCAGCTCTAATGTGTCTTTTGGAGCAAAAATTAATATAAGACCCAGTCTTGTATTGTATTATATTATATTATATTATATTATATTATGTTATATTATATTATATTATATTATATTCTTGGTCTTATCTTACATTATTTAAGACCTGATCTTATAGTAAAATAAGACCTTAGTTTCCTTCCAGCTCTGAATCCTCTGGTCTAGTATTCAGTGTGATTCTAGGCTACTTTGGGTAGAAAGCATCTCTGTCTTCATATTCATGATAAAAATGTTCTGGAATTTTGGGATCCCCTTTCCCATCTTTTGAAGGGTCCTTTGCTGCCAGGGTCACACAGTGAACGCCTCTACCATGCCTTCTAGAAGCTCACAGCTGTTCACTACAAGGAACAGATTCTCTTCACCCGACCTCCTAGGCTTGCTAAGTTCTAAAATATTCCCTGTTTGAAATACTATTTCCACTTATCCTCTTAATTTCAGCTTCAACCTAAACTCTCCTGTTTTGTAGCTCCCTTTTCCAGAGTCATACTCTAGTTAGATAGCTTAAAAAATTATGCATTAATTTTTTTTCTTTTTTTAAGATAAAATATCTGCCTTTAATATGGTCATAACACAAAGGAATGGTATGAATTTCAGTTACCACAAGTCATAGGATATACTCACACCCAGAGCCTTTGGGAGTCCCAAATTACACTCATAAGCAAATGCCTGATATAAGTAAAGTCTACTTATATCTTCAGGGAATTCAATTCAAGAAACATACCAAACACTAGAGAGTATGTACATTTTAATGAATGTGCTAGGCCCTGTTGAAATGAAATGTATGCTACAAAGATAAATAACTAGTTCCCTCTTTTAAGAAGCTTAAGATTAAGTAGAGCTACAGAATATTTATATCTTAATGAATAGCTTTAATATTTTTATTGTAGTAAAATACAAATAACATAAAATTTATCATTTAACCATTTCAAATGCACAATTCAGTAGCATTAAGTACAGTCACATTGTTGTAATAATATTTTTGTCCAAAATAACTTATTTTATTGAGAGCCACAAGTTTGAGAGTATAAAAATGAATAAGTTGTACCCTTCATCTTAGAGAACTCACCTTCTGAGTGTGACTTAGCTTTACAAACAAATAAATGTGACATACGAGTAATCAGTCAAGAATTTTAAGGCAGTCTTCCTTCCCTCTTTCCTTCCTTCCTTCTTTCCTTCCTTTCTTCCTTCCTTCCTTCCTTCCTTCCTTCCTTCCTTCCTTCCTTCCTTCCTTCCTTCCTTCCTTCCTTCCTTCCTTCCTTCCTTCCCTTCCTTGCATTCCCATTCTGTTCCTAAAATGATCTAAAGCAAATTATAAAAATTGCAATATAACAGGGTGAAATAAGTGGAAATTTGTCAGGGAACAAAAGGGTAGGAAAGTGAGAGGGAGCCATATATGAGGTTAATATAGACAACGCTTGCCTTGGAGTCCTATCAACACGTTAGAGACAGGCTCCAAATTTTATTCCAACCTTCCTAGAGCAAGTTTAGCTGAAAAATTTGATCTATTACAAGATTCACAATGTGTGACATAAAACAAACACAGGTGCTCAAGAGCACAGAGGTTTCTTGATATTGAGATCGGGGAGAAAGTTCTCCTGTAGGTTGTAATTGAGAGGATATGTGTGGTATAATGAACACCTTCCATCCATAAAATCTGAACAGTAATGAATCATCATAGGTTGTTTATTTCCAAAAGATTTTAAAGCTGATAGTCTGACTAGGTCTTATTTTCAGGGAAACACAGTAATTGTCATTTCCATGTGAACTGAACTCTGTTATCTACCTGTCATCTCAGCTCTTTGGAGGAATTTAGAGTGGAAACTCTCACCAATGCAACAGTGTGTCAGAATTACCTTGGATTTGCTTTTTAGAGTCTGTAAATATGGCCAATCAAGCATACCATGTGTACATGATTAACTGTTAAACATTTAAGATGCTTCTCAAACATGGAAAAAGAAAAGAAGAGGAAGGAAGGAGAGGTAACTCTGCCTAGTGAAAATGAACCGGATAGTTATAAAATACACATAGTATTTTCAGGAGGCAGAAAAGGAGAAAACACAGACGAGGATCAATGAGAGGGAAAGATGGGTATTGTAACTGGGCAAGGGAGCTGTTTGGGAAGCGGCTTAAACCAACTTTGAACACTGCAGGCAGAGTTACATTAATGAGATGGCAGCATGCACAGCAAGGCATGTGCTACCCCCTTTGCCCTCTCCTCCTTCCCATGAGGTCTTTATATTTTCAGCCTGCAGGGTTGGAATGATGCATGCCCAAGTGGAAATAGTGTTGGAAGATTTTTCTTGGCAAAATGGCTGCCAGGGCTGCCAAATATTTTCTAAGATGTAAACAAATCATCCACTTTCATTAGGGAAAGATTAGCACATGGTATTCCTGAGTCAGTGTAGGATTTTCACCTGCTGCAGTTTGCAATTTGAATGATCCACCAGCATCATGAATTTTTACAATTTTTACAATTTGGTTTGCATGAAGCACTCAGTTATTCTCAGAAATCACTGGTGTTCCAGCTGCTAGAATCAAATAATCAGGCACCAATCAGGAAATAAAAGTCTCCTACTCAATATAAACAAGTTAGTAAGAAGTTACAGTGGAAGTGACACTGAATTGGCTGTTTGGATTTTTTCTCTTGGTTATACCACCAATTGCCCCTCTGTGTATCTCAGCTTTTACAGTTATAAGAGAAGACTGTGGGAGTAAATGATACCTAAGTTTCCTCATATGGAAAAACAAGTTTCTGAAAAAGATTTACTAGAAATTCTAAAATACTAATTTTAAAGAGCATTTTCGTAACTTTTGTGATTAATCAGTGTTAGCCCCAGAGACTGTGATATCCTGCTAAGAGATAATCATCTTCCAGAATAAAAAGTAACAGATAGCATGAAAACCAGGAATGCCTGGAGGTAAATAATGGGCAAACCTTTCATAATTTTTAATGTCCTTCATAATGTCCCCTGCCCTGTTTTGACTTTGGAGTCTTTCCGAAATTATTTTCCGAAAATAATTTTGAAAATTATTTTGAAAATAATTTCAAAAATAGAATGTGAATGTGATGTCTAGCTTCCTGTCATCTGAGATATAGGTTCTGAATGGTTCAGAAAGAGAAAAATTCACAGACCACACTAAAAGCTTCATGTTAGTCAACAACATCAGGCTTTTCCTCAAAAAAAAAAAAGAAAAAAAGTTTCCGGAGAGTCTAACAAGTGGCAAGTTAGACTGATGTGAGTTTTTATTCATCTCTCTTCTTCAATCTCTCCTGAGAGTTTGTACAACAAGAAAATGCGGGTGGTCTGCAGTCAAGAGCCAACTGTAATTTCCACATCCTCTTCTGCCTCTTGAGAGAATACTTTAAGGAACACTTGATATTGCATATTAAGGCATCAGATATTGCAATTTCCTCTGGAAAAAATTGAACGTGGGTGCACATTACAGGCAATTTCATTCTTCAAGAGTTAGTTCAATAATAAAGAAAAAAATATGACCTGGGAATAGAGGAGAAAGAGAGCCAGGTAACAGCATGCTTTAAAGTGAAAAGGGTTTGGGCTCATAAACAATGTGAAACAAAATAGTGGCAGGTTAGAATTAAATTCTAAAATGCCTGAAGAATTCCTTCGCATGCATAAATTTGGAGAACCTCTAAAATAAACAACCATAGAAATAAGAGCTAATTAGAAATTTATTTTTAATGCTCTAAATAAAATCAGGGATGGAGCTTTAGAAAACAGGGACATAAAAGCTTTCCTTTCTCTTTTGAGATGCAGGGAGTTGAGAATGAAAAGCCTCCATTTGGGAATGAAGGCAGGAAGAGCTACACTGCCCCCAGTGCTCTGACTCACCTGCCTCTGGTAGCTGCCACTGAACCCAAACAGCTAACACCAGCTCCAGTTAGCTCTCAGGTAGGCCAGCAGACATCACCCAGCATTCACATGGAGGCTTGGGTCTGGGGGAACAAATGGTGCTATAGTGGGTTAAGTGGTGGTCCTTCCAAGAGATGTGTCCAACTGTGAGCTAACAAGCTGCCCCGGATTATTGCAGCTAAATTGGATTCTCTTCCCACATCTTGACTTTGCCTCTGTGTGGGCAGATAGCTTTGCCGGCACCTGTTTTATCATATTGGCTGAACATGTGAGCTGAACGAAGTCTGTCAGGAATCCTTCCTACACCTGTCCATTTGCTGCAAGTAGGCCAGTCAAGGGCCAAGCCTGCATTGGTGCAAAGCATCTGACTTTAACCAAAACTTCCATTTAATTTGATTTTGGGGGGGGCTAACTTTATGGCCTTATTTTTCAGATTTCATCTCTAAAATGAATGCTTATTATTCTGTTCTTCTAAGGATAAAGTACATAAGGAAAAAGAAAGCTTTCAGTTCATTGTAACCAGGGTAGCCGTGAATTATTTGCTATATGTTATTATGTCTACCTTATTTTATCTGATCATAACTTCCTCTCAAGAATGTTTCCTTGGATGAATGAAAGAATAGTATAAAATGTTTTTCCTGAAACTTAGGAAGTAAAAATGCAAGAGAAAGAGAAATTAAAGTAGCTAATAATCCCATTGAAGAAAACAGGTTTATGCTACCAGAGGGATAGCATGAACAAACTCCACCAGCAGTAAAACATTTCACAGTGTTTCGCTAATGTGGGAACCTTGCAGTATAGCGTTGACAGGTAAGGACATTGGGAAAAACAATAATTTTTAATTTTTTTAAACCATGGTTTGATTTTGAAGTCATTGTTATTTAGAACCCAGAGTGTTTTCATTTAATGACTATGCAGTGTGATATTTAAAAAATCTAATTCTATTTTTAAAAACAAACATGCATACCTAGAGACAGTATCTGATATGATCTTTCATGCTCAGTGGAGTTTTCTCCCTTTGTTAAATGCCTTTAAAGATAAAAGATCAAGTATAGTTAAGTTCTAAAGTAAAGAAAATTCTTTTCCTGAAATGCTCAAAGAAGCAGTCATCAAAAATGAACTAGTGAAGTAGAAAGACCAAGCAGAGAAGATGGCAGCGAATGCTGAGTCAATAATTTCAGGACGAATAGACAGAAATAATATAATGCCAAAAAGCAGATGCTAGTACATTTACATCAGAAACAGACGGGAGTTATGCCGTACCTTGAAGCAGATTTCTATTTTATCATTATAATATAAATAAGAAAGTTGTATGAGTACATCAAAGTACGTTTGTTTATAATGTCAAGAATCAAAAAAGATTACATTACAAACACACAATGCATTCAGTCAACCATGAGAGAAATAGTACAAGGGTGCTTTCATCAAAAATTACCCCAGGAACCTAGGAATTAGGTGGTGGTGGCCCCATGGAACCCCAAGGGCTCTGAGAGACTCTGATGCCAGGATGAACCGCAGCGTGTACCTCTCAGAGAAAGCAGGGGCAAATTTTGCTATCAACATTTCAGAGCTACAATATCATGATTTTGTGTTCGGTGACTTTTTTTCCACTTGCATCACAAGGGGCACTGGATCGAGTGTTTTGTGTTGCTCCAATAGTCAGGAGGAACATACAAGCTCCTTCACCTCAGAGTCAAGTCTTGCCTTCATCCCGTGGCAGGTGACTTGTGTTTCCCAGGAGCCTTACTTTTGACGCTGACCTGCCATAGGCCTTGGAAAATATAGGAGTGAGAACCAGTGGATGTCTGGAGAACTAGTGGATATCTCCCCATGGAAGCAGTGAGTTCCCAACCCTGGGACGACAGGTACTGATGGACCATTGCAACTTTTAATAGCTTGTCTGGTTTTGGGAGTCTCATGGGGAGGGCCAGTCCCAAAGACCCCGCTTACACTGGTGTGTTGATAGGGGGAGTAGAGAGACAGCTTTCTATCTGCACGTCTGCCTGGATGGATTCAATCCAGAAGGGCAAAGACAGTGTGACTTAGACACACCAGGTGGTTTTCCTTTTTTTTTCTCTTTGGGATTCCATTTGCAGAGTTGTTTGGAAACTGGGATCCTCCTAAAAGACCTCTTAGCCTAGCTGCCTACCAAGCTGCCTGGGCTAGTACATGGGAAGGATCTGCATTAGCTCTGGCTCTGGTTTCTAGTAATCACAAAACAGCCTCTCTAAGTGGGGACTCACACGCCATGGTGTTATCCACAGGATTTTACCAGTGGTGAACAAGGCTATAGTTTCCCCAGGCTAACCATCTTTCCTTCAACTCAACCATCTCCACCCTTACACGTTCTAAAATGACTTGAATTTTGAATGAAGTGATTTCCAGTGTTCCCTCCAGCTCTCAAGTTCTGTGTCTAAGCGTGTGACTAAAGTGAAAATGAACTTCATTGTTGTTTGGAAGTCATGATTATGAATTGGAAACTGAATGCCAAGTGAAGCTTCAGTTTTCAACTACGACACCAAACTCCCCACATAACGTTTTCTTCTCTCCCTGACAATTTTCCTTTTAATTAAAATGCAGCCTGATAAGCAGAGTCTTGAGACACATAAAGCAGTTATGTGATTCACTCAGCCATTTGTATGCATGTGTGACCTATTTAGCTTTTAGAATCCTATTTAATGCCAAAAACTACATTAGAGAATTCAAACAAAAGCTCACAGGGAGTCCCATAATGAAACTGTTTTGATTATTCCAGTGATTAGCCAAGTTCCTCTCTCTTTAGTAATTTCATTTAGAAAAGTAGTCATTTTAAGAACAAGTAGATTTTCTTTATTGCTTTTCTAGTTTGCTGGGAAATTGGCAGGTGGCCAATCATCTGTGAAATGGCAATTATTACTATTACTTAAAATTTATCAAACCTCTTTGGGTACCATGGAAATAATTCTTACCTACAAAGACAAGGTCAAGAAAGGCATGAGCAAGACCCAACATTACACAAAAATACGCATCACCCCATGTTTCAACCCTTTAGCCCCAAATCCCAGAAATGGTGTTTGTGGACACTGTTGGGAAAAATGTTGTTGCAGAATTGCAGAATGGTTTTGATTTCTCTGCCACAAGACATCTGCTCTTCAGCACTTAGGAGTCTACTTCCTTCCAGGAGGAATATGCATTCATTCATGTATGCATTTATTTGTCATTCAGCATTTCTTGAAATGGGTAGTTGCGTTGGCTTCTAATGTAATTTAATTACCATGTTTCCCTGAAAATCAGACCTTCCCTGAAAATAAGCCCCAGTTAAGATCGTCAGCCAGACGGATGCGTTTAGTACGTTATGACAGTGTTCCAGAAGATGACTTGACTGTATTTGAATAAATGTAGATTGTTGTACATGAAAAAATAAGACATCTCCTGAGACTATGCCCTAATGCGTCTTTTGGAGAAAACATTCATGTAAGACCTGGTCTTCTTTTCGGGGAAATATGGTATGAATGATTTCAGCAGTACTGGCTCTTTTAGCTTCCCATGTTTCTCTCTTGTTCTTTTACTTTTTTACACACTTAGCAATGAAACAGTGGCAAGATGATTGAGATATTACCACTGGAACTCCTCTCACTTCTCCACCACCCCTGGCCACAAATGTTTGCAAAGTCTGAATAGTAAGATGGAAACTCTGGCAGGAGCTGCCCTCCAAGAATGAGTCTAGTAACAAACAGCCTCACTCACCACTGTGGGCAGGTGGTGGGCTTCCACCTGATGCTTTACCTTTGACAGTGACATCTAGTGGCAGGAAGACGTGGCTATCCACTGTACTGCCAACTTCCCATGGTGAGAAATGTACCGAAGTATCTCTTAAAGCCAGGGTGACCACACATCCAGGTTTGCCTGTGACAGACGCTTATTGTCCAGACACACTTATTAATAGTGCCTGATTTCACTCTTTAAAGTGTTAACGGGTTGGATAATGAATTACACAGCCTACTTAATGCCCCATTGTAGCTCTCCCATCTATTAGGTGACCTACCACATTTTCAGCCAGTGCCATCACTTTGGGATAATAGTCCAAGAAGATTACTCCCCATTATGTAAAGTAATATTTAGCTATCCTGAAATTATCCTCCAAACATTATGGGATCATTCCCAGCTCTAATGATGAGGCCTGGTGAACAAGCTCATTTTTATGCTTTTATAGATTTAGTCTTAACCACACCAAGTCTTTGTCTATCCAGATGAAAGCCCCTCATTTTAGTCTATTCCCAGAGACCTTCTCCCTCTCTGATCATTAGTTTTCCTTGTTAATAAGGCTTCAGCAATGTTTGGAGGCAACTTGTCTGACCGTCTGAAAAGTGACACACAATGGCTTGTCCTCTCAGGCACTAATGAAAGGCCATCTGGTAGGTGTGGGGCTTTTCAGCTGTATTATAATTTTCCTGAATTAAACATTTTTGACCACATAGAGAATAAAGGGCAAAGACACTGCCTAGGTGGCCCATAGTGAGCCCTCTGTTTATGCTTGCAGAAAGAAAAAAGACAGAAGAGCAGAAAAAGAAACCAAAGAAAAAAGGAAGAACAGTGTACATTACATAAAGATGCAGTGTTATAAAATAAAAGACGCAATATGCAAGTAAAAACAAAAAAGAACTTCAATCTTTTATATCCAAAGGCCAACTTGAATGGACAAACATTTTAAGAGTTTGCAAAAAATTCAAGTGTGCATTTAAGTGGCCTAGATGATTTCTTGCTTTCCAAGAACAGGGATTTTACAGAAAAAGTACTTCAGAGTAGTAGAAGGGAAAAAAGGAAACATTTTGTAATAGAATGCCCTTGTACTTTGCATTTCTGATTTAGAAGTTAGAGTACATAAAAAAAGGGGGATGTATGAGTGCCTTCCGTGTACAAGGTGTTTTTTCTAGGCACTGAAGATAAATTGGATCTGATGTCAGTTCCTGTTATTTCAGACGTTACAATTTGCTTTCCTTTGGAACATCAAGACAATGTAATAAATTACAGCTCTCCTGCTGAATTTTGCTTATTTCTTTTTCTTTCACTCTAACAGTTACACAAATCATTCAAGTGCTGCTTTGTCTTTCCTTTGCAAGAACTTCCAAGCATTTAGAAAACTCAGTTCTTTTCTTTAAGAAAATTATAATTCATTGGGAAGACAGACTAAACATGATGTATACCTTTATCATATATACTACTTGGACCCCAATAA
The DNA here is from genome assembly GCF_964194185.1 of Rhinolophus hipposideros. Lineage (NCBI taxonomy): Eukaryota > Metazoa > Chordata > Mammalia > Chiroptera > Rhinolophidae > Rhinolophus > Rhinolophus hipposideros. Next base: position 39,834,935 of record NC_138049.1, read on the forward strand.
TTTAGAATGATTGGACATTTGGACATAGGCTGGGTTGGCGTTCAATGGTATTTCATCTATGATCTAAGAGTTTATTACATAAAAACAAGCAGTGCCTTAGAGGAAGATTTACAGTTTTCAAGAAAAAAATTCTTTTTTAAACTGTGCGGCACATTTTTTTCAAGAAAATTATTTATATTAAGTACATTCTGTTCTAACTATTTATAAAAGCAAATTATGATGGATGTCAACCTAAGAATACTTTATAAAAGATCAGTGTTCCTTTTTTTCCTGAAAAATGAATGTTTTTCTTTTACAAATATTTTAAATACACAACTTGGACACATAGTCTTTTCGACTCACTTAATTTCTGAGGTCTGATTGTGAACACGAATGACAAGAACATGTAAATTTATATACAATCATCTCTAAGTACTTAAGCGTTGCTGGGTGGCTGCAGTTAGTGGAGGGGAACGATGACAAGACAAGCTCTGAGCAGAAGCGTGAACAGCTCTGCTTTATAAATGTGCTCTGGAAGAATGCTCATCCTTTAAGCCTGGCATTGTGCCAAGGGCAGCCTACACAGAACTTTCCTTTTTTATGAGAAACTGTTTCTTGGGGGTCAGTTTATATTGTCGTACGTGTGTTTTAAATGTGGGCCTGGAAGTTGTAGGCCCAGAGTCTTCTTAAGCATCCAAATAATTAATTTTGCAAACGACAAACATGTTCAATTTGTCTTTTCGAAGCTACAGCTCTGAGACCAACTGTGCCTTTCCTAATTTGGAAATATTTTCTTGCTGGTTTTTATTTTGACATGTACTCTGCTATCTACTTTCGTTGCTATTTCTAGCATCCCACAGGAACTGCTTCCATGGTTGTCATAGTGCAGACAAACACTCAAGAAAACCAAGAACTCGGTGCTTTCATAAAGCATTTATTTTTATTTGAAAACATTATACAGGCATTACATTGCCACAGCCAGTCCATAGGGGAGCATGCAAATATCAAAAATGGAGAGTTTGTTTAACTTATCAGTGTAAATTTCTTTTTTTTTGGTTCATATTTTCCATTTGCAGTGTCTGGATTAGTGTGCTTTGTTATGTGGCCTGACAATAGAATCCTACCCATGGGGTAAAGTCTGTACTGGTAGCTAGCTGGGGACTACTAAATGGTTATAAATCAAAAACAAACCCAAAACAAACAATACTACACGCTTGTCAAAAGGTTAATAGCACGAGTTAGCAATACCTAAACTAAACATTGAAACATTTTCATGGGACACAGTGGTGCAAATTTTTCTATTGCTTGGTCTACCTGGTTGTGTACGTCAGAGTTTGGAGCTGAGGGAAAACGTGACCAAGGCAAGCTATGTCCCCAGTGCAAGTTTTCAGAGAGAAAGTGAGAACCACCACTTATCTGGGTTTAAGAAAACTGTGGTTCACTTATCCAATCAAATTCCGTACAATCTGCTAGTCTCATTCATGGAAGAGGGAGTGGGGGTGGACTGAAAAGCTCAGATTTTTGCTGGTGTCCACTGAGGTTATGAGATTCCAGAAACAAAAATAGCTAATGTCCCATGTCCCACCCTACTCCCAAAGGATCAATGTTTTTACACAGAAAAAGAGTCTGTTTGCTGCTATTTTCTTTTTTTCCAAAGGGTTGATCTGGAACTCCTGATCTCGGATAATTCAGTGTGGTCAGCCTTTCTAAAAGGAGACAAGCCGACAGAGTGAGGTACCCCAGTGAAAGGCTTGTGCTCAAGGACGTGGGATGATAAAGGGTATACAGTGAATTCACCTCAACATTTACACTTGGTTTCCATACAATGGAGTCAATTAAAATAGCCTAGAAAATAATTCAGATGGCAGCTTTTAGCCATCCTAAACTAAATTGATTGCAAACCTTTTTGAAATTAAAAAAAAAAAGAAAAATTCCCAGTCCACTGAGTCTTCTGGGAAAATTTTCATCCACTTATTTCTCAGAAGATTTGACTAAACATCTACAAATTAGTGTCATAAAAATGAATAAAAAAGACTAAAACATTTGGCTTAAAATAAATACTAAAAATGCAATAAATCAAGCAAATTATGCAAACCAAACAAATGTAAACACAAAAATAAAACCACAGTCTTTAAAGGTCTTCAGATCGGAATGGACAAAATATTCAGAGAAAGGTATTTAATTGGCTTAAAAGGTAGCAGAGAGCAGGCATTGACAAAGTTGTTTTGACTTGATATAGCTTTAATGTTGATTGTTTTTCCAGAGGAAAAAAAACAAAACATGTTTTTAAGGGGACTGAACACAGATGACCGTAAGATCTGCATACCAGAGAAGATACTTTTCTTTCCCATCTCCAAGGGCAGGACTACCTGCCCTGGGTAGAATGCAGGCAGAAGGGCCACATGGGTGCTGGCTGACAGCCTGGGATGTTATGGCCTCCGTATTTAGGCCTTGTTCAGGCTCTCTGGGAATCCTGACTAAGCTGTAATTGGTCCTCCTATTATATAGAGACCCCTCTGGTGTTTGCTTTGCTTGTTTAAGATGTATTGGTTTGAATTGCCCAAAGTTTCATAAGCATTTACTTTTCCTTTACAAACCCTGTAACCTCATCAAGGATCTTTTTGAATGTTACTGAAGCCAGCCAAACTTAAAGACCAGTTCACATACTAACATGTAGAACCTACTTCTAATTCATAGAGGTCTGCGGTGTTTTCTAATTTCTTGTGTCTGAAAAGAGGGCTATTTTAAGCCAACAAAACTAGACTAGTGACATATCATTTAAAGCCTTATCAGGACCCTGTAATGATTCTCTGTATGCATAAGGATGTTGTGTTGATATATTCTGTTATTGAATGGATGCCCGATAACACTCAAATGCCAGACTTTCTCACAGGCGACATCTTTACCACTGCAAAGTGGTAAAAGAAATCAATCGAGCTGTTGTCAGGCACCTTCACTTTGCTGGGAAGCCACCAATGACACTCTATAAGAAAGGTAATTTCCATGCTGGTGTATTTCAGAAAGGGTGTCCCACAATTAAGAGGGCAGAGGAGCATGGCTTTTTCCAATGCCTTAATTTCCATATCATCACTAAAGAAATCTAGGGAAAAAAAGAAAAGCAAATATATTTTTTTGAAGAGGGGATATAAGGAGGGACAGAAAGATTTAAAAATATATATATTATCCTAAACACAAATCATATTATTTCTGGGGTTTCCCATAAGCCACAGAAATGGAACATTCCTTATCCTATTATTACAGGGACTTGATTAGCAGAATCAGGTGGCACAACAGAAAGGCAATGGTCTGGAGTAATCAGAGATTAAAATATAAAAAAGTTAACACATTTGTTTTATATCTATTCCTAGAATAGAGAATTAGATGGTCAGTTGCCCCTCCCCACAAGGGTCACAGCACGAAATATTTATTGAGCAGGCAATCCAACAGGTAACAGAGGAAACCATTAGCCACCAGGTCCCTCAGATAAGGAAGCTTCTCAGGGTGGAGCTCCTGTGGCATGCAGCACTCATATAGACTGTGCAAAAAAATAAAATAAAATAAAAGTATGATTCTTAAAAAGTGACTTGCCATAGAAAAGTGGGATTTATGTTAACTACATGTGGGTCTGGCAATAGTTCCCATCAGGAGTACAAAACATCCTCCTGAAACTCAGTGTAATAAGAATATCAATAATAATACAAATAATAATAATACTTGCTTTTGTTTGAAAATGTTCTCAGTAATTAATGTGGGGTGGGGGTGGGGGTGGGGGTGTGTGATCAGGATACACACAAGGAAGGCATCTCTCTGTCAGGTGGATCAGAACCTGTGTCCAGTGAAGTTTAGCTTGTACCTTTTACAGGCTTTTGGATTTGCTACCTTGCAGCCCACCTGTGTAAACCGCACCTAATAAATACCTTTCTCTATGTACAATACAGAGATGATGGACGAACACGTGGCCACTGCACTGTCCTCAGTGGACAGGCAGGGCGTCCTTTTAGGCCACACGGACGTGGGGCTCCTCTTCGGTCTCCTGGCCCAGACTGGTGTAGGTGACCGAAGGCTCCAGCTGAGCTGTGGCCGGTAAGTCCACAACCGGTCCGGAAGGATTGCGGAACTGCTTGTACACCCGGGGGTCCTGGGCTATGTACGTGGAGGTGGAGGAATAGAGCACCAGCCCGATGAGGATGGTGAAGAAAGACAGGAGATACAGTCCTGAAAACTAAGAACACAACAGTAAAGTCAATTAGCTCTCGGAGCAGAACTACTTATATGTAATGAGGCCCAGAGAGACGAGTAGACCCGCTCCCTCTGAGAATAGGCAGCTTGATGAACTGGTCAATGTTCGTGATGGAAAGTGAATTTTCTCTTCCTAAACTGGTTTGGCCTTATTGATTTTCCTTATCCTATTTCTTGACTCTGTTGCTAACACAGAGGAACATTTAGCTAATTGTTCTTAAAATGCCAGTGAGTACCTGATGTGCGAGAGCTAGTTAAGTACAAACTAAAATACATCAAGTTAAAAGCAAAAAATCTCCAATCACTCAACAAAGAGTTGGCTGTTTTTGGCTTTATTAAACCCAGGAGAAATATAGATATTCCATTTAAGGTAATGAAGCCATAAACACCAAACCCCTCCCTGACACAGCTGAATTCAGAGACTCTTATTTCACTTTAATCCAATTCAGACACTATTTGTTCCTAGTAGGAACTGTTATTGACTATCTTTGCAAGGTTAGATTATCCTTGCATGGAAAGAAACAGTATAACGTTCCATTCTTGCCCTACTACTCTGAAAACAAAATCAAACAGGTCTATATCGGGGGTGCCAAAAAATGTATACAAGTGGACATTTTGGTCAACGTTGCTCAAGCATTAGTTTGCTGTTATCAGAAGTGTCTGGATGCTGATGGTAACCACTTTGAGCACCTCTTGTAGTTACAGAAGTCAAACGTGACTTGTATTCATCTTTTGTTATTGATATATATTGAGTATTACAATTTTAATACAGTTTTTCTTTCTTAAAATGTGTATACATTTTTTGGCACCCTCTGTATATACAGCATACTCCTTTCTAAACTACTTGCTTAACAATTCATAGAGTTTTATAAGAAAAAAAGAAAATATTGGTTTATACAAATACCCAAGAATTTACATATATTTTTGAAAAATTACAAATTCTGTATCTTGAGTAGTTATACTGGAAGTACATAGTTATTTGAGTAGTTACTGGGGGAAAGTGAGGTAACCCGATGTATTGCCTTTTCTGTTATTTCGTTATTTCATCCATTCATTCATTCAATTCATTCATTCATTCCATTCAACAAATAGTTTCTTCTATGACTTCTCTATATCAAACATTGAACTTTGTACTGGGAAAAAGAAATGAAAACATGGTCCTTACCATCAAGGACTTAATAGGCTCAGTGAAGAAGCAGGGGGACAAACAAATACAAAGTACTATAGCACGTTAAACCTCATTTTAGTAAATTGCTCTTGTTCCTGTCTTGACCACATCCTGTATCATGGGGAAAAAAGGATCAATTTGATTTTCCTATTTTATTTTATGCTCATAAAAAGAACTAAAACCTGGTAAAAAGACAAAAGTTAATTGGAAGCTGGAAGAAAGGAGAACAGGAAAGGTATCCAGAAAATCTATAAAATAAGATGTAAAGCTACAATAAAGAGTGAAAAGATGGCTAAAATAGGAAAGACAGTCTTGAAAATGGCACATAGAAAAGATAGTTGTCATGCAGAGTGTCATGTGAGGTCTCTGCTCCCGCTCCCCACATAAGAAGGTAGGACATGGTGAGGCCAAAAGGGAACACCCACGGAGCCATAGGTAGGGGAGTCATACCACTATATTCTCCTTAGAGGCTGGTTAGAGACACAGGAAGCAGGAGCCGCAGGATCCGCAACCTGCAAACCACAATCCGCAATCCGCAATCCACAATCCGCGCTTGCTAGCTGAGAGCCTGGAAACTGCTCTCTGGGACTCTGTCCCTACCATAGTCTTTTAGCGTAAATTCCTGCCATGGTGGTGGGTGTTTTCCTTTCTCCCTTCCTTCCTATTTTCCCTCCTTCTTCCCCCCCTTCTTTTTATTTGATTTTATGTATATATTAGCAGCAACAAGGTAGCTAAGACTAAAGATCATTTTCTGATTTTCTTTCTAGAAAGAAAACCACATGATAATACTTCCTCAGATGGATTTATACCTTAGACTCAGCTTGTAACAGCTCTACTTAATTAATTTGAAATGATTAATTCAGCTTTTCCCAATGAACTTAAATGTGCTTTACTTTTTGATTCATGAATTTCTGTGTAAAATAAAATGATAGGAAAAGAAGACCACTAACTCAGTATTGTTGTATAAACTGGATTCAAATCCCAGCTCTACTACTTTCCAGTTATCATTATGGTCAAGTTTCTTAACCTTTCCAGGCCCAAGTTTCCTTATCAGCAAAGTGGGGATAATAAGTGTACCTACTATATAGAGTGGCTCTAAAAATTAAATTAAATAAAGCATGTAAAGCATTCAATCCGTACTGGCTTCATTGTTATTATTATTGGTATTGCTTTGTTGTTATTTTTTATAGCACCCTCTTATAACCCTTATATAATCATTGATTAAATTGCCTTTTTCTCTTAGTCCCTTAACTTGGGACTGTGTCTTTCTTGACCAAGGTCAAACACAGAGCCTGGCATAGTACAGGCATCTACTACAGGTTACTTGCTATTGGTTATTTTGAATGGATGAATGAATTTAATTATGGAGACGTTTCAGACTAAAGAAAGAAAAAAGTAAAAATCGGCCTGTACCAATGTTGTATTTCAATTTTTGAAACTTTAAACTTAATAATCCAATGTCATTTTTCATATGTAAAATATTAAACAAAAACTCGTTGACAGGGAAGTCATAGTGCTGATTCCTAATCACTGACTCCAAAAGTCATCTTCCAACCTGGAGTCAGTCAAAGGAGAGTGATAAGGATGATGAATGGGGAGGGACACTACAAAAGGCAAGAGTCTGGATAGAAGACTGAGAGCTGTTGATAGTGGATTGGAATATGAGGTTCCCTAAACTTGGATTTGGTATTTGAAATAATGTAGCAGTAGGAACAGGAAAAATGTTGGTACAAGTTATCCCGTGAAAAGGATTTGAATTCCTCTCAATTTCTGATTTTGGCTCCCATATTCTGACTTGATCAGTATGACATATATTTTCATATTCATTTTTCTAAAGCTAATGCCTTTGCCATTGTAAGAAACAATACCTGAATTATCCCTTTTTTGGACATGGGACCATCATCTTGAATGATAAATGCAATACAAAGCATTTTCCAGGAACATAGCTGTAGAATGATAACACATTCAGCTGTACTCTAATTCCATTTAATTCGAACAAAATTCACTCTAAAATTGTTCAAAATATAGATAGCATGGAAATTTATATGGCAGAGACAGCTTGGAAGTCACCCAAGAAATTTTATTAATAGACAGTAGACAAAGTTTTTATTTAACAAACAAGTCCAAAAATGGAGAAGTAAGGCAAGCTTTATGATTAATCTGGATAAATACTGAATGTTAGAAATAATGACAGAAAGCTTTGATTTTTTTTTTTTTAAAGTGTGAGAAAAAGTTTATTTTTACTCTTTAGAGATTTATAGAAAAAATAATGAGGGTCATAGGATGATCCTCAGGTCTGGATTCTGCACTTATCCCAATAGAGCATTCATTTAAAGAACCAATCAATTCAACAAAAATTCTGTATATTTCCAGCTGCTTCGCTTGTGATCTGCAAAGAAATATTCATTTGTATTTCCCTAAGCAAAGAAAACAGGAACTGCTCTGGAGCACTGAAGGGGACGGAAAGTCATCTCCGAGTTACGGATGAGGCAATTTTTAGGTAGAGGCTTCCTATCTCCATTTACGAACATGGGCTGTTGTCTAAATGTACTTTGTGGTCCTCTCCCAGCCAACTGGAGCCGGTCAGGAGATGCTGTCGGTTCTGTGCTGCACACACACTTCTGCCTGCATTTATCCGACTTGTAGCTTTGAGAAGCTGAGAAGGGATGCACTTTGAATTAACACTACCACACTGCACACACTGTTTACTTTGCTGCTGCCTTTTGCCACCTTGACAGGTCTCTTAGCTAACAAGGATCAGGAAGCACTCGTGACACAGAAGGAGAATAGTTGTGTGTTACTTGGAGCAATCTATCTGGGACACAAGCCATTGTCCAGAGGGCGTGGCTTGGAAGACGGATGATAAGGCTGTCCAAAGCTCTTTAACGTCCAGCTCGGGATTAAACCTAGCTCTTAGCCAGCTGGCATTTCAATATGATTACTAGTTAGCTAACGGGACATTCAGTACATCAATTAAGGACAGACCAAATTTTCATTTTAGCTTTGATATTAAACATCCAAGTTGAGTTTTAATAAACTAATGACTTTAATGAGCCTAAGTTTATACAAATAGAAAGCTGCATGGTTTGAAAGCCGTTTCAAAGTACATTTGTATCAAGTAAATATGTGACGAAGAGAGTAATTTTCTAGGGCAGCTTTCTTTTCCTACCTTGAAGAAGAAGATAGCAGGGGAGAGCAGGGGTGAACTAGGGGAACGCTCAAGAGGTGTAAGATGAAGGATAAAGTGACTGAGTTTAAGCTCTACTTTGAATATATGTACCAACCACTTTGAGACAGTAAGCCTGCTTTGTCCTTCTTTCCTGGAGAGTGCACTTTAAAAGGGTCCCTTTATGGTGTATGTCTCTGCGTAATACAGCTTTTATAATGTGCCTGATGTTGGACTCTGGTTATTTTTGCTCAGTGATTTCACGGGTTTATTAGAGACCAGAACTAATTGTGATTTAATAGATAATGTAAAGTTAAAAGATTCTTTTAGCTCTTAAGGAGAGATATACCACAATTCTATCTCAAAAGAAAACAAAAAGCAACCCCAAAACACCCTACAATGATTCAATGGAAAAAAGAAACTGTCACTTGTGAAGTAGAGGAAAGACCTGGAAAAGAGTAGTTGGTAGCGTTTCTTAGGAAAGTTAGGTACAGGGCAATGAGACTTGGTGTTATCTGAGAAAAAAGGAGAGAGATTTACATTTAGATTTAGATCTAATTTAGATCCAACTTGGAGAGTGAAGGAAGCTCAGAGAAAATACAGTTGGGAAGAGAAGAAAATAAGCTCAAATTAGAAACAAAAAGAGGTAAAGAAAATTTCTCAATAGCTAGGAGGAAAGGGGATTGCAGAACTGGATAAACAAAAAACAATGATTCTATCTAAATTAAGCAAGAATATATTCTCTCTGTTTCTTTTTTGTGTACACCACACATACACACACACGCATACATGCACATACATGCACACACTCGCATACACGCACACATGTGCGTACACACACACACACACACTCACACACACACACACACAGCTGTGGGCTGCTCTTGCTGACCTGACAGGATCTGCCTTCTGAATTTTTTTTTGGAAAAGTTGAGGAACCTGAGAGAACTTTCCCCAAAGACTCCTCACGTATGACACATAAGCAAAGGACAACACTTTCAAGCACTTAAGTGTTCCTAAGCTCTATGATGAGGGGAGGAAAGACATACCAGATATTTCAGACCATAGCTCAAGGATGACATTACTGCGAAAACTCCAAAAGACGGGCTGTCTTGCCCAAACAAGAGGCGTCTATTGGATGTGAGCCTGCTATTGAAAGAGGCATGCCGTTTGGAAACAGGATAATGGTGAGAGTCGAAACTTGGTTCTGAACTGCATAAGGAAGCTACTCAGAAATGAATTTGAGGATATTTCTAAGTGTCCTTGGACATTGCTTGAATGTGGAAGTCATTCCCAGGGGTATGTGGCACAGGCTGGTAAATATGAGGGTTCAAGAGCTTCTAGGAAGAATTTCCATGTAGAGAGATGGGCCTGGCAATTTCAGCAGGCAAGTTATACCTGGGAAAAATTAGGAAAATTAGACTTTTAATTAAGTTTGTGAAAAGTGTCCTGGATACTCTGCAATGTAAAAAAAAAAAAAAAAAAGAATCCTTTTGTCTGTACTTCCATGCTCTGTGATATAAAATGCACATATAAAGATAAATCAACTGGCACACCTAACCATGATTTCTAGAACAAGAAGGAATAAATAATCCCAATCCTGTTTCTAAAAGAACCAGATTACACAATTTGGAGATTCTAGGTACTAGGGTACTTTAAAGACCTATCAGTGATGAAGTAAAATGACTCTTAAAAGAGAGAATCATAATTCAATATAATGCTGCCATGTTTTTAAGTCCAAGTTCGATGGGCTGATATAAGTGGATTTGGGGGAGCCCAAGTTCTCTTGAGTCCCTACTTTATTTGTCGATTGAAGGGTCGACCCTTGGGGCAACAATCTCAGCCACTCTATTGAATATCCTGGGGTGTGAAGGAGAGGACAGCTCAGCAATGACAACACATCGCTGGGCAGCCAAGTGTGTCTCAAAGGGTTGAGGACCACACCTTGAGCCGGGGAGTGGAATGGTGGGAGCAGAACCAGAGGAAGCTGTTCCTTGCTGGGCAGGCTGTAAGCTGGGGCCTGGATGGGATCTTGTGACGAAAGGCTCTGCCTGGTCCTGATCTATGGCCGTTGCGTCTGAGCCAGTTGCTATTCAGGGCCGGGAGACTAGACAGACCTGGCTCCGCAGAAATGCCAACATAAACGAGTTGATGCTTGACCTCTGAATTTTGGCTCTGCACTAAACTAACAAAATCATTTTTATTATTAAAAATGGCAGAAGTTCTGCTTCTGAGTTTACTGAACTAGAAATAAATTGCCTGGAGAAACCAGAGCTTTTTCAAATTCTTTGGACTTGCCTTATTATTGCTCTTTAGCCTCCTCTTACCTCCTCTTATTTCTCCTCTTCCCTCTCTTCTTCGTTTTTTGTTTTTTAAGGAAAAAAACCCAGCTAAATCCCTATGGTTAAATAAATATTGCAATATTTCTTTCTTTTAGGCCACAACATAGAAAATACCAAATGTGGGCATGGGATATACTCTACTGACAAACAGCAAAATTGGTTGTGTTTAGAGATCTAGAATACTTAACCTCACCCCTCACCTCCCATTCTTTCTCCAACTGGGAGAGAGGAAATAACCACAAAATCATCTAATCAACACAGAAAATAAATCAGTGAGTGCCCCAGTCACAATGCCAATTGTCTGTCCATATCAGAAAACCAAGACATGGCTAAGATTTAAATACCTGGGAAACAGTTTATCCTCTAAACATCACGTTGTTAAGGAGACAAGCAGAAACCAGGGCCCCTGCCTCTCTATGTTGTGACACTGTCACCCAGGGACAGGCCGTGCTTGCCCACTGCAATCCCAGTTTGGTTTCCGCAGCCCCGTGCTTGGTTTGCAAAACCAGTTCATCTGGCAGTAAAATTTATGCAGTCAGTCACATCTAAGGCCAACAAGGGTTCTTGTACAGACAAATATCTTCCCCTGCGGGTGATTTCACACAGGAGTACAGCAAAAGAGGGACCTAAAAATGGATTTCTGCCATTACCTTTGATATGGCAAACAGACATATTTTCACTTGGTTTGATGAATTGATAGAAATCTTGTTCACGCAGATTTCTTTCTCTGCAGTCCAGCAAAAGAAGATCATAATAGCCAAACCAGAAGTGGAATAAAAGGGGACTACTCTGTGGGAGTGTTTAATTATAGGCCCAGTTACAACAAAGGCTGTTTGATGGCTCATTTGTGTCACCTTTCCATGTATCATTCTTATCAGTGTCACATTTGTGTGCAAGGTACACTGAGCAGTGGCCTTCACTCCCACATTTGGACTCTTGCAACACAAAGACATCTATGTTCTCTATAAGAGACAACACAGAGGTGCACACTGGGCTGCAGTGATTTTGCAGGAGACTGAATTTTAAGCTAGTGAAAGACAATTTATAGAAGCAGGAGTGCTGCTGCTCCATACATCTCAAAGAATCCCTGGTCCATTACGATGGAAGCAAGAGGTGGAAATGGAAGTGGCCCTGCTCACCATTGTTCCCCATGATCCACTAGTAACATATTGCTTGCTGTCACTGCAAGCTTATGCTCTGCTGACCTAAACGTCTGAGTCCCAAAGGGAGGCATGTTCCCACCAGGAGACACAATGACTCCATGGGACTGAAAGTTAAGACTCTGCCACCCAGACACTTTGGGCTCCTCATGCTTCTCAATCAACAGGGAAAAACGGGAGTTCTTGTTACTGTGCTGGCTGGGGAGGCTGATCTTGGTTACCAAGGGGAAGTTGGGCTGCTGTATCACAACGGAGATAGAGGTGTGTGTCTGGAATACAGGAGACCCGTTAGGTATCTCTTAGTATTACCATGCCCTGTGAACAAGTCAATGGAAAACTTCAACACCACAATTCAGGCAGGATGAATGATGGCCCAGACCCTTCAGGAACGAAGGTTAGATCACCCCACCAGGTACAGAACCACGACCCACTGAGGTACTTGCTGAGGACAGATGGAATACGGAAGGGGTAGTGGAAGGAGGTAGTTATAAATACCAGCTAAATCACATGACCAGTTATAGACAGGAGGACTATAATTATCATGAGTATTTACTCCTTATTTTGGTATGAATATGTTTGTGTGTATATGAAATATCTTTGTTTTCTCTCTTCTCTTATTCGCTTATCATGTAAGATGTATTGACTTTACCTGATAGTAGTTAAGTATTGTTGACTGTACATCATAGTATTTAAGTAATAAGGTGTCAAGGAGAAGTGGGAACGTCTCCCAAGGTGTTTGCATCCTTTTTTGGGGCAAATGTGTGTTTTCAGTTGTGTGCCGGACAGCTGTATCATGTCAGGCAAAAGTATGACCTTGTTATTGTTACTTTGAGATTATGTATGATGTAGGGAGATATGTCCATGGGTGCCAAGCTGACAGGACATAGACTTGTGGTAGTTAATTTTATCCGTCAACTTGGTTAGGCCACAGTACCTAGATATTTGGTCAAACACCAGTCTAGATGTTGCTGTGAAGGTATTTTTCAGATGAGATTAACTTTAAATCGGTAGACCTTGATTAAGGCAGGTTACTCCCCATAAAGTAGATGAACCTCATCCAATCCATTGAAGGCCTTAAGAGAAAAAGACTGAGGTCCCTGAGCAAGAAAGAATTCTGCCTTTGGACTTAGCTGCCACACCAACGCTCTCCCCTGGGTCTCCAGCCTGCCAGCCTGCCAGACTGCCGTGCAGATTTAGAACTTGCCAGCCTCTACAGTACTGTGAGCCAATTCCTCAAAGTAAATCTATATGTCTTTCTCTCTATATAGCTATACAGGAACACACACACACACACACACACACACACACACACACACACACATGCATGTTCACACAGCCTATTGGCTATGTTTCTCTGGAGAACCCTGACTAATAGAATTGATAACACTAAAATCTGTTATACTAAAGGTCTTGAGGCTAATTAAAGTTTCTTAACTATTTCTCTCTGCGGTGAGTTTTAGAAATGAGGTGCTCAATAATATTTTCCAGGGAGTATCAAGTTTTGGTTCACAGTATGAGCTCTAGAGCTCTAGAGTCAATTGTGGGGTCTGCTTCTGTTTGCCACTTCCTTGTTCTGTGATCCCGCACAAGATCCTCACCACTCCACGCTTCTAGTCACTCATGAGGTAACTAAGAAGAAGAATAGCGCTTGGCACATAGCAAATGTTCAATGACTATCAGCTATTGTTATCTTCATATTACAAAGAGTAAATGCTAAAGCAAAGATATAAAAACTTTCCTCCACAGCCCTTTCTGAATCATTCCTGAATCAAGTGGAACTGCAAATGCATTTATAAAATTGGCTATTAAAAAGAAGAGCACAACAATCAATCCATCTATAATGGCAGGTTTTTTTTGTCAGTGCAAATAATAAACCCCTGGTTTATAGGCTCAGCATTTGGACTTATTTATGCTGCATTTTCTTACAATGATGCATAATTATAGAAGTCACAGGAATCCTCATAAATTCCTATTCTGCTTTACCTTGTTTATTAATTTTGAGCAACTACTCTCCATTGGCACAAATCACATTGGAACATCCCTGAGTTTAGCAAATCATTTTGCTTCCTTGGAATAGTTGGCTGAAAACATGCCCCCCCCGCCCCCACTGTTATATCCAGAACCTAAAACCTGGAACCTTTGCATGTTAGTTACCCTATTTGGAAAAAAGGTCTTTGCAGATGTTAATAAGTAAAGGATCTTAAGATAATAGATTTTCCTGGGTGCTATGGAGTGATTTGTGCTCCTCCCCTGCAAATTTGTATGTTGAAGTCATGACCCCCAATGTAGCTATATTTAGAGATGGGGCTGATATGGAAGAAATCTAAATTAAGGTTAAATGAGGTCATAAAGGTGGACTCATGTTCTTATAAGGAGAGACACCAGAGAGCACTCTCTCCCATCTCCCCTCCCCACCCACAGTACGCACGGAAAAAAGGCCATGTGAGGACATGGTGAGAAGGCAGCTGTGTGAATGCCAGGAAGAGAAGCCTCACCAGAAACTGCACCCTGCTGGACCTTGACCTGGGACTCCAGCCTCCAGATGCGTAAGACATACATTTCTGTTGTTTAAGCCACCCACCCAACCAGCAGTATTTTGTTATGGTAGCTTGAGCAGACTAATGTACCTGAGTCATTTAGGCGAACATACAATCATATGTATCTTACAAGAGGGAGGCAGAGGGAAATTTTGGACACAAAGAAGCAGGGGATGTGAAGATGGAGCAGAGAGAGATTTGAAGATGCTGGCTTACAAGACTGAAGGGACATAGCCACAAGCCAAGGAATGCTGGCCGCCACAGAAGCTGGAAGAGGAAAGGAACAGATTCTTCCCTAGGGTCTCTGGACGGGTCACAGCTTGGCTACACCTTAATTTCAGCCTGGTGAAACTGAGTTCAGAGTTCTGGCCTCCAGAACTGTGAAAGAATACATTTCCCTTGTTTTAAGCTACCAATTTTATGGGAATCTGATAACAGCCATATGACATGAATAAGATCAGTAATTAATTATTCATTCAATAAGTGAGCTAAGAGCTTAATTATCACCTCACCATCCATACATTCAAGAAATATTTGTGGAGTTTCTACTATGTGTCACATGCTGGGAATATGGTGATAAGTACAACAGATACAACTCCATTCCTTGTTTCCAGTCTGTTGTGGGAGACAAACTAAAAACAAGTTGAAGGAATGAATCTGTAATATGATTTTGGGAAATACTATGAAGGAAACAGACAGGTGACAGGATGATGTGAGAGTTTGGTAAGAAGTACTTAAATAGTCAGGGAAGTCTTCTATAAAGATGAGGCATTGAAGTTGAGACCTGAAGAATCAGAAGGAGTGGCCATGGGAGGAGCAGGGGAAAGAGCAGTCCAGTCAGAGCCCATCAAGATTCCAAGAAGGAAAGGACACAGCTAAGTTCTAGGACTGGAAGGACAGCCAATGTCACCAATGCCTAATACTTAATAGTAATTCACAGCTGAGTGTTTACTCTGTACTACTATTTGACACTGTTTGATAGGATTTACATTATTCACCTTCTTAATAACTCATGAGTAGGCTATAGTTATTGCTCCCCCTACACACACACATGCCTTCTAAGAGGAAGACACTGAAGCACAGTGTGGTGGGTAAGAGTCGGAGGTTGGAGCCGTAGGAGCATAGACACTTAGGAATAGTGGTTAGGCCCTTAGAGGTCATCAGGGCATTTAAATTCTGCTCAAAATGCAATGAAAAAGAAGTATTAAAGGCTGTTCAGCAGAAAAGAGTATAATCTGATTTGTGTTTTAAAAGGATCACCCTGCCTGCTTGTGGGTGTTTAATTGTGGAGAGGAATAAGTGGAAACAGGAAGACCAAGAGTCTAAATGAGAGATGGTGGTTGTTTGGACTAAGACGATGGCAGCAGAAGCAGAAGAGAATCCATTTTGGAGGAGGATCAATAGAATTTGCTGATGGATTAGATGTGGGGAATGAAGGAGAGAATTTAAGACTGAGTATTACTGAAGCTTAATGTTCTGAGAGTACGTGATTCTTTTGTAAGCATTTCTCATGGTGCATTTCTTTTGTCCCATTTTCACATATCATCTCTTTAACTAGATTTACACTTAATACCTACAGTACCACCATAAACTGTGTGTTGTCGTAGGTATAATTCCTGCCAACATTTAATCTCTAAACGTCTCCCATTTCTCATTGGTCTCCTTTCTTGCAACCTGAGAAGTGTTCTAATAAGAGAACCATGTTTAGTAAAGTACAATTAATAACAATTCTTCATTAAATATAATAATCTTAGATCGAGAACAAAGCCACTGTCTACTTCCTTGTAAGCATTTTCTTGTACAGAGAGTCCCCGACCTATGATGGTTTGACTTACAACTTTTCAACTTTATCATGGTGCAAAAGCTATAGACATTCAGTAGAAACTGTACTTTGAATTTTGACCTTTTCGTGGGCTAGTGATATGTGGTACAACACTCTTATGATGCTGGGCAGTGGCAGCGGGCAGCAGTTCCCAGTCAGGCACGCGATCACGAGGGTAAACATTGGCTACCCTACAGTGTTTTCATTATGTTGGATGATTTTGCCCAACTGTAGGCTAATATAAGTATTCTGAGCATGTTTAGGGTAGGCTAGGCTAAGCTATGATGTTTCGTAGGGTAGGTGTATTAAATGCATTTTTGACTTAACGATATTTTCAATTTATGATCAGTTTATTAGGATATAATTCTATCATAAGCATCTGTATGTCACCTCATTTCATTTTCAAAACACTGACCCCTCATAAAAGTAGGAAATATCATGATGAACATCTCAGAGCTGAAGAAGTGGGAGGTGTGGAGGTTTAGTAGAGCTCTTAGGCACGGTCTTATAATGACAGCTGACACAATGGCCAGAGGCCTTGACAAGCCACCCAATTCTCTTCCCATCTCCTAATTGCTTGGTTAACTGCATTGCAATATAATTCTTTTTTGTTTTTTCCATTCCCTATGTTCAAGCTTCTAAGGGCAATCCATATCTCTGTTGCACAGGGGAAGGACTCAACTTAAATTCAACATATCTTGGAACAACCTTAATGGATTATTGATGAACTTGGAAGCTGTTCTTTCTCAATTCATAGAAATGAATGATCATCAAGAAATATTATCATGGCTGCAGGATGGGGAAATCCCTTGACAACATGAAAAATGAGTTCTCTTGCAACCATATTAGAATTCTTTATTTCCTTCTCTTACATTGACCTGGTGGTGGCAGGAGAGACAGAAAAATGAAATAAATTTACAAGTATTTTATTTCAAAGAATATCATGATGTGGCAGGTGTCAAGGAAAAAAAATCATATTATAGTTTTAAAGGTTAATCAATTTTTAAAAATAAGTTTGGTACATGATAAATAGCTGCCATCTTCACTTATAGAGTACTCAACCCTCTTTTTAATTCCAGAATATCACTGAGGAGTGTTAGCGTTGGGCCCAGAATATTTAGTTATTCCATAATAAATTCTTATAACATTATTACATTTTCACAGTGTATAATCTTTGAAATTCATGGAGTGGTATAAAACATGTGAAAAACATTCAACAACAGTGTTGGTTTCTTTTTCCCCTTTTAAATTAAATTTTGTACCTATTATAAAAATAAAATCAAATTACTTAAGTCTTAAGACTTTAAAACAATGTGAACTTTGGATTATGTTACTATTATATAAACATATTTTTAAAAATCAAAATCTGGAGGTGTCTCCTAAATTTGACACCCATGCACTAATATAGCCATTACCAACTACATGTCTCTCTCTTTATAACCACCTATGTGTCCACCATTCCTATGAATGGTGAAATAACACCAAGCCATAGAGAAAGTTGTCACTTGGAAAGGATCTTCTTTACTTTCAAATTAGCCAGTGTGTATGATGGCTTTTTTTCTCTGGACACATGTGATTCTGTAAAAGTTCATTTGATAATATACTTGCTATTATCTGATATTCTTATTTCTTGTGGGGCACACTATTCATATAAAATCAGTTTACAATGTGCTCCCTGTCTCCAAATACCTTTGCTTCATCCTTCTCTGCAAGGAATGGCTTTAATATCCCTTCCCTATCACATCTTAGTTCAGGGCTACTGGTTTACATTAACATCCCACTCATTCCTTTATGTAAAATGAAAACAATAAACCAATAAACTGAAGATATTTCACTGTATTGTGTGCATGCCACAGATATCCTTATAACAACACTAACAAATACGCCCTTAGGTGCCACCAAGACCTCAAATAAGAGGCATATACCCCACTTATTCTATAACTGGTAGAAATTATTACAACTAGCTTTGAAAACAAGTGAGCACACTTGAAGTGCAAAGAAGTTAGTAACGTTTTGTATATAGCTTTTAACAGCTTGATTTTTTTTGGTACTATTTCAATTATAGTTGACATTTAATATTGTTTTATATTAGTTTCAGGTGTACTTTGTAGTGGTTAGACATTTATATAATTTATGAAGTGATCCCCCTGATTAGTCTAGAACCCACTATGCATAGTTATTACAATATTATTGACTAAATTTCCTATGCTGTACTTTACATCCCCATGCCTATTTTGTAACTACCGTGTTTCTCTGAAAATAAGACCTAGCCAGACCATCAATTCTAATGCGTCTTTTGGAGCAAAAATTAATATAAGACCCAGTCTTATATTATATTACATTATATTATTGTTATATTATATTATAAAGACCCAGTCTTATATTATATAATATTATATTAAAATAAGACCGGGTCTTATACTAATTTTTGCTCCAAAAGATGCATTAGATCTAATGGTCCTGCTAGGTCTTATTTTTGGGGAAACATGGCACCAATTTGTATTTCTTAGTCCCTTCACCTTTTTCACCCAAACCCAACCCTCCTCTCATCTGGTAACCATCAGTTTGTTCTTTGTATCTATGAGTCTGTTCCTGTTTTGTTTTGGGTTTTATTGTTTGCTTATTTTGTTCTTTAAATTCCACATAAGTGAAATCATATTGTATGTCTTTCTCTGTCTGACTTATTTCACTTAGCATAATACCCTCTAGTTTCATCCATGTTGTCACAAATGGTAAGATTTCATTTTTTATGGCCAAGTAATATTCTGTTGTATATATGTACTACATTTTCTTTATCCATTCATCTATTAATGGGTACTTAGGTTGCTTCAATATCTTGGCTATTATAAATAGCACTGCAGTGAACATAGGGGTGCATATATCTTTCCATTTCTCTGAAGAGGACATACAGATGGTCAATAGGCATATGTAAAAATGCTCAACATCACTAATCATCAGAGAAATTCAAATTAAAACCACAATGAGATATCACCTCACACCGGTCAAAATGGTTATCATCAATAAATCGAAAAACAACGAGTTGGCAGATGTGGAGAAAAGGGATCCCTCATACACTGCTGGTAGGATTGCAAATTGGTGCAGCCACCATGGAAAACAGCATGGAGGTTCCTCAGAAAATTAAAAATAAAATTACCATATGACCCAGCAATTCCACTTCTGGGTATTTATCTGAATATATTCAAAACACTAATTCAACAGCTTTGTTAATGACAGACTTTGCAGAAGAAAAATGGTTGTGTCCTAGTGCTGAAGATGACGGAAATGTTTGCAAGGACAATTTTAATCTACATCACGGGTCAGTAAACTAACAAATCTAGCAGCTGTCTGGTTTTATGAATAAAGTTTTATTGGAAAAGCCATACCCATGGCAGAGTTGAGTACTTGTGAAAGAGACTGAATTGCAGAACCTAAAATATTTATAATCTGGTGTTTTACAGAACAGTTAGCTGACCCTTCTGATTGTAGACACATCAACAAATACAGATATACTTACACAAACAGAGTATGTGAAAATGACTCATTTCACAATTTACTGTTGGATGATTTATAAATAATAAATCTAAATATTAGATATTATTTTTATATAAATAGAATGAATTTCTCAGCAAATTTTCCACCCTTGATGTGAGTCCCGTTCTTCCATTCCCCTGTGACACTCTATATAGTTATTATGGCATGGAACTAGTTTTCTAATCTCCATGTAGCCGTGAGATGTTCCCTAAACAGTCACTCAGTTCAAGAAATGAATCAAAATAGAGACTAGCTATTGTGGGATCTAAATTTTTCACTTTTCAGCTGGTTTCATTAACTTGAAATGTAAAGAGTCCACATCAATCAACATTTCTTTGCTTCTTATGTGAAAATTGCCAGATAATGTTCAGCCTAGAAAATTGAAGTTTAACCTTAAATGTTTCTTGTAGAAATAAGCCTTTCAACAAAATAAATAATCAATGAACACTTACTGTGCCAGGCAGGATACTAGACTCTAGGGGTCCAGCAGAGAAGGAGACAAGAATGGCCCCTGTCATCCAGAGCTTAGTTCTTACATAAAGTCATTCCTTTCATTTAAAGGTGGGACTGGTTAGTAGACAAAGGAAACATCGGTACAATCCATAACTGCTGGGACCTCCCCTGAGCAACGGGGAACTGGTTCACTCCTAAACGTAAATGCTTGGTTCCATGGAATATCAAAGAAGTAAATGGGTGTGAAACTGGTAAGCAAAATTTAAATCCAAGTTAGGCTGAATTCAGTAAATTTGAGGCCCCACAGAATCGTTTACAAGGTATTTATTTAAAAAAATAAAACCACATCTCAAAATATATTTAAATGAGAAAAAAACTAGGTATATATGACTAAGTTACTTGAGCTTAGCAAGGTAATGAGTAAAGAGTTTTAGTTACACAAAAATAATGAGAAAACCAGACATATAGATACATTTTAGTTGCTTTTTTTGTTCATGTTTCTCAATTAAAACTGAGAATAAATGGTTTAGAACCTTCTAATCAGTGTCTGGTTGCAATTTTGTCCCATTTTTCAATGGCAGAGATTCATATTTAGACTTCCTTTTTATTTGAGGGGATTGCTAGGTATTTTTGAACTGAAAATTACTTCATTGTTTTATGATTATGAAAATGACAAATGTTTGTATACTGTTTTCACAGCACATAATTTAAGCAATTCTTACAAGTGTGAGGAACATGAAATATAAGCACTCAAAATTCCACCATCCTTAATAATGGCATTATTTATTGAGGGTTCACTGTGCCAGATGCTGCCGTTAGTGATTTGCCTGTACTATTTCATTTCTATACGGGAACCTTGATGCTACTGGTTATATAGCACCCATTAATATGACCTCAATTTTGCTGATCGGGAAATAAGGGTTGAGAGGAGTTAAGTAACTTTTGTACAAGGCTGTATAACTGATAGCATCAGGAGTTTCTATATAGAATTCAGGGGTAAACCTGGAGAGAAACATGGATTTTTATTTTCACTGACCTCTAACTGACATTTGGCAACTCTTCATTATAAATGAAAGCAATGAGCTAGCTACATTAGTATTAGCAGTGCCTTAGATGTTTAAGCTAATAGAAATCACATGTTTTCGTGTCACGTTGCAATTGCTGCAGATCTCTTCAATATTGCTCACACTCGTCACTCCTTTGAAATGACAGTAGTTATTAGATGTGCTTCCAGATCTTATGATTTGTGATTTGATATATTACTATATCATCACATTTTAAAATATTTTGATAACTTTATTTTAATATAATCAGCCTGTTTTGTAATGCTATGTTTTTCATTTTAGACATTTAAAACCATTGTGAAAGGGCTCTCTAGGCCTCATCAGACTGCCAGAGGGACTCAGGACACAAAAAAGTTAAGGACCTCTTGGGAGGAAATGAGCTGAAATTCACACCCAGAGCGTGGGCTCAGTCTTACAACAATTCTGCCATTCTGTCTGCCTTTGGACTCATGTTAACATTTTGGTGAACATACTTTCAGATCTGTCTCCAGTTTGAAGAGAATTAATTAAGTGGTAATTAACTCAGGGAAATATCAAGAAAATATTCTCAAAAACAGCAAACCTTTCCACTTCCTCATATTCTCAACGAGGTGGGTGGGCATTGGGACTTGCCGTTTCTGGGGCTCTGAAGGTGAATTGGGGGAAAAGTTCAAGGCTACCAAGGAATTGTACCCGGGTAGTGGGACAGGTCACATACCAAGCTTACCTACAAGTCATTCTTAAACAAAAAGAACCCAGAGGTAGAACATTTGTGGGCTCCTTTTTGGGGAAAAAAACCCAAACATCAATATTTCTGTGAGCCTGGGTCATATATACACACACACACACACACACACACACACACATATATGTATATATATATATATACCATACATATATATACATATATATACCATATATACATATATATGTATATATGTGTATATATATATATATATATATATATATATATATATATAGAGAGAGAGAGAGAGAGAGAGAGAGAGAGAGAGAGAGAGAGAGACAGCCGAGAAGAGAAAATATAACCTAGGAAAGTTATCCTTTGAATACAAATATGAGAAATGCTTTCAGGGAAACAAAGACTTGAGAATTACAGCCCTTCTGCACACATCCTGAAGACCTACTACTAGCCTAATGGGCACCTTTGTGTGATTATAAAGTCTCCTCTTACTCAAGGCACTGACTACCATCTGCTGGAAAACATGCCCTAAAAGTGGACAGGTGGCACTGTGGAAAGCCTGTACAAGCACACATAGCAGCCTTGGTTCCGACAACACCAATGGTGATATAACCCACCTAATTAAGAGATAAATCAAGGTATTCATAAAAGAAGAACCTGCGACTCAGAGACTGGTGGTTCAGCAAATGCAGTAAGTATGGAAATATGGCTTACATACCATAGGGATTATATTGAGCTAAATTAACTATTAATATAATTGACAATATAAAAATAGTACAACAGAAGTCAGGAAATGCGGGACAGTATTATCTTTCATAGAAGGGAGTCAAGAAAAACTCTCAAAACTAATTTTAAATATAAAGTTACAAAAAGTCTCCCATCCACGGTAGCCCCTGGAGATATGCAGAATGAGTGATGGCTGTGCTTCAACCTTTAAAGTTTGAGCCAAACTTTGCTCTTTATCTTAGCAAACTGATGTTCTGATTTCTGTGAGCCTGGGTCATTAATTTTCTGGTCCATGGGAGATGGAACCATTCAGACCAGCTGACGAAATTAGGTATCTGAGTGTGCTGGACAGGGCCAGACGGTTCACCCGGGTGACAAACACATCCCATGCACTCTAGGAGACAACTAGCTGTTTTTTCCTGGCCACACTCCAGTCCAACCACAAGCCTTTCCATTTGAAAGTTCTGCAACACCTCTCTCTACCTTATTCCGTTGTCCCCTACAGTTTGTCCTGATGATGTAAGTTCAAAATATCTGTGATGTAGATGGAGTTTAAGAATAGATGCACATAGAAAGAATTTTGACTTCTGGCTATAATTCTAGACCTGCCTCATAATTTATCCCCAACTTCTCCAAAATTTCTGATAAACAGAAATTGCTAATGTGGCAGAGACTGGCTGTTCACTAAATTTATTTTCTTTTTTTCTTGTACAAACAGCTTGACTATATTTCCCAGCTTCCCTTCAGTTATGTGTGGCCATGTGACTGAGTTCTGGCCAGTACAATGGGGAGGATGCTATGTAGACCACTTTAGATACAGCCATAAAAGTCTCCAGGCTGTCCCACAGAGAGTTTTGAGAGAACTGCAAGGGCCTAGGCCAGAGACTGACAAACTTTTTCTTAAAAAGGCCAAAAAATAAATATTTTAGGCTTGTGGGTCACACAGTCTGTGTCACAATTATTCAATGCAGTCATTGTGGGGCAAAAGCAGCCATAGATAATATATAAAGAAATGGGCATGGCTGTGCTCCCAGAAAACTATATTTACAAAAACATTGGGTGGCTCACAGTTCAGAGTTTGTTTATCCCTGCCCTGGAGTATGTCAGAGCTACAAGATGGAAGGAGTGCCAGTTCCTGAGTAGAACCTGCATGGAAGCAGCCTCTTTCACCTGCAGAAGATAGCAACACTTACCCTCACTAATTCAGCAATACAGAAACCTCAAAAGACACTGTACTGCATTTCCAGGCAGAGGGAAACCGAGTTCAAACATTCATTGCTCTATCACCTTGGTACTTCCTGTGAGATGCTTTGGGGCCTCAGTGATGCCAGTTTCCCCAATTCTCTACTCACCAGTGACAGTTTAAAAAAATAGGAAAAGAGTTATAAAAGCTTAATATTAATTTTAAAATAACCCATTTATAGTTATAGTTAGGGACTATGAACTTAAAATGTATAGCCCTTTAAGATGCCTTACTTATGAAAAGAAATATAACAGGCTACAGATGAGAGTACTTTTATAAATAAGATGTGTAGCATAATGTTATGCTCATTAGCTGCCACAGGCTGAAACTGCCTGCCCTGGCTTTTCAAGTGCAGTTCCATTACTGACCCTGCTCACTGCCACAGAGGATCAACAGGGTTGCCTGGCTCCAGATTCTAATCCGCAGCTAATGAAAGATTCCACTCAGAATGCGACCTCTGCAAACTTTCTGGCATTGGTACTCAGATGTTAAGGATACTTCAGATTGCTGGTCTATTCAAGTTCTAGTGGTCTATTCAAGTTCAAGTTCTTTGGGATGCCATGCTTCGCATTAATCCGCTTGGCGATTTTTGGTGGTTCTTGTCATCTTTATTTATAAGTAAAGAGTTAAGCACCCAAACAGTACCCAGAACATAGCAGGCATAGAAGAAATATTTGCTGAATGAAGTTCTTTTAAATTTAGTGCCTAATAAGATATTATTAAATTAGCCCCACAGCCAGAGTTATTAAACTTTTTTTTTTGCCAAATCTCTTACAATACCACCACCAGTAAGAGAAACTGGCACATATGAGATGTAAGTTTTAGTGGCTGTCAGAGAGGGTCAAGGTGGACTGTGGAGCTCTACACCTGTTCTCAGAGGAGGCATCTAAGCGGCTAGAATAGGCAGTTGAGAATGTAAGAAACTTTCCTGATTATTTGTTAAAAATAACTCACAGCAATTATAAAAAATGTATCTGGTATAGAGATGAGACTAAAACATATAGAATGTTTTCTAATACATACAGGTGCAATCCTATAAACTTCACACAAATCACATACCCAGAATACTTGAAGTAGCCTCCTTGGACAAATGATTTTGAAATCTCTCCCCCCCCCCACCCTGTAGTGAATATTTGGATAATAAAAACACTTTCCTAATGTAGGACTATAAGTTTTATGGAGCCCTTACTTCCCTAAAACATTACTCTCCCTATAGGATCATGTGTGGTTTCATGCTATTTAGTGTAGGGAATTATATAAACCAATGAGTGGAGTGTTTAAAGGGGATTTGGAGAGAATGTACAAGGTTCATTTTTCCTTTATCAATTTCTTATTTATCTTGATAAAACTACAAAAATAATTTCTTTATGAAATTACTCTCAACTTTAACCATTACAGCAATTCTGTGGCAATATCAAGCCTTGAAAATATAATAGCAAAGTGTGTGAAGTAAGCCAGTTTCTATTTTAAATGTCTGGCAGGGGCATTGGCTGTTATTTTTCTAAAGAATGTTGAGCACATGATGGCAAATCATGAAAGATTTTATTGGTATTTTATTTCAACAACCCTTGAATGTTTTATATTTATAGCTATCACCTAAAAATTCTATTGTAAGCATGAAAGAATTAAGGAATTAGTTGAAAATGACTGATGTAATATTTTCTAAATTCTTATGCGTGAGACCCCAGTTTTACCTTTTCAAACAAGGAATAAGAGAAAACTCACACAAAATTGTTAAAAGCTACATCTAGTTACAAAATCTTAAAATAAGATTAGTATCCTAAAAGTGGGAATAGGGATTACTAACCCTGGACCATACATTTAATCAGAAATGCATCACTACTAGTCACCAGTTATAAATTATTGAACCTTCAAAAATTCCATAAGGTAAATCTCATGACCTTGACGTATGGAGAGAATGAAAAACTGGTCCACAGTACTTAACAAGTAAACAGAAGCTACAATTTAAATCGAGGCTCCTTTGACTTCTTAATCCATGTTCTTTTTGCCACATCACACTGCTGAATTCATATTTCATGCTGTAGATACTGAAGTCGTCTCCCACCCCAACTCATTCTCTCTATATATAACTGAGTGTTTTCTTTGTGAACGCCACACATTAGCAGGTAACCAGAAGCATAAAAATCACCTGGGACATTCAACAGTGCACAGTGTCTGTAGGTGGAGAGTATGTCTCCATTGCCCAGATGTGGCTACTAAAGACCACATCCATACAACGCAGCTGTCCCGGCTTGCAGCCAATGTGCCTGGATTTGTCCTGCTATGATTGTGAAGAATTCTCCTAGGCAGAGTAATGGCCCCCAAAGATGGTCCCATTCTAATCGCTGGCACCTGTGAGTGTGTTCTCTTACATGGTAAAAGGGACTCTGCAGATGTGATTAAGTTAAGGATTTTGAGACGGGGAAAGTATCCTGAATTATCTGGGTGGGCCAGATATAACCACACAAGGAAAGCAGGAGGGGCAGAGTCAGATAGGAAGATACTATGCTGCTGGCTTTGAAGATGGAGGAACGGGTCACAAGCCAAGAAATGCAGGCAGCATCCCAAAGTTGGAAAAGACCAGGAAACGGATCTCCCCTAGTATCTTCAGAAGCCACCCAGCTTTGCTGAGTTGATTTTAGCCCACTGAGACTTCTGACCTCCAGAACTGTAAGATAATAAACTCGTTTTGTTCTAAGCCGCTGAGTATGTGGTAATTTGTTATGGAAGCTATGGGACACTAATACCCTTTTAATTTTAAAAGTGTCCTTGTTTGTACGATAAATATAAGGAAATAGAGTTCATAATTGATCAAGCTCTGACCTTGAAAGGCCAACACATTATCAAATTGAAAAGCTTTCACGTAAATCTCTTCCTGGGTTTGGTTTTAGGGGGTCTCTGAGGGCCAGTAAAGCTTATTTCCTGCACATTCCATGGATTGCTATAGATTTATTGTTCTGAATTCAATAATGTTGTCAGGTAATAAAGAACAGAAATATACAACCACTTCTCAAAAGCCTTGTAAAATTAGAGTTTGCAAGAGCATTACACCATACCGATAGTCTAATTCAGAAGCAGGTCATTTGCTTCCCCGGGATGGGGCTTTATTGCCCAGTCAGCATAGCAGTCAGCACAAGAAGCAAAGAAGCTGCAGACAGTGGACTGATGGGTGGGGAAGAGAATAGATTTTTTTTTTTTTCCAAGGGTGGAAAGTGAGAAAAAGCAAATAATCAATGTTGGCGAGGAGAGCTTCATTTAATCATTTAGTCCTGCCTGCGTAAGCAACATCTGTGAGCAAACAGCCCTCCCATCGCAATCTGCAGATATTTATAACCAGCCCAGAAGGTTGTTTGGAGTGAAGACATCATGATTAAGGGAAAGAATAAACTGTAACTGCAGGATGTAGTCAAACCAAATGAGATCTCAGAGGTCACTAGTCAATCCTCCATACTGAGGGGTGAGGCCCTTTGCATTATCCCTCTCCCATTCTAGTCTACCTCCTCCAGCGAGGAGAACTCCTAAGACAGCCTATTCTGCTTTCCAACGACGACTAATTGTTAACGCGATTTCTTTACATTTTAGCTATAATCTTATAACCTTCACCCTTTGGTCTTAGTTTCACCTGCTTCAGCCACATAAAGAAAGTACGAAACAGTAGCTCTCAATTCTGGCTGCATCCTAGGATTACGTGGGGAGCCTTTAAAAATCTGATGTCTGGGCTGCATCACTGACCAATGAAGTCAGAACCATTTAAGTGGGAATGGGCCTGAAGCATCAGTATTTCTAAAACTCTCCAGGTGATTCCAATGTGTAGCCAAGGTTGAGGGTTACTGGCTTCTTCCATACTACACTCTTTATATATTAATAGTTAAAGACACCGCCTTTTGGGTTGAATCTTCTCTTCCTCAGAGCAGACAATGAGAGGTAACCTGCAGTCATTGCTATGCAGCCCCAGAGAGGACCAGTCACATAAACCACCAAAGAAGACTTGGTTGCAGTGGAATTGACTTGGTTCCTTTCATGTTTTTAAAAATATAACCAGACAGATAAAGTGGACTTCATCAAAATTAAAATTCTTTGTGCTTCTAAGGACACTAGAAAGAAAATGAAAAGACAACCACAAAATGTCAGAAAATATTTGTCAATCATGTACTTGAGGGTCTAATATCCAGAATATGTAATGAAATATTATAACTCAGTAATAAAAAGACAAATAACCCAATTAAAACTGGGCCAAGAATTTAAATAGGTATTTCTCCAAAGAAGATATATCTAAAATATAACCACCTTTTCCCACTCCCCTAAAGACACACACCACACACGCACACACACACCATCACAATTTTTAACCATCACAATTTTTAAATTTTGCAAAATTTGCCAAGATTTTGCCATAAATTTATTTGCCATAAATTTATCTTAATGATAAAAGTACCTCTAATAGGTATTATTTAAAAATCAGTTTCTGAGATGGCCCATCTGGCTGTGATGCAAAACCACAAGGCACTCAGAACTACCCCTCTGCATAGCTCTGAAGAACCTCCCATCTAGGAAGCAAGGCCAAGGCCAATTTCAGAGACAGGCAAGCTGAGCCCTGGGAGGATAAAAAACACTGGATTTTCCAAACAATGACTATTTGACTGCAAATTCAAACACTGCTTGAAAGATTCTTTTAAAAATTCTTTAAGGCAAAGGGGAGATTTTTTATTTTTAGATTTAAATTGAGTGTTTAGCTTATTTCTTCACAGATATTAAATACTATTGTTCATAAAACAATTAGAGAAGAGTACAAGGCAGTGTTTATGTAAGAAATAAGTAACGTGGTATCAACTGAAACATTGAATGTGAGCAAAGATTTAGTACAAGCTAAGTCTCCAAATTTTTTATATTGGCCAAAACAGATGTCATCTGAAATCAATAATTAGAGATTATTAAATCAGTGGTTCTCAATATTCAACAGTGTGTGGAGACAGTTTTGATTGACACTACTGGGGGGGATGGCATTGAGTGGGTCGAGTCCTGGGAGGCTACAAAGCATCCTACAGTGCAGGGGACCGGCCCCCTCCCCCTAACCAAGAATCATCTGGTCTAAAATATCAACGGTGCCATGGTTGAGAAAACCTAAGCTAAATAAAGTGTAACTGTTTCATGGAATACTACATATTCATTAAAAATAATCTTGTAGATTAGTGATTCTCAACGCTGGCTGTGTATTATGATTTGTGATGAGTCACTGGAAGAACTTTAAAAAGGTGCTACTCTCAACCAATCAGGACCAGGCTCTCTGGGGTGGGCCCTGGGCACAGCTATGATTTATATACTCTTCAGGTAATTGTAATGCATACCCAGAGTTGAGAACCACTGTTTCAGATTCACATTATGTATAGATATTAAATGACAAAGAAATATAAACATGCAAAGTTTAAATAAAGCATGTAAGAAAGTGTAGGTACAGTGTATTTAAATTTTTACTAAATACAGTGTACCTACCATAAAATATATGTGTACTGTAAAAATATATATGCACTGTAAAATGGTACCAGTGTATAATAGTACTTATCTGTATTTTCTGACTTTATCATGATAAAAGTAATAAAAGACAATAGACCACTCTGGGAAATAGTTTGTCAGTTTCTTATAAAACTAAACATGCCTAGCAATTATACCCTTGGATGTTTGTCTCAGAGAAATGAAAACTCTTTTCACACGAAAACCTGTATATGTTTGTTCATAGCAGCTTTATTTATAACAGCCAAAAATGAAGCAACCCAGGTGTGGTACATGGAACAATCCTTAGCAATGAAAATGAATGAGTTATTGACAAGTGAAATGATCTGGATGGATCTCCAAAGAATCATGCTGAGTTAAAAAAGGTCATATATACTCTCTAATTCCATTTACATACCATTCTTGAAATCACAAATTTAAAGAAATGGAGACTAAATGAGTGGTTTCGAGGGGTTAAGGAGGAGAATGAGAGGAAGTAGGTATGGCTGCAAAACGGAAGCAAGAGCGACCCTTATGGGCATGGAAATGCCCATGGGTTGAATGTATCGATGATACTATACTATAGTTTGGAAGACATCACCGGTGGGGGAAACTAAGTAAAGGGTATATGGGATCTTGCTGTGTTATTTCTTAAAATGACATGTGAATCTACAATTATCTTGAAAGTTTAATTTTTAAAAAGACAATTAGAATAAATTTAAACTAGAAAATAACCACCTATTGTGTTGAACAAATTGCTGCCTTAAGGAAATTTATCTTTTGAGTAGTAACAAAATGTATGTTTATAATAAAAAACATTGCCTTAAGAAATTTTTAAAAAAGTATCTATTACACCAGCAAATTGGTGAATACAAGAATTTAATTTTCAGATAACCAAGCTTCCCTTCTGATAGCATGATGAGGGTTACTATGTGGATTCCTCTTTAGCAAAGTTACTTATTATAAGTAAGCAGCAGCATACAAATAATGGGAGAAGATGGGTTGCAGAAAATTAGAATTTACCCTGTTCATCAGACTTCTCAAGTTGCTGATGGTTGTAAACCTGGAAAGCTCCAGGTTTCACCAAAAGTCATTGGAAGCGTGGAGTGACAGTGACAAATAGAAACAAGCACTATTTTATGCACACCTCTCAGGTATTTGCTCTCAAATCAGAGAACATCAGCCTCATAGCGGAGCTTGTTAACAAAGCAGATGCCCTCAGGCATGTCCCCAGTTACTGATTCTGTGGCTCAGGGGTATGGCCCATGCCTATCACTGTGTCCCTGGTGAAACCAGATTTTCAGGAACACTGCTGTGAGAGACACCGAGAGCTGGGCTGGATGTGGACTGCCCACGAATTGACAGCGGTCTTCGATCAGAGGAATAGATTTTTGTCATCTTTCCTTAAGGAAGATTAAAGGGATTCTTCTAATTTGGGAGCTTATAAGTCAATTAATTACAGTAATAATTACTGAGAACTGAACTCATGCTTAAGAATTGGACTGGGTGTGAATGTTTACCTGCAGAGAAGAGAAGAAAAATGGTGGCCACTGTGCTGTACTCATGAGACCATGGCTAGGTGGTCCCAGGTGTCCAGAAAAAAAATTGAGTGTGTACAGAGGGCGATTGTAAGGGAAGCTGGACCTCCCAGCACTGTGGCCGGGAGCAGCATGAGGGCAACGTGTTGGGACTTTACTTTTTACCCGTGCAAGGACTAGACTGCGCTCAAGAAACAGATTGCATTATCCAGACTAAAAAATTTACAAACAATGTATAAACATTGTCCAGTCCTAGATGGTTCCTTCAAGCTGTCATTTTTGCTTGTGTTCACAGTGGGCACAAGGCTTCACATAAAACAGGGACTCCGCTGTCTGCTGCCATAGCCACTTCCCCACGTCTCCTCTTCCAGATCTGCCCTGGCCCTCCCAGCTGCTAACCTCTTTGTGCCTCTTTCCCACCCTCGTCTGCCCTTCTCAGTCTGTCCCTGGTCATCAGTAAGGTCCGACTCTGGCTTCTCTCAGTAATGTTTCTGATTATTCACTTCAGCTGCTTTGTCTCTGGTCCTCTCAGGTACATACTCTTCTCAGCTCAGCATTTCTTCAGGAACCTCAAAACCCAGTTTGACCTGGTTGAAAATGCCCTGGCCAGCAAGATGTCTCATCAACTGGCCACACCACACCGTGCGCTGGTGAGGTTAATTGCAAAACCACTAATGCTTTAACTGTAAAAGCACTTGGACAGAAGTGGCCAGAATAGTGTTTCTTTTCTTCATTTTCTTCTTTTGCCTGTCCTAACTTGGTCTTATCTCTTTGGATATTCCATATTCCATACTTGTCCTTTTTCACACTGGTCTTAGTTCCCAACTGACCCTTACCTCATAGGACTAGTTAAGGAATGGCAAGCAGGTCTCTTCTCACACACTAGTTCTAATCAATTGTTACTAGTTGCAGGAAGTGTGACAATTAAAAGCTAGCATCTGACCACCACGTGCCAGAACCAATTAGTCATGCCTACCCAGGGTTAGGATGTGGGTAGTCTTCAAAAAGACTTTGGACTGGCTAGTTTCTTCTTTTCTTTAGTGTTGATATATTAACTGCAAGTGCTTCACAATATTTCTTTGCATTCCTTCACTCAAACCCCAATGTTTTAGTAAAGAAACTACGTTGACTCTTGAACAACTCAGCCGTTAGGGGTACTGATCCCCCAGGCAGTTGAAAACCTGGGTATAGGTTTTTGACTCCCCCAAATCTTAATACTAACAGCCTACTGTTGACCTTACTAACAACATAAATAGTTGATTTATACATATTTTGTATGTATATATATATATATATATATATATATATATATATAAAACATGTACTGTATTCTTACAATATGTTAAGCTAGAGAAAAGAAAATGTAATTAAGAAAATCATAAGGAAGAAAACATACATTTATAGTAGTGTATGTATTTATCCGTGTATATAAAATCTGTGTATAAGTGGACCCATGCTGTTCAAACCCATGTTTTTTCAAGGGTCAACTGTATTTTGAATACATTAGCATTTCCACTCATCTTTGCAGATATGAAAACATCTGCAGAACAGAAACTTCAGGAACTGTGTCTTTTTTTCCAGTGAGAACATACTTTGCCAGTGCCTTTGGCAGAATCCCTTATGCAGTCATAGTTTGAGAATTGTACAAATATTCCCAGCTTTAGGCGAAACAAAGAGTAGCTTCTGAGCTGAATCGTGTCAGAAACACTGTCCCCCATTATTGAAAGTCCTTCCCTCTCTGGCAGTTTCTTATCTTTCACTATCAACTGTCTGCTGTAGTTACTGGTATTTCATGACAAGATGTTGCCTCTGTCTTATAGTTGAAATGAGAATACTCAGATCATAGGGGTTAACACAGTCTCATCCCTACCTTTCTGCACACAATGGGCATGCCACAAGACGGCCTTCTTACCTGCATGTGTTATCCCCTACCAAGTGTCTTCACAAAGGAGCACCAACTCAACTTACCTTGTAGTGGAAGAGAAACAATCCACAGAACAGGCTGTACAAATCTGCTGTGAGCAGGGAGAGGTTGACTGAAGTGGCACTGGTTTTCTTTATGACGACTGGCATGAAGCTGTAGAGACCAAACATGCAGGCACTGAAGCCGACATAGAGCAGGCCTGCGGGGAGAGGAAAGAGAGGTGACATCACAGCCTCCTGCAGGGCCTCTGTATCCACGGTGGATGAAAGACAGGGAGCCAACTACCATTCATACAAGGGAGTTTTTCTTTCACTCTATTAACAGATGTTTATTATTATTGGGTAATGGATAACTAAAACATAAAAAGTGAAAATCTGTGTATGGAAACGAACTTTCTGCTTCTCACTACCTATCTGGTATTTTGTTGCTTCTGAGAAGGAGTGATTCTTATTGCCTTTAGTCAGAACACGGGTCAAGGCTTCTGAATTCTACTCTCAATTGTGAATTCATTAACTTCTACTATCCATGTCTGTTATAACAGTTTTATCTCTTAGTTTTTTATTTGTAAAATAGGAACAAAACTGCTTGGTATCATGCATTGCTCACGATGATAAATCACTGCATTGTCCTTAAAGTGGAAGAGCTTACCTGTCAGAGATCTGAACTATGTCAGAGTACTAACCTGGAATCCTATCTGCGTGACCTTGGGCACACCATTCATTGCTCTGAGAACAAGGTGATCTGTCCATCTCTTCCAGATTTGTGAATCCTGCTCAGCCCTATGCCCAACACAGGCCCAATCCCTCATCACCTTGCCTAGCATGTCGTGGGCTCTCAGATGTAAGTGCTGTTGTTTTTATAAATAAATAGGTAAATGCTTTGCAGATCATCAAAGAATTAGGTTGTGCAAAAGAGAAAGATAAAAAAAAACAAAAAAACAATGCCCTTAAAGTGCTGGATGGTTATTCTCCCATCGTCTAAATCTCTTTCTCTCTCTCCAATTATAAATAGATGCACAACTGTTAATACTAATTCCATAAGTACATGATTTTGTTGGGTCCCACACAGAAGTTCATGGCTAACTTTGGAGTTTGGTTTATTTTTTCCTAGATGTAGGTACAACACAAATGTAGGGGAAAACAGCACACATTTCTCTATCTTGAAAGAAGAAGGCATAGAATAAGCCTAAGTAATACAATTCAGTGGCTCTTGGGGCTTTACAATATAATAAAAGTGATCAACCTTTCCAGAGGAATCCTTGATATAATGTGTCTGGTGTGGGCCATGGGCAAATTGCTCCTTGAATCCTGTGAATTTCAGAGGATGTGGACATCCAATCCCTTTGACTATGAACACCAGTGACTCCTCCAAAGAGAAGTTTGGTTTTCCGATATGAAAAGTATTTAGGGCATAAAGCATCATTCTATACATGTCTGATTCTAAGTTTAAGGAAAGCCACATCAAATCCATATAGAAAAATTATTTTGAACATTGAGTAAGCAAACTCAGTACAACAGCCCCCTCTAGTGTGGTGGATGTGCCCCAAGAGGAAACTAGAACAACCAGTTTCCCAGTTCCATAAAGTACAAGTTCTCTCATAAATATTCCGTCATAGCAATATCAGATGGGTTTTGACTCTCCATTAATTTCCTAAAAATGGTCAATTTTCCTGTACTTTGGTTTCATGCTGCTTATAATTCATTTTCCTTTTAACCAAGTTACTAAAAATGCAATACTAAATACTATATAATTAATACATGAAAAGACATAAACATTAATCCCATATCCCTTTAAGAAATCTAAGACTAGTTACAAGATATATCCTTAAATGAATCCACTAAAAAAATCAGACTTGATCAGAATACAGTCCAAGCACCAGAGCTTCTTCTTTTTTTTTGAGGGCATCACTGATTTAGATTATACATAACTGGAATGACTGGGTTAGAAAGTTCCAGAATCCTACCCTTCCATTACCTTACCAAGGACACCATGGACCCTTACATATGGGCTCTGACATTTTATATTCACTCAGTTATTTAACCATTTATTCACTGAATACCTGCTATGCCCTTGGTACTCTGTTATGGGCTTCCAATGCAACGAAAAACAGGATAATCAAGAAGCTAAGCATTGGTATTAATGCTGTGAAGGAAGAAAAGAATTTCTTATAAGGAATGGCAGGCAGCTTGCTTTAGGAAGGACGACTAGATAAAGCTTCTCTCTGGAGGTAGCATTTACCTCGAATGCTGAAGGACTAAAAGGACATTGCCATGGGAGGAACTAGGGGAAGAACAGTTTAGGCAAGGCAAACTGCCAATGAAGAGACTCTCAGAAGGGACAGGGCCGGATGTGTCCCAGAATATCAGAGCAGAATGAACAGAATTGGGGTAGTGATAAGAGATGAGGTTGGAAAATCAGGCAGGGGATGAAGTACGTAAGGCCTTGTAGGTCTTGGAAACAAATTGATATCTTTACCTAGTCGTAATAGGAAGCCATGGAAGAGTTTGTAGCAGGTGGCTAATAGCTGATCTACATTCTTAAAAGATGACTGGCTGTCGTGTGTAGAAGGGATTAGAAGGAGGAAAGCCTGAGAGGAGACCAGTGAGAAGTGTAGTATCACAGTCCAAGCAAGAGATGCTGGTGGCTTCGCTTAGAATGGTAGTGAGATGAAGGGAAGTGGCCGGGTCTGTGAAGACTCAACAGGTCCTGGTGATAGATTGGATGTCAGTAGTGAGGGAAAGGGCGGGCATCAAGGATGCCCATAGTTTCTTACAGGTTCTGGTTACTTTAGAAACTCAGTGATTTGTGATGCCATTTACTGACACGAAGAGAACTGAGGGAGGGCCCGATTTTCAGGAAAAACGAGAAGCTACATTTTGAATGTGTTAAGCTTTTGTTAAGTTTTCAATGCTTAGGCCTAATCCAAGAGAATGTGCCTAGTAGAGAGCTGGATATATAATTGGCAGGCTCAGGGGAGAGGTGTGATGTTACAAGCTCAATTGGTGAGCCAAGGAGAATAGGAAAAGAGATACACAACAGAGTTTCACTCTACACATCAGGCAATGTCAGGATGCTTCAAGCTTTAACATTCTAAGTGTATTTTTAGACTTTCAGAAACTAAATTTCTGGGATTGAAGGTGGGATACATACACCATCACAGTTAATCACTTTGCTAGGTAGACTAGGGTTTTGTGCTTGAATATTCTGTTTTGTGAGCAAAGCCTGTTCTTAGATGGACATTAGCTAGTTAATGGATGTTAGCAATACATCTGAAGGCTCAACTTGCTATCCATGTAGGGTTTTCAAACAGTCAATCAACACAATCAAACAAATGAAATGAATTACTTTTTGATTGACAACTACATAATGGCTGCAATAATTACATTTATAGACAGAGTACGAGTATGTGTATAACCATTTCTTTTTTTTTAATTTATTGGGGTGACAATTGTTAGTGAAATTACATAGACTTCAGGTGTACAATTCTGTATCACATCATCTATAAATCCCATTGTGTGTTCACCACCCAGAGTCAGTTCTCCTTCCATCACCATATATTTGATCCCCCTTACCCTCATCTTATAACCATTTCTTAATTGAAATGTTTTCTCTCTCACTGAAGACAGAATTTAGTCATTCTTGTCCTCATGCACTAAAGAGATTTAAGCTACAGACATTGGAAAGAATACTGTCAGCTAATACTGATTGAGAGCTTGTTATGTGTCATGAAGTTGATATACATTAATTAATTAATCTCTACAACTGTATAATGTCATTACTATTGTAACGCTCTTAATACAGGTAAGAAAATAGGCTTATAGAGTGTATCAGTCAAGAAACACAGTTCATACTAGGTTCAACAGAGGAAATTTAATATGGAGTACAAGTTACAAAGGGGTTTGAATGGGTGATAGGGGAAATGGGAATGGTGAGGCAAAGGAGAAATTTGCAGCGGCAGTATGTTACTCACACCCTAGATCTAGAGAGCTCTAGTGGGGAGGCCATGTTACCAGACGTCAGAAGTTAGGGAACCCAGCTGAGGTAGCATCATGGACACTTGGCCCTTTCTAGAGACCAAAACAGAGAAATATGGAGGAGCACCCTGGTTTATTTTTTCCTACCACCCTCTAATCTCCCTCGATGCCTCCCATTGGCCAAACCTAACTGGAAGCCAGGTGACAAGGGAGTCTGGAAAGTGTAGTTTGCATGAGTCAGCCTCTGCAATGCAGAGCAGAGCACAGTAAGGGTAAGAAATGGATCTGAGAATAAACAGGCAAAACAGCAGCATACAGAGGGAGTAACAGATGGGAGTACACAGGATACAGATGGTCACACAGGCCATCAGGCTTTAAATTCTGAGCAAATACCAGTAATCTATCTATATTGTTTAATTATCATGAAGAGAAATAGGGCTTTGAAGGAGTATCCTATTTGATTCCAATGAGCGTCTAATTTTACATATGATATGTACATGATATACAGAGGGTACCAAAAACATGTATATACATTTTAAGAAAGGAAAAAACTGTATACTTTGTAATATTCAATATATACTGATAACAAACGATGAATACAAGTCATGTGTATACAATTTTTGGCACCCCTGATATATACATGATATGATATATACATATAGATATATAGATATAGATATATAAATATATAGATATAGATATCACATAGATATCATATAGATATCATGTATACAGATATAATATATATGATATATAAATGTATATATGTGATTATATGATATATATCAGTATATAGTACGTGCCTGTGTATGCTGCGCACTGTATATTTTATTTCATCACTTTCTTTGGGATCCCACTGGTGGTCTGTCTTTCACTTTCCTTTGAATATCTTAGATTTTTAAAATATTACTTTTAATTCTTAAGCATAAAGGCTAGGTAAAATGGTTTCTCAGAACATATGCATAAGGCTAAATCTGTAAAGGGCACCAGGCTGGTGGGCCTTGCTCTGACAGGGCACGTTACTCCCTCCACAGGCAGAGGGAGCTTCGTCAAATCACCTCAACTCCCTAGGTCTCCAATTCAACATAAAAAAAAAAAAAGACAGAAAGAAAAGGTATATTCTTAATTTTCTTTTCTTTAAGGTCCTTCCTGCTCTGTGGTACTATGATCCCATCTTCAGGGTTCAGGGAAAGGTCAAATGTCCTGCTTGACCTTCAGGAAAAACTAAAACCAAAACAAGCATCACCCACAGCATGAAAAGTGAAGAAGCTGCCTGCATCTCACAGACGCGTGCTAGCTGACCCACAGCACACTTTTGCTTTCCTCTGCCATTTGACTTTCATACCAGCTTACCTTTCTTCACATGTCCTTTAACACAATATGGCAAATGGGATAAGGGAATGTTTAAGCTATTTATTAGATTTCCAACTGTGACTTGAATACACCTGCTCCCCCGGAGGACATTTTAGCTCTACTAGGTCATATGTTTTACTTGAATTTATGATTACCTAACCAGACCCAGTCTTTCTGTTCAGTAGAGTAAAACAAAGAAATAAACAAGAATATCTGTTATCTTCTTGCTTTTAATTATTCTGTATCTTGCAATTCGACAATGTTATAGGAAAATTTCAGAATTTGTTTAAAAAAATGCCTTCCAAGTCCAGAAAATATAAAATGTACTTATTATTCCACTTACTTCAGAATAAGAACAAAATAAGAACAG
Organism: Rhinolophus hipposideros; assembly: GCF_964194185.1. Lineage (NCBI taxonomy): Eukaryota > Metazoa > Chordata > Mammalia > Chiroptera > Rhinolophidae > Rhinolophus > Rhinolophus hipposideros. Next base: position 39,873,690 of record NC_138049.1, read on the forward strand.
AATATCTTTTTACTTTGAGAAAGTGGCCACCATATGAGCAGTTCAAGACCTTTATGAAGGAGATTACTGATGTGGAGAGAAGGAAGGGAGAGAAAGGCATTGACCTATGTGGGAGATGAAGATAGTTTAGATTCCGGTCTTGTCACTAAGACTGTGAGCTCGCCACCTAGACACAGAGATCAGAGCTGGGCACTCTTGGGAGACTTCCCAAAGAGTGCCAGGGTGTGGGGGCACTTTAGGAGCTTGCTGACCCCCTGACGTCTCCCTGCCTCTCTGGTCCACAGTTGCAGCAGCTGGTATGCCATCTCCTGGTTCCCCAGAAAGGAAGTGCAATGTCAAGCTGAAAGTCTCCTGCCATCCTCTTCTCATTCATTCATTCATTCATTCACTTGATAAACATTTATTCACTGAATTCAATGTGCCTAGAATTAAGCTAAATAATAGAACCTTGTAGTATGTCAGGGTGAGGTAAAGAAGACAAAGGTGGCCCTGGTATATTAAAAAAAAAAAAATCTCAAACCCAACCCTATCAATGTTTCGGAAAGAAAAGGATGAATATTTGATTCCCTTTCTAGACCATTTGGAGTCATTTCAAATCAGGAATTAAATGAATAGCTCCACAAGGTGTTTCTTTTACACCATCTTTCATCATCTTGGACTGCAGGGGACTGGCATTTTAATGGCCATGTGAGATCTCAGAATAAAACGACCTTTGATGACACATTTTAACACCGAATTATAACAGAACTTCAGTGGACATGCACATGACATCCACATAATTAGAGGACAAGTTGTTTTTTATGATTGCTATTAATATAAAATTAATTTACACTCATGGACCACTGTGTGGGAAGTGTTACCCAGCATGGGTAACATTTTGTTTCCCGGTTCTGAGAGTCTCAAAATCAAGTGCCTCTGTAACCTGCAGCTGGTTTCCTTTCACAGCTGCCCTCCTCTCCTTCCCCCACGTCTTCCTGTCTATTGATTTTCATTTAATTGTAATATTCTATAGAAAAATCGGAGAGAAATTAAGTGGCAGAACTCTGTGACAGACACAAGGGATGGTCAGCGTCTGTAGTCACTAGAAATAATCCCCTAGATTATTCATAATTATGAATAATTATGGGAGGTTCATTCATAATTCTGTAGCTCACAATGTGCCTTCAGAGGGAATTATGTCAGCAGAGTGGCCTTGCTTTGGGGCCGTGGGAAGGTAAAGTGGTGCAAGGAAGTTTATGTCATAGTTGTCCTTGCTCATAAAAGCAGAATTTGACTGCTGTCAATTCCATGAAAGCTTGTCTAAACTGGAGATGGCTCCAGCAGCCAGCTTCATGTGTGGGGAAGCATCTGTATTTTCACCCCATTTACATCCACTGTGCACACAATTTCCAAGCATTCCCATAAGCCAAGCTCTGTGCTCCTTTCTTTGTATAGACACTGAGTTGATAGCTTTTGGTCTGAGGTTATTTAATGTCAGTCCCTTCCAGGGTTTTCTGTGTGATCATTAGAGCATCACCTAGGATCTTACAACCTTGTGTTTATTTTTCACTTTTATTAGCTAAAAGTAATTTTAGAAACCAGCGGAGTTTGAGGTGCCCTGGATGACTACTAACGAGCTCAAACAGTGTCCGCTATTTTCCACCAAGTCCATGTGGGGATGAAGTAACCATTTCTTATGTGCAAAATGCTCCCTTCTGAAAAGGTTTTTATGGGCTTAGAATGTCTATTACGTTGTTTCTCATTTATGTCTTTTTGTTAAGTTCAGTTTTTTCCCTTTTCTGAAGAGCCACTTTTTAATGATCACATCAGTTTTGCGTTTCTTGGCTAGAGCAAATCGCTGTCATTTACGTGCCGCCACCGCCTCAGGGTATCTTTTCTTTCTGGTTGGTCTTTAACCTAATAACATACTTCTGCATCTACACTAACAGCATCTTGGTGATAATGGGCAAAAGCTCAATGAGGAAACATTATGAATCATACATCTCTTACAGTGTGCAAGAATTTCTGAAATGATAAGGGGATTGCATTTTCTTTTGTCCCTTGCGTTTTAAATCCTTTCATTGTTCCTGCCACACCCCCACCCACGTGACTCTTCAAACTTGTTTCTCAGGTTCCCTAAAAACAGCATCTTGGGTGAGCAAGCCCCTTACCTATTTGCCAATCCCAGGGCACCTTTAACAGCTCCTTGTGCTCCATGATCGCTCTGCAAATTGAAAGAAAGTGGACCTGATGAGCAAGATTATAATGCGTCCTTCTTCTCTTTTTCATTTACCAGATTTATACAAATCATGAAGCAATCAATTGAATTTAAAAAATACCGCTGGGCTGCGCAGAGGCAGGTCTAATTTAGGCCGTCTAAGGCTTACCCCTGAAGGATCTTGTGTGCTGTGGCTAGAGCCATGAGCGTGTGCCAGTGGGCATGGTGGAACCCACACCTCCCACTCACCTCACCCAGTCTGCCTGTCGTCTTTGTTTCTTGCGTAGATACTACCGGAAAAGTAAATGGCAAGGAGAATTTCTGTGCTTACAGGTTTAATCAATTTTCTGATTGCGCATGACCTAGGGCAGTGCTCCTCAAACTTAAAAGCCATCTTGAGAGCATGTTGAAACAGTTTCTGAAACCCCACTCCTAGAGATTCTGATTCTGTAGATCTGGGTGGGGGCCATGGGTGTGTATATCGTAGGAGTTCTCATGTGATGGCAAGCTGCTGGTCAGAGAGCCATACTCTGAGAACCACTGCTCTGGAAGAAGACCAGGGGGTGAGGTTGGCACCACTCCAGCAGCATTATTTGGTTTCAGTGTGCCCTCAGTGTATCCCATTTGCCAAAAACACCCCTGTGCCACTTGCATTATTTGGGCAGCAGTGTCTCTGAAGAGCTTAGTCGGCTCTAATGGGCTGTAACTGAAGCAAATGAGCGCTAGATCTCTGAATATATTTTTTGGATTCAAGAATAATAATCCATAAAATGAGCCATCCATCTACAAAATGTTGGTTACGAATAGTTGAACCAGACAATTTCTTTTCCTTTTACAAATCAAAAGCACCAAATTTAGGATCTTTAAAATGCCATCATGCTTTCAAAATGAACCAAAAATAAATCCTCTGAGAGTCTTCCCATCTCTGTGCCTTGTTTGTTACGGAGTTTTTCAGTTCTATCTGAGGATACTGAAATTTAAAGGATTCTTGGAAAGAACCAATTTGCAAAATATGTTTAAGTAATGCCAAAATATCTTCCATAAGTAATTACAGGCACTGTACTAATACAATTACAAAGTACTTGCTTTGTAGAAAGTGATTTGGTGAAATCGGAATTGTTCGCTTTGTGAAAACAGATCTGGCGCAATTAAACTGGAGGTTATACTGTCATTCTTAATCTCTTACTTGAAACTAAAATATGTAGACTCTATGGATGGAAAATTATGTTTTGTTTGACTCTTATTCTCACAATTTCGGAAGCATAAGTCAGTGATGATTTATATGCTGCAATGCCAGAATTATTGCAAAATAGGGTGTTTTTGACTTTTTGAGGTTTAGTGAATGTCTGTTATAGCTTCATCTGTTCAAGGAAAACAGAAACACAAAATTTCTCAGAGATGAATTTGAAATATGATTCACTCATGCAAATTCATGGGCAATAAATGAAAAAATTTATACAAATTTAAAATGTAAGTTTTCTAGTGGCAGTAGTACTGGTAAACAGAGTGTCCCTTTTTTGGAAGTGCATCAAATCATGGCACTTAAATTCCATTTTTCTATTTCTCTAAGTAAATCCCCGCTGGCTGATTTGGGAGAATCAATGTACTTCTAATGCTTCTTGTAAATTATCTTCACAGTCCATTAAATGTTTTTCTAATAAGTCATAATAAGCTTGTTTAGTTTGGGAGAAATTTACTAGTAAAGATATTGAGTTTTCAGATTTCATGTGGGAGGTTGATGATAGGTTTCCAGCCTTGATTATTATAAAATAATGTGACCAACTCTACCCCAAAGGAAAAAAAAAAAAGTAAGAATAAGCCCTAAGAGTCTCTGTCTGAGTTTCTTGTTGTTTTTACTCACAATTGAATTCCACTGAAAAATGCCCCGAAGAGTCCGATCATTCCCAGGAATTCCACTCGGCTCAGGGTTCGGATGATGTACTCTTCCCAGACATTAGAGATACCGTAGAGTGTGGCTCCTCCTAAGACAAGAAGGTCCCCTACCAGCTTATTTTCCCCTAGGAACCAAAACAAACAAACAAACAAACAAACAAACAAAAAGAAGCAGAGGGGGCTTCATTAAAATTTTCCTAACAAGAATTTGATACCAGCAAAATCAGCTTCCTATGCTTATTCCATTCTGACATTTTTACAGAAGTTCTAGAACTTGCCAACTGAGCTTTAGCAAAATTTGTTTATGTGTGCTCCAGCTACGTTCCAACATAAAAGGTTGCCTATGCCTACTCAAGCAGAAGTTCTCCTTAGCTAAGAAAGGGACCAGTTCCTTCTAGATTGCACCATCTCCACAAAGCCTTGTATCTTTGTCCAGGTACGTGTCTATGAATATCCGCTAATACATGCACGTGTTATATTTGCTGCAGGGAGCTTTCCAACAGTTTAGTGAACATGGTGTAGAACAAACAGAAGCAGTTTGCATTGCCACTGTCTGTTAGACAGGGAGAGAAGTTACAATAGAAGTAGTTGAAACTTTATTTTGACCATGAGTAAAATGTGTCTTTGCTTAGAAAATGAGAGTGAAAGTGATTACGGGTTGAAATTTTTAACTCCCCTAAAGTAAGTAACATTAAGAGTGAAATATATGCAACTCATCATTATATCAATAGTTTTCTTCTTTCATAAAAAATATCTGTTTTAAACTGAATTTTTGTTGGTTTTGGTGTATGTCCAATTTTTAATAAATGCTGCATGCGGCTATTTCCTATAATTAGGCAAACTTTTTCCACCGCAGGAAGTACGAAGAGAGGGAAGGAGAGTGGAGACCAGCAGCCAGGGTGGTCTCACTGGTGGGCTGGTACCCGCTCTCCAGCTCTGTCCTGTGCAGGTCAGCGCACGAGAGCTGGGCAGACGTGCAGCTCTGGGGCACAGGAGGTGAGGGATAAGATGGGTGCTCTCTCCAGCATCATTCTAAGGGAGACTAGCCTTGAGTAGCCTTCGATTCCCAGATTAGAGAGAACAATATAAAACTGTAGAATCAGATTCTCACTGTTCATTTGGGAGCACTGAGCATTTTCTAGAAGTAGATTCACATAAAAGAATCTGGGTTGGGCTTGGGGAAAGACATCTTCGTGCATTCCTTTGTGGACACTTTGGGAGAGTATATAGTCAGTCTAAATGGTGTCACCTTTTCTAAGGCATCTTTCCACTCCTGGTAAGGATCAGAGAGAAAGGGAAAGAGACCCTGAAAGGCAGGACAGCTTGCTGGAGTCACACTGGAGGGAATGGAGCTGAGAATCTGGATCTGCAAGGGCCAGAAACTTCCCTGGGTGCATGGGGAGCAGATGAGCAAGAACGCTATGAGGCAAAAGTGAGAAACTGGACGTCATGGGAGGTTGCTGGGTGCATATTCTGGGGAAAGTAAGGTTTCTGTGACAGAGTGTCATCTTCAGCAACCTGACTAATCCTTTTTATGCCAACTCTTAAACAACGAGAGAACTAAAATTAAGTAGTTCATTTGAGGAATTACCCATAAAATAAAAAATATCCATTACTAAAATTATAAAATTATAATGAACATAATTCAGTCACTTTTCATTCAGGAGCCATTTCAGAGTCTTGTGATGATGTGGGTAAATATTAGGAAAGAGTTTTTGTTGTACTAGTGAAGTGTGGCAGTGCTGCTTAACAGATTGTGTGGTTAATGATATTAATTTTGTATGAATGGATTCAGGAAAGCTAAATTATAATGAAACACTTTAAGAGAGATTAGTGGAACATCATACACCTTTTAAAAATCCTAAAAAGAGACCACACTTTCAATGAAGAGTCTCACCAAATTTTTTTCAAACTCCACTTTGCACATTTATTGCCTATTCCATTAACTGACCTTCAACTATAGGCACTGTACTCCCTGATACTTGGAGTTTTCACCAATGCCGTGATAATTATTGTTAATAATAATAATGCAATTTTGTGTACCTGCAAGTTCAGAAGTATTTTCTAGTTATCGATGGCATTATACTCTCAAGATCCGTCCATGTTGTCACAAATGTTCCTATATCATCTTTTCTTATCGCCGAATAGTATTCCATTGTGTATATACACAACTTCCTTATCCATTCAACTATCGAAGGACATTTTGGTTGTTTCCATGTCTTGGCCACTGTAAACAAAGCTGCAATGAACATTGGAGCATACGTGTCTTTATGAATAAATGTTTTCAGATTTTTGAGGGTAGATACCCAGGAGAGCGATTGCTGGGTCATATGGTAATTCTATTTGTAATTTCTTGAGGAACCTCCACACTGCCTTCCATAGCGGCTGCACCAGTCTGCATTCCCACCAACAGTGTATGAGAGTTCCTTTTTCTCCACAGCCTCTCCAACACTTGTTACTATTTGTTTTGTTGATGAAAGCCATTCTGACTGGGGTGAGGTGATATCTCATTGTGGTTTTTATTTGCATTTCTCTGATGATTAGTGATGTTGAGCATTTTTCAGTATGTCTATTTGCCATTTGTATGTCCTCTTTGGAGAAATGTCTGTTCAGGTCGTCTGCCCATTTTTCAGTTGGGTTGTTTGTTTTTTTGTTGTTGAGTTTCATGAGTTCCTTGTATATTTTGGATATTAGCCGCTTATTGGAGGCACTGTTTGCAAAAATCTTCTCCCATTCAGTTGGTTGCCTCTTTATTTTGTCGATGGCTTCTTTTGCTGTGCAGAAGCTTTTAAGTTTCATATAGTCCCATTCATTTATTTTAGCTTTTACTTCCCTTGCCTTTGGAGTCAAATTCATAAAATGCTCTTTGAACCCAAGGTCCATAAGTTTAGTACCTTTCTTTTCTTCTATGAAGTTTATTGTGTCAGGTCTTATGCTTAAGTCTTTGATCATTTTGAATTAATTTTGGTACATGGTGACAGATAGTAGTCCAGTTTCATTCTTTTGCACGTGGCTTTCCAATTCTCCTAGCCTCTTATTGAAGAGGCTGTCTTTTCTCCATTGTATGTTTTTTGCTTCTTTGTCAAAAATTATCTGTCCATATCTATGTGGTTTTATTTCTGGGTTCTCAATTCTATTCCATTAGTCTATGTGTCTGTTTTTCTGCCAATACCATGCTGTTTTGATTATTGTAGGCCTGTTGTACAAGCTAAAGTCAGGGAGTGTGATACCTCCAGTATTGTTCTTTTTTCTTAAGATTGTTTTGGCTATTTGGGGTCTTTTGTCATTCCAAACAAATCTGATAACTTTTTGTTCTATTTCTTTAAAAAATGTCATTGGGATTTTGATGGGGATTGCATTAAATCTGTATATTGCTTTGGGTAATATGGTCATTTTAAATATGTTGATTCTTCCAATCCATGAGCACGGAATGTCTTTCCATTTCTTTGTGTCTTCTTCAATTTCTTTTAAAAATGTCTTATAGTTTTCAGCATATAGGTCCTTCACATCCTTGGTTAAGTTTATTCCTAGGTATTTTATTCTTTTTGCTGCAATTGCAAAAGGAATTGTTTTTTGTATTTCTTTTCTGAGATTCATTGTTAGTATATAAGAATGCAATGGACTTTTGTACGTTGATTTTTGTAGCCAGCAACTTTACTGTATTCATTGATTGTTTCTAATAGCTTTTTGGTGGAGTCTTTAGGGTTTTCTATATATAACACCATGTCATCTTCAAAGAGTGAGAATTTAACTTCTTCATTCCCAATTTGGATGCCTTTTATTTCTTTCTCTTGCCTGATTGCTCTGGCAAGGACTTCCAACACTGTGTCGAAAAACAGGTGATAGGGGACAGCCCTATCATGTTCCTGAACATAGAGCAAAGGGCTTCAGTTTTTCACCGTTAATTATGAGCTTAGCTGAGGGTTTGTCATATATGGCCTTTATTATGTTAAGGTATTTTCCTTCTATACATATTTTATTAAGTGTTTCAATCATAAATGATGTTGTATCTTGTCAAATGCTTTTTCTGCATCAATTGATATAATCATATGATTTTTGTCCTTTATTTTGTTTATGTGATGTATCACATTGATGGATTTGCGAATGTTGAACCATCCTTGTGCTCCGGGGATGAACCCCACTTGGTCGTGGTGAACAATCTCTTTAATGCATTGTTGTATTCGATTTGCTAGAATTTTGTTTAGGATTTTTGCATCTGTATTCATCAGAGATATTGGTCTGTAGTTTTCTTTTTTTGTGTTGTCCTTACCAGGTTTTGGTATCAGGGTAATGTTGGCCTCATAAAATGAGTTAGGGAGTACTGTCTCTTCTTCAATTTTTTGGAAGCGTTTGAGCAGGATTGGTATTAGATCCTCTTTGAAGGTTTGGAAGAATTCACTAGTGAATCCATCTGGTCCAGGACTTTTGCTTTTGGGAAGGTTTTGGATGACTGATTCAATTTCGTTACTGGTGGTTATTGAATTTGGTGGCATATAGTCCTTCATAGTATTCTTGGATGATCCTTTGTATTTCTGTGGTGTCCGTGATAACTTCCCCTTTTTCATTTCTGATTTTGTTAATTAGTGTCTTCTCTCTTTTTGTCTTAGTGAGTCTAGCCAAGGGTTTGTGAATTTTGTTAATCTTTTCAAAGAACCATCCCTTTGTCACATTAATTTTTTCTATTGTCTTTTTGTTCTCTATTTCATTTAGTTCTGCTCTGATTTTTGTTATTTCATTTCTTTTGCTGACCTTGGGTTTCATTTGTTCTTCTTTTTCTAATTCTTTAAGGTGTAACATGAGGTTATTTATTTGGGATTTTTCTTGTTTCTTGAGATAGGCCTGTAATGATCTAAATTTCCCTCTTAAAACTGCATTTGCTGTATCCCAAAAATTTTGGTAGGATGTATTTTCATTGTCATTTGTTTCTATGTATCTTTTGATCTCTCCTCTAATTTCTTTTTTGACCCGGTTGTTCTTTAAAAGTATGTTGTTTAATCTCCATGTATTTGTGTTTTTTTCCTGCTTTCTTTTTGCAGTTGATATCCAATTTCAAAGCCTTGTGATCAGAGAACATGCTTAGTATGATTTCAATCTTCTTAAATTTGCTGAGGCTGCTTTTATGTCCCGATATATAGTCTATCCTTGAGAATGTTCCATGTACACTCGAAAAGAATGTATAGTCTGATGTTTTAGGATGAAGTGCTCTATATATGTTAATGATGTCCATTTCATCTAATGTATCATTTAGGGCTGCTATTTCGTTATTTATTTTCTGTTTGGATGATCTATCCATAGCTGCCAATGATGTATTTAAGTCCCCTAGTATAATTGTGTTTTGGTCAATTTCTCCCTTTAGTTCTGTTAGTAGTTGCTTGGTATATTTTGGTGCTCCCTGATTGGGGGCATAAATATTGATGACTGTTATGTCTTCTTGTTGTATAGTCCCCTTTACCATTATGAAATGTCCATCTTTGTCTCTTGTTATCTTTTTCACCCTGAAGTCTGTTTCATCAGAAATCATTATGGCTACACCTGATTTTCTCTGGGTACCATTTGCTTGGAGTGTCAATTTCCACCCTTTCACTTTGAGTCTATGCTTGTCCTTGTAGCTGAGATGTGTCTCTTGTAGGCAGCATATGGTTGGGTTTAGTTTTTTGATCCAATCTGCTACTCTGTGCCTTTTTATTGGTGAGTTCAGTCCATTTACATTTAGGGTGATTATTGATACATGAGGATTTCCTGTCATTCTGTCTTTAGTTTTCTGGTAAGGCTGTGTCTCCATTGTTTCTTTGCCTTTTTGTTGTTGTCTGTTATTTCTGTGTGGTGGTATTCTATGATGTTTCCCTCTGTTTCTTCTTTTATTACCATATATATTTCAGTTCTGGATTTTTTTTAGGGGTTACCCTTAAGATTCTGTAAAAGAAAGTTTGATATTTAGAGTATTCCGTTTTCTTCAGCACGCTTACTTTCTCCATTCCCATATTCCAGTTCAGGCCTTTACACTCCCCCTTTTTATGTTTCAGTTGCCACAAATTGTCCCTGTTGATGGTGGTCAAATAGCCTCCTTTAGTATTTCTTGTAGTGCTGGTCGTGTATTAGAAAATTCCCTCAGCTTCTGTATGTCTGGAAAGGTCTTTATTCCTCCTTCATATCTAAAGGATATCTTTGCTGGATATATTATTCTTGGCTCATGATTTCTCTCTTTCAGTAGTTTGAATATTTGGTTCCACTCCCTCCTGGCTTGTAGAGTTTCTGCTGAAAAATCTGACGATAATGTAATGGGCTTTCCTTTGTAGGTTACCGTCTTCTTTTCCCTGGCTGTCTTGAGAATTCTTTCTTTGGTGTTAATTTTAGACAGCTTCAATACAATGTGCCTTGGAGAAAGCCTGTTGAGATTGAGGTAATTAGGTGTTCTATTTGCTTCTTGGATTCGAGGATCCAGTTCTGTCCACAAATTTGGGAAGTTCTCATCAACAATTTGTTTGAATATATTCTCTGTTTCCTTCTCTCTTTCTTCTCCTTCTGTTATGCCCATTATTCTTATATTGCTCTTTCTGATAGAGTCAGAAAGTTCTTGTAGAGTTCTTTCATTTCTTTTAAGTCTCAAGTCTCTTTCTTCTTCCATCTGTGTAATTTCCAGGTTTCTATCTTCGATGTCACTGATTCTTTCCTCCATCTGGTCCACTCTACTACCTAAGCTGGTTATTTCATTCTTAATATCTTCTATTGAGTTCTTAATCTCCAGAAATTCCATTTGGTTCTTTTTTAAAATTTCAATCTCTTTCGTAAAATGCTCATGTTGTTCTTTGATTGAGTTTCTGAGTTCATTAAACTGCCTTTCTGTGTTTTCTTGCATCTCGTTGAGTTTTTCAGAACTGCAATCTTGAATTCTCTGTCATTTAAGTCACATATTTCCGTATCTTTAAGTTCATTTTCTGGAGACTTCTCATTTTCTTTCTGAGATGTCTTGTTGCCTTGGTTATTCGTGGGAATTAATGATTTATTATTTCTCTTCCTAGACATCTTCAGGAGTGGGTTCTGCAACAGGTTGATAGGATGAGGTCCTTCTTTTATTTTCCAGTAGGTGTTGGTAGAATGTTTTATTTTCTCTCCGACTGCAGCCTTTTTTTCTCTCTCACACGGTAGTGCAGTTTTCTCTGCACTATTCTAGCTTCTCGCACAATGGGGGGATTTCCTGGGAGATAGGCTTCTCCTCTTTTAGTAGTTTGCCTGGGTCACAGGGCGCAGCGTCCATGTGGGTATGCGAGAACTTTTGAAGTTCCAAAGGTCTTCCTGCACCTGATTCAGAGCCCATATGTTTCAGCAGTTCTGTTTACTCCTGCAGGGATCTGCCCAGATAGGCGGGGCCAGGGGCGGGGTGAGTTGTGAGAGGTGGCCCAGAGCAATGGCAGCAACCATTACCATAGGCAGTTCTGCTTCCACAGCTCCCTCCCCTTTGCCGGAACTAGTTGGGTTGTGAATCTGTGTCTGCGGTCCACAGTTCTCAGAATAGCAAATATTCTATTCTTTTGATCTGACACTGCTACTGTTCCTCTTTTATCACCAGGCAGGTGGGGGCGGGGCGAGCTCTGGGAGGGTAGGAAGGGGGCGGCTACTCTCAGTGCCTAAGGCTTCCATTCTCCGCTCGGCAGTGAGGGCTTAAACCACCGTTTTCAGCCTTCTTCCCTCAGTCTTTTCTCCAAGGTCTCTGCCGTGAGCATTAGGTTCAGCGTGTTATATGCTGTCCCCTCAGCCCTGTGGGCCATAAGTGGAGCCCTAGCAGTCCGAGTTCTTCCCTCTCCTGCAGCTGTGGTAGTTCCGGAATGCAGCGAGCTTGGAGCACTGAACTAGGTCTGCGTCCTCCGCCGGCGCGGCTCTGTCTCCGCACTTCTCCCTTCCCTCCTCCCCCGCTCACGCGATTCGCCCACCTTTAGGTGAATTCAGTAGTGGGCCTCTTCGTCTTGTCTGTCTGCTGTGCAGGGATTCCTTTGTGGAGTTATTGTTGTTCGATTAGTTGTAAATTCCAGGGGAGCTTTATAGAGGCTCACTGCAGGCTGCCATTTTGATGACGTCTCCCCTAAAACTAATATTTTGTATCAACAATTTGCATCTAGTTAACCGGAAATTTCATGTTACTCCATGATTTATGTACTGTTAATGTAGTAGATACCTAAGATGGTGTGCCAGTTTCTGTGCAGTGTTCATGGAGAAAGTTATATCCAGCCTATCTGTCATTTATGTATGTATGAAACCACAATGAGTGATTATGTTTTGTAAATTTTGGGTAAATGGACACATTTGAAATTATGAGAAATCTATTCAACCTAGTGCCTTGTCTTCCTCCTCTGACTTTCACACCATTTCACCTGTGTGTGCCACCTACTGCATTCTATTCCACATCTGTTATTTGTTAACTTCCACATCTGCATTTCCTCCCACCTTTTTTTTTACACAGTAGGGTGGAGGAGCATGGACTGTGACTTACTTAGCTTTATACTGTGTGTGCTCCCGAGCATGGATCCTGGCAATTATAAGTTCTCAATACATATTTTAAAATTCGTGCTGACTGAAAAGTTCTTAATTCATCCTATGGTAAAGATTTTGAGTGGCAATAGGTTTCAATTCAGGTAGACATGGGTTCTAATCACATCTTTGTCCCTTATTAGCTGTTAAACATTGGGCAAGCTATGGAGTCTTTCTGTACTTCAGCTTCCTTATTTTAAAATGAGGTTATTTTGAGGACACAGTAAAAATAATGTAAATAAAGTAAAAGAATGCAAAATAATGTGCAATGCTTGTAAAATATTATCTAGCACTTATTAAGTGTTTGATTAATGGTGGTTAGAAAGACTGAATCAATCATTCTCTTTGAAGAGCCACCTGTCTCGTTGGGGCCATTTCTCATTTTGGATTGCTTCTTGGTTCTAATCAATGCAGTCACAATTGCTTTGCAAAAATCGGTCTTACTTATTAGATTTTTGTTTAAGTACTATGTACTTAACACTATGTACACCACGTTTAGAAGGATATTTGATTATGTGTGGCAGTGGGAGGAGAAAAAGGAACATTATTCAAAGTCACTACTTACTACCAGATCAAGAATTAAATAGTGAATTATACTATTCTGGAGAGTTGAAAGACTATTACTGCAATTTATGAAAGAACCCATCTCACTGAATATTTTTGAGTTTTAAATATGACCAACTGCCTTGATTTCCTGGAACTCTCTTGGTTTTAGCACTAAAAGTTACAGATCTGGGGAAACCCCTCCATTATGGGAAATCTGGGAAAGTCATTTAACCTAATTTACTAGAATGTAACAGTTGTGTATTTCTTATAAGAGTCACAATTATGGAAAAATAAGTATTGTGCTATAGGAGAAAGAATGCTGGCTAGATTTCACATCTACGCCACACCATTCAGCCCTGGCACAAGTTCCTTATCTTCCCTGAGCCTTGATTTCTTCATCTGCAAAAATGAGAATAAAAATACTTTTTTTTTGCATAATTAGTAGGATTAAATGAGCTAATGCATGTGAAAATATCTGACACCAATAAAATTGTCATTTTTATTTGATTGTGTTTATCTAGCTCCCTGAAAATATTTTCTGTTCCTTGAAATATATATAAAATTATGTCTAATAGTAAGAAAATGTTGTGATGGGTATCTAACATCTTTGACAAATGAATTATATGATGCAATAAATGTGTTATGGTAGGAAGAGGATATTTTGAAGAGCAAGATATACATTTTATAATAAGGAGCTATTTTAATTGAGTTTTATCTTAATGCTGTTACTTCCTAAACTTCCCTTTTATATCCATAAGTTGTTCAAGAAAAGAAAAAGTAGAAATGTTATGGAGAAGGATCTCTTTGGTCTTACTAAGTTTTTTTACACACTCCAACATCTATAATAGTCTCAGGAGCCGTCTTTATTGCGTATCTTTTCCCCCATGCATCTGTAAATGCAGACATGGTCTCCAGAGAAGGTCTATAATGCTGAAGTAAGGTGGAAATGAGAGAATGTACACATAGGCCCACTGATTCTACTTCAAAACATGGAAAAGACATCTCCTTTCAGGTGAGCTCAAAGGCATGGAAGTTCCTATGGTGGATAATCAGGTATACCTGTGATGGGCACAGAACTGGGACGTAAGTATTGTTTGCGCCCTTCCCACATTATATACCACTTTATAGGCTCCAAGGCAGAGTTGTCAATGCCATGGACTTCGAACATCTCCCCTCCACTTATGGAAACCATCCGGACCAGGATTTCTCAGAAGATGAGGAAATCTCGAAGCTTTACATTGTAGGTCTACAAGGTGATTACCTATGATTATTACCAAAAGCTGTCCCTCCAAAACAAGCAAACAAAACAAAACAAAAACCATGCCTGAGGAAACTAAAGTTAGCTCTCTCTCTCATGAAAATATCAAGTATTCCTAATCTTAGTCTTCAAATCTCCATTAGGCCTATATACCAACCTTCACCAAGTAGTTTGACAGCTCAGTCTTACTCTGACTTTGGAGAGAATGAGTTGGGGGGTAAGGGATGGGGAAGGTGCCTGTGGTGCAGGAGTTGTCTGACCCATTGACACCATCTCTAGCCAGGTGGTCTGGGCCAGGCCACTCTGGTCTCCAAAATACCTCCAAATGGGTCCTGACTCTCAGCTTTACCCACGATCTCAGTATTTCTGAATTCCTGTAGAAAAAGCATAAGGCCTATATGTTGCTGACTTCATTCACTCTAGGAACATGTATTAAGCACCTCTTATGTGCCACTGTTCTAGGTGTTGAAGAACAAGATGAGTAAGACACAAACACTGGGAAGATCCGGTTCCTTTTTTCCACCCAACCAGGAACTTGTTTTGCCTTGGCCTCGCCCACAGAGGCAAGTAACTTGGTGAACACACGAAAACTCACCTGCTCCCTGATGTCTTCCCACAAGGACGTCCGCTCCCACCATGCAGCCCATTCCCAGGATGCAGACCACAATGCCGATGAAATGTACAGCCTTGTACCGAATCAGCAGGAAGAACCAGGAGAGCAAAATCACAACTGGGATCACGAAACAATCCAGGAGCTATTGGGAGGAAGTAAAGAACAACAGGAGGTTCAGGAGGAAATGTTTTCATACAGTGGAGAAAAATAGCTCTGTAAAAGGCTATTTCCCCTGAACCTGAGGTTTTGTGTAGATCCAGAACTGATGCAATTATAACAGACTCAGAAACAAACTCCAATTAACTTTACTTAAACATCCCCAAGTTTTGAGGAAAAGAGGAGAAAGCAAATCTATGAGTCAGGCTGGTGTGGGCGATTCGTCTGTGTCACGGCAGATAGGCTTCTCATCTTCCTCAGCACCCTGGCTGACTCCCTGGGAACACCTCACAGGTGGGGAGAATACGCTGAGTCATTTTAGATTGCCCCACCACTTCAGGAATAGGTCTGGGAATGGGAGATGAGGGGGCAGAGGTCTTATAATGTTTTATAAATTATTAGAATTTAGACAAAAGTTGAAGTTAATTTCTCCCAGACAACTGTCTCCCACAACCAGTAAAAGTTACTTTAATGTGTTCTTCAAATTTCACTCTTAGAAAGAAAATTTGCTCTAAATACTAATCTCAAAAGTTTACAAAATTTTAAATACTATCGTAAAAAAGAGTAATAAGAGAGAAATTTGCATAGACTACAGAAAAAAACACACATTTTATTTCATTTCTTATCATTTTGCACAAATAGTGAGATTCCATCTGATATGGAAACCCTGAGAGTTGGTGGAGAGTTCACCCTGATCATGTAGTGAGACAACTTGGTGAAATGAGAAGACCCCTGCGTCAGGAGTCAGAAGATCTGAATTTGAGTACTTGAGTACATATATGAAAAAAACATAGTGTATATAGGGTTCGGTACTATCTGCAGTTTCAGGCATCCACTGGAGGTCTTGGAATGTATCCCCTATTAATAAGGGGGGACTACTGTATTTGCAAAGAATCCCTGACCATCAGAGCGGCTTTTTGTCACTATAAACAGCACTCAGAATCCCCTCTATGCTGAAAGCTTTTTGTGACCTGGGCAGACCCTCACTCTTCTCTGTGCATTGGTCTTCTCCTATGTAAAATGGAACAAGCAATCAGAATTGTAAGCTGTCCCTGGGGCTGCTGTGAGATGATAAGGTGATGAAAGGCCATGCGACTGGTAATCTAACACTGTGAAGGCTGGAGGCTGAGCCCAGAGGTGACAGCGCTCCCGGAGGGGCTATGCGTAGGGGAGACAGCTAGTAGGATTGTACTGCAGCACAGGGTTGCTCACTGCCCAGTTAATTAGCAAGTTAATGATCCTACTTGATGTGGTAAAATGTTCTAAGGCAGTTTTACAACTGGCCTCAAATGCGATTTAAGTATACTAGGAAATTTGAGTTTGCCAGTGAAAACTGTTCACTGGGCACAAAACAGTTGGTGTTTTGTTTTAAAAATTAGAGATGATTGAATCAATAGTTGAAATATTTAGCTACATGCTCCACAATTGGGATTTCATTATCTGGCTGGAAGCCCTGGGTCAGTGGAGCTGAAGGCCTCTGTTCCTGAATTACTGAAGGCAAACTCGGCCATCATCCAATCTTTGGAGAGGGCTGAATGAGCCTTTTTGGTTCTCAGTGTCGTTAGAAATCCCAAAGCACACGATGAGTCCAGGGATCTATTCCCTTAATAGGTTGAGCTGAAAAATTCTTATTTGTAAGTGTCAGGTGGTCTTCTGTGTCGGGAAGACTTTTAGAAACAACAGAGGAGAAAGAAGAATGTAATCCAAGCCAGTATTTCTGAGCCATTTCAGATAGGGAAGGTTGGTGCTCAGCGTACAGTGTGGGATCAGTAATGGGTGGCTGGATCAATTAATGAATGGACAGCCGCTTGGTATCACTGACTATCAGAAGGGACATTACTCAGGCTGCTACTGACATTTTGGGTGGGCGATTCTTCATCTTGTAGGCTGTCCCCATGCTCTCTGCTGGGCATTTAGCATTGCTGGGTCCTGACTAATAATAATAATAATAATAATAATAATAATAATAATAATAATAATAAATGCTCCTACACATTTACAGGTGCCTCTTGGGTGCAGTGTCCCCCCAGTTTAGAATCACTGTGACCCCTTTACTTAAAAGTAGGGAACTCAGAAGTTCAAGAGAAGAAGTGATGGGCTAATGGTCACTTAAATAGTTGATACCAATGGTAGTTCTGGCATGATTCTTTTTTTAACAATATTTCAATGAAGGTCAATTACAGGGATAGCTACAGGTGGAGGTCTCACCGCGGTATCTGTAACTACAGGAAAGAAACTATTTGGTAGCTGCTGTTAGTAAACAGGCTATTATTTTTTAGTGATTTTTGGCTTTAGTCTTTCCCTTGTGGTCATATAGCATAAAACATACTGAAAAAATAATTTTCCAATAGTTTTCTGGTAGCTTAACTGCTTAGCAAAGTGGTTGTTAGAGTAATAAAAGAGAGAAGCATTATAATAGATGTCTGTTAAACAAGTAAAAGAACAACAACAACAAAACCCTGATTATGTCATTAATCTGTTTAATAGACTTACCGTTCTTTGCATACATTTTTATAGCCAAAGGAAATTATAAAATATCAGTACCAAAAAAAAATGAACAAATAAGTCCTATTTCATAATCATCTTATGTTCTGAAAAGAACATCCAGAATATTTGAGAAAGAAAAGTGTTCGTTATCTCTTAGATTTACACAGTATCTTTTTTTCCCTAAGATTTAAAGTAATTTTACTCTTCTATGTCATTAATTCTCAGGCAATACCTGCCAGAGAGGTCCACAATCCCATTATCTGATTTTATCAACAAAGGTGCTGAGACACACCGTGTTCAAATTCTCTTATGTTACGGTGATAGTGCCAACATTATTATTTGAACTCAGTAGTTTTAGATAACATTTGCAGTAGATTGTATTAAGTTTACATTTATAGTTGCAAAACACGTTATTTTTACTTAATCTTTGTAACAGTCCCCTAGGGGAGTTATGACTATACCCATTTGATAGATAAGGAAATTGAGGATCCAAGAATAAAGCAAGTGAGTGTCAGAGCTGGGGGTAAAATACTAACTACTTTCTGGACTTCTAGATCAGGGTGCAAGTGCACCTTCCCAGTTGTTTAAACAATAATTAAAAACCTGTGTTTACATTGTTTTTAGGACAATAGAATAAGTCAACATTAAATACTAGACATTAGACATTTTCTTTGTTCGTTTGTTTTTTTAAGTATAGTATAATGGAGGATTGTAGCATCATTTAACTGTTTGCTCTCTCTCCTCTCTATTTTTAGCTTCACACACACCAACCCTCCTCTCTTCCTGCCAACACCCAGTCAAGCTTTTGTCTTCCTTTATATGCTGCCTCCATAAGCCACCACTCCCCCAGACCACCTCAGTCTGGTTTCACAGCCACTCATCTGGTTTTCATGCTCACCCATAAGTCTCTCCTCCATCCTCTCCTGGTTACCACACCCACCTAGTAGTGTCATGGAGATCACTTATTTTCCATCTAGCAGTGAAATCTGCTTTTGGAGGCTTCCAAGCCTCCTTAGAGTGGGTGGATATCCCCAGTTGTATCCTGGTTTCACAGACTATTCTTCAAACTTTTGGACCACACGAGTTCAGAACTTTAAGTCTGGGATACTATGGCAGTTGTGTGCCGGGGGCCTCCCTGATAATCCCTCTCTGGATTTAGGACCTTCCCGCAAGCTAACGGCTAGGAGGCCGGCCCCAGAAGGGTGGGATCAGAGGACTGTGGGGAGCAGAGAGCGGATGTCCACTGGGACAGCGGAGCTCACTTCACACCTGCCAGGGGGCCTTGCAGTTTGCGATGCCAGCCCCTGGGCAGGGTCCAGGTGGAAGCTGCCACCTTCCTTTTCCCTGTCTCTTTTTCTGCAACGGAGGCCTCTCCAGCTTTGCCCCAGAAGTGCAGCGTGAAGCCCCGGCCCAGCTGCAGGGCACCCCAGCTGAAACCCTGGCTGGGATTGCATTCTTCTTTCCCCTTCTGTTCTTTCTAAAAGTCTTCCCTAAACATAGGACCACCTGACACGTACATATAAAGATTTGTAAATACACCAGAATGTCATACAGGTCATAAAGTTAGCACGTCATGCTATTTCATGTTTTCTGACTTGTCAGCTTATATGCTTTTAATGTGGATGAAGACGACAAGGAAATCTAGGAAACTAAGGTGGGAGAATTGCTCTGCAAATTAAACACAGACATTTCAGGAAATCTCCACAGCATTCTCATTTTGTACTTAGACTTAAAAGTCAGCATGGCATGTTCTTTATCTTCAACTAATGGTCCTGAAATAGCTTCAGAAAAGCTGAGTATTGCATTATGTTTTCACTCTGGTAAAATGTTTATATTTAGAGGTTGTCTTTTGTGTCTAAAATGATACAGGCACTGTTTGCTTCACTAATGTTGGATGATTGTGGTTCCAATCAGTTATTTCTCCTCTCCTCTAGATTCTAAATGACAGAAAATAACAGCTTGATCCATTTGGAGTGGCTTATTTGTAGGTCAAGTTGCTTCAGTATTGACAATTTCACATGGTTCACCTAAGAGACCCAAGGAACCAAATGGAGATCAGATACCAGTGTATTAACATTAGACCTGGATTGCAGAAGGCAGTGTTGCCTCCTATTTCCCACTTCAACTTTAACTTACACCTAAACTTTCTTAGACAGATACACTAGGGAAAATGGACACTGTTTTTCGAGGGTCCTTCCAGCAAGGGACAGTCCTTACCAATCCCAAAGCAGGTAGAAATGAAACAGTCTGAGAAAGGTTCTTTTCCTCCTTTCTGTTTTCTTTTAAGGCATAAAAACCTAACCAAGTGGTAAAATCCCGTACTAGATGTCAAATTAGCTATTTCCCATTTGGGATGGAGCCAGAAGGCATGGAGAGAGAGGAAGAGTTCTCTTCCATTCTCCAAGTATTTGGAAGGGAATGGAAGTCTTCCTTGGCCTGAGGGGTATTATGGGAAGGAAGGAGTCCCTCCACATTCCTTCTATTCCATACTTGATTTGGGTGACATAAATGTTTGTTTCTTGATTAAGGATCCTGTTATGCATGGTCTCAGCTCCCACTTCCTGCACAAGAATGCAGGATATGGTGAGGCCAAAAGGAACACCAATGGAGCCACAGGTAGGGGGTTCATACCACTATATTCTCAATGTCGGCTGGCTGAGACACAAAAGCAAACATCCACCAGTGTCGTGTGGGGTGGGCTGTGGGGTCTATCCTCCCGCTCCTCACATACAAACTCAGGATGTGGGGAGGCCAAAAAGGAACACCCACGGAGCCATAGATAGGGGAGTCATACAACTATATTCTCGCTGGCGGTACTATAGTCTCACTGGAGGCTGGATCCACACTGTCCGCAATCCGCCATCCTAACTGTAATCCGCGCTTGCCAGCCACCATCTTCTTGCTAGCCCCCATTTTTTGCTAGCCTAGCCACAGCAGTTATATTAGTGCCCAATGGCTCACTGGTTACAGCTGACGGCCAACTAGCCACAGCTGATGGCCATCCAATCACAGTTCATGGCCATTTACTACCCGAGTGAGCACCTTTCCGCATGAGGCCGAGAACCTGGAAACTGCTCTCTGGGGCTCTGTCCCTACACTCCACCCCTACAGGGTCTCGCCTCACAATCTACGGGACAAGCATCTTCCGCGAGGGGCCCTGTGCGAGGAGCCTGGAGGTGAATGCTTGGAAACAGCCAGGCTCTCGGGGCACAGCCAGGGTTTCTCAGGGCACCACCAGTCCTTCTGGGCACAGCCAGACTTCCTGGACTCAGCCAGGGTTCTCAGGGTACCACGAGTCTTTCTCACATATTCTCCACGGCAGCTGGTCAAGACAAAAAAGCAAACATCCACCAGTTCCACTACATGGTGGTATGTTCCCAAGCAAACAGACAAGCGGTCCATTAAATTAGGGATGGAAGGCAATTCCCCATAGTCCATAGTCATTTGCCAGGGCTGTCCTGGGGGTGAGGGATGACCTTGACCTCACGCTCATTTCCCACAGAGGACTCAGCAAGCATTTCCTCTTGGGACAAGTCCCACGTCTCAGCTGCCTCAGCAAGTACTTCCCAGCTCACAGGGCTGCAACGACCTTCACTTTCTCCGGCCTCTGCTAGTTGGCAAACCATCCACGTGTTCCCACCTCTCCACGGGGGTCCAGCTCTCCGGCAGCTGCTCCTCCTGGTTTTCCTCAGACTCATGCACAAACTGTTCCACCATCCTTCGGAGAGCTTTGGCTGGCACCGTACCTTGCTCACTGCACCATTTGTCATGTGGGGTGTCATGCGGTGTCTCTGGTCCCGCTCCCCACATAAGAATGCAGAACATGGTGAGACCAAAAAGGAACACCCACGGAGCCATAGATAGGTGAGTCATACTACTATATTCTCGCTGGCGGCACTATAGTCTCACTGGAGGCTGGATCCACACTGTCCGCAACCCGCCATCCTAACTGTAATCCACGCTTGCCAGCCCAGCCACCATCTCCTTGCTAGCCCCCATTTTTTGCTAGCGTAGCCACAGCAGTTATATTAGGGGCCAATGGCTCACTGGTTACAACTGACGGCCAACTAGCCACAGCTGACGGCCAGCCAATCACAGTTGATGGCCATTTACTACCTGAGCCAGCACCTTTCCACATGAGGCCGAGAGCCTGGAAACTGCACTCCTGGCTCTGTCTCCACAACCAGTACCCCAATGAGGGGTCTTCCTGCACCCCAGTCTTGCTGGCGTCCGGACAAGACACAGGAAGTAGGATCCACACAATCCTTAATCCACCATCTGCTTCTCTGACAACCAACAACCCTTTGTTAATTTCAATCCGCACTTGCTAGCTCAGCTTCGGGCAGTTATATCAGTGGCTAATGGCTAACTGGTAACAGCTGATGGCCAACTAGTCACTGCTGATGGCCATCTACTACCCAAGCCAACACCTTTCCACATGAGGCTGAGAGCCTGGAAACTACTCTCTGGGACTGACTCCTCAGATCTCCATATCATTATATTAGGCATAAAAATCTCTGAAAGTAGAAAAATCAGAATTTATAAGAATAAATGTTAACAATGGCTATCTTTGAATAGGGTAACTGAATCTTCTCAACCCCACCACCCAAATTTTCTACGGTATCCAAATTTCCTCTATTGCACATACACTACTTTCAAAATATATAGAACAACACATGTTATAAGAGTGTAAAAAATCTACAAGAGTCAGACCAATCTTTCTCAAGGGCAGTGGGTGGTTTGTAAAAAAACAAAAAGCAAAAACAAAACAAAACCTTAAAACAAAACAACAAAAAAAGCTACCCACTGTTCCCAGTACAGTAGAGCATAATGAAGAGGTGACCTCATCCCTCTTTCTAATTCTTTCAGCCCAAAAGAGACTCCTCCTCCAGCCTTCAGCTCCTCATTTACACTTCCCTCAGGCTATTCAATGGGAAAAAGCTCCCCTCACGTGGCCCAACTGTCAAGGCCCAGCTGTCAAGGGCTAAACCTGAGGCAACTGGTAGGTGATTTCAGGAAAAAGAACATTTCCCTATTCTCCCTTCCTCTGCTTCTAATTGGCAATTCTCCTGTGTTCCTAAAAGTGATATATATTATAAATTCACCTCCGGTGAGTAAAACTGAATTGTTAACAGGGAAGGATCTTAAAAAAGACAAACCAGTTACACGGACACAACAAAAGTCCTCTTTTCGCTGACAGTCCAGCTGAAGAGAATGGAATATAATTTGGGAAATGCACATTCACACTTAATCAAGATCCATTTAAATTCAGTGGCCTGGACCTGCAGCTATCCCAGAGACATTTGAAAATCCAACCAGGAGTATAATTCCAGGGAGTAGTATGTTTGATTTGGAGCAGATTTTTCTGGTAGACAACACTGTCATGCGGGGCATCTGGCCTGCGGGGTCTCCGCTCCCGCTCCCCACATAAGAATGCAGGACATGGTAAGGCCAAAAAGGAACACCGACGGAGCCATAGGTAGGGAAGTCATACCACTATGGTCTCACTGGAGGCTGGGTTCACACGACGTGTGCCCCGCTGTCCGCTTTGCTGCCAACCGACCAACTCTCCTCTCCTCTCCTTACTCTCCTTCAGTCTCCTCCTTCACTCTCCTCGGCTCCCCTCCGTAGCCGCGGCAGTTATATTGGTGACCAATGGCTTAATGGCTACAGCTGATGGCCAACCAGCCACAGCTGACGGCCATCCACTATCTGAGCCAGCACCTCTCCACATGAGGCCGAGAGCCTGGAAACTGCTTTCTGGGGCTCTGTCCCCACACACACTCACCCTCTCCACATCTGCAGAATCTTTTTCCTCCCAGGACTATTTTATTCATAACACCTCTACCTCCACTCCCCGCCCCCCCCACAAAACCCCACACCTTAAGACTTAGTGTATAGATTTTATTGTTGTGGGGACAGAGCCCCAGAGAGCAGTTTCCAGGCTCTTGGCCTCCTGTGGAAAGGTGCTGACTCGGGTAGGAGATAGCTGTCAGTTGTGGCTGGTTGGCCGTCAGCTGTAACCATTGAGCCGTTGGCCACTAATATAACTGCTGCAGCTATGTTGGGGAGTCGAGGAGAGTCAGTCGGTTGGCAGCAAAGCGGACAGCAGGTCGCACGTCATGTGAATCCAGCCTCCAGTGAGACCATGGTGGTATGACGTCCCTACCTATGGCTCCGTGGGTGTTCCTTTTTGGCCTCACCACATCCTGCGTTCTTATGTGGGGAGTGGGAGCAGAGACCCCGCAGGCTGTCCCGCACAACAATTGTCTTAAAGTATTCATATTGGAGGAAGCCGTGTTCCTACCATGTTGCCCAAGAGATCCAAACTGACAAAATATATCATTGTACAGACTCTGACAGCCATTTACCAGGAAATGTCCTATTTTCAGAATTTAGATAAAGGTTTTCACCAAATTATTTTTCTTGTTTCTATTGATAAGTATTTAACTGTGTGAATTTTATGTTCCCCTGTGCCAGTTCATAGAGCTTCTAAGTTGTTAAAGGATATCCTCTTTACTATTTTTGCTTCAACTCTCAAAGATAAAAAGAAGAAAAAAAAGGACACTACCATGTGCTGAAAATCTGGGACAAGTACCTAGAAACCTAGGAGAACACTGGAAGATACCGTTAATGAGGAGACACATGCTTTCTAGCTCCGCTGCAGGGAAATCTGCCTTGGGTAAGAACAGAGCCGTCCCAGAGGACAAATTCTTTCTGGGCAAGCGTCATTGGAGCTTTAATCAGCTTTAAAAACAAAGCTCTTGTGCTCACTTCGGCAGCACATATACTAAAACAAAGCTCTTGTGGGGACAGAGCCCCAAAAAGCAGTTTCCAGGCTCTTGGCCTCACATAGAAAGGTGCTGGCTCGGGTAGTAAATGGCCATCAACTGTGATCAGATGGCCATCAGCTGTGGCTAGTTGGCCGTCAGCTGTAACCTGTAAGCCATTGCTCACTAATATAACTGCTGTTATATTGGCCACTAATATTTTCTGCTACGCTAGCAGAAAAGGATGGGGGCTAGCAAGAGCAGATTGCAGAGAGGCGGATGCCGCCGGCGAGAATATAGTGATATGACTCCCCTACTTA
Source organism: Rhinolophus hipposideros (assembly GCF_964194185.1). Taxonomy (NCBI): domain Eukaryota; kingdom Metazoa; phylum Chordata; class Mammalia; order Chiroptera; family Rhinolophidae; genus Rhinolophus; species Rhinolophus hipposideros. Next base: position 39,898,453 of record NC_138049.1, read on the forward strand.
TGGCTCCGTGGGTGTTCCTGTTTGGCCTCACCATGTCCTGCGTTCTTATGTGGGGAGCGGGACCAGAGACCCCACCGGACGCCCCGCACGACAGCTCTTATTATCAGCAAACTGGATTTCAAAAGTAGAAAGCAAGGAATGTACATTTCCTTGTGTCCACCATATAGCAAGGGCAATGCTAGGTTCTTATTTTTCCATTTCACAGATGAGAAAATGGAGTACTGAAGCTAATAATAGGTACCTTACTTGAAGTCACACGGTAGCGTCAGAGCCAGCATGTGATCTGAGGTCTGCCACTTTCCTTACACAAAGTGAGCTGAAGCGGTCAAGGTCCAGGTGGAGTAGCAGGTGCACAGGATCCAGTTACAATAACCGTGGTCTAGGCTGGGTCAGCCTCAACTCAGTCTAGCAGGCTTGTGGGCTCTCTCTTACATTAAGAGCACCCTGGAGAGACAGCAGACTCTGAGGGGATTGAGGAAATAACCACTGGTGGTCTGCAGTTTTTTTATATACTAAAGAAGGTGAAGGGTATAAGGAACAAGTGTAGAATTAGAGTCGTTTGCTTTTAGCGATGGCTCTCTGATGCTGTGTGGCTATCTTGAATGTTTTTGGAGAAGTCATTGCCTTCAGTCAGCCGAGCACTACTACGGTCACTTGCATTTCTTATTTATAGAATTCATGAGCATAAGAACATTAACAACAACATTAAACAAAGTACACATTTCAACGCACATATTGAAGGAGATGAACATTTTCTGATAAAATACTAATTCTACATTAATTGTGCATTATTTTTGATTCCTCCCAGCATGAAAACAGCAGGGAGAAACGATTTTATGAGTTAGAGGAAAACATCTTGTACTTTTCGGGATCTATTTGTAGGTCTCACTCAGCTATTCCAGGTTTTGTTTTAAAAAAAAAAGGCAAAATCAGATTTTCATCACTTTGTACTTGTCATTTATTTATTCGGTCGGCAGGTATTTATTATATGCCTACTGAATACTTGGCATTGCTACAGGTACAGGGTACACCAGAGTAAAAAAACTCTACATCTAGATCCAAGTGGACAGCTGTCAACAAACATATTTCTTTCCTCCAGTTCACAGCCAGTTCCCTTCCCTAAGGACTTACCTGGCATTAGAGGCGATTCTGCCTGCAGGTCTTTGGGACCCTTTCCTCTTGCTCCCCTAGGGACCTTGCTTCAGTAGCTAGCTGGTGTCCCTCAGGGATCTTCATTCCTTCCTTTCTGCTGCCTGTTTTCCTTTGCTGTATGGTTACGCCCAGATCCCACCTTTGATGCCCCATTGCTCTGCAACTATTTGTCTTTCCCTGTCACTGCCAGGCTTCCTGAAAGATGAATCTACAGCCATTGCCTCTGGTATCTTGGCCCCATTCATTCTTCAGGTGACGCCAATACTGACCAGTCCCTTCTCCATGACCACCAAAGCTGCACTGCATGGCCACTTTTGACTAAAGCTTTCTGCAGCATTTGGCATTACTGACCACTCTCTCCTTGAATTCTCTTCAGTCCTGATTTATCTATCTATCTGTTTTCCCTCCGATATCTCCAGCCCTTCCTTCCTTCTGTCTTTTTATGGACTCTTTTTTGTTTTTGTTTTTGTCCCTCAAAGTCGGTGTGTCTGAGGATTCAGTCCTTAGCCCCCTCATATGCCACATTTTGGCTGTTACCCATCTCTTACTTCTTTTCCTGCCAAACTTCCTGAAGAGTTTCATTCAGCCACTATCTCCGCCTCTTCAACATCCATTCAACCCCTCAACCGAGTGTAATCTGGGTTCTGTTCTCCAACTCCATCAAAATTGCTCAAAAATACACCCCCTGTTTTGGAACCCAACAGACACATTTTAGTCCTTATTTTACTCAGCGCAGCATCTGACACTGTATGGGGAAAAATAAAGCAGGGGAGAGAGTAGGGAGTGCTGAATGGGGCAGGAGATTGTGATTTTAAATAGGGTGGGCAGGAGAGAACTCACTAAAAACGTAACATCTGAGCAAGTCCATAGTATCTCACTGACTGGCAGATAGTAGATGCTGAATGAATGAATGATTAAGGCAATGAATAATGTCAATTTCTCTGAACCATTTGGGGAGATTAGCTGTCATTGAGGTATCTGGTGCTGCCTAACGTTGCTTATGGAGAGGATTTCGGGCATGAGGAGCTGAAGGGGAGCACCTTGTGCAGGTGCTGCTTCCTGTCATCATTCTCTGGCTCAGATGGTGTCACAACTCCTGAACTGATCACAAAGCCTCCTACTTGATGGCCCCAGAAAATGCTCAGCCATACTCTTTTCCTGTTCAAAGGCTCCAGCGCTGGAAATGGCCGCAACCCAGAACATATCAACAAGGGGGAGGACAGGAAGAAGAGGGACAAAAATAACTCCTGTTATTTTTTCATATGTTGGTGTTTTTATGAGTTCTCATTGTCTGAGACTTAAAAAGCAGTTTTAAGACTATACCCTTCAGTCTTGAAGAAGCTCACAGGCTTTTACAGATTTATGACTGATGAACAAACACATCCCTTCAAATGCATTGCCAAGGGAAGAAGGCTATGCACGTTTCTCTCTTTTCCTTTTCCTAGGTGCAAGAATATCCTCCTAGTTTAACCATTTACTGCGGGTGAGTTTTCTGTAGTGATTGAGTACTTCTGTAAATGCAGGCAGTCATGGCATGGAAGTGCTTTCACGTGCATGTATCCGTGGCGGATAGCACCAACTGATCCTCCAAGGAGCCCATCCAAGCACCATAGGTAACACAGGCATCTTGGTAACTACAGAGAGGGGACAACTCCCCAACAGGACTTTCTCCTCAAAGGATGGAAACATAAATACAGATGGGCAAAAGAAGCTTGCTCTTGCACCATGTTTCTGTGTGTTTTTTGGAGAAGGCCCTCAAAAGGTCAATGCCTTCAAAGCCACCTTGGGTTTGGGGAGGAATTAAATAGTGTCTCCAACTACATTAGCTTCCTATTGCTGTTATAACAAATGACCACAAACTTAGTGCTTTAAAACAACCTATATTCACTATCTTATAGTCAGAAGTCCTAACATCAAGGTGCTGACAGGATTGTGTTCCTCTGGAGGCTTTCCAGGAGAATCCTCTTCCTGCCTGTTCAGCTTCTAGGGGCTGCCTGCATTCCTTGGTTTGTGGTCCCTTCCTTCAACTTCAAAGCCAGGAGTGTAGCATCTTCAAATCTCTCTTTGACTCTTTGACCTCTGCTTCCACTGTCACATCTCCATCCTCTGACCCCTGTTCCCTCTTCAAAGGACCTTTGTGATTACATTGGGGTTTCTCCAATAATCTGGGGTAATCTCCTCATCTCAGTTTCATTAATTTAATCACATCTGCAGAGTCTCTTCTGCCATGTAAAGTGACATACTTACATATTACATGCATCAGAACTTTAATATCTTTGGAGGACCATTATTCTGACTACTGCATCAACTATGTTCATGCATGAAGAAAGGTGTACCTTGAAATTAATGAGAATTTTTTCAAAAGGAAAGAAAACTGCCACTTATTAAGCAGGGCATGTGGGTGTTTATATGTCTAATCTTCTTTCATATGAACATGGTTGTCATTCAGGATAGTCATGCTGGAAGGCCATGGGTATATTTTAATGAAGCTTTCATTGCTTAAAAACATTTTGGACTCTTTGAAATTGCTTTTGGAGCACTCATTGGAAAGTTGCTTCTTTAACGGAAGCAACTGTTCATTCTTCGAGGTAGGATTTAGTTCATTCATTCATTCATTCATTCGGAAAGAACCACAATGCTGGATTAAGCTAGTTTGTGTTAAACTTTGTGGATCCAAAGCAAGGAGAAGTTACTTGCAGGATTTAAAAGTGGCTCTGAAGATTTCAAAAGGGAGATTCTAAAATATTTGAACAATGGTAGCCACATCAGAATAAGTATATTATAACAATAAAAGAAGCACTTTAAAGTATAATATTGATTTTAATGTATAAATTTTGCTATTTACAAGCCACTTTGTTGATATATATAGTGACATGTTGTTATTATTTCAAGGAAAGATTTATTTGAAAAATAGAGAATTTTTATGGGGATAGATGTTTCTAATGAAACTATTCAGAGCTTGCTTACTCTTATTTCTCATGTTACATTGCCTAAGCTATTTGTTACAAATTGACTTTTTTCAAGTCTCTTATCTTTTGATATTGTGTTCTCTAAGTAAATCCTTTATAGGAAATAGTATTGATTTTTAAAATGAACCAAAACTAGATCATTGGCTTTAAAAAAATTCTCAAATCTTCTATCCAACACAGAAAAATTTTCACTTTCTCTTTCATCATACGTATAATCTTTAATGTTTAGAGAAACCAGGGAAGTAATTACCTGGAGAAAACTATTAAGAAATTATCAATGATATTATTTATGGAATTTTGCTTGGACACAGGCAGGGAGGATGACTTGAAATAAAAATATGATTCTAAATTTCTATCAAAAGATTTCATATCTATAAAAATCACTTAAAGGCCAAATGAACACTCTGAGCCAATGAGCATACCTAATTGGCAAGATCTTACACATGACTTATTTGAGCACTCTGACTTTTAGAAATGTAATTGAAATTAGTTTCTATTAAAGTTCAGAATTCATAAAGAAAAATTTGAGTTTCAAAATTTTATTTACTTGGCCATTATAAAATTCTATTTTCAATGCTATGCTTTCTGTCTGTCTGTCTGTCTGTCTCTCTCTCTCACACACACCCCTAGGTGTGCTCACTAAATCTATTTGCAAGTGCTTATTTAAATAAAAACATTGATTAAAACTGTTTATTGGTACAATCGTATGGCCACAATTCCACCAATTGTATCCTATAGAGAACATTTTATGTTAAGACAGTCAGTGGTTAGCAGCTGAAGCTGTATGACCACAAAGGAGCCTTGGGGATATCCAAGGTTGGGCCTCCTATGTCTTCTCATTTGCCCAATTCACCCTCACCCACCAAATATGACAGGTGAGACAATTTGGCCTCTAACTCTGAAAAATATGAAACTTTGTATGTGGTGTAATGTTAGACTATAAGAGTGTTTCACTTTTCACAAACGAGTATATGGAAAGAATACCTAAGAAATGAATATGAGCTATTATTCATTGTACACAATGAGTTTTGAATTTCCTAGAAGAACTACTTTGTGCATTTCCCAGTGTGTTAAAAATATAAATCATTGACAAAAATGTATTTGGAAATTATTTTAGAAACATGTTCATTGCAGAACAGGCAGTCTATCTGTACCATAAGAGAAAATGTTGATTTTACCTGTCAAGCAACAGCATTCCAAGGCTTTTAGGTTTGTTTCCCCCCTGGAACTGTGAGAACATGATTCCAAATAGGATATTATCATATTTGCTTGTACAATTTCTCCTGATATTTTCACTCTAAAACAAATTGTGTTGGAAGAATTTTGTTTGTACCTATTAGCAATTTCATTAATCTTTATGAGATTTCACCACTCTTGCCCAGCAAATAGTCTTACCTGGGGTAACACAGTAATCAATTAGTGGCAAAGCTCATAGGAACGTGAGTTTCCTAATCTTCTCTTTGTGTCTCAAGCAAGTATTTTCATTTAGATTGTGCCGTATGCAACTGAAAATCACTCTTCTTAAATTGTCTATCAAAGAGAGTGCATGAGAGGATGAGATAGTTTAGGCAACATATATTTTTTAGTTTTTTGTTTTTCTTAAATTGGATCAATGGAAAGAATATATGAAATGGAAAATATGTGAGTAAAAGGAGCTCACATTTATTGAGCACCTACTGCACGTTGGAGGTGTCGCTAAGGTAGTGGGTGTTCCAGTTTGGTTGACTGACTGTCACATGGATGTTAGAGAAGTCAGAATGTTGGAAGACGAGTGGGGGTACTACTGAAAGGTCAGTTTGTAAGAAGGTACAGAGGACTTCACTGAGATAGGTGTTAGAGTCTGCAGTGGGAGGTGGTGGCAGTGTCAGCACAAAGGAAGTTGTCTGTTGTGTTATTTTTGCCTTAGGGCTGGTTGAGAAACATTGACCATTGAATGAAATGTTACATTTGGCCTACTGATGACTACCTCAGGAGGCAGGTTCTTTTATTCTGACTTATAGGTGGGAAAATGGATGCTCAGAGAGAGAGAGAGAGAAGGTCATCTCACTTATTTATAACCTGTCTACATGAGCCATTGGAGTTGTTGATAATCATCAGGGAACCAAATGGCCCTGTTTTACTGTCAGATCATGTTGTCAGTAAAACCTAGGTTTATAGGCTCCACTGCGTGTCTCCTTGAGGGTCTTCCCCATCACTGGTGGATTCAGTCACTCTTCCTCTATCATCCACGGTATTCTGGGTAGAGCTCCATTTGACTACCTTTCATGCTGCATTGTAATTTGTTTACAGATCTGCCTTCCAGCAAAATAGGATACATTTTCTTGGAAATTTAATTTCCCCTTAAATCATGCCTCGTACAACCTTCTACCTATAAAACTGAGCCATGAAGAAAAAGAAAGCAGGACCTTTATACAACAAAGAGGTCCTGAATGAGCTTTGGAACACAAAGCTGACTTTCCCGACTCTTTCAGTAAGGAACGGTCTAGAGAGTCAGGTGAACACAGAGAGAAGGCATTCTAAATTCTGCATTTCTCCCTCCCATATACCAAGAATCTATATGGCCAACTACACCCGAGTTTCCTCCTGAATGTGGAAGGGTGCCCTTTCCTCCCTTCACGCTGTGTCGAAGGGAGGCCTGGTGTTCTGGAAAGAAGACGTGAGACAAGGAAGCCCATGCTAGAGAAGAAGAAGGAGGGAAGCATTTGTCCCTGAAAAGGCCACATCTGAGAACAACTAGAGTTGAAATGTGGTTAGCAGAGCTCTGTAGTTTCTCCTCAGAGCATCTGTCTTTCTGGATGATACGCAGAAGTCCAAGTGCTCTGCAAAGGGGTGCAGGCTGGCTTACTCTAGGAGAGATGGGGGGCGGGGGAGTTTTATGTGGCAGAAACTACTGAGGGGAGAGATCTAATACATTCACAGCTGGATACCAGGGGATCCACAGCATCAATAAGAATCGAGGAGGTGAGGTAGGTGGGGGCCATGGGGGCTGGCAATTAGCAAGAACAGAGAGATGATTGCTGGGGCCAAGACAGCAGGAAGGACCAGAAGCCCCACACCCTGCAAGTGCACACACAACACCCGGCCAAGTACCCCAGAGTACACAGCAGCGGCCAAAGGGCCAACATGAAGCCAAAGGTCACACTAGAGACCTGGCATCTCAGAAATGAATATAGAGGGGAAGAACTCTGAGAGGCTAAGTATTTGTCCAAAAGCAACTGAATGTTCCAAAGAAAGTTTTTAAACTGGAAGAAATTAGCAAACTTTATTTTTCATTGGCCTTTTCCCTCACACTGCTATTTGCCAGCTTGAGGGTGTTGGAGGGAAGGTTTACTATGAATATCAGATCAACTACAGGATAAAGGAGATAAAGTTGCTTTAAACATCTAAGTATAACATGAATAAATCTACATCCATGCTATACCTATAACATGAGCTTCTTGAGAGCTGGGACAGTTTTTGTGTGTGTGTGTGTTTTTTTTTTTTTTTTGGTTAATCATCTTTACATCCCCAGAGCATAGTAGAATACTGAAAGGGTGTTTAGAGTTGCGGGTCCTGTCTGAATAAATATACTTACTGAGGATAAAGGTCACTTATGTTGCTATGCTCAATAACTGGCCTTTAGAGATTCATCCTTTCATTCATTAACTTATTTACTCAAATATTCCATACATTTTTGACATCTATATGTACATGATGTGATTCAGGAAAAAATGATGAATTGTTTCTGCATTTATTCAAACATCAGCAATTTATTCAGTGCTTACTGTGCACCAGATACACAGGTCCCACATTCAAGGATCTTACACACTTGAAGGGGAGAGGAAATATATATATAAGCAACTACCATATAAAGTAGAAAGTAACACTTACCATATAGAAAATGAAGATGAAGATGTAAATAGAGTCAAGACAGGATGAAATGCATGTTTTCCTGTCTTGTAAGCATGGCTGTTCTAGAGTCTAGAGGAAGAGAGAGAGAGACGCTTCCCTTGATTTCCAATGGCTTTACCTGATGGCCTCTGGGGGACCAGCCCATAGACCCAGAGTCAGTGGAAGTAGGCACTGGAGCTCCCTTCTGTAAAACGGAGTTCTACAGAACACATTTAAAGAAAGCTTTCATGATGAGCCTAGTAATGGAACGACACAGACGTTGACGATAATTTTAGTGTGTGCCTGTGATGATGGGCAAGAATCTATGACCTAAATCAGGACAAAAGGATGAGAGAAAACTGTGTGGCACCCAATCCAATGTTTAGATTTGAACTACTAGATATTTAAGTTATGGTCATAATCATGAGACTAGGAAGTCCAGATCTAAGAAAATCTGAGAGGTTCAGAATGGCATGTTCATTTTAGGGGTCAGGACTTCATTTTGCCTTTAAATGCACTTTAAAATATCTCTAAAATAGTCATGAAAGTGCCACAGTCCTGCACCAGGAACAAGTAAAAATAGCAAAGAAAAATAAGGGAATATAGCCTTAAAATCTGAGCTTATCACTGTAAATTCATGCCCATGGGACTGGCATGCCCATGTATAGGCATGCTTTCTCTCTGGGCTCATCCACAGAGGTGGAACTCAGGTTGGCGACAAATGAAAAGTATGCTTAGTGACCTTCTGTTGTGTGTCATAACTTCTTGACTATGGAGCCATAGTTACATGAATCCTGAGGGGGGGATTTACCTCTCTCCCGTGTCTCCACTGAGCTGAAAACATACTGTTTTCGTCACACTACAATATTGTATTCTAACTGTGAACGTAGCTGTCTATCAGCCCACCACAGGGCTCAAGGCTGATCAGGAGTTGTGTGCTCAGCACTGACATTTTCTAATCGATAAAGGAATCTGTATGCCGAGTCTATTCACGTGACTTAAACTTCAGATTCCAGAGACACATCAGAAAGTACAAATTACCCAGCCTTTCTCTGCATCTGATACAACTTAATTCTAAGCCTACCTAAAATTCAGGAAGAGTAGACCCAGAACGGCCTGAGAGCTATGTAAACTGAGGAGATGAACTGTTGCATTTGCATGGTGTGCATGTTACACGCATGTTGCCGGTGTATATCACGTAGAGTTAGTCTCATGGTTGGCAATCACGCTGCACATTGGGGAGGCCGGCTTTCATTCTGCTAATATGCCCAAGCCAGAGGAGCGGAGCAGAAAGAAAATAATCAGGGTTAGAGTGCTTTCTTTCTTGTTCTTTGATCCGGATGGAAACTGCCTGAGTCACGGGGAGAGCTCTGGAATATCCACTATGTGAAGGAGGGGATGTATTAGTGGTATAGACCCCTCAGCATATGTTTTAACTGGAAATGGTTTCCAATGTGAGTTAATTTTAAATGACCAAATATCATGTTTGAGGAGACTTGCTTTCTTCTTATTTCACTAGTTTCATCTATTGCATTTTAGTACTACATGGCTAAAGAAAGATGAATAATCTTTGGGAAGAAGTCATAAAGCTGGTATTTCTACTGAAATGGTTCATATAGCACAGTTATAAAAATGGTACAGCTTTGAGAATTTATCCAAATGTCATTGTTAATCTGTCTCAAAATCACAGGCACGACCTATTTATTCAAGAGATACAAACCCAAAAATGTATCTTTAGAATGAAATCCTTATAAATCCAACATCATGGTGTTACCATCTTTTTACTTTCTAATGAAGAAAAGGGCTGGGTTTCTTCATTTCAGTGTCTCTCTTTTGTTAACTTTGTCCTGAATAAACGTTATCTCTTTTGCCATTGTTAATTTTTTTTAGCTTCTGACTATAAAGTCAAAGTTAAAAAATATTTTTTTCCAAAAGATGTTCAACATTATTAGCCATTTGGAAAATGCAAATTAAAACCACAAAGAAATATCACTACATACTTTTTTGAATGGGTAAAATAAAAAAATAACAATGCCACCAAATGCTGGTGAGGATGGGGAGCAACTGGGCCTCTCATACATAGCTGGTGGGAATGTGAAATGATAGAGCCACTCTAGAAAGTTGTTTGACAGTTTTTAAAACCAAATAGGGACTTTCCATATGATTCAGCAATTGCACTTTTGAGCACTTACCCCAGAGAAATGAAATCTTATATTAACACAAAAACCTGCACATGAATGCAGCTTTATTTGTAAAAGCTCAAAGCTAGAAACAATCCAAATGTCCTTCAACAGGCGATGGTTAAACAAACTTGGTATATCTATACCACAGAACACGATTCAACAACAAAAAGGAACACACTATTGATACATGAAACAATTTGGGTGGACTGAGGATATTTTGCTTAGTAAAAAGCCAATCTCAAAAGGTTAAATACCGTGTAATTCTATGTTATATGGCATTCTCCAGAGGACAAAATTATTTGGATGGAGAATGGATTAATGGTTGCTAGATAACAGGGATAAGGGTGATGAAATGGGTGTGACATCACAGGGGTACCACGAGGGATGGGTGACGGGACAGTTCTGCCTCCTGAGTTGGGTAGTCGTTACACAAACCCACACAGGCATGCCCTTGGAGATATTACAGATTTGGTTCCAGAGTACTGCAACGAAGAGAATATCACAATAAAGCAAGTCACAGGGATTGTTTGATTTTCCAGTGCATTTAAAAGTTGTGTTTACACTATATTATGGTCTATTAAGCGGGTAATCGCATTATGTCTAAAAAATGTATATACCTTAATTTAAAATACTGCATTGCTAAAAAAAAGCTAACCGTCAGTTGAGCCTGTTGAAAAAATGGCGCTGATATATTTGCTTGATGCAGGGTTGCCACAAAACCTTCAGTTTGTAAAAAGTGCAGTATGGTATCTGCGAAGTGCAATAAAATGTGGTATGCCAATATGTGGCATCAAACTGCGTAGAACTACACACACACACACACACACACACACACACACACAATGGAGTGAAGGAAAAAGGGATGAAAACTGAATAAGGTCTGTAGTCTAGTTAACAGTATTGTACGAATGTCTATATCCTGGTTTTGACATTATACTAAAGTCATATAAAATGTCACCATTGGGGAAAGCTGTAAGAACAATTCGAAGAACTCTATATTTTTGAAATTCTCTGAATTTGTCATCATTTCAAAAATATATTTTTCTTCTCAAGCTTCATTTATCAATTGTTTGTGACATTTATTCATAAATTTGGTGATTGAACTAAAAGGGCAAGAGGATAAAGCAAGGAGGGGATCTTTAAGTCCTACATCACTGTTATTAAGAGAATCAGAATGCAAAAGTATTTTATGCTCCGCCAGCTGCTAATAAAGGCTGTCTGGTTGAAATAGAAATGCTTTGAAAAACGGCTGTTGGGTCTCATCCTATCATTTATTTCTTCAGAAAGCATTGCTCTCTTTTACCGATAAAATTAAGTCACATTCTTCATCCTGGCATGGAAGATCTCTGACAATATGGCCCCGACTTAACTTTTTGGCTCTGTGTTCCTCTGTTTGTTTATGACCACCCATTGTTTCTATCTGTTCTCCATACTACAGTCTCAGTCGTCTGTAAAACTCATATTTGGCTTTCGGTGGCACTTGGTGTAACTATTCAAACCCCTGACCTGGCCATCAAGGCTCATGGACTCTGGCCCCTGCCTCCTTCTCCAAGCCATTGTTTACCACTCTTCTCTTCACTCTCCTTGCCCAGACACATACCTTGGCCACAACCTCGCCCTTGCCATGGTCTTTCTCACAGCAGGGCCTTGATCATGTTGCCTTCTTTGCTTGGACACCTTTCCCTCCCAACTAACCTTCTACTCCTCTTTCAGATCTCAGCTCCATCATCAGTTCTTTAGGAAAATCTTTTCCAACCCCCCAGTTTAGGTCAGGTTGTTTTTACAAATGTTCTCATAGAACTGTGTTGCTTTCTTTTGGAACAGTTACACCAATTATAATGATACATCCATTCATTTGGTTATTTGACCAAAGGCTGTCTTCCCCATTTGACTGGAAGCTCCATGAGAATAAAGACAATATCTGTTTTTGCTCACAAGTGTGTTCACCACCTAATACACTGTATTAAACATAGAAGGATTCAGTAATTATTTTTTAACTGGATGAATCAAACCAGAATAACTGTTCTCCAACCATATTCCTCAGGTTTCCTGTCCCCAAGGTTCTGTCATGCCCTTCACTGCAGGTGCAAAACTGTACTTACATTTTATCCTCTCTACATTTTATCCCATTTTATAGTCTCGTCTAAATGGGTACTTGCTTGTCTTGGAAAATAAATATCATTTCCACCTCCTTTGAAAACTAGAGCACTTAGGTGTCTGTTCTCTTGCAATATGTGGTATTATTATCAATCTGTGTAGACTGTCTCTGTTATCCCCTTTATAAGTTCATGAGCTCCTGGAGTGCAAGATCGGTTCATTTCTCTTTATATAACCTGCAATAACTAGCATATTTTTCATTCTTAATTAATGTATTTTCCTTATTGATTAATGTGAACAACTAAAAGCGGAGCACATATTATATGCTCAATTAATATTTATAGAAACTAGGGAAAATCATTAGAGGTCCTTGTTAGTTATACCGATTTGCAGTGAGTGAATGGGATCAAATTACTAAACAGTACTACAAGCATGGTTCCCAGGGCAAATGCCTTCTGTTCGGACCATTTATTATTTTTTAATAGGTTTATTTGTTACAGCTGGCCAGATGGTTCTAGTATTGTGAGATTCAGCTTGCTTTTTCACTTCCCCCTATCCTGTACTCCATAAGTTACAATGAAAACCTATTAATATTTCAGGGGCATTATTATTTCCTTGTCTTTCTACAGAATTAAAATAAACCTTTCATAGAACACAGTATTAAATAGGGTGTCAGATAGCTAATTTGAGAGAGGTAAGTGAATGGATTAGTGGTGGTATATGACATGGATTGAACTAAACACCTGAGAACCAGGGAACCAGTTGTTAAGAATAAATTGTCACTGTTAACAACAAACTGAAAAATTGAAAGAAAATTTTTAAAAACCTGTAGGACTTAAGGAACCAGCAATTGGTTATGACTTTTCAATGCTTAACAGAAAAAACAAGTCAACTGTATTTCCACAGGGGGAAGTCTCCTCCTCCTTCTCCCCTAGGTCCATTTATAATTTTTGACTCGGGTTTAACGGGCCCAGTTCTGCCCTGAAGCTAGCATTCTCCTACCATACCTGTAAAGACATTCTGCAGGCCTCCACTTTTAGGTAGAGAACTGCTGGGAATTTCTGTGCCCCCAAATACTGGAAATCAATGCAATTTAATTAACTTCTTTGAACATTTATTGAATACCTAATATGTGCTGGATTTTCTACTAGGTATTAGAGATTCAAAGGTAAGAAATCATCCCTGTGAAAGAACTCCCAGTTGCGTGGAGTAGATAGAAATATCCAAGGTAAGACAGGCTCTGGAGACAGAGCTGAAAAACCAAGTGCCATGGAAGCAGAGGAGAGAGAGAGCTGTTGTCTTGGTGGGGCTTACTGAAGTGAGGTGGGCACTAAGCTGGTCTATGCAGCAGCACTGTGGTTGTTCTCCCAGCATCCATCCTCCTCACCTCTCCCTCAGTGGTGACAGATATGTGATTGGGTGGGATTGATCCCATCCTGACTCTAGGAGTGAGTGCTGATTGCTGAGCCTGTGATGCTCAACCAGAGATGGAACCTCTCTGCTACAGGACATTTAGCAATCCATGAAAACATTGTTGGTTGTTTCAAAGGCTAAAAGAGATGCTATTGGCATTTAGTGGGCAAGGGCTAGGAATGTTAAATGGCAAGTAAAGCAGGAAAGGGACACACATCATGAAAAATGCCACCCAATATGCCCACCCAATATGCCAGTAGTACTTCTATTGAGAAACAGTTGTCTCAGCCCCTCAGAGAAATCTCATCCCGTATTAGTTCAGAAGTCCAGGTCTATGCCAATTAGTGTGGTCCAATCAGAATAGAGCACCAGACTACCCTTTAATCGTTGTGGATAAGCATTCTTTCTGTCTCGCATTAGGCATGCAGGAAGAAGTCTGTAGCCCCATTTAAATCCAGTTTAGATAATTTCCTATTCAATCTATATAATCTAAATTTATTCATTGTTTGCCTGATTGTTTCTCCGTTTTTGTTATTGTTGTTTCTAAGCAAATCATTAGGATGGCAGAAATGTTGTTGAAGTATCAAATCTAAGAAATATCTAATATGGAACAATGTTTTGTGTTCATCTTGGAGCTTTGGAATGAGTATAAATTTATAATATTGCCATAAAAAGAGAAACAAGGGTGAAACAAAAATAGTCAAGCTTATTTATGGTGTAATGAGGAATATAAGTGGTGTCTGGTGGAAATTGTGAAAACCTAAGTTAAACTTGCCATTGTGTACACGCATGTATGGGTACACGCATGTGTGTAAAAGCAAAAGTGAGAGGAAGAGAGGATGCAGTGGCTATCTTCATGCATTACACATTTTAGGAATTTAGCTCTTCAAGAAAAATTCTGTACCTCCAGTTTGCAAAATCTCTACATTAAAGAAAGCTAAAAGAAAAGATTATTAAGCACTTTGATTACTTAATCAGAGTCCATGAAGATATTCTGAAATGTTATAAGTTTCGATTAAAATAGATTATTTCTATGGCTATTAATAATTCTCCTACTGCCATAAAGTTAGTTGGCAGTATTCGTAGCTACAGATTATTTTCCTACCTAGTCAATGGTTACTATGCTGTATTAAAATTGAGGAGGAAAAAGATGTCCAATTATATTTGAATTACAAAAAATTAGTAAGACACAGAAATAAAGTCCAGTTTATACAGCCAATTTCCCTCTTGTTGCAAAACTTATGGAGTAGTATGCAGATTCCCACATGACTCAACTGAAATTAAACTACATCTGGAAATTGAGGAAGATGAGAAGGAAAGGAGAGCCATCAGTACCTGGATACTAGTCAGAGTCGTGTACTGATAGGCCTTGACCACCAAGTAATTTGCTTCCAGGTCTATGAGTCCCAGGATCATATACTTCCACCATCTTCGTCGTAAAATTGCCAGGAGGTTTTCTTCTCCTGTGTTACAAAATTGAGAAGAAATGGATTAGGCTCTAAACAAATAATAAACTGTATATTTAGAAGGATTCTAAAATATTCTGTTATATTTTTTACCATACTTTCTCAAATGTGTAATTAAACAAATGATTCAAAGACTGAAATAGTCTTCACTGTAGACTCGGCTCTTCAAATTGTTTTCTATGGTAGAATAAGTCTGGGCAGGTTTCTAGTTAATGACAAAAACATTTTCTCAGGAACATTTGAAGAAAACATATTACATCATGCTAAAATAAAAGGAAAGGTAGGCCAGAAAGGCTAGATAAACACACAAAGTCCAAATCATCCTGAACTTCCGGACTGTGGTAAAATAGATGGAAGTGGAAAGAGGGTAGCCCAATGGACAAAGGGTTATGCTCAGCAGCATATCTGTAGTAAGGCTCCAAGATGTCATCCTGAGTGCTCATCCAGCTTTGAACATGACACACTTTGAACATTACGCTCTGGTCGTGTGTGGGTGATGGCAGAGGCAGGAAGTTGGGCATCACTCTCAGAGGGAAGAGACCATGTGCCATCAGAACAGACTCTTAATAGTGCCAGCAACTGTAATCTTCACCATCTTGCCCCTTAGTTCTTCATTCTTATTTTTACATATTTCAGGTCTGAAATTAACCTTATTTCTCAAGGGGCAAACAGGGTTATTAATAATAATTGCTTTCTGGAGCCAATCTGTGAGGTCTTCACAGAAGATGTAGAATATAAAGAAATCTTAAGTGAATAATGACTGTATTCTTTATCTATTGCTGCATAACAGATTATCCCAAAACACGGTTGCTTAAAACAACAAATGAGTATAGTCTTTGTGAGATTTCAAAAGAATCTGAATTAAGTGTCTCTGGTACAAGGTCTCTAAATTAAGTTGCAATCAATTTGTCAGCCACAGATGTAGTCTCATCTGAAGGATTGGCTGGGGAGGGAGGGAAGGAGAGAGAGAGAGAGTGAAATGGAAACCATAGTTTCTCTTATGACCTAATATCAGAAATGACATTTCTACCATATTGTATTCTTTAGAATAGAGTCAATAAGTCCAGTGCACACTGAATAAAGAGAATTTCATAAGGGTGTGGTGTTCGTACTAGGAGGCAGGGCTCATTGGAGGCCATCTTAGAGGCTGGCTGCCTAGTGCCACACACCGTTAGTACTTACTATAGCTGTGATTTAGCTGGTCCTCAAGAACCTCAATAGATTCCATATCACCACCTGTCTCTGGGTCACTCTCAGAACTCTGAACTCCCAATTTCAGCCTTTTGTCTTCTTCCAAAGACCATCATATAGGTGGCCTTTTTAACCTTATGGAGACTTACAAAAACGCAGCTTTCCAGGTACACAGAGCATGTCAGAGTGTGTTGTGGCTAGTTGGCAACAAGGAGGGAGAGGTCTCTTGATTTTTGGTAACTAACCCAGTTTTCTAACCTCATTTTCTTTGCCATGCTTCTCATATTCTTTGCTCCAAGGACACTAAAACTCTTTCTGTCTCATTGCTCAGAATTGCTAACTCCTGTTCATCCTTCAAAATTTAGCTGTTCTCTGATATTTTGCCTGACACCACTGCCCAACTGGGCAACATGTACTCAACTCTGTATAGTACTGTCACATGATGTGACTATTTAGAAATTGTCTCATTACTGAACTGGGAAATTTTCAATGGTAAGACATCAAATGGCATATATGTATATATATACACACACACAACACCTACCATACTGACATATAGTAAGTATTAGCTAAGTGTTTTGGAATAAGTGAATAATTGAAAAAAGCATGAAGTGCTATCTATCTGAATATGTCAAGAGCCAGTTCCAGAATATGAGTTACACTTACTGCTTTGCACTTACATGCATAGCTGGTGGGTATGATTTCAAAGGGCATTTCTTCAGAGCCGGTTCATTTTGCCAATTCCCTTGCACAGCATTTCTGCCTTTCTTACTTGTCTACACATCTGATAAATCAACACCTCTCAGGATTTATCCTGTGGATTAGTGATTCTCAATCTGACTGAATAGTATTCACATTTTCTCAAGAGATTTTAAAAAATGCCAACACCTGGAAGCAGCCCCCAGAAATTCTGATTTAATTGGTTTTGGATGAGGTCTAGGCATTGGGCTGAGGATCAGTCTAAGAGTTCAAATGGTTGACATCCTGTGGCCTTTCTCAGATGACTTGAGCTAGAAATTCCAAAGAGAGACAACCCCAGAGTAGTAAAGGCTCTTCACACCAACGTAACAACCTGAACATTGGCAGAAAGTATACTTTCTCTTTTCTTGTCTCTGGGCTTTTCCATGTGCTGATTTCCCTGCTTGGACGACTCTTCCTCCAGTCTCCAAATGAAAGATCAACATAGGTACTACCACCAGGAAGCATTCCATGATCTCTCACCTTGATCTTCCTAGAGTGAGATGGGTTTCTGTACAATATACTCCTTTCATATCCTTTATATATCCCACATATAGTACTTATCTCACTATATTATAATGACCTGTTTTGTTGACTCTGTTAGTTACTCAATTGTTAACAATTTAAATAGCGTGTCATTGTCTTGGTCATCACTGTATCTCTAGGACCCAACGGTACATAGTGAGCAGCCAATAAATAATAAAGAATGTATGAATAAATTTCATGTTTAATAATCTTTATCTTTTTTTGCAATTTAAACATTTTACTCAGCTGGTAATGGGCCCACATCAAATCAAGTTTTGTTTTTGTTGTGTATGTGTGTGTGTGTGTGTGTGTGTGTGTGTTATTAGTTTCAGGTGTACGAAACAATGTACTAATTAGACATTTATAGCCCTCACAAAGTGTTAACCTCCCTTTCCCAATCTACTACCCTTCTGACATCGTATATAGCTGTTACAGTTTCACTGACTCTATTCCCTGTGCTGTCCTCCACATCCTGTGACTATATACATATTAAATTGTAGTTGACATTCGATATTATTCAGCTTCAGCTTCAGGTGTACACTGCGGTGGTCAGGCACCCACATCGTCCATGAAATGGTCTCCCCAATAAGACAAGTGTAAAGATAAAATCTTTACAGCATTATTGGTTATATTCCCCACACTGTCTTTCATATCTCCATGGCAATCTTGTGGTCATTGATTATGCTTTCTAATCCCATCACCTTCTCCTTCATCCCCACCCCCTCTCATATTTAATAATCTTCACAATACTAAATAGCACTGAAATCAAGGTCCTTAAAATATATCTACTGTAATCATTCATGTTCCAGACAACGAAAATTGTTTTCTAGTTAGAATGCTGGTATTTGACAAAATTAAGTTGATGACAATTTTACACTATACATAGGACATAAAAAGGTCGACGGCATATTTAACAACAAAGCTGCAAATCTGTAGTCATAGGTCATTGTCCCAGTTAATTTACACAATGAACAGAGAATTGCCAAACTCAGAGCACACCAGCCACATCTCAATATGTAACACGGAAAATCTGGGTCATGGTGCTGTTTGTTCCACCAATCAATAACATATTCAAAGTGTAATTCATTACATAGATTCATAGGAATGATTAGTTGCCTTACTCTTCTGCTGAAAAAGTTTGCAAAGCAAAGTGCCCTAAATAAATGCTTCCTATTACCTCATTTGAAGCACCTGAAAACATACAACACGCTTGCCTAGCAGAATCAATCAGGACGGTGAGAGAGTGTTTTGTTTTTTATTTTTTATTTTTGGTTGAGCAAAAAATGCAACCCTTAGAAGGACTGCTTAGGGATTTATCTACATGACTCTCATTAACACTAATGTACAAAGGGCATTAAAATTCTTTCTAGAATGAGAGTGCATCCTTTAGAGCTCGTGTGCCAAAGAGCTCCCTAAACCTCATGAAATAGGGCCATTCATAGAATTACCAGCAAAACTGGTGGTATATTAATGTTTTAAAATTCTTTTTTTTAATTAACTAGAAAAAGTAATAAAATCAATGGGTGGAAACTTTAGAATTATGGTTAGGGATTTAAATGGATTCTGTTAATTATTATTTTTATTATACGTTTGGCTATAAATAAAAAGATTAGAGAATAATGTAATAAGGTAACCTCCAACCTGATTTAATAAATGTTAACATTTTGTCATGTATTCTTCAGAATATGTACATATATATATATATGTTTATTTATTTTGAGAAATAAAATGTTACAGATGAAATTGAAGTCCTTGTTCTGCTCCTGGAAGATTCCAATCCCTTCTCTCCTTACTGAAATCACCATTTTGATATTGTTGTAAATCCTTCACATTTGTGTTTTTACTATGCATTTCTACATATGCATGCATCCAAAATAGTATTAGCTTTCTTTGGCAAGTTTTTAAATCTTAAGTAAAATTTTATTATATATACGGTACATGTCAGTCCTCTGGGGTTCTTTATGCTTAACATTGTTCTTGAAATGTACCCCTTTTTTCTGGTAGAGCTAATTCATTTATTTTAAACAATGCATAGTATCACATTTTATGAATATGTCACCATTTATTTAGTCTCCCGCTGGTAGGCATCCAAGTTGTTTCCAATTTTTCTGTTAGGAACAGCACTGCAAAGCACTTCCTTGTGCATATGTATCTCTATAAATGTTATAGAATTTTAATTTGTCTTCATTCTCATTTTAAAGCATTGTGGAGTATGTAAGTATGCACAAATGGGTAAAACAATTAAATTTAAAAATTTTCTAACTTGAAGTAACAATAACTACTTCAATAATTGTGAAAAGGAGAAATTATTGACAATCTTTATCATGTAATTCATATCTAAGTTTACTAAGCATGAACAGTATGATCGATCAATCAAATTTGTTTTTGAATTTTTGTAACATATATTTATATAACACGATATATCAGGCAGTGTCTACATGCTTTACAAATATTAACTTACCTAATTCTCATAATAACTATATAGTAGATATTGCTATTAACCCCATTTACAGATGACAAGACTGAGGCCTGGAGGAGTTAAGAAACTTGCCCAATAAGTCACACAGATAAATAAGCTAGCATTCAATCTCATGACAATTAGGCCCTAGGCTTCATACTGTACTTCATACTCCATATTATACTATTTTCCCTCACTGATTTGTAATGTTGCATTGTCCTCAGGAGTCATGCATTTCTCATTAAAGGATCTTTCATGACCTATCTGTCCAAACTAAACTGTAGGATGCCCCACCACCAACTCCAGAGTTTGCCCATCACACTGAAGACAGTATGCATGGAACCTTTTGGAGCAGCTAGTGCCCAGTTGCACCGCTGTGTGCCCATCCATGAATCAGCTTAAGGATGAGGATTATCCCATCAGTATCATCAGTTCAGTATCAAAGATTTGATGTCTCCCTAATTGATCCAAATCCATGACAGAGTTTCCTTTGTGAAATGTGAAATAAGGCTTTGAATCAATTTCATGGCATACAAACGCCTAATTACATGAATGACTGTTAGTATATATTGTACTACTTGCTGAATCCTCGGGCATGATAACAATGACCACACATGGGGTGGGCCGTGGGTGGTACTGGTTAATAAATGTTGAATGAAGGAAGAGCAGATTTTGTACAAAAACTGAAACGTGGTCCACATTCAGGGCAGTGACTGGAAGACAAAAAAAGCTTTGCTATATAGTATTTTTGTCCCCCTTCAGTGTTAGTCTGAGCAGAGAATAAAAGTACTGCACGACATCACCTGAGGTGAATTTAATTAAGGGAACAAGAAGCTGCATTACTCTGGGGACCACATTTTCATTAGGGCTCTCATAGGTGGTGTGATCCTTCATGGTGTTTTTATGCAAGGATAGAACCCAGCCCACATTGCACGGTCTGCATCAAGAGCCAAGCCCCTGCACAGGGGCAAGACCCTTACTTGAAAGGACACTTCCTTGGCTCACAATTGGAAGGCATAACACCATCTTTCTTTACCAGAACCCCAAAGGAAAGTGTTTAAGTACTAATCAATGAATTTGAAAGAAAAAAAAAAGAATTGCTTATGATGGACGTTTTAGTTACTCACCTTTAAAAGCTGAAATTCAGAATTAGAATGTAGAATGCAAAACAATTCTCTTTAGTCAGAAAGGTGAACAAAACAAATGCACTAATTAGAAAATGAAAATGTCAACTGTTCACAAAAAGGATTGCAACTAATTGCACTTCATAATGTGAACGTGAGTAAAAGAATGAAATACAAAAAAAAGATAAATAATGAACATTAGATTTTGTTTTGTATTCTTTCATTCATTTTTCACTATTGCAGCCAGACAGTGAGATTAGAAGTCCAATGTGCTATCCATTGCGCCACAGAGCCACCTTAGACAGTGAGATTAGGCAGCGCATAAAAGGCAGTCCTTTAATGTTTTGGCTTGGTAGTAAGCAGAGCTGGCTTTGACCACAGACTGCCCCCTGCTATGTGGTACTGAGTAACTTCGTTCATGGCTCTGAACATTGAGCTCTCTGTTATAAAATGGGGAACATAATAACTATCTCATAGGGCACTGTAGATTAAAGGTAGCACGAGGGATGTGTTTAAGCTAATATCTAAGGCAAATTATGCACACAGCCAGGATAGCAGTTAGCGGGGTCCCAGAATCCTGGAATCCTTGACCAGCCACCTACCACACACTAATTTGCCATGCGCGATAGACACTGCATAGAGGAAGCCCAGGAAAGTGAACTTTCTTAATTATTCATTAGGGCTTTGGCCACACATACTCTGTCTCTTACTCTGATGACTAGCGCTGAATCACACTGGAGCCAGCATATGACATCTGTCCAGACTACAGGCAGCTGAGGCTTGGTCCTTAATGCCACTACCCTGGTCCAGACTCTTATCTTGATCCGCTGGATCTCACCACTTTTTTCTGAGGTTCAAACTAGAACTGGCTTTGTTCCCTGAGACTCTAGTCCTACTAGGCCTTCCCAGGGTGGGGGCTTCTGAGAAGGTGTTTTAAGGTGCCTCTTATCAGACAAGCTGCATGTGATGGGCAGGCAAGACATAAAAGAGGAAACCACAAAGAAGGGTTCAAAGAAGGCCAAGAGAAGGGACTTTGCCTTAGTTCTCATTTTGTTCCTTTCACACCTTTCTCATTCATGCTCCCACTTATCCTGCATGACTCAGTCTAGGCATTACCTCCCATGTGAAGCCTTCCCTGCCACCCTCAAATCTCTGCCATCCTTTCCCAGTCTCCCTCAGCACTTATTTCTCTTTTTGTACATATCTTCAATTCTGCTTAGCATAGTGATTTTGACAAATTAATTACTCAATGTAAGATCTTGTTATTACAGTATGATAACTGAAGAACACCTTTTTAATCTGCTCAGTCATCTGGCTGCTATCCAGAAATGCCTAGTAAAGGTTTGGAAGAATATCTAAAAGCAACTAAAAATTAATCACAATCACAGTTTTCTGGTAGCTATTCCTTTAAGCTGAATACAAAGAGAAAAGCCATTGATGTGTAGATATGATTGCATATAGGATAGGTTTCTTAACAATAAGTTTATTTCTTTCAAAGTTACATTGTTTGGCATTGATAATTAAAATACAATATTCTAGCTCTAATTGTGAAGTCAATCTGCTATCTCATTCTGAGACAAAAACATTTACACATTGCAAATAAAATATGAAAATGGAAGTCTCGCCTTCTCAACATGTATATTTCAGTGTATGTTACCATTTTAACATGAACAAAATCACTTAAATATTCAAAACATTTTCTGTCTGGAATTTTTAACTGGTCATCTTTTATGAAGCTAAGATATACAATTTTACGCAGTACATTAATATTGTACACTTTTCTAAAATACCCAAGCATCCTATGGTCTTGATGTGCCTTAGGAGAGAAAAAAAATTGCTAAAATTTTCTTCTTCATGTAAATACCGGGGTTGCCAAAAAAAGGCATACACATTTTAAGAGATGTCATCTGTGTTCAAACAGTAGTTCACCATAATCAAAATTGTCTAGATGCTGTTGTAATCACTTTGAGCACCTCTTGTAATTGCAGAAGTCAAACGTGACTTGTATTCATCTTTTGTTATTGGTATATATAGAATATTACAATTAACACACTTTTTTCCTTTCTTAAAATGTGTATACATTTATTTGGCTTCCTCTGTATAAATATTGATAGTAAGTTTGCCCAATTTTATCATACAGGTTGTTCAAATAGGCAAATAAACAAAAATAGAACTTTTCAGGATATCTATAAACCCATATATGAAAACTACATACTAATTATTGAACTGTTGACCAATATCTTCACGTATGGGCTGCTCTACTTCTTAATGAAATTGTGTATGAAACCTAAGCAATGCTCCTCGACAAATCCCATCCAGAATTTTAAAACTAGGTATGCAGTTCAGAGCATACGTTTTATATTCTTGGAAAGAACAGCCTATAGAAGAATCTAGAAACCTGCTAGAATGGCTACACAGTGTCACCATCAGTAACTAAAAAAAGATCTGAAAATCTTAAAAATGTTAAGTTGTTGCATAACCAAACACACACCAATATTTCTTCCCCATATTTCTAGTTGTGACATTATATATATGGGTTGCTGGATTGTGCAGCTCTAGGAGGCAATCTTCTCAGAGAAGACAAAAATGATGGAGCCCTTTGGAGTTGGGCTCCATCTGTATATGGCAGCCATGCCTTCACTTTGACAGGGCAACATGGCAAGGGCACTGGAACCATTCAGCAGTGAGCTCTAACCCAGGCTCTTCTATGCACTGTGTGTATGCTGCTGCTATACAACTTAGTCTATATAAACCTCAATTTTTTTCATCTACACACTGGAACTAGTGTGGACCTGCCTCCCAGGGCGGTTGTGAGGATTAAATGAGATATTTGTAAAATGCTTGACATGGTATCTGACAAGTAGCTGTTGTTATCATTATCCTAATTTTTAACATGGTTGGTCTTTTTCCAGGCCAAACCTCCTACATAATGCAGCTGGGTAGTAAAGAATTTAACCTTGCCCCCAAAATAGGTCTGAGATTTGTCCTAAACTAACAATATAATTTAGGGTAGGGGCTGGCCACGCCAGAAAGACCACTAGTGTGATTTAGGATGGAGACTTTCAGTCATGCTCAGAAACTGGAGACTGAGATCAGCCAAGTAGGCAATTAATCATGTCTGTGCAATAAAGCCCTAATAAAATCTCTGAACACAGAGGTTCTAGCAAGTTTTCCTGGTTGGCAATATTTTGTCCATATTTTCAGACATTGGTGCTGAGAAAGTAACACATTATAATTCACAGGGAGAATGGAGGCTCTGGACTTGGTACTTCTCCTGGACTTTGCCCTATGCATGTCGTCCCTTGGCTGATTTAAATCTGTATCCTTTCCCTTAACTCTTTCATTGCGTTAATTGATTTCAAGTTTTTGTTTCCAAAATGTGTCACAAAAAACAAAAAAGTTGATATTTTTACTATTTTATGCATTTAATAATAACAATTTGAGCTGCTTTGTACATAAATGACATTATTTTTATGTATAAAATTTTGGATATATTCTTTCGGATATAGGAGTATCCAAACGTCAAAGCAAAAGGGTGAATAACTGTAACCATGAGTATAATAGTTTTCAGTGAGTTCTGTCAGTCTCAGCAAATTACTTTACCTGATAGTTTTAGGGGGCCCTCTCACCCCCAAATATGCAATTGGTATCAGGAAAGAGGGTGCTCTTGTGTGGACTCTAAACTTTCTCAGTTGGTCTAAACCGGGGGTGTCCAAACTTTTTTCAACATTTTTCACCAAGGGCTATCTGCGGTAAAATACACAAACAGCCGGGCCACTCACTCAAGGTAAAGTATGTATTGCCTCACCTGGTTTATTTAAGTAAACTAAATATATTTTTGGAATTTGCTGCGGGCCAATAAAAATGGATTTCGGGCTGCAGTTGGCCCATGGGATGCAGTTTGGACACCCCTGGTCTAAATCCTCAGTTTGTTTGAGTTAAGGGTAGAGTGGGGACCATGCCCCTAAACCTCTGCAGGAGGCTTTCCTCCAACACAAGGAAATTTGTACCTCTCTTGCTCAAGACTTGAGTACATGTTAGGTGTACATCAGAATAACCAGATCCCAGAATCTTCCAGGTCTGAATTCAAATTAAAACAAACAACTAGTCTCCTTTCCAGATGATTTTAAACAATGTATGTGATTATTTGTTATCTTGAAAGAATGTAAAAACTTTGTGCTATATACCTAGATTTGCTCTAAATTTTAAAGATATCACTTACAACGGAAAATACTGCTCCCTCGCTCAAAATGGTTAATGATACATTGGCTGTGTGTGGGAGCCATGCTTTGATTTGAAATTATTCAAAGCAATCATAATGAAGCCATGTACTAATAGAAATCTTTCTATTTTCCTGGGGTGAGCATGCTGAGAAGAAAATGTATTTGTCCTTTTTAATGACGAGACTAGTTTCCTTTTCTTCATCCCATTTTGTGAAAAGTGACCCTACTTGCCTTTTGAGATTTCCTGTAATTGGCTCTGATGCCTCCTGACATTAGCAGATGAATCTGTCAGTCTAGTGAATTTTGTTTTTAACAAAAAACTGTGTAGCAGCTAATGACACGTGATGTATGGGGAAGAGGCCAAAGCAAGCTTGCCTCCGGACTCCTGCCACTTGCTGAGCATATTCAAAAGACAACATGACAGAAGGTGCCAGCCTGAACTCTTGAGGGCTGACCTTGAGCTCGGACATGAGAGCATCTGTCATGTAGCACATAGGTTAGACCCAACATGGGAAATTAGTAAGAGGGATATCAATGAGTCAGAAGACCTGGTAAAGCAGAAAGCTGGTCGACCTCCTCCGCCCTGTCCACCCTCCCATCTCTTATCCCAAATGCCACACACAGATTTCCCATGGCCACTTCTGTTACCTGTAACTCATTTTTTATTGAACACCATTTGTCAAGCACTTGGCCAAAGGCACCATATATTTATTCTCTCATTTACTTGCCACCTACACTCTAGGTTAAAAGCATGGAGCCAGAGAGACCTGTGTTAAAGTAATGGCTCTGACACTTAACCAGCTATGTCACCTTGGAAAAGTTTATTAATTTACAAAATGGGGTAAAACTACTTACTTGAAAATGTTGCTACATGGATAGAGAAAATGTTTATAAATTGTCTGGCTTCTGATAAATACTTGGTGAATAATAGCTGTATCATTAACAGTCCTATAAGGAAAGTATTTTTCAGATCATGAAATTGGATTTAGGAGAAGTTAAGTAATTTGCCCAAGGTCTGTGCTGACTTTTTATTGCAAAATATTCACTACTGTAAGAATGATGCTTTTTTGTTTGTATGGTACATTTAATAAAACAAATCAGAAATATTTTTATTTATATAACAGTTTTGAAGTTCAGTAGAAACAAGGCAGCATTTTCTGAGCAATGCAGTAATAGTATTAAATATTTCATATATAATATATATTTCCGGGGGCGAGCCCGGTGGCTCAGGCAGTTAGATCTCCATGCTCCTAACTCCGAAGGCTGCCAGTTCAATTCCCACATGGGCCAGTGGGCTCTCAACCACAAGATTGCCAGTTCAACTCCTCTAGTCCTGCAAGGGATAGTGGGCAGCACCCCCTGCAACTAAGATTGAACACGGAACCTTGAGCTGAGCTGCCACTGAGCTCCCGGATGGCTCAGTTGGTTGGAGCACGTCCTCTCAACCACAAGGTTGCCAGTTCGACTCCCACAAGGGATGTTGGGCTGTGCCCCCTGCAACTAGCAACAGCAACTGGACCTGGAGCTGAGCTGCGCCCTCCACAACTAAGACTGACAGGACAACAACTTGAAGCTGAACGGCACCCTCCACAACTAAGATTGAAGGGACAGCAACTTGACTTGGAAAAAAGTCCTGGAAGTACATACTGTTCCCCAATAAAGTCCTGTTCCCCTACCCCAATAAAATCTTTAATATATATATATATATATATATATATATATATATATATTTCCACCTGAAAATATTGAAGAATATATTTATGGGATTAAGAAGTTTCCATTATATTAACCTAGTGGCAATGAGCACCATACCACTCACATTATAATTTTAAAATACTACAAGGAACAATGGCCTTTGGAGAAATGGTTGATTGCAGATCTGGGTCAGGAAATGTAATAAAAGTCAATTCTGGAACATCTTATCATACAAAAGAGCAAGGAAGCAATTAAAAAATCACGAGGGTTGTGTCAAAAGGACTTAGACGCCAACTTGAATAGTTTTTCATATGAAGATAACAACTGAAATGAATTAAAATACATCAGATACGTTTAAATCTATGAGTTTGTAATGAATCTAAAAGCAACAGCAACAAAAATCACCACCAAATTAAAAAAAATAACAAAAATCTAATTGATTATCATTGGAAGATGTCAGTAAATCAACTCATTATTTTGAAAATTGGTAAATAAAGGAAAAGAATAAAGTTTTTCCCCCTGGGATTCTTAACGAACTATACCACTAGGTAACTAAAGAGTAGATGAGGAGAGATTTGTCTTTATGGTAATATTTGAGACAATAAATGAAGAAAAAATGAGAGAATTAGAATATCATCATTTTGTAACCTATAATGAATCAATGGATATAGGCCTTGAAAGTCAAGCTACTAGCATTACTAACAAAGAGACAAGCAAACATTATGTTTTATGTGCTTCCTGATGGAAGAAAAAACACTACCTATACAAAAGGAAGGAAGGAAGGATAAAAGGAAAGAAGAAAGGAAGGAAAGAAGGAAGGAAGGAAAGAAGGAAGGAAGGAAGGAAGGAAGGAAGGAAGGAAGGAAGGAAGGAAGGAAGGAAGGAAGAAAAAGAAAAAAAAAAGAAGAAAACTTATAAATTTGATCAAGTCTCTGGACTCAACTACTAATTTAGGAAATACAGAGGTCAGAGGAGCATGTTAAAATACATACACTATAATTTTCAATCAGCATAATCCAGATCGTGGGATATACTGCAATTTGGCTACTCAGTTTAGTCTGTCAAATGGCAGCAACAGCACCACTGAAAGTTTGTTAGAAATGTAGAACCTTAGGTCCACCCAGACCTACTGATTCAGAATCTGAGTTTGGTCAAGTGCCAGGGGATTTGTGTGTATTACAGTTTAAGAAGCAGTGATTCTATAGGCCACATGACAGTTTTTTCAACAAACAAACTGCAATAAAAATAAAAGAAGGAAGAAAAATCTATCGGTTAAAAGAACTTAAGGAAAATATCAACCACTTGAAATGTGCAGACCTTATTTGCGTCCTGACTTAACTGCAAAAAATACATGCCTATGAGACAATTGGAAATGTGAACATTGACGAGATATTTGGAATTATTGTTAATTTAAAATGTGATCATGGTATCAATTGCTTTTAAGCTCTTACCTTTTAGAAATACATATTAAATCATTACAGATGAATTGATAGAATGTCTAAGATTTGATTTTTTTATTGGGGAAGGGGAACAGGACTTTATTGGGGAATAGTGTGTACTTCCAGGACTTTTTCCAAGTCAAGTTGTTGTCCTTTCAGTCTTAGTTGTAGAGGGTGCAGCTCAGCTCCAGGTCCAGTTGCCGTTGCTAGTTCCAGGGGGCACAGCCCACCATTCCATGTGGGAGTCGAAGTGACAACTTTGTGGTTGAGAGGACGCGCTCCAACCAACTGAGCCATCTGGGAGCTCAGTGGAAGCTTAGCGGCAGCTCAGCTCAGCTCAAGGTGCCATGTTCAATCTTAGTTGCAGGGGGGGCTGCCCACCATCCCTTGTGGGACTCGAGGAATTGAACTGGCAACCTTGTGGTTGAGAGCCCACTGGCCCATGTGGGAATCGAACCCGCAGCCTTCGGAGTTAGCAGCTTAGAGCTCTAACCGCCTGAGCCACCAGGCCGGCCCTAAGATTTGATTTTAAAATAATGTAAAAAGGAGAAAGGCGTTAAGGTAAGTATACAATAAGCCTAACTATGATTTAAAACTTGTTGAAGCTGATATATTGGCATATGCGTGCTTAATAGACTATTCTGTCTACATTTCTGTATATTTAAAATTTCTCTAATAAGGAAGTTAGAAAAAGAAGAGTTTCCTTTGTGAAGAGAGAGTTTAGCTAATGGAATAGCATCAACTGTGTCTATGTGTCTCTAGACCTCTTACAGCTTTTTACCAGTGTAGTCACATTTGTCCTTACAATGTCCTTGAGTTGTAGGTGGTATTATCCATTTCAGCAGTCAGAGAATGCAGAAGTTCCGATTCTGTTACTTCCATGTTCTCCTTTCAGTCTTGGAAGCATACTAGGCACCTCTTCCAGGAGACGTGTTGACAAGCTCTTAATAGCTAAGCACCTCTCTTGTTCATTCCTCTGCATTCTGTGTTTGTGGAGGTGCCATGCCCTTGTGTAATGGCCAAGCTGTTTCCTGTCCTTGTAGCTTCATTTATAGACAAAACCTGTCTATGTTTGGATTGCAAAAGCCCTTACAGGGAATCTTTTGTTCGTGCAGGGCAGCGTCTGTACCAGTGTCTGAAGCAGCTGAACACAGTAATATGTAACACAATTATAAGACGTGGGATGATTTGAACTGGAACTGCCAAGGACCAGGAGAGGAAAAGATGGACATTAGTAAGCTAACCACCCCAAGTAACGCCTCCGCTGTTGTGTGGCAAACACATGTGCAACCACAGATATGGCAGTATTGTAGTCCACAGAGCAGGGCGGCTCCAGAGTATGTTACTAGCCTTAACCACATACAGACATGCATAGACCCAGAGTAAAGCATTCAGCAATACGAAAATGGGAAGCGAAAAAACGAAATCAAAATAATTGAGTGATTCCATCGTGTATGAAATTATATAAATGTTTATCTCTTGAAGAAATCCGATTTTTTTGCCATTTCCCCCCAGCGTTATCTAGTCTAGTTCTTGGTCGATCTCTGTGCTCTGCTTCAGACATTCTCCCTCAGCAGGTCTGGGCAGGGGCTCCGGATTCTGCGCGGAAAAGAGCCTCCCAGAGACTGTGATGCTGCTTGTTGCCGATTCCATTCCATTTTGCCAATCTTGATTTACACTAATAAATAAGTTGGCCGATTCCTTTTGGAGGCATTCATGCTCCAGGGCTTGCTACTGCTTGGCTGGTGACTAGAACCAACTGCCAGGGTTGCCCTTGGTATAGGTATGAGGCTCACGTCTGTTCTGTCTGTTAGAGCCCCGGGCAGTGTCAGGGCTGTTTGTGGACAAGCGCTATATGAAGCCCTGCGCCAAATCCTACCTTCTCAGAGAAGTTTCCCCAATTTGACCCACACTGACTTATTACAGTTCTTGTGCATTGTACTATTGACTTGGGAACTTAATCATATTCTTTCTTATGTTGTTAAGACGTTGAATGTGTGTATTTCTTCTGTCTTAAAATAGTAGTAAACTTAAAG
Organism: Rhinolophus hipposideros; assembly: GCF_964194185.1. Classification (NCBI taxonomy): domain Eukaryota; kingdom Metazoa; phylum Chordata; class Mammalia; order Chiroptera; family Rhinolophidae; genus Rhinolophus; species Rhinolophus hipposideros. Next base: position 39,929,032 of record NC_138049.1, read on the forward strand.
CAAAGTCTCTGTTTTTATAATCCTTTCTGTTATAATCTCATGGAAACACATTACTGTCTGATTAACAAATATTTATTGACTTTCTATTACAAATCAAATCCTGAAACAGATATTCTATAGAGCTAAAGACCTCCATTTTTATTATCTTCTACTTCATTTATAAGTTAGATTTTAGGGAAATTTTTACTTTACAAAAATTGTATTCATAAATAAAGGACAAAAATCATATGATTATATCAATTGATACAGAAAAAGCATTTGACAAGATACAACATCCATTTATGATTAAAACACTTAACAAAATATGTATAGAAGGAAAATACCCTAACATAACAAAGGCCATATATGACAAAACCTCAGATAATCTCATAATTAATGGTGAAAAACTAAAGCCCTTTGCTCTACATTCAGGAACACGACAGGGCTGTCCCCTATCACCTCTGCTTTTCAACATAGTGTTGGAAGTCCTCGCCAGAACAATTAGGCAAGAGAAAGAAATAAAAGGCATCCAAATTGGGAATGAAGTTAAATTGTCACTCTTTGCAGACGACATGATGCTATATATAGAAAACCCTAAAGACTCCACCAAAAAGCTGTTAGAAACAATCAACGAATACAGTAAAGTTGTCGGCTACGAAATCAACATACAAAAGTCCATTGCATTCCTATATACTAACAATGAAATCTCAGAAAAAGAAATACAAAAAACAATTCCTTTTGCAATTGCAACAAAAAGAATAAAATACCTAGGAATAAACTTAACCAAGGATGTGAAAGACCTATATGCTGAAAACTATAAGACATTTTTAAAAGAAATTGAAGAAGACACAAAGAAATGGAAAGAGATTCCATGCTCATGGATTGGAAGAATCAACAAAGTTAAAATGGCCATATTACCCAAAGCCATATATAGATTTAATGCAATCCCCATCAAAATCCCAATGGCATTTTTTAAAGAAATAGAACAAAAAGTTATCAGATTTGTTTGGAACCACAAAAGACCCCGAATAGCGAAAGCAATCTTAAGAAAAAAGAACAAATACTGGAGGTATCACACTCCCTGACTTTAGCTTGTACAAAAGGCCTACAATAATCAAAACAGCATGGTATTGGCAGAAAAACAGACACGTAGACCAATGGAATAGAATTGAGAACCCAGAAATAAAACCACATAAATATGGACAGATAATTTTTGACAAAGAAGCAAAAAACATACAATGGAGAAAAGACAGCCTCTTCAATAAGAGGCTAGGAGAATTGGACAGCCACGTGCAAAAGAATGAAACTGAACTACTATCTGTCACCATGTACCAAAATTAATTCAAAATGGATCAAAGACTTAAGCATAAGACCTGACACAATAAACTGCATAGAAGAAAACATAGGTACTAAACTTATGGACCTTGGGTTCAAAGAGCATTTTATGAATTTAACTCCAAAGGCATTGCAAGTAAAAGCTAAAATAAACGAATGGGACTATATGAAACTTAAAAGCTTCTGCACAGCAAAAGAAACCATCGACAGAATAAAGGGACAACCAAGCAAATGGGAGAAGATTTTCGCAAACAGTGCCTCCGATAAGCGGCTAATATCCAAAATATACAAGGAACTCATAAAACTCAACAACAAAAAAACATCCCAACTGAAAAATGGGCAGACGACCTGAAGAGACATTTCTCCAAAGAGGACATTCAAATAGCAAATAGACATATGAAAAAATGCTCAACATCGCTAATCATCAGAGAAATGCAAATAAAAACCACGATGAGATATCACCTCACCCCAGTCAGAATGGCTATCCTCAACAAGACAAATAGTAACAAGTGTTGGAGAGGCTGTGGAGGAAAAGGAACCCTCATACACTGTTGGTGGGAATGCAGACTGCTGCAGCCGTTATGGAAGGCAGTGTGGAGGTTCCTTAAAAAATTACCAATAGATTACGAATTACCATATGATCCAGCAATCCCTCTCCTGGGTATGTAACCCAAAAAATCTGAAAACATTTATACATACGTGTGCTCCAATGTTAATTGCAGCTTTGTTTACGGTGGCCAAGACATGGAAACAACCAAAATGTCCTTTGATAGATGAATGGATAAAGAAGTTGTGGTATATATACACAATGGAATACTATTCAGTGGTAAGAAAAGATGATATAGGAACATTTGTGACAACATGGATGGATCTTGAGAGTATGATGCTAAGTGAAATAAGTCAGACAGAAAAAGCAGAGAACCCTATGATTTCACTAATATGTGGTATATAACCCAAAAACAAGACAAACAAATGAGAAACAAAAACTCATAGACACAGACAACAGTTTAGTGGTTACCAGAGGGTAAGGGGGTGGGAGGTGGAGTATGAGGGTAAGGGGGATCAAATATATGGTGATGGAAGGAGAACTGACTCTGGGTGCTGAACACACAGTGGGATTTATAGATGATGTAATACAGAATTGTACACCTGAAATCTATGTAATTTTACTAACTATTGTCACCCCAATAAACTAAAAAACAAAAGAAATAAAAGCCATCCAAATTGAAAAAAAAATTGTATTCATTTATTATGTGTCAACCATGGAACTAGAGATTCAGCTCATGTGCACTGCCAATGTTGAGAAAACCTAATGATCCAAGATAAAATACATAGAAATGTATACCTTCAAGAAAAAGGTCAATTTTACAATACTTTTTTTAAAAGCTCCACAACAAATACAAACCCTAATGACGAATACTAATTGTCCTTCTTGAAAAGTAGTTGTGTTATGGGATGTGTCCATCATAGAATGTAAACAAACTTCTGAGAATCAAAAGATGAGTGTCTCTGAAGGGTTTCTGCCTCTGAGACACAGCGGATGACCTATAAAAGAAGGAAGCCCAAGTACTTACTGTTCAGCAATAGTCCACCAACATATTTCCAGGACTTGGGGTTACTTACTGATGGGAGGTGAACTCTTAGGAACCAAAATTGATCAGAATGCATCCCCAAAATCAGGGGCTACACAACACCTTTTAATATGATGTTCCATTTACCTGTGGATTTCTTAGGACATAGAGAAATGGTAGGAACTTAAAGGTAAATAAAAGAAAACTTTAGATTTCCAAGTAGTAGTCAAGATAGGAGGTAAGAAAGCATAGTCTAAAATTAGGATTCCTACATTAACCTGTAACCACGAAAGACAATTCAAGCTATTCTCCAAAGTACTCCCAACAACCTCTTTCGTTCTCTTCACTTCTTACATCTTGGATCTAATTCAAAGACCAAATTTGGAGTACCCATCCTCCACATTAACTAACTCCAGTCTAACTCGAGATCTGACTTCAACTGAAACAGAGTGATCTTTTGAGAAGGTTATGGCTGAACTCTGAATGGGTGACCGATGATTGTGGATATTCACCTAGCTGAGAAATGAATTTGCTAACAGTGCTAGCCCCTTAGTAGGAAACTTGACCATTAACATAGTGTCAAAAGGATATTTAGAGTGCTTTGTCCCACTGGTCTTTTGGGTGCACCATGCCTATAACCATGGTTTCTCCATTCTCCTTGTTTAATTAACTCTTTTCCTAAGGGGCCTCTGTAACTCTCATTTCTTCCTTAATAATGGAAACTTAGACTCATCAGTAGTCTGATATAATTGAACCAAAACCCCAGGACTAGCATTCTACTTCAGAATAAAGTTTGGTCTATCTGTCCAGTCTGTGGACCTGCTATCTGTGCACTGCCATCTGTCCTACAAGCTCCAACCAGAGCAGGAAAAATTGGGCTTCTTTCTTGACATCTCAGAGCAGCCCTAAGCATGTGGTTGGCCTTTGCAAGTAAACAGGTAAGTAAATAATGCTTCAAGAAAAGAACAGAAAGAAACATTTTTAGGAGAGGAAACTATTAAACTGAATTTGTAGTGTCCTACCATAGTTTAAATTAAGCCCATTCTGATCCCACCTTTATATTTTTGAAGCTGAGGTCAGGAGAAGAAAAAGCCAAAAGGACTCATTTCAGTAAGGAATAATTCAAGTGTTGAGTTAAAAGGAGATGATCTTTTTTCCTATAATTACTATTTTTTCTGTGTGTGATAAAAACTACGTAACATAAAATTTACCATTTTAACTGTTTGAAGTGCACAGTTCAGTGACATTAAGTATATTCACACTGTTGTGCAACCATCACCACTATCCACCTCCAAACCTTTTCATCAGACCATTCTGAAACTCCTCACCCATTAAACAATAATTCCCCATGCGCCTTTTCTCTAGCCACCTGGCAATCATTGTCCTATTTCCTGTCTCTTTAAACTTGACACTCTAATTACCTCATATAGTTAGAATCATACACTATTTGTTCTTTTGTGTCTGGCTTATTCCACTCAGCATAATGTTTCTCTGTGTTGTTGCACGTATCAGGATTTCCCTCCGTTTTAAGGTTGGTGATATTACATTGTATGTCTGTAGCATAATGTGGTTATTCATTTATCTGTTGATGGACATTTGGGTTGTTTTCATCTGTTGGCTCTTGTGAATAATGTAGCTGTGAACATTGATTACAAGTAAGTGTTCAAGTCCTGGCTTTCAATTATTTTGGGCATATACATAGAAGTGGAATTGAGGTGATGATCTTTTATAAATCCTGCAACTTGTTTGTGAAGTTATGTAATGAACAAAGCTACGACAGGGAACTTTAGCCCCCATTGTTTTGGCCCCTTTTTGTAGTCATTCACATTGACTCTTCCAAATCACTAGATCCTCAGGCCAGTTAGATGATGATTCATTTGGAATCACTTTGGAATCTGACTAAGTTTAAGGCCATTATATGAGAATGGGGGTATGTATAGGAATGGAACTTATATATTATGTTCACACTCTATGGGAAACCTGGGTAGCTGCTATTTTTGGATTGAACTGAAATTCTACCATATATAGTATATGCATAGTGTTTATTTTACTACATATACATAATGTGTTTCCCCGAAAATAAGACCTAGCCAGACAATCAGCTCTAATGTGTCTTTTGGAGCAAAAATTAATATAAGACCTGGTCTTATTTTACTATAATATAAGACCAGGTTTTTCATATAATTAATATATAATATGATATGATATGATATGATATGATATGATATAATACAGGTCATATTAATTTTTGCTCCAAAACACGCATTATTGCTGATTATCTGGCTAGGTCTTATTTTCAGGGAAATATGGTATATGCGTGTGTATATATATAAAACCATTTCACTCTGTGTAAAATATGATACTTTCATAATCTGTAAACCTTACAATCATGACTATAAAGTAATACTGTGTTCAGTATTTTGAGCTCTGCAAATAAAGACAATGAGGAAATAATTCTAGGCAATAAGTATATTATTGACAAGTAATGAATAATCTTCATCAATTTTTATGATATAAACTTTCTTATAAATAAATTGCTACAGAGGTCTCTGGCACAATGAATTTCAACCATTTCCTCACAGGTTTTGTTCCTCCACCTTAAAATAATGAAAAATCCCTCTGTTCACTTTCTCCAACATTTTTTGGGGGGAGTGGACTTACCTTCTTTGCTGCCCATACACCTTTTTAGTAGTAAGAATGATAAATAAGAATTCTAAAGGCTATGGAAATCTAGAATAAAAAAGATGCCTATCAAATATCCAAAGTCTTTAGGATTTCTGAAACGAACAGTGCTCATACTCCTATGAAAAAAACGATATGAAATTCTTTAACATCTGCCATCCTCTATCAAATTTCACTTTTAAATGACAACCAAGTTCCTTTGATAGATGGGTGATGAATTGAGTCCTTGTTTCTAATTCATAACACACCATATTCACTCTGCAAAAATAACCAAGCTTTGCTTCTGTCTATGAGAGTTATCTAATATACTTTAAAATCCTGTAGCTCCTTCCAGTAATAGTCATCAAATACAAGCTAGAAGATTGGAAACATCTCTACTAGGATAAATAGGCCATTTTGCATTAAAAATATTAACTGCATCACTTAAGAACTGGACATATTAGGCAAGTAAAACAAGATGTTTCACCTCTCTCAGTCCATTGTATCTTCATTTCTGCCATTTCCCATTACAGGAGAATCTTATCATTCTACTTCATATTGTGAAAAGAATTCACACTATAATACTCATGAGTTCCTCTACGTTCCTGGCCTACCATTGTCTTGGTATCTCTGTTGCCTAGCAACAAGACGATCATATCTATGCAGGCAAATAGCCTTTAATACATATTAGTTGAAAGTACTTCTTCCTCTTTCTTTCATTTTTTTTAAACTTTCAGACATACCGTTTTCTCACATGCATTTTAAATTGCATCATTTTGAGATATAAGACTGCAAGAAAAAATGCATTGTGCAGTTTTCAGATCTGTTCTATTTCATCTACCTCAGTACCTTTGCATTCTGGTCAAATATAGAAATCTCCAAGGAACAGTACATGTCTGAATGCCAAGACACACTGGTTGACAGCTTCTTTCCCAGCTTTGCAGTGACTCCTACATCAAAATTCACTTTGCCTGAGCCAAGGACACCAGTGACCAGACCCTGGAGGAGACGAGGGTCCTTCTTTGCCTCCTGATACCAAGGAGAATAGTATAACCAAGCTCCCTGGAGAAAGGACTTCAGATATATATTGTTCACTAGAAAAAACTGCCTAGCCAGCGCCTGTCAATTATTTATCAGTCAATCACTTTTAAGAAAAGTGAGGGAGGAGTAAAAACTAAAGAGCAAAAGTCACACATTCATTAAAAGGACTAAGTATGTCAGTAGCAGTTCTCTGTGTTTCTGCCCCTTCTTTATACTTCTGTCCCCCACCTCTCTCTCAGACACACACACACACACACACACACACACAAAACACAGGCAACCTGGGGTTTTTGTTGTTTGGTTTTTTTTGTCTCTTTGACATTGCTTAGGGGTTTTTCCATATTGAACTTGTTTGCTCAGGGCAAGAGGAGCATAGAAAGCTCTGAGTAAGCCAAAGCGTGTTGAAAACCATTGAGTTAGTTGAGAGAATGACTCCAATACAAGTGCAGAACCACTGTTTAAGGACAGTGCCCTTGTAAGTCCCGGGCCTCCACCTTTACCCTCAGAGTTGCCAAGTTGTATACACAGTGGATACAAATTCCTGTGGATGCCCCAGAAGAATGCACCCAGGAGGCACCCAGGCACATATGACACATTCAATATTCAATTCAGGACCTCAGTCAATCAACACACATTCACTGAGTTTCTACTGAAGGTACAGACCTTGCTGGGCAGCCCGCCTTCTCAGGGCTCTCTGAACTCAGTCTCATCTACAGCCTACATCAATTCCCTTTTCTTTCACTGATGATTTTTCCTCTCTCTGTGAAAAATACAGACTGTATTTGGGATTCTGCCCCTTCTTCCAAAACTGCTTCACCCTCCCTTTTCCAGTCAGGGTACAGGTGTGATCCTTCAGCTTCTGAGGGGCAGCTTTCTGTTTACCATTCTTCACCTTCCTTTCCCACTTTTTACATCTGCAGTAATTTGCATGTTCTACCCATTTGTCCTTGTTATATCAGCCTAAAGCTCCTGTGGCAGACCCCCAAAGAGACCCCTGAAGATGCTTTTCCACTGGGTTTCCAGCCCACATTTAATCTATCCACTTGGACCCTAGAGCCAGACATGGTGCCCCTGTGACTGTCCTCAGCTACACGCCTGTATGTGCGCTGAACTTACTTTTTATACAGCAGTGAATACTCTCCAGGTACAGAAGTCCATGTCCTTTACTGCTACAGATGTGTTCCCCCAAAAAGGTCGACATGATAGATGTGTTCCCCAAAAAGGTCGACGTAAAAACCAAAACAAAAGTTTTCATAAATACCATTACATTTTATACATTTAGGGAAGAAGCAAATAATGAATCATTTCTGAAAAGGGGAAAAATTTCCCTTTTAAAGTGCCCATCACTCCCTAATTTAATCTTTTGTAAGTGGTGATTTTCTTACTATGTTTTCATAGAATGAAGCCCACCCACATGTAATTTCATGAGAACTGGAATAATTTCATACCACAAGCCTATTGAAAATATTTCCACATTGAGGCATGCCTGAGCCCACATACACTTTTTCCAAAAGGACTTGTAAAATCTGAAGCTACAAGATCATTGAGGGTAGCACCATGTCATATAATCCATTGTTATTTGTTTATTGTACCAAATATAATATCTTATACATAACAGGCAAATTATATATATATATATATATATATATTTGTTGGAAAATGAATGAATCAAGCAGCTTGTGTCATAGATAGTAGTGGACTTGAGAAAATGAGCAATAGTTTTGAAAAAATGAACAATACAGGAAAATAGTTGGCTATATCAACGTAGCTGCAATAGTAAACTGGTAATGCTTAACATTTTCTGAAATACGTTCAAAATCATTTTTAAAAACAAAGCAAAATAAAAAATAAAACATTCCACATAAAGTCAAAGCCTTCACTTTCCTTCTCACCCAATACTATTTCTCCCCATACTCAGAAGCAAAGCTAGGAAATCTGTGAATTGCCTCATAATCCATTTTTGTTTTTGTACACACATACAGGAGTCCCCCTCATCTGCGGTTTTGCTTTCTGCAGTTTCAGTTACCTGCAGTCAACCATAGTCCAAAAATATTAATGGAAAATTACAGAAATAAACAATTCATAAGTTTTAAATTGCACACTGTTCTGAGTAGCGTGATGAAATCTCACACCATCCTGTTCGGTCCCATCTGGGTTGTGAATCATCCCTTTGTCCAGAGAATCCATGCTATATATGCTCCCCGCCTGTTACTCACTTCATAACTGTCTCAGTTATCAGATTGATTATCTTGGTATCACAATGCTTGTGTTCAAGTAACCCTTATATTACTTAATAATGCCACATTCACATAACTTTTATCATAGTATATTGTTATAATTGTTCTATTTTACTATTGGTTTTTATTGTCAATCCCTTACTGTGCCTAATTTATAAATAAATTAAACTTTATCATAAGTATGTATGTATAGGAAAAAAAACATAGGATATGTAGGGTTTGGTACTATCTGAAGTTCCAGGCATCCACTGGGGGCCTTGGAACACATCCCCTGCTGATATAGGGGGACCACTGAATATGCATATGTATGCATATCCACACATAACATGTTTTTATAGTTTTATAAAATTTATAATACTGGTATCATATTCTAGTTACTCTATTCACTTTGTAGCTTGCTGTTTTTTTCACACAAAGTTGTGCTTGTGAGTTATCTATTTTACGTACAAATAAGTCTGGCCATTAAAAAAAAATCTGTTGACCAGCATGCTGCATTTTATTTACCAATTCCCCTCATCTATGGACTCATAGGTTATTTCCAATTATTGCTATTACAAACAATACTGTAATAAACATGTTTCTGTGCCTGAGTGAAAACTTACCAGTCCCCAAATTTGCTGTTTCATAGAATATGCACATTTTCTACATTCCCAGCTACAATCAAATAACTCTCCAAATTTTGTACTAATTTATACTCCAGCCACAGTATATGAGAATTATCTTTCTCCCCATCCTTGCCGACATAAACAGGACTCATTTGCATGCTTATCTAACAACAGACAAGAAGGATAATCTCTTACCAATTTTAAGTTCTATGATCAAGACAATGAAATTCAACAGTCCTTAAATGATTGCTAATACATTGCCAATAATTATAATATGCTGTAGACTTGTTGGTTTTTTTACACAGTGGATTCTAATTAAGAGGTAAGTGAGACAAAAAACGAGAGCTGAGAGTGATAACTTGATCAGAACTCGAGTGCATCCTTATGCATTGCTGAATTTTAAAAAGATGTCCAGATGCATGCGGACTTGTCTTAATTTGCATTATTAGTGTGTTTGTAATAATGTGTGGGGCGTCCTACCTCTACATATTGTACTTACTGTTTCAACATTTTATAGGCAAGATCCAAGTTAGATATTAATTACTTCCTAATATAAATGGTGTTTGAATACTAGGAGATTTCTCGAACTCAGTTACGGTATCTACTTCTAGAAGAAAACTAGATTAGAGAGCATTTGCAATCTTGCTCCCCAGCATATGTTTTCAGTTTGGCTCAAATACACTCTTATAAAAATTCAAAAAAAGAAAAAAAAGAAAACTAATTATTGTTCTAAATCGTTTAGAATAGTGCTGCTGAGAGACCGGATGACTGCTAGCTATATGATTATTTCTGTATCAAGATTTTTATAATTGAAAGGAACAGACACCAGCTGTGGTTGTTATAAGCAGAAAAGGAAATTGATGGAAGGCTGGAGAAGTGAGTTTGAAAAAGTCCTTAATGAACCAGGACTTCTGGGACATCTATTACTGCAGCAGAAACAGATAGTCTTTTTAAGATTCCACTGCTGGAGCAAATCAAGACTGTTTACTCGCTCGCCTACGATTCAAAACCTGGGGAAAAAAGAAACATTGGACAAACTTAGATCACATGCCTAGCTCTTGGTCAGAGAAAGACAAGGTACCTTGAGTAAAGTTAAACAAAGAATGCACATACAGGAAAGGTGCTTATTTTCCTGAAGAAAATAAGGGATAATCTAGTGATAATAGAAGGGATTGGATGTTGACTGGCAAGAAGTAACCAATATCTGCTACATGTGGATTGAACAACACATATAGATATAGATATAGATGATATAGATATAGATATAGATATAGATATAGATATACATATACATATACATATACATATAGAGATACGGTGTCTACTCTATGACCAACACAGACATGGTCACAGTGCTTCCAAAGGGCTTGCACAAAGCCATTGAACCTGCAAATGATAATTTGAAGAGGTCTGTTTGATTCCACCAAATTATAATACCTTCCAACAGAGCCAACTTCCCCCCAAGTATCCAAAAGGATGTATTCTAAACAAGTGAATCTATTTCTGAACTCAATTATCCTTTGCCTTGCAAATGCTCTCTTATTAGGCTCCCAATTCTTGCTAAGAGAGTGAAAAATGTTTCAAATTTCAGAACCATCTTGGACTTTACTCTCATTCTTGGCTTGTCGAGTTTGAGTCCCTGTTCATTTGCTCTATTTTCTCTTCTCCAATCACCACCTCTAAAGTCCTCTTGTGTTGGTTTTAGTTGTCTTTTACTGCTTCTCTCCTACACTATTGTGCAGATCGTCTAGCTGAGCTCCTCATCTCTCATTCTGAACATCTTGGCTCTACTATATATACTAGTGCTAGATTACTTTTCCTGAATACATTGTCAGAGAAAGGAAAAGGGTGGTTCTTCTCTGGGGAAGAATGTTCCTTGTCCGTTTTGTTCCATGGCCACATGTGGAAAGGACTTGCTAGGGAGGACTTCTGTGGCCTGTGCCTCTTGAGTAACACACTTCCTGAGATTCGTGGACTGCTGGAGAATCAGACTCTCAAGAACCAGGACCATATGAAATATTTTGTCTTTTTGTTAGGACATTGAAAGGGAATGTGGCACCTCCAACTCCTCATTTCTGTTTTGTGTTGTGTCCTCTCACAGCTTAATACTCAAGGTTCTAAGAGACAATGTCCCACTGGCTTCATTTTGGTCATGCATCTATGCCTTGAGTGAGAACTGGGATTCCCTGAGAGCCACATGACCTGGAAATGGTATAGGGTTGATCCCCTGACAAAAGTTGGGGTTCTTTTGGAAATAGGGTGAATGGATACTGGCTATAAACAAAATAAATAAATAAATAATGTCCACCCCATAAGGTTTTACTGTATATAATTCCATTTTTTAAAAAATAATCTGTAGATGCCTCTGTATTACATTCATTGTGAGAAAATGAATAGTTAATATGCTTACCTGAGAAATCCAATTACCTAGGCAATACATCAACTAAGTTCTCAAACTCATTTCCACTTAGCTATGCACAGTTCTAGCCAAGGTCAGACAAGAAGTTTATTATAATAATGACCTTTTAACACCACTTAAGCTCCTAGCCCTGCAGGAGTAACCAACATGAAAACATTAAAATGCTGTAGTCAATATGAGCAAATATAAACCAACAAATTACATAACCTGGAAGAAATGGATAAATTCCTAGAAGCATATAATCTTCCAAAGCTGAATCAAGAAGAAATAGAAAATTTGAACAGACTGATCACTACCAATGAAATTGAATCAGTAATCAACAAGCTCCCAACTAACAAAAGCCCTGGACCAGATGACTTCACAGGTGAATTTTACCAAACATTCAAAAAAGAATTGTCACCTATTCTCCTCAAACTCTTCCAAAAAATCTAGAAGGTGGAAAATCTCCCAAGCCTATTTTATGAAGCCATTTTTACCCTGATCCCGAAACCAGACAAAGACATTATAAAAAACAAAACAAAACAAAACAATACTATAGGCCTATATCGCTAATGAACATAGAAACAAAAATCCTCAACAAAATATTAGCAAACCAAATTCAGCAATACATTAAAAGGACATATACCATGGTCAAGTGGGATTCATTCCTGGTATGCAAGGTTGGTTCAATATCCACAAATCAATTAACATGATGCACAATATTAACCAAATAAAAAATAAAAAAATAATAAAATCATATGGTCATATCAATAGATGCAGAAAAAAGCATTTGACAAAATCCAACATCCATTTATGATAAAAACTCTTAGCAAAGTAGGAATAGATGGATAATACCGCAACATAATAAAAGCCATATATGATAAACCCATAGCTAGCATCATAATCAATGGGGAAAAACTAAAAGCATTCCTCTTAAGATCAGGAAAAAGACAAGGATGCCCACTTCCACCACCTTTATTCAACATAGTACTGGAAGTGCTGGCCATAACAATCGACAAATAAAAGACATAAAAGGCATCCAAATTGGAAAGAAGGAAGTAAAATTGTCATTATATGCAGATGACGTGATACTATATAGAGAAAACCCCAAAAATTCCACCAAAAAACTATTAGAATTGATAAATGAATTTAGTAAAGTAGCAGGATACAAAATTAATATTCAGAAATCAGTTGTATTTGCATACACCAATAACAAACTATCAGAAGTAGAAATTTAGAAAACAGTCTCATTTACAACTGCTTCAAAAACAATAAAATATTTAGGAATAAATTTAACCAAGGAAGTAAAAGACCTGTACTCAGAAAATTATAAGATATTGAAGAGAGAAATGAAAGAAGATACAAATAAATGGAAATATATAACATGCTCATGGATAGGAAGAATTAATATAGCTAAAATATCCATACTACCTACGGCAATATATAGATTCAATGCAATCGCTGTCAAACTATCAATGATATTTTTCACAGAACTAGAGCAAATAATCCTAAAATTTATATGGAACCATAAAAGACCTCTAATAGTCACGGCAGTCTTGAGAAATAAGAACAAAGTGGGAGGTATCACGCTACCTGACATCATATCATACTACAAGGCTATAGTAGCCTTGTTATTGGCATAAAAACAAACACATAGATCAATGGAACAGAATAGAGAGCCCAGAAATAAATCGATGTCTATATGGTCATTTAATCTATGACAACGGAAGTAAGAAGTTACATTGGGGTAAAGACAGTCTATTTAATAAATGGTGCTGGGAAAACTGGAGAGATACATGCAAAACAAAGAAACTGGATCACCTTACACCATATACAAGAATAAATTCAAAATGGATTAAAGACTTAAATGTAAGACCCAAAACCATAAAACTCCTAGGAGAAAAAATAGGAAGTAAATTCACAGATATTACCCTTAGTAATATTTTTACTGATATGTCTCCATGGACAAGGAAAGGAAAAGAAAAAATAAACATGTGGGATTACATCAAATTAAAAGGTCTTTTTTTACAGCAAAGGAAACCAACAATAAACAAAAAGGCATCCTACTGAATGGGAGAAGATATTTGCCAATGACACATCTGATAAGGAGTTAATATCCAAAATTTATTTAAAAACTCATACGACTCAACACCAACAAACAATCCAATTAAAAAATAGGCAGAGGACATGAGACATTTCTCCAAAGAGGACATACAGATGGCCAACAGACATATGAAAAAATGTTCAATGTCACTAATCATTAGAGAAATGCAAATAAAAACCACAATGAGATACCACCTCACCCCAGTCAAAATGGCTATCATCATACAACAAACAACAAGTGTTGGCGAAGATGTGGAGAAAAGGGAACCCTCATGCACTGTTGGTAGGATTGCAGATTGGTGCAGCCACTATGGAAAACAGTATGAAAGTATCTCAAAAAATTGAAAATGGAACTACCCTATGACCCAGTAATTCCACTCCTGGGTATCTATCCAAAGGAATCCAAAACACTAATTTGAAAAAAATATATGCACCCTTATATTTATTGCAGCGCTATTCACAATAGCTAAGACATGGAAACAGAAATGCTCATCAACAGACAATTGGATAAAGAAACTGTGGTACATTTATACAGTGGAATATTACTTGGCCATGAAAAAAAGAATGAAATCTTACCATTTTCAACAACATGGATGGACCTCGAGAATATTATGTTAAGTGAAATAAGTCAGACTGAGAAAGACAAATACCATATGATCTCACTTATATGTGGAATCTAAAGAACAGAATAAACAAGCAAACAAAACAGAAATAGACTCAGAGATACAGAGAAAAAACTGGTGGTTGCTAGATAGGAGTGGATGGTGATGGGAGAAGACGAAGGAATTAGAAAGTGCAAATTAGTAGTCATAATATAGTCACAGGGATATGAAATCCAGTATGGGGAATATAATCAATAATGTTGTAAAGATTATGTAGGGTCCCAGATAGGTACTGGACTTATCAGGGGGAACCACTTCATAGACTGTGTAGATGCCTGACCAATATGCTATACACCTGAAGCTGAAGTAGAATAATACTGAATGTCAACAATAATTTTATATATATATATATATATATATATACACACACACACACACATATACTCATACATATACATATGTATATATACATATATGTATATATGTGTATATATGTGTATATGTATATGTATGCATATATATGTATATGGATGTGTGTGTGTATATATAGCCACAGGATGTGGAGTACAGCATAGTGAAGATAGTCAATGGTATTGTAACAGCTATATACAATGTTAGATGGGTAGTAGAGTGGGGGAATTATCACTTTGTGAGGCGTGTAAATTTCTAACTATTACATTGCTTTGTACATCTGAAACTAATTTAAAAAATTAGAAAATTAAAATAGATAAACAAATAAATAAACAAATAAATAAGTAAAATGCTGTAGTCAGTATGACATGATCTTGGTACTCTTCTTCAAGGGTCTACATGTTTCCTATTTGTTGTTCTTCAATTGATCATGCATTCTTTAAGAACTGACATTTCATAATAATTTATATCACTCACCTGCCTCTTTGAGGGTGACATTTATTCATTTAGCAAATATTTATTGAGTGCCAATAAGACTATGCTACCTTGATGGTTTATACCGTGTTTCCCCGAAAATAAGACCTAGCCAGACAATCAGCTCTAATGCATCTTTTGGAGCAAAAATTAATATTAGACCCGGTATTGTATTGTATTGTATTACATTACATTGCATTACATTACATTACATTACATTACATTACATTGTATTATATTATATTATATAAGACCGGGTCTTATGTTACAGTAAAATAAGACCTGGTCTTATATTAATTTTTGCTCCAAAAGTCGCAGTATAGCTGATGGTCCAGCTAGATTTTATTTTGGGGGAAACATGGTAGTAGGCACACAATAATTATTTGATGAATTAATAAGTACAGTGTGAGCAGTGTGAAATGAATAAGACTTAGGTTTTATGGACAAAGATCTTACAGTTTGAGCAAAGAGATGTGAAACACCAGCACATGCATAGTAGACATACAAGGTAGAAAGTAGGAAAGACCAAAAAAGGCAACAAAAAATCAGAAGTAGAAGGGCTTGCTTCTCACTAGGGTGGTGTATTAGTTTGCTAAGGCTACCATAACAAATGCCGCAGATTGGGTGGTTTAACCATCAGAATGTATTTTCTCACAATTCTGAAAGGCTAGAAGTCTGATATCAAGGTGTTGGCAGGGTTTATTTTTTTTCTGAGGCCTCTCTCTTGGGCTTGTAGATTGTTGTGTTGTCTGTGTTTTCACATGGTTTTTTCCTTTGTTTCCTAATCTTCTCTTCTTATAAAAACACTAGTCAGATTGGATTAAGACTCACCTATCGACCTCATTTTACAATTACCTCTTTAAAGACCCTACTTCAAATACAGTTACATTCTGAGGTCCTGGGGGTTAAGACTTCAAACTACAAATTTTGAGGGGGATAAAATTCAGCCCATGACAGGTAGTTAGGGATGGATTCATGAGGGAGTCAGCACTTGGCTTGTGGCTCCCCTCTGATTCAGATCTGGAATAATCAGCACTTAACTACCCTTGTCAAAATGGTTGAGTCAGAATTAGACACATAACCTGAACAGAGCCAAAGAGACATAATAGATTTCTACTACAGTGAGCAGGAAGAAGCTTTGCCCTTCCCCTAAATGCCTGAAACTGAAAGGTTGAAGGCTGGAACTGAGGTAGATTTCTTACAATCACGGGAGAGAAAAAATTCCTTTGAGAATGGATCTTACCCAGGGGAAGTCAGAGTGAAGAGATGTAGAAATGAGAAAGTAGGTCCCAATGCATAATTTAAGGCAGGTCAAGCTACATGAAACCAGCACTACCCTTCAGTTTCTCCAGTCCAGTTTTCGGATTTTAATTTGTTTTTCTGGTTTTGCTTTGTTTTTATTTAAAAAAAACTAGAATTTGATTTTTTTGTCACTTGTCACCCCAAGAGTCCCAATTAATAAATACTCCAAACAAGATTTCCATAGATCAGGTGGTAAAATATTAACAGGAAAAAAAATGTTGTTAAAAGGGATTAGCAAATGAGAGACATGAACCACTTTAATATATCAGGTGGATAATTTCTAATTGTTGAAAACTGTTGAAGAGTAATAGTAATAATCATAATTAGGTCTCATTTAATTATAAGGTGAGCTGATAACTCAGGCAGAAAACTATAGGCTTGCCACTTTCTCCTATGTTTGGCCAACCTCCTCAACATGGAAGAGCACATATTTGCATAATTGGTTCCTTTTTGTTCTTTTACTTGCTCCAACTAAATGTGTGAGAATACCTCTGTTATTGTTTCCACAGATAATAGAGATAACTTACTTTTTACAGCAGGCCCCCAAACTGATCATTGCGATTACTTAATTTACTTAGAATAGCAAAGGTGCAGATAAAACCTTTGGAAAAGGTAGAGTCTGAAATGACTTCCATTCTTTTTGTCTTATGTCTTATGTGGAGAACAGAATTGAGAGGAGTCTGGGAAAATCAGCATAATATTTAAGATCATAAAATATTTTTGAAAACTTGGATGACATTGTTGGAGTCTCACAGAACCAGGGAGACTATTAAGAGTTTATAAACTTGTTAAAATTATTTAAGGTAATTTTATTATTCTTCTGGCTAGAGGTCTGTATTTTTTTTTTAATTATCAAAATTTCTGAAATGTCATGGTTATCAAAAAATGGAAGAGTTCTGCCTCCTACAATAATATTATTCTTTAATAGACTTAGTTTTCAAAATTCTGGGCATCTAAACACTTAATTGCCCAATTATAGAGGTATATTTCAATACATCAACTTGTTAGGATATTTAATAGCTATTTTAAAAAGCATTTTTACAAAGGCTTTTTGTAAGACTATAAAATGATGGAATGTTAAATATACAAACATCAGCTGTGAAAATTGTAAACATAGTGTAACTTCAATTATGTAAAATAAAAGCACAAATACTTAGTATAGAAAGGCTCTAAAAGATAAATCAAAATATTAACAGAGGTATTTTTTTTTCAGTGTATTTTCAATTTTATTAGTATTTTAATGAGTAATATTACCTCTACTTAATGACTAATATTAATAAGGCCAACAAAAATGTATTATTAAAATAAATTTAAATAGGTCTTATTTGATTTTTATAATACATTGCATTTATAATTTTAAGAATATTTTAATGTGCAAATATCACTTGCATCATTTCTTTGTCTCTCATTTATTTATTTATTTATTTTTTCTTTCTTTTTTTTTTTTTTTTTGGTAATACTTAGACATTCATCATTTATATCCCTCACACTGTGAACTCCCCTCCCCCCACCCATCATCCCTCCAACCTCACACCCAGCCATCACATCACACACATAAAATTATAGTTGGCATTCATTAATGTTTAGCCTAACAGAGGTATTTTTGATTAGGAGGTGGTACAACGGGTATTTTTTTTCTTTTTAGTTACACATATTTTCCAATTTCTCTTTAATAAGAGTGAATTGCTTTCATAATTATAAAGCACTTAAAATGACACACACAAAAAATCTGTGCCCTCCATATAATAAGAGGGTTATTTTAGAATAAATTTCTCATCACAAGTTTTAACTTCAATAATTTTAAAAATATTTGTAAAGAAATCAGAGAATGATTTAATTCACAATACCAAACAATAAATGTCTTGGTCAAAGGAAATTGCAAAGTCATTTATCATTATTTTATGAGCATTGCTCACATCTGTGATAGGTTCTCATTTCATTACCAAGTGCTTCTGGGTTAGAGAAAAAAATTACTTCCCAGGGTCACATATGAGTGGAACATAAAACAACTGGAGATCTCATCACAACCTGGTTAATGGAATGTGCTCTACCACTCGTGTGTGTGTGTGTGTGTGTGTGTGTGTGAGACCCTACCTTGAAGCTTCCATTTTCTTCTTCTAAGGAATCCATTACCCCTCTTTAGGGGCTCTGGGTTTTCCACTCAAGGCAGAAATCATCACCCTGATCCAAAAAGGGAATGCTTTGCTATTATTCTTTAAACTTAATGGAATCCATTCATGCCAGGTGTCTAGTTCTATTAAATATTTAAGTGTTAATAGTATTTATGTCCAACAATGGGAAAAAGTATCTTCAATTAAGGGAATTCAAGGTGATGGTGAACAGTTAGTTTAGATGCAGGGGTGGGGGAGGTTGTCAGGAGAAACAGCTCCTTGTCCCTGACATCAGACTAGGTCTCCAATTTGGAAAAAAAGAAAACAGCTTACTTTTTAAATAGGGACTTAGGAAGCTCTGCTCGCATTGTCTTTCAATTTTCTTCCCTCTCATTTTGACCTTCGCATGTCCCAGTCCATCCCTGGACTATCACACCAACCCAAGTTTCTTCCCATACTGATGCCACCACTTTGTCCTAAGTTGCCTTTGAGTAGAATAGCAAATTCCATGTGCTTAAAGAAAGAAACAGCCTTTGTAGTTTGTCGTTCATGTACTTTAGCTGCTCAGAACTCCAGGAAAGGACTGTAAGTCATATTCTGTAGAACATACCTCCTAAGCCTCGTAACTTACCACATAGAAATATTTTAAAGGAAATTATTTCTTAAAGTCAGTCAATTAACCTAACCAATCAACAAAACTCTGATTTATTCACTAATCTTAAGCACTGACTTGTTTTAAATACATCTTTTTATTCTGACATATAAATTAGGCATTTTAATTTTGACTAATTGATCTAATCATTCTTTTCCTGTAAAAGCAAGTGATTGTTTCCTAAGGTCCCTTCAGAGGACTGTGTCAATATCCCATGGTCATAGTTTCCTCCTTCCTCTTACAACATGCTTTTGTCTATGCTTATCCTTCATGGAAACTGAGATCCAAGTTTTTTTCTTACTGTACCCATTTATTTTACCTAAATGATACTTCCTTTGGCTCCTCTCTGTTTCTCTTCAGTTTTCTCAATTAAGAGATTCTGGTTTCTTAAGTGAAAGCAAGCTCTTGACTAACTGCATGTCAGAATTTGTCATATTAATCACTTCAAGGTATTTTTAACTTTTTAAAGATAATAAGACAATTAAGTAATTTAGAGTATCAGCTTTAGGCTGCAACAAGTGATTAAATCCTGAATCTTCTAAATACTAAGAACTTTAATAGGGAAAAGAAACGTCTCTGCTCAAATGCTGTGATCCTGCCAGTTCACTGTATAGCTATTTCAATTTGCCTCTTGGACTCCTGTCAAGGATGGAGGATGCTTATTAGTTTGTTCACGAGACAGCTTCTGTGACTCGAAAGATGGGAATGTCCCACCTCTCAAGTGGTCCAACTGCACAGTCGATCACAGGATTCTCAAACCTTGTTGGATTTTTTTTTCTCTTTTAAAAACATGTATAAGTGTAAGGTTAGAGTAATTACACCATTCTTCTACATGGCATATGAATCCAGAAATGTTTTCTATAACTTCGCTTAGGATAGTATATTCATTATTCTCATTATGTGAATAATGAGAATTCATGTCAAAACCTGATTTCATGTCAAAAGTTTTACTTGCTGTTGGCTCTACACAACCCACCTGCTGAGATGGTGCCCTCCCCTGGGATAAGCCACAGGTGGTAGGAGTGAGGTTAGAGAGGGTTGGATATGGACACAAGTGCTTTCTCTAAAACTGGCCCCTTGTCAAAAATTTTGCTAAAGATAGCATGAAAATATAATGATTAATGAAATCACAAAAAATTAGAGGAAATAACATGAAAGCCAGGCCATTAGACATGTAGAAAAAGAAATAAAAGGATAGTAGCTTTAAAAAAAAATTGTGGGAAAATGTACGTAACATAACATTAATTATTTCGACCATTTGTAAGTGTACAATTTACTGGCATTTAAAACATCCACAATGTTGAGTAACCATCACCACTGTCTATACCCAAAATTTTATCACTGTCCCCAGCATAAACTCTGTACCCATTAAAGAAATCCCATTCTATCCTACCCCCAAAACCTGGCATTTTCTATTCTGTTTTGTCTCTATGAATTTGCCTAATATAGGTACCTCATATAAGTGGAATCACACAATATTTGTCCTTTTTTTTCTGGCTTATTTCACTTAGCATAATGTCTTTAAGATCCATGTTTCAGCATATATCAAAGTTACATTACTTTTTGTGACTGAATAATATTCCATTGTATGTACATAACACATATTGTTTACCTTTTTATCTGTTGATGGACGCTTGAGTTGTTTCCACCTTTGGTTATTGTGAATAATGCTACTACAAACATTGGTGTACAAATATGTTTGAATCCCTGCTTCCAGTTCTCTTGGATATATATCTAGGAGTGGAATTGCTTAGTCATACGGTAGTTCTATGTTTAACTTCTAGAGGAACTGCTAAACGGTTTTTCACAGTGGTGCAACATTTTACATTCCCATCAACAATGCAGGAAGATTCCAATTTATCCACACACTTGCCAACACTTGTTATTTTCTATTTTTTGTTTGTTTGATTATAGTCATCCTAGTAGGGAAAAGGTGATAACTCATTGTGGTTTTGATTTGCATTTCCCTAATGACTAAGGATGTTGATCTTTTCACGTGCTTTTTAGCTATTTGTATATTTCCTTTAGAGAAATGTCTATTCAATCCTTTGCCTATTTTTGAATTCATTGTTAGTTATTGTTAGTGCTATGGGCAGTGATGTTTTAAAATGTTGTTTTACTTCTAACCAAAAGCACAGGCACCGTCCTTTACCAGAAGCACCCATCAGTTCTCACCTACGTAAGAACTCCTGCACGTAGGTTTGCAGTGTCCTATGAGCTCCCAAGTTGTCCTGCCTTTATGGAGGATGAGGAAAGAATGGGAACATCTTCCAGAGCTCCCTGGATGTTGCCGGAGCCAAAGAAAATGTTTCTTGATCTGGAGCTGGTTACAGAGTTAGTTTACTCTAAAAATTTCTTATATTTACTCATTATTCTCTATGTACGTTATACTTCAAGAAAGGATCGGGAGAAAAAAAAGACCAAAACAAAACAAAAAAACAAAAATCTGCCCCACTCAACAGATTCAACAGCTTTATGATATGTCTGTTTAGTAGGTAAGTCACCGATGAGGACATATCTAGACTCAAAACTAAAAGCTCCTGAATATTTTTTAAAAATAAAAATAGGCATTTTCTAGTGGTCAAGAATCAAGAGAAGATGCTTCATTTGTACAAACATTATCACAAGACAGAGTGACTTTTTTTCAAAGACAAATTCGATCATAGCTCTCTCGCAAGTGAAAGGTCCGATGACTTCCTATTGCAGTTACTACCAAACCTGCACTCTTCACCCTGGCTCCGGGGCCCTTGCCTGACCTGGACCCTGCCTACCTGTACCTGTACCACCGGCTCCCTGGCCTCCAGTGCTGCCATAACACAGGTCTCCTCTCTGTTCCTCAAGTCCACCCAGCCCGCTCCTGGCCTTTATGTCCCCCGTTTCCTCTGCTGGGCAGCTCTTCCCCGGCTGTCCCCAGGACTCTCTCCTTCTCATGCCTTGGGTCTCATCTCAAACATCAATGATGCCTGCATAAAGTAGGCCCTCTGTCATTATAACTTTCCATTCTTTTCCTAGTTTATTTACTTTATGGCATGTATTACTATAAGCAATTATCTTGCTGACCTGTCTTCCCTACTAGCATAGAATGCTCCATAAAAGTAGGGATCTTGTCAATCCTCCTTGCTACAATATCGCCCAACATGCGCACTGTTCAAAGCATGTAGTGCTTCCTAAATGCCTAATTGCTACATAAATGAATGATGCCGTGAATGCCTCTAAACTAATTGGAAACAAACGAGGTCAGGGTGGAGCACAGCAAACACTGCATTCTCCGGTAACATGGTTTCCATAGCACAATTTGGATGACACAGGTATTCAGTTAGGAGTAACAGAGTTTGCAGTTGTTTCTCCTCGGACATCTCTGTAGATAGGTTTGCTACAAATCTTAGCAGGAAACAGACATTTCCCTCGCAAAGGCATGGGTCCCTCCCTTTCACAGAACAAGACTTCACCCCAATGGCTTCAGATGCTGTCAGATGCAAACACCGAGGGAGATGATTAGGGTAAAGTAAATGGGACTTGAGGGGACCTCCAGAAAGGTAGGAGACTAAGGCAAGCCACTTACAGAAGATGTTGTGCAGGTCCTCAGTCTGTAAGGTTCTTCCTTGACTTCAGGAGAGGCAGCCCTGAGATAGGACATCCTGTGCATTTGACGTCCACTCACGCAGATGACCTTTGATAGCAGAGTACTGACCCATCAGAGGACACTGCTGCTCAAAGGAGATGTGCTTCTCTCAGGATAACCACTGTCCTCAGAGCCCTGTAAGTCTCAGACGACAGTTGGCTCCTGCATATATAGGGTGAAAGAGCGTACGGATACACGGCCAGCTTAGGCATGAACAGCAAGAGTCACCATGAAAACTCCCAACCCTGTCATGAGATCTTGGCCACTGTGTGAGAGCAGTTGGGCTGCCTTTCATTGAATGCAGTTTGCCAGAACTCAATTAGCCACAGGTAGGAATAATGGTCTCTCTTTCTTCAAGGAAGTTAGTTCAGAGTTTTTACTTCATTGGGTTTTCCAGGCACGATTTATAACAGAAATGTAATTCCTCAGTGCTTCTGCAATACCATTTTCTCTGCTCAGAACACTCATTACCCAGATCTTGATGTAGCTAGAACTTATCATCATTCAGGTCTCAGCTCAAATGTCATCTCCTTGAATAGGCTTTCCCTGATGACCCCACTTAAGGAGTGTTCCCAGCCTCACAACAGCTGCTCTCTGTCACACCAGCCTGTTTTATAGCTTTCATGACTTTATTACTACATGAAGTCCATCTATTGGATTTGTTTGTGTGCTTGTCTTTCTCCCTTCCCCAGAGTGTAAGCTCCACGGAGCAGAAATTTTGTCATCATCACAAGTTTAGTGTTTAGAATAATGCCTGGCACATTCTAAGTCCTCAATAAATTAACTTCAAATAAATTACATTCAATAAAATGGTGCAGTCACTTTGGAAAACAGTCTAGCAATTCCTCAAAAGATCACATGTAGAGTTTCCATATGACCCAGAAATTCTCCTCCTTGGTATATAACCAAGAGAAATGAAAACATTTGTCACACTTCTTGTATATGAATGATCATAGCATAATTGTTTGTAATATACAAAAAGTGGCAACCACCCAAATTGCTATTAACTGATAACTGGATAAATAAAATATGGTATATCCATACAATAGAATCACTTGGCAGTAGAAAGGAAGTGCTGAAACATGCCACAAAATGAATGTAGCTAACATATAATGCAAAGTGAAGAAAAATTCACAAATACCACATATTCTATGATTCAATTTCTATACAATACCAAGAACAGTCATGTCTGTTCTTGGGACAGAAGGTAGATGAGTGGGTGCCTATAAATAGAGAGGTTGGCTGGATATAGAAAGTGACTGCTAATGGATGCAATATTTCTTTTGGGGATGATGAAAATGTTCTCAAATTGACTATTGTGATGGTTGTACAACTCTGTGAATATACCAAAAACCTTTGAACTGTATACTTTGAATGACCTGTATATGTGAATTATATCTCAATGAAATCATTATTTTAAAAAAATCATTCAACTATGCATGATACCTAAAATTATTTATTCACTCAAACTTTCAACATGTATTCATCACCTGCTCAGCAACAGGCTCAGTGATAAATCTGGGGATTATACAGGTCAACAACTATGAGTTCTACCTTAAGAAACAAATAATCTATTGAAATGTTTGTAGTCTCTATGCCAATGCCTCAACGTATGTCACATTTTGAAGAAGAAATCTAATTATAGGAAATGAGGGTTAGTGGAGACTGCTATCTCTTATTCTCCTCATTCTCTTATTCCCCTCAGGCACACAATTAGATTACATTTCTTAGCCTTTTTTGCAATTGGGTGGCCTTGTAACTGAGACTTACCTAAGAGTTTGTGAGGGGAGGTAATAGACCAGTTCCAAGTCTGGCACATAAAATCTTATTTTGCCTACTTGTCCATGCATTTTTTTCCCTTCTGCCATTGACATGAAAATGACCATGCCGAACCTGGAAGCCACATATTGAAGATGGCAGAATCTTCATCAACTTGGGTCCCTGAATGACCATGTGGAGCAAACCCCCCAGGCTGACCCATTATTGCACAGTTAGGCTAAGAAGAAATAAATCTCTAATACTAAAGCAAAACTTAGTGTTACTCTAATTAACACTTTTGGGTATCACAGAAAAACAAACATTTTAGGCTATGAGGTCCCTTCTAATCCCTTAAAAATCTAGACTTATGGGTGTTATTTTCCTTCAGATACAAAGTGATAATTTTGTCAGGATGTGATTAGTCATGGGTAATTGACTTTATTATGTAACCCTGGTTTGGTTTCTTCTATTTTTTGAGGACTACTACTACTTCAGCAACAGGTACTGGAGGGGCAGTATGGTTAAATACGTGGTACAGAAAAATACTGGGGTCAACCCCTTAGCAGAAGTGTTGCTTCCTCTTATCTTCCTATATCCCTTTCTAATTGATTTTCCTATTTTGCCTTTCTTTTTACTGCTTTTTGACCAACCTTGATAGCTATTTAAACCTGATTCCATTCCTTTTATCAGACTAGCTGGTACAGGACACTCTTTGGGATGGATTCTAACTCAGGGACTGAAAATAAATTTTGACAGTTGTTCCAATGAGCCCCCCTTAGGAAGACAAAGTTGCCATGAAAATATTATCAAGCATTTGAGAAAATAAGCACATAAGGAAACAAACAAAAACAGTTATCCTTGTGTCCATTCATTTGTGAGAAAAATTAGAATCACTTCCCATCATAATACCTGCACTTATTGCCAAGCTGCAAATTCTAACACCTGCATGGAAATGAGATATGTTGTAATTCAGTAAACAGGGCAATTCTGTTACCTTTTCACAAGCCCCTAGGTATTTAGACCTGTGCCAATGGAAGAGGAGGTAGAACATGGGAGAGAAAAATATTGCCAGAGAAAGTGGCACAAAGGTTCTAGCCATGTGCAGGGCGACAATAGTCCCCATGCTCCAGATTTCCCATCAATGATAAACGACTAAAGAGAACAGCCAGGGATTGCTCTAAACCATCACTAAAGAAGATGCCCAGAAAACCATGGGAGGAAATTAAAATCAATGCAGCAAAGGGAGAGGATCATATGTAGCAAGCTTAAGGGCTTTGCTGCCACTCTATGTCTTACTGTGTGAGACTTTCAAAACAGAAGGTTGTTAAAGGTATGGTGTACCTTTACCAGTGTGGTGTAAAAGAGATGTTGAATGAGAAAGAGAGAGCAGTCTGGAGGGATGAACTTTATGCACATTTAAAAGCCACAGTTGCCATCACAAATTAAAGCAATTTATAAAAGTGTAATAATTTTTGGTGTGATTTGGGGGACCTAGCACTCACCTACACTGCTGGTGGATGTGTGAATGGTATAAACTTTCTAGAAGGCAATTTGACACTATGTGTCAAAAGTATTAAAATGTTAGTAATTCTCCATCCCTCCAATCACAGACTGTGTACTCTTTGACCCAGTCATTGTATTTCTAGCAATTTATCCTAAATTCAAAAAGTAAAAAACAAACAAACAAAGAATTTGTTGTCAGGATGTTTGCAGCACAATATATTATTTGAAAAGGTTGACATGGCAATGGGGTTGTATGCAAAAATTTTAAAAGATTTCGAAGTTGTAAAAAAAAAAAAGATTTCGAAGTTGATTAGGTGTCCTATCTAGCTATCTCCATCATTATTTGTGTTTGAGTATGCTATTTCACAACTCTGTGTACAATTTCACTTGTAGAAAACTGATAGTAATGCAAATCATCTCAGTCCATAGAAATACAAATTGTGTCTTATGGAATGCAATTGATTATTTCCCTGTGGATACCAACCAGTTTGACCAGTTTTGCATCCATTAGTTAATTTATTTCAGTATTCTTTACTTGACTCCAAATGTGAGATAACTTGAAGTCTTTTTGAACTGATTGTAGTATCTTACTGGTTTCTCATTAATTAAGGAAATAAATAAAATCTTTGACATGTGTTCATTTTAAATTTGTAAGAGTCATGATTTTGTCCTTTTTAAAATTTACCCTTGAATATGGTGATTGGTTAAAGAAATTGTGGTACATTCATATAATGGAATGCGATGTAGCCTTAAAAGTTGTTGCTACAGAAGAACATTTATTGACATAGAACAAAGC